>NC_053022.1:75466782-76123435 GCF_003073215.2 Triticum urartu | reverse complement strand
ATGCATTACGGTATGAGTAAAGTGACTTGCCGGTAACGAGATTGAACGAGGTATTGGGATACCGACGATCGAATCTCGGGCAAGTAACATATCGATTGACAAAGGGAATTGCATACGGGGTTGATTGAATCCTCGACATCGTGGTTCATCCGATGAGATCATCGTGGAGCATGTGGGAGCCATCATGGGTATCCAGATCCCGCTGTTGGTTATTGACCGGAGAGTCGTCTCGGTCATGTCTGCTTGTCTCCTGAACCCGTAGGGTCTACACACTTAAGGTTCGGTGATGCTAGGGTTGTGAAGATATGTATATGTAGTAACCCGAATATTGTTCGGGGTCCCGGATGAGATCCCGGACGGCACGAGGAGTTTCAGAATGGTCCGGAGGTAAAGAATTATATATAGGAAGTGCTGTTTCGGCCATCGGGACAAGTTTCGGGGTCACCGGTATTGTATCGGGACCACCGGAAGGGTCCCGGGGGTCCACCGGGTGGGGCCACCTATCCCGGGGGGGCCCCATGGGCTGAAGTGGGAGGGAACCCAGCCCATAGTGGGCTGGGGCGCCACCCCTCCAAGGGCCCATGCGGCTAGGGTTGGGGGAAACCCTAGAGGGGGCGCCCCCTTGCTTGGGGGGCAAGCCCCCCACCCTAGGCCGCCGCCCCCCCTTAGTAGATCTCATCTACTAGGGCCGGCGCCCCCCCATGGCACCCCTATATATAGTGGGGGAGAGGAGAGACTTCATACCCCAGCCCCTGGCGCCTCCCTCTCTCCCCGTTACGTCTCCTTTTCGTAGTATAGGCGAAGCCCTGCTACTGTGACGCCCTGCATCCACCACCACGCCGTCGTGCTGCTGGATCTTCATCAACCTCTCCTTCTCCCTTGCTGGATCAAGAAGGAGGAGACGTCTCCCGTCCCGTACGTGTGTTGAACGCGGAGGTGCCGTCCGTTCGGCGCTTGGTCATCGGTGATTTGGATCACGTCGTGTTTGACTACATCATCACCGTTCTTTTGAACGCTTCCGTGCGCGATCTACAAAGGTATGTAGATGCATCCAATGACTCGTTGCTAGATGAACTCCTAGATGATCTTGGTGAAACGAGTAGGAAATTTTTTGTTTTCTGCAACGTTCCCCAACAGTGGCATCATGAGCTAGGTCTATGCGTAGTTCTTCTTGCGCGAGTAGAACACAATTTGTTGTGGGCGTAGATTTGTCAACTTTCTTGCCGTTACTAGTCTTTTCTTGCTTCAGCGGTATTGTGGGATGAAGCGGCCCAGACCAACCTTACACGTACGCTTACGTGAGACCGGTTCCACCGACTAACATGCACTAGTTGCATAAGGTGGCTGGCGGGTGTCTGTCTCTCCCACTTTAGTTGGAGCGGATTCGATGAACAGGTTCCTTATGAAGGGTAAATAGAAGTTGACAAATCACGTTGTGGCTTTAACGTAGGTAAGAAGACGTTCTTGCTAGAACCCTAAATCAGCCACGTAAAACTTGCAACAACAATTAGAGGACGTCTAACTTGTTTTGCAGCAAGTGTTTTGTGATATGATATGGCCAAAGTTGTGATGAATGATGAATGATCTATATGTGATGTATGATATGTTCATGCTATTGTAATAGGAATCACGACTTGCATGTCGATGAGTATGACAACCGGCAGGAGCCATAGGAGTTGTCTTTATTCTTTTATATGACCTGCGTGTCATCGAGAAACGCCATGTAAATTACTTTACTTTATTGCTAAACGCGTTAGCCATAGTAGTAGAAGTAATAGTTGGCGAGCAACTTCATGGAGACACGATGATGGAGATCATGGTGTCAAGCCGGTGACAAGATGATCATAGAGCCCCAAGATGGAGATCAAAGGAGCTATGTGATATTGGCCATATCATGTCACGTTTATTATTTGATTGCATGTGATGTTTTTCATGTTTTGCATCTTGTTTACTTAGAACGACGGTAGTAAATAAGATGATCCCTCATGACAATTTCAAGAAGTGTTCTCCCCTAACTGTGCACCGTTGCTACAGTTCATCATTTCTAAGCATGCCGTGATGATCGGGTGTGATGGATCCTTACGTTCACATACAACGGGTGTTGACGAGCCTAGCATGTATAGACATGGCCTCGGAACACATGCAAAACACTTAGGGTTAACTTGACGAGCCTAGCATGTACAGACATGGCCTCGGAACACAGAAGACCGAAAGGTCGAGCATGAGTCGTATAGAAGATACGATCAACATGAAGATGTTCACCGACGTTGGCTAGTCCGTCTCATGTGATGATCGGACACGGCCTAGTTGACTCGGATCATGTAATACTTAGATGACTAGAGGGATGTCTAATCTAAGTGGGAGTTCATTAATAATTTGATTAGATGAACTTAATTATCATGAACTTAGTCTAAAATCTTTGCAATATGTCTTGTAGATCAAATGGCCAACGTAGTCCTCAACTTCAACGCGTTCCTAGAGAAAACCAAGCTGAAAGACGATGGCAGTAACTATACGGACTGGGTCCGGAACCTGAGGATCATCCTCATAGCTGCCAAGAAAGATTATGTCCTACAAGCACCGCTAGGTGAAGCTCCCGTCCCACAGAACCAAGACGTTATGAACGCTTGGCAGACACTGTTGACGACTACTCCCTCGTTCAGTGCGGCATGCTTTACAGCTTAGAGCCGGGGCTCCAAAAACGTTTTGAGAGACATGGAACATATGAGATGTTCGAAGAGCTGAAAATGGTTTTTCAAGCTCATGCCCGGATCGAGAGATATGAAGTCTCCGATAAGTTCTTCAGCTGTAAGATGGAGGAAAATAGTTCTGTCAGTGAGCACATACTCACTATGTCTGGGTTACATAACCGCTTATCTCAGCTGGGAGTTAATCTCCCGGATGATGCGGTCATTGACAGAATCCTCCAGTCGCTTCCACCAAGCTACAAGAGCTTTGTGATGAACTTCAACATGCAGGGGATGCAAAAGACCATTCCTGAGTTGTTCTCAATGCTGAAATCAGGGGAGGTAGAAGTCAAGAAGGAACATCAAGTGTTGATGGTCAATAAAACCACTAAGTTCAAGAAAGGCAAGGGTAAAAAGAACTTCAAGAAGGACGGCAAGGAGGTTGCCGCGCCCGGCAAGCAAGCTGCCGGGAAGAAGCCAAAGAATGGACCCAAGCCCGAGACTGAGTGCTTTTATTGCAAAGGGAAGGGTCACTAGAAGCGGAACTGCCCTAAATACTTAGCGGACAAGAAGGCCGGCAACACCAAAGGTATATTTGATATACATGTAATTGATGTGTACCTTACCAGTACTCGTAGTGACTCCTGGGTATTTGATACCGGTGCCGTTGCTCATATTTGTAACTCACAGCAGGAGCTGCGGAATAAACGAAGACTGGCGAAGGACGAGGTGACGATGCGCGTCGGGAATGGTTCCAAGGTCGATGTGATCGCCGTCGGCACGCTACCTCTACATTTACCTACGGGATTAGTTATAAACCTCAATAATTGTTATTTAGTGCCAAGTTTGAGCATGAACATTGTATCAGGATCTTGTTTAATACGAGATGGCTACTCATTTAAATCCGAGAATAATGGTTGTTCTATTTATATGAGAGATATGTTTTATGGTCATGCTCCTATGGTGAATGGTTTATTCTTTATGAATCCCGAACGTATTACTACACATGTTCATAATGTGAGTACCAAAAGATGTAAGGTTGATAATGTAAGTTCTTCATCAAGCTCCACCGGCCCCCGCGTCATCGTCTTTGTCTCCCCACTCCGTTCGCTCGGGTGATGGAGCGTGCCCCGCCCCAGACCCTCAGGTTTCACATGAGGGGCTGCGAGAACGGGGGCACGCGGGTCGACGTCGACTTCCCGGCTCCTCGAGTTATGTATCTCCGCTGTGGATGGAAGACGTTCGCCCGCATCCATAGCCTGACGGCGGGGCTCGTCCTCTACTTCAAGTTAATGGAGGACGGCCTGCTCTCCGTCAAGGTCTTCGGAGACTTGGGAACTTGTCTGAAATGCTGCGTGGAGAGCTCCTCTGACGGAGATTCTGACGATGGAAGCTCGTCCTCGAGCGAGAGCGACGAGGAGGACACCAGGGCGGACAGCGGGGAGGAGTCTGACTAGGCGTCGGACGCCCCGCGCCTGGGCGGGTGCGGCAGCAGCAGCATCTGCACCTAGCCGCTCCTCCGGCAGAAGCTGGCCGGGGGCAGGGCCAGCTCCTTGAACCTTGCGGTGCTGTCTCCTTGGACGGCTAGCGTCGGGAGGCTGCGGAAGAGGAAGAGGGCGGGCGGCAAGGCCGTCAACTCGGAGTACGCGGGCACCGACACCTTCATCGCATATTGCCGATCCTGCCGCCTCGTCTTCCAGCTCCTTTTCCGGCACCGTCATCACCGGCCCGCCCGTGGGTGGCCACCGAGATGTTCTCTTGGTGCTTTTTGCTGCTCGTAGCTTGCCTAGGCTTCCCTTTTGCCCTTTCGCCTCCTTGACCTGCCCCCCGAGGAGAGGGACAAGAAAGGGATTATGGGCATCCTATCTATTTTGTAGTTTGTAAGCCTGCGGGCCTCTGTTAAATTTAAAACTTGTAATCCCCTTGCTCATGTTTTTCATCTCGCACGAACTGTACCTTTATGGGATGTTTTTAATGAAAAAGGGATGCTTGCCGGGTTTTTCGTTCGCGGGTAAATCTCGCGACAAGGAGCGAATCCTTGTTATTGTTTTAAGATAAACGTTTTCACCCGGCAACAGGCCTTGCCATTCCCCCCACTCCACTCGACCGTTCTCGCGCTCTTGGCGGAGGCAGGGATGAAGTGGGCTTTAGGCTGCTCGTCCCACCCCCTTGCCGTCGCGGCTACGACCAAATCCGGATCCAGGAAATAATCCCTAGGTATAGGAAAAAAGGGAGCACAACAGGCTAGAGATAAAAACGAGGTTTCACATGCCCCAGTCCGGTTCCGAAATACATGACAGAGGATAAAAGACTTATCTGGATCCGCAGCCCTTGGCAATCTCATCTTGCCGCGGTTGGACCCTTGTGCTTGCAGCCCCCGGCAACTCTGGCTTGCCGGGGTTGGGGCGCCGGTCCGTTTCCTTCTTTCCGAGTAGCTCAGCAGAAGTGCTCACGTGCCCTGCGAACCAAAGGAGGACAGAAAAGGAACAGACAGACACGCACTCGACCTCTAGGCTAGGGGTTAGTCGCCGCTAAGCACTATCAACCCTAACCTAGGAAGAGACTCGATGTCGGAGTAATGGGCCACGGGTAGGCAAACCCGAGCCTCAGAACCTTTCAAGACATCGGGGTTGTCGGCGTTCTGGGAACGGGGGTCCCCAGATTTGCCTGCCTGCAGCCTGCGACGTGGCTCGAGGAGGGCCCCAGCATGGCCCATCTTCATCAACACAGACCCAAGACCCTCGCGAGGGGCCAAGCCTCGCGGGGCGGACGACACGGAGCTTCCTCAGGCACGGCCTCATCAGGCTGGCTCGCGAGGAGGCGGAGAGATCAAGGCAGGGTACCTCACGAGGTGCCCGTGACGCAAGCCATGACGACCAAAGGCGCCAGGTGGGAGCCAGTCACGCAGTGTCCTCCTTTCCTCTTTGGTGCGAAGGGAGCAAGCGCAGGCGAGAGCATCAAGCAAAGGCACCCGTTTCGGTGCAACGAGACCAAGACCAGTCCAACGGCAGGGAGGAAGTCATTGTGGAGCCCAAGCCAGCGTCACCACCAGAGCCTTTGGCAGGCGAGGACCAACTTTAGTCAGGATAAGTGTACCAGATGTTCCCCTTCAAAGTGGCCAATTGTTGGTGCCCTTCCCGCTCAATATTTGGGAAGAGGCCCAGGGCCTTTGCCTATAAATAGGACTAGCCACCCACAGTGTAGGGGGGATCGGATCGCAATCGAGAAGAGAGAGAGAGAAGGGTGACTGAACTCCTCCTAGCAGTTCGTCGCCCCAGCCAAGAACAGACCCTCACGAGGCTGTTCTTCCTTGTATTGCTCATCATCATCAGCCCAAGAGGCAATCCACCACACCACACACTGGAGTAGGGTATTACACCACAACGGTGGCCTGAACCAGTATAAACCCTGTGTCTCTTGTGCCGTTCTTTCCATAGCTTAGATCTTAGCGAGGCGGAGGGGTGCAGGTAGGTAGAAGGCGAAATCTCTGCACGCACCCCAGTGTTCGAACCTCAAGGGTCTGCTGGAACCCGAAATCCGACATTTGGCGCGCCAGGTAGGGGTGCGTCGGAATTCGTCTTCCACCACCCCGTTCTCCTCCGACCATCGTGTCCATGTCTAACGCTCGTCGGGCCCGTGCCGAGCGCCGGGCCGCTCTCGCTTCCCACGTCGCCCAGATGGCTCCTATCGGCGGGCGTCCTCACCGTTCCCCGTCACCTGCCGTCAACGCCGCCACCGGCCCGGCGGGGGACGAGCAGCAAGCGTCGTCTCAGCATCCGTCCGTGCGGCAAGACGGCCGCACCGCTACTCCCTCGCTCACCCCAGCTGGTTCTTCGTCCCGCGCGCTCCGTGCACCCATGGAGGCTCGAGCTGCGCTCATTGCGGAAAATGAGCTCCTGCGCTACCGTCCCGTCGACGACGTCTATGAAGAATGGCTCGACCGCGTCGCCGAGCTCGTCCGCGCCGCAGGGGACTCTCTTGCGCCGTCCGTTCCGCTGCACCGCACCCCGCCCCGCGCGGGCGATGAAGCTCCGGGGGCGCCCCGGCCGCCTCCTCCTCAAGAAGGCGCCATGGCTCCAAGGCGCGTGGCCCCTGGGCAGAACCCGCTCCGTCAGGTGCCAGCGCGGCAAGAGCAGAGCTGCCAAGAAGTCCCTCGCCCGCAAGAAGTTGCCCGGGCGCTCCCTGCTCCAGCACGTCGCGGCCATGCTCCTGCTCCCGCACGTCAAGACCCCGCGCTGCTCCCAGCTGCAGCGCGTGGGGATATGCAAGACCAAGCTCTCCGTCACCCAAGGCCTCCCGTGGCCACAGCTGGCTGCCGTGCCTTCACCACCGAGCTATGCAGCGTCGTGTGGCCCGGCAAGTTCAAGCCAGACCTGCCTCCTCGTTACGACGGCACGGCCGACCCTGCGGAGTTCCTCCAGCTCTATGAGCTAGGCATCGAAGCTGCCAACGGAGACGAGAAGGTCATGGCGAACTGGTTTCCCATGGCGCTCAAGGACGGGGCCCACACCTGGCTCCTGAACCTGGCTCCAGGCACGATCTCCTCCTGGGACGAGATGCGCACCCGCTTCATCACCAACTTCCAAGGTACTCGCGACCGGCCACCCGCCGTGAGCGACATGCGCCGCATCAAGCAACAACCCGGAGAGACCCTGCGGAAGTACATCCAGCGCTTCAACAACACACGCCTCAAGATTCCCAAGGTGACCGAGGAGGCCATCATCTCAGCCTTCTCCGACGGTGTGCACGATGTCAAGATGAAGGAGGAGCTGGCGATGCATGAAGACATGTGCACTTCCTTGGAGTTGTTCAACTTGGCAACCAAGTGCGCCAGGGATGAGGAAGGGTGTCTCTCCCTCCTCGAGCTGCCTGCCGCAGACCCAGAAGATAAGAAGCCCAAGGCCAAGGATGTGAAGCGCAAGGGGGCTGCCGTGCTCGTGGCAGAACCAGACACCAAGCGGGGCAGAGATCAACCCGAACCTTCCAAGGGCAGTCGGTACTATGTGTACCACGACCTCCACACCCACAACACCAACGAATGTCAAGAGCTCCAAGCCGTGCGAGAAGGAAGGATCAGCCGTCGCCCCGACCGCGGTGACCGGGGCTACGGTCGAGGAGGAGGAAGGAACGCAGGACACTGGGAAGACCGCTGCCCGCGCCAAGGGTGGCGCAATCAACCTCGCGAGGATCGCTGGCAAGACCTGCCTCGCGAGGAAGACTGGAGGGATCAGCCTCGCGAGGATCGCCTGCAAGGCAACGCAGGCCTCCCTCTACTGCCGCCGCAGCCAAGGAGAAACGAGGACCGCCATCAGGACGAGGGGGCTGGGGGCTTCCAGGAGCCACGCGCGGTCGCTTGCATCCTGGGCGGGGCTCAAGCCCCAGCCTCTCAACGCATCTTCAAGCAGTTCGCCCGCAAAGTGAATGCAGTCCTCCCCAAGCTGGAAGCCACGCGCCCTCTCAGGTGGTCAGCGTGCGCCATCACGTTCAGCTCAGCAGATCAGCTCAAGTGTGCGGCCACAGCCGGAGTCCTCCCGATGCTTTGTTCCCTAATCATCAGCAACGTGGTGGTCACAAGGACCCTCATCGATGGTGGGGCAGGGCTCAACGTCCTGTCCGTGGAAACATTCAACAATCTCCAAGTGCCCTACAACCAGCTTCAGCCAACCAAGCCTTTCTCCGGAGTCACCGACGGCTCCACGGTCCCGATTGGGCAGGTCCGCCTCCCTGTCACCTTCGGGGCACGCGACGACTACCGCACCGAGCTCATCGACTTCGACGTCGCCCACATTCGCCTGCCGTACAACGCCATCCTTGGGTACCCAGCGCTGGCCAAGTTCATGGCCGTAACTCACCACAGCTACAACGTCCTCAAGATGCCAGGGAGTGGCGGAGTCATCACGGTGCCCTATGAAGAGAAGGACGCCGTGTGTTCCCTGGAGCGAGCCTTTCAGGCCGCATCACTGGAAGACCCGGATCGCGGAAGCAGGAGGCTTCCCGAGACCGCCCCCAAGAAGAAGAAGACATCGTCCGGCCCGGCCCCTCAGGAGGCAGGCCCCTCAGGGCCCGCGCCTGCCCAGGGGGAACCTCCTTCCATCGCATAGGAAAGCGCGCCCGGCGCCCTCCTTAGGCAGGGCTCGAGGGCTCTCCCCTAGAGGGCCACTGACCTGGCTAAGGTCATGAGGGAGGCACTTGGGCACCACATGGAGGCGTGTTTCGAAGCACGTTTCCCTCAAGAAGGAGTAAGGCAAGGAGAGCCAGACCCTCAGGAGTTCGTCAGCAAGGCCATTCAGGAGCTACAGGAGTCAAGAGTCATGAAAGGCGGCCGCCGCCTACCAGCTGTGGCTCCCCATCCAGGCGAGGATGGTGGGCTACGCGTCTGCATCGACATACTAGGGCTCAATCGAGTCGCCTCTCTAGAGCGCCTCTGTCCCTCGCGAGTGGGGCGCTGCGAAGGTCCACCCCACAGCTACGTTCGCATGCTTTACGGCTTGCCAAACGTGGCTACCATGTACCAGTGCCTCATGAGGGGCATCATGGAGGCTCAAGAGGCCAGGCGTTCCGCAGCCCTGGCGGAGATGGAGATGGTCCGCGAGGAGCCACCAGCGCCTCCGGAGCCTCCCGAGGCCCCTGGGCCTGGGGGCTCATGAGGATCGGCTTCCGCAGCCCACCGAGTCTGCTACACCAACACTCCTTCGTCCTCGACATCATTAGGTGACATATTTCAAGTTTCATTCCAGATGGGAGCGCCCCGCAGGGCTGCATTATTCCCAGGCCGCGTGGGTCCGTCCCTGCGGCATGTATCCCTGCGCTGCATCTCCAGGGAGCAAGGAAAGGAACTGCTAGAAGATATACACGGCGGAGACTGTGGACATCATTCATCATCACGGACCCTCGTCGGCAAGGCGTTCCGCAGTGGGTTTTATTGGCCCACCGCACTCAGTGACGCCGTTGAACTGGTGGAAGCTTGTGAGGCTTGCCAGTTCTACGCCAAGCAAATCCATCAGCCGGCAGGAGGCCTGCAGACTATACACCTTTCGTGGCCATTCGCAGTCTGGGGGCTGGACATCCTAGGCCCGTTTCCTCGGGCGCCAGGGGGCTACCGCTACCTCTACGTCGCTGTGGACAAGTTCACCAAGTCGGCTGAAGTAGAGGCCGTCCGCACCATCCCCACGGGTTCCGCAGTCAAGTTCATCAGGGGCATCGTGAGCCGGTTCGGGGTGCCGAACTGCATCATCACAGACAACGGTTCACAGTTCACCAGTAACCTCTTCAAAACATACTGTGCTAACCTTAGAACGTAGATATGCTACGCTTCAGTGGCGCACCCCCGAAGCAATGGCCAGGCCGAGAAGCCAACGCAGAGGTCCTGAGGGGCCTCAAGACCAGGACATTCAAGAAGAAGCTGGAGGCCTGCGGCAGAGGTTGGTACGACGAGCTTCAGTCCGTGTTGTGGTCCATCCGCACAACCGCGACCAAGCCGACTGGAGAGACCCCGTTCTTCCTGGTCTACGGAGCCAAAGCGGTCCTCCCTCACGAGGTCAGACATCGCTCCGCGCGGGTCCTGGCGTTCAACGAGGTGTAGCAGGACGCCATGCGGGGGATGGACCTCGTGCTGGGGGAGGAACGTCGCCGAGAAGCCGCGCTGCGAGCGGTGAGGTACCAACAAGCACTGCGACGATATCACTACCGCAACATCCGCCCCAAAACTCTCGAGGTAGGAGACCTCGTGCTCAGGCGGGTTCTCTCCAGGGAGGGACTGCACAAGCTCTCTCCCATGTGGGAGGGCCCGTTCAAGGTTGTTCATGTTTCCAGGCCCAGCTCCGCGTGCTTGGAGACTCGGGAGGGGGTGCCGGTCCAGAACGCATGGAACATCCAGCACCTCTGGAGGTTCTACCCCTAAAAAGGCCCAGAGCCTGTGAAGAAGGCGAATGCCTGTGAAGATTATCCTTTTTGGAAAAGGCCCAGAGCCTGTGAAGATGGCGAATGCCTGTGAAGATTATCCTTTTTGGAAAAGGCCCAGAGCCTGTGAAGAAGGCGAATGCCTGTGAAGCTGTCGCATTTTGGAAAAGGCGCAGAGCCTGTGAAGAAGGTGAATGCCTGTGAAGCTGTCGCGTTTTGGAAAAGGCCCAGAGCCTGTGAAGAAGGCAAATGCCTGTGAAGCTGTCGCGTTTTGGAAAGGGCCCGGAGCCTGTGAAGAGGGCAAATGCCCGTGAAGCCTGCTTCCCCCAAGAAAGGCCCGGAGCCTGTGAAGAAGGCCAACGCCTGTGAAGCTCGCCGCCCGTGACACTCTCACGTAATAATGAGTCGGGGTTGTACACGCCCTGGAGTCTCAGGAGCGCCGGCCTCAGGCCCTGGGGCTCCCTCCCACGCCCAGTGGCAGCACTTAGCTCCGCGCTGGTGAGAAGACGTCGAAGACTAGATTAGGTGCTGGACGCGGCTTTTTCATTTGCTTTCCGCAGTTGGCTTGTTCATTCTCATTCGAAGTTTTGTTGAAGCTGTTGCCGTCTTTGGCTCGTGGTTCTTCGACTTTTCACTCTCCTGCCTCGATTTCTCTTATGCAAGGCCTCGCGAGGGGGGCAGCCGAGCGCCCTCGCGAGTGTTCCTGTCCTAGTCGTTCAAAGGTTTCGCAACCTGGGTCCATTACAGGAGCACCCCTCTAGTCCGTGCCCCACGGGCACCGCAACACAAACACAGGGCCTGGGTCGGTCGCCCCCCATGGCTGGGGCCGGGAACTATCCACGCGCGGGCACGTAGCCGGAAGGCACGATAACGGAAGCAAAGCGATGATTAACAGCGATAACCCAAACACGCCCCTGCGGGGCTCCACGCTACTGTCTTTTTACGCAGGAAAAAGGAAAAGAAAGAACAAATCAGGCGCAGCTCGCCTCACACCGGCCTGCAGGGAACACTCGAGCTGCCTCCGGGGCTCAGGCAGACTCCCTCTCACGCTTCACCGAAGTGCGACGGCGGGCAGACACGCTACCACCTCCCAAGCAGGTACGACTGCATGGAGGCAGACCGCGGCCATCGCTAGAAGAGTCACCGCCTGAAGAAGAACCGGTGAAGCTTGGGGAACCCTGAGCGCCGCCAATCACGCGAGCACTGTCCTCTCCATCATCGCCGGGGCTGGATTCCCGGCCGCGGTCGTCGTCCTCAGGGCAGCACCCTGCGCGGCGACCATCTTCCCCAAACACCCTCACGTAGAGGGTGGCATCGCCGTCAAACTTGAAGTGCAGGGTGCACCGACGACTCAGGCCACGCGCACGGGCAAACATCTGCCAACCGCGGGTCAAGGCCAGGCTCCCGGCTGCGGAGACCTCCAGTGAAGCCCATGAGGCCCGGCTGCAGCAGCCGTCTGCCTGAAGCCAGAGGCCGCCCGGGGCGCCGGCCGGGAGCTCGCCGAGGAGGAAGCGAGGAAGTTGAAGCCGGGTGCTAATCGGCTCCGCCGACCACACAACGAACTCCGGCAGCACCTCTGCAGCGCGAAAGTGCGGCCTAGGGGAACGCATGACCAAAGCGCGCCCCCCGGCTGCAGCAGTCCGCCCGTCACCATGCTGGAAATCGTCTCCACGGCCGCGGGGAGCTGCCGTGGTGGCCACAGGATGTTTGCGAGGGCGCCCTCGGCCGCGCTTGGGCGGGGGAGAGGCAGGCTCAACCTGGCGAGCCTTCCCCTTCTCTACGGCTGAGAACCTCCTCGACGGGGCCATGAAGAAGAAGGAGAAGCAAGGGGAATGAACTGGAAGGGCGTGCGCCGATCCGTACTTATAACCGGCGAGGGCCAACCGTCGGCCCCCACGATCGCAGGTAATCATGACCCGCTTTGCATGCAGGGACTTGTCCAATCCGTGAAGTTGCCGAGGCGCCGTGGGGAAGTGGAGACGCCCATGTCCAATCAAACACCACGCGGCGCCCAAGGCCGCAGGCTGTTAGGGCCCGCGGCGCTTCGCACTTGCCCTTTCGCCTCCCTGCACGGCCAAGTCCGGGCACGCCTTGGGCCCGGGGGCTACTGTCGGCGTTCTGGGAACGGGGGTCCCCAGACTTGCCTGCCTGCGGCCTGTAGCGTGGCTCGAGGAGGGGCCCAGCATGGCCCATCTTCATCAACACAGACCCAAGATCCTCGCGAGGGGCCAAGCCTCGCGGGGCAGACGACACGGAGCTTCCTCAGGCACGGCCTCATCAGGCTGGCTCGCGAGGAGGCGGAGAGATCAAGGCGGGGTACCTCACGAGGTGCCCATGACGCAAGCCATGACGACCAAAGGCGCTAGGTGGGCGTCAGCCGCACAGTGTCCTCCTTTCCTCTTTGGTGCAAAGGGAGCAAGCGCAGGCGAGAGCATCAAGCAAAGGCACCTGTTTCGGTGCAACGAGACCAAGACCAGTCCAACGGCAGGGAGGAAGTCATTGTGGAGCCCAAGCCAGCGTCACCACCAGAGCCTTTGGCAGGCGAGGACCAACTTTAGTCAGGATAAGTGTACCAGATGTTCCCCTTCAAAGTGGCCAATTGTTGGCGCCCTTCCCGCTCAATATTTGGGAAGATGCCCAGGGCCTTTGCCTATAAATAGGACTAGCCACCCACAGGGTAGGGGGGATCAGATCGCAATCGAGAAGAGAGAGAGAGAGAAGGGTGACTGAACTCCTCCTAACAGTTCGTCGCCCCAGCCAAGAACAGACCCTCGCGAGGCTGTTCTTCCTTGTATTGCTCATCATCATCAGCCCAAGAGGCAATCCACCACACCACACACTGGAGTAGGGTATTACACCACAATGGTGGCCCGAACCAGTATAAACCCTGTGTCTCTTGTGCTGTTCTTTCCATAGCTTAGATCTTAGCGACAGCCCCGCCGCCTGGCAGGCGATCACTATTGCCACTCCCCATCACATCTTGATTAATGGCGCGTGGGCCCCGGGGGAGGGCTCGGCAGTAACTCCACGGGAATCCCAACCATCCGCCGGGGCCGCAGCGGATCCGCTCAGACGCCGAGGCACGGTAGTGGCGGGCCCCGCCTATGGGCCTGTCCCGTTGCGCGCGTAGGCTGGCAGGATGACCCAGCCACGTGTCATCGCATGACAGGCCTAGAACAGGCGGCGGCCTGGAGGCTTAGCTAGCACGCAACTTGGATCCCGCCGCGACGTTCGAAATATTGTGCGAGTCGGAATTGAGTGAGTCTGACTCCTTCTAGTCGGCCCGGCAGAAGTCAATCAAAGACCATGTGTTGAGCACCCGGAAAGAGAAATTGCTGAGGCTTCTCAGCCGACCGTCCGCGGCGCCTCACCAGCTTCGGCGACTACTGTCGAAGTAATGGGCCACGGGTAGGCCAACCCGAGCCCCAAAACCTTTCAAGACATCGGGGCAGGCTGCGCCCCTCAAGACCCCAGGACGGGGAGCCGCCTTCAAGAAGTCCATGACAAGACGGCCGACTGACCACTCGCGGCCGAGTCCCAGGGACGACCGCAGGGTAAGCCGACTCCTGACTGGTGACTTCTGGAGAAGCCGGCTTTGGGGAGTCGGCCTGCGATTCCAACAAACACCGTGACCTCCTCAAGGGGGACGGGGCAGGGGAGTGGCTACAGTGAAGCCCACTCCCGCCCCTTACCAAGGGCAGGCATGGCCACAGCATGCCGTACCCCGGAAGATCTCCGTGCGGCGTGGCACTGTTGCCATGCCGGCCCTGACATCAGCACCGCAGGGCCGAATCCTGCACCCACGACGGCTTGTCTGTACGGCCTAGAGGCAGCGGGTCCCACCAGTCAGTGAGACCCCAGGAGACGGCAAGAGGACCACCAGTCAAACCCGTCGGGAGTCGGCCGAGCCCTCCCCCAGGGCCCACGCGCCATTAATCAAGATGTGATGGGGAGTGGCAATAGTGATCGCCCGCCAGGCGGCGGGGCTGTTGCCATGACCTCATGATCAAGCCCGCGTCATCAGAAGCACGGCTACAGTAATCAACAGCCGGCAAGACCCGCCTGCGGCAGACGCGGCCTGTCGGCTCCGTACCAGGCCAGTCAGCAGGGCCCGCCCGCCGGCGGGCCCCAGCGGTCGGCAGAGAAGACGGAGGCCAGAGGCGCTGATGGCTGGGCCCACGTCTAGCCGGATTACCATTGTACCCTTGGGGGGTAGGCCTATATAACCCCCAGGGAACCCATGCAAAGGGTTGGAACCCGTTAGCTCTAGACCAGACCATATAGAAGGGAGAGAGCTAGCCTCGCCCTCTCCTACCACCAGAAAACAGCTCAAGGAGCAACTGTGTAGACACTTTGCCATAGTGACCATGCGGAGACCCCACAGAGCAGCAGTAGGGGTATTATCTCCCCGGAGAGCCCTGAAGCTGGGTAAAGATTCGCGGCGTGCATGCCTTCGCCTCATCCCGTTTCCAGGGCACCGGCAACATTCTACTCGCCCCCCACCGTGATAAGCCATCCTTTGGCATATGTCGCACCAAACCCCCGACAGGCGCCCACCATGGGGCCTGGTGCACCGCCGTCCGGAGACCTGTTCTGGACGGGAACCCTTTTCCTCCCTGGTGAGCGCAGCCAGCTAGGCACGCCAGACAGAGTTTGCGTCGACGCGCTGCGCGGTGTTGAGATCGCCTGCGCAGCCAGCTGCCTGGCCGAACTTGTCGGTGAGGTTCGCCTCTCCGACGAGCCTGCATCCAACGCATGCACGGGCGGCCCCGAGAGTCTCCTCGCGGGCCTCCTCGATCAACACCACGTTTCCGGCAAGCCTGCCATAGACTTGGAGTCTGTGGGCTCCACCGACCCGATGCTGGTCGACTCCGACACCGCGTCGCTCGATGCGTTCCCCACTAATGTGGTGGTCTACAACGAACCCCTCCCTCGCGTGGAGAGCGACGGAAGCACCGTCACCGAGGTGCTAGTCATCAGTCATGACGAGCTCCCCAGCGGAGGAGCGCACGACTCGCTCGGCGCGGCGCTACAAGACCTAACTGCGCCCATTCCGGAAGACGCTGACGCAGAGACGTTGGAGGCGCGCCGCCTTCAGCTTGTTGAAGGCGCGAAGAAGCTGGCCAACATGAGATGCTTGTCAGAAGCCTACCAGCGGGAGATGGATCGTGCCGTCGGCGGCTCGCCGGCCCCGGTGGGGCCCAGCCGCCTTGGCGCGGTCCAGCAGCGCGGCGTAGCCATCGCCAACCTGTTTGGGGCAAGCCGCCTGTGTATGCTACACCAGCGGAGAACATCCGAGCCGCCCAGGCAGCGGCAGATGAGCTGGACAATTTCGAGGGCGAAGAACGCCGCCTCATGATGGAGCGAGTCCAGCGGCTCCTCAACGCGGCCGCCGCACAGAACGAGGCTGGCTGCCGCACGGAGGCGCCGCAGCGGCCAAACGACGACCTTCACCGAGATCAAGGCGCGACGTCTCGGACGCCGACTAGCGGCGCCCGAGGAAGAAGAGACAAGGAGCCGGCTGTCAGCCACAGTCGGACTCGCATTACCATAGAGCGCGACCGAGACGGCCGCCTGAGAGCAGTGGAACGATGGGACGACTGTCCGCCTCCCCCTCCCCGCAAGGAGAGGCGAGTCTCCCCGCCGCCTGTTGACCAGCCGAGTCCCGGCGACCGCCTTGGCCGCCGAGAGGGAGTTGGAGAGAATGACGCCCGCCACCGGATCGACCGACTTCACCGATCCTTAGCGCTGGAAGAAGAAGATGAGCTGGGTCCGCCTTGTTTCGGGCCCCGCATTCGGGATGAGCCCTTTCCCAGAGGGTTCACGCTCCCAAGAGACACGCCCAAGTATACCGGCTCCGTGAAGCTGGAAGACTGGCTAGTCGACTACTCCACGGCTGTCAGCATAGCAAACGGCAACAAGCGTGTCGCTGTAAAGTACGTTCCGCTCATGCTCCAGGGCACGGCCCGGACGTGGCTGAATAGCCTGAAGCCCCGCAGCATCAACAGCTGGGTCGACTTCACCGAAGCGTTCATCTGCAACTTCACCAGCACGTACAAGTGTCCTCCCAAGCCTCGTCAGCTCTCCTTGTGCGTGCAAGGCCCCGACGAGTTGACTCACAATTACCTCACGCGTTGGGCCGAGCTTCGGAACTCCTGTGAGGGCGTGCACGAGGTGCAGGCCATCGAGTACTTCACAGCCGGGTGCAGAGAAGGCACCCTCCTCAAGCACAAGCTCCTCTACGACGAGCCAGAAACCCTCGACGAGCTGCTGATCATAGCGGACAAGTACGCCACGGCCGACTCCTCCATGAAGGCGGAGATTCAAATCAGCACAACTGGCAAAGTGGCCCCTCAAGCTCCAAGAACTCCGGTGGAAGACGCCAACCGGCGACAACAGCAGGGCGACCACAAGCGCAAGGCCCCACAGCCGGCTTCCAGTAGCCGGCAGGTCGCGACCGTTGAAGCCCAGCAGCCGGATGGGCAGCCTCCGCCCAAGCGACAGAAAGGCGGCAAGCCAAACTGGTCGCCGGCCTTCTCCTATGAGCAGACCCTGGATGGACCTTGCAAGTTCCATAGCGGCGCGAAGCCGTCGAATCACACCACCCGGAAGTGCCACTGGCTCACCAGGATCGCTAAGGGAGACGGCCTCCTGCCTCCCCCGCCTGCTGGGCAGCCGCCTCCGCCCTAGCAGCCGGCTGTCAGGCCAGTCAGTGCAGTACAAGACGAATACCCTGAAGAGCACGAAGCCTACGTGGTGTTTACCAGTGTGGCTGATGATCTACGCAGCAGGTGGCTGCAGCGACAAGAGGTGAATGCAGTAGCATCTGAGACGCCAGAGTTCATGCACTGGTCCGAGAAGCCCATCAGCTGGAGCAGGGCTGACCACCCAGAAGTGATGCCGAGTCTGGGCTCCTATGCCTTGGTCCTGGACGCCACCTTTGCTACGGACAGACGAGCCGCGCCTTTCTCGCGAGTTCTGATAGACGGAGGCAGCAGCATCAATATCCTGTACAAGGACACCATGGAGAAGTTAGGAATCAAGCAAAGATAGCTTCAGAACAGCCGAACTGTGTTCCACGGCATTGTTCCTGGGCTTTCCTTCTCACCAATCGGCAAGATCCTGATGGATGTCCTCTTTGGAGACAAAGATCACTTCCGTCGAGAGTCTGTTTGGTTTGAGGTGGTGGACCTCGAGAGCCCATACCATGCGCTGCTCGGCTGACCCGCCTTGGCCAAGTTCATGGCGGTCCCCCACTACGCCTACCTCAAGATGAAGATGCCCAGTTCCAGAGGGATTCTGACTGTGGCTAGCGACTACCGGAAGTCGTCTGCTTGCGCGGCTGAGAGCAGTCGGCTGGCCGAGTCCCTGGTAATCGCGGCCGAGAAGCGGCTCCTTGAGCGAGTTGTGGCGATGGCCGGCAAGCAGCCTGAGGTATCGCCCAACCCAAAAGAGTCGGAGGCTGAGGGTTCGTTCAAACCGGCCAAAGATACAAAGAAGATACCCTTGGATCCGGAGCACCCAGAGAGGTACGCTGTCGTAGATGCAAACCTCGACAGCAAATAGGAAGGCGAGCTCGTCGATTTCCTCCGTGAGAATCGGGACATCTTCGCATGGTCCCCCAAAGACATGCCAGGTGTACCGACGGAATTTGCCGAGCACAAGTTACATGTCCAATCTGATGCAAAGCCGGTCAGGCAGCCCCTGCGTCGCCTATCAGAAGAGAAGAGAAGAGTTGTCGGAGAAGAGATAGCCCGACTCCTAGCAGCCGGCTTCATTATGGAAGTATTCTTTCCCGAATGGCTAGCAAATCCGGTCCTGGTACTGAAGAAGAACAAGGAGTGGCGAATGTGTATTGACTACACGAGCCTCAACAAGGCCTGCCCCAAGGACCCATTTGCTCTACCAAGAATCGATCCGGTGATAGACTCCACAGCCGGATGCGAGCTGTTGAGTTTTTTGGACGCATACTCAGGATATCACCAGATCAAGCTGAACCTGGCTGACAGACTGAAGACCGCCTTCATCACGCCATTTGGAGCCTTCTGCTACCTCACCATGACATTCCGCTTAAGGAATGCCGGCGCCACCTTCCAGCGTTGCATGCAGAAGTGCCTCCTCAAGCAGCTCGGCAGGAACGCCCACGTCTACATGGACGACGTGGTGGTGAAGACGGAAAAGCGTGGAACATTGCTGGAAGACCTCAAGGAGACTTTTGAAAACCTGCGCCGATTCCAGATCAAGCTCAACCCCGAGAAGTGTATCTTCGGAGTACCAGCCGGCCAGCTCCTTGGCTTCCTGGTCTCTGAATGCGGCATAGAATGCAACCTAGTAAAGATCAAGGCCATTGAGAGAATGGAGATACCCAGCCGACTGCTGGATGTGCAGAAGTTCACCGGCTGCTTGGCGTCCATCAGCCGATTCATCAGTCGGCTGGGCGAGAAAGCTCTCCCCTTATACCAACTCATGACGAAGACCACTTTTTTTGAGTGGAACCATAAGGCGGACGAAGCTTTTCTCCAGTTGAAGAAGATGCTGACTACTCCACCGGTCCTGGCGGCTCCGACTCCAAAGGAACCTATGCTCCTGTACATCGCCGCCACCAGCCGGGTAGTCAGCACGGTCATTGTAGTGGAACGCAAGGAGGAAGGCTAGGCGCTACCTATCCAGAGACCGGTATATTACCTGAGCGAGGTACTGTCGACTTCCAAGCAGAACTACCCCCACTACCAGAAGATGTGCTATGGCGTACACTTTGCTGCCAAGAAATTGAAGCCTTACTTTCAAGAGCATCCAATCACGGTGGTCTGCACGGCCCCACTTGCCGAGATCATTGGTAGCCGAGATGCTTCTGGCCGAGTGGCCAAGTGGGCCATAGAGCTGGCTCCCTACACCATCCACTACCAGCCCCGCACCGCTATCAAATCACAAGCATTGGCTGACTTTCTCGTCGACTGGGCCGAGACCCAATACCTACCTCCAGCACCCGATTCTACCCATTGGCGGATGCATTTCGACGGCTCCAAGATGCGCACCGGCTTGGGAGCCGGTGTCGTCCTCACCTCTCCTAAAGGCGACAAGCTCAAATATGCATTGCAAATCCATTTTGCCGCCTCCAACAACGTCGCCGAGTATGAGGCGCTCATTCACGGGCTCCGGCTTGCCAAAGAACTTGGCATCCGCCGGATCTTGTGTTATGGCGACTCGGACTTAGTGGTCCAGCAGTCATTTGGCGACTGGGACGCGAAAGATGCAAACATGGCGAGTTACCGTTTCCTCGTGCAGCAACTCAGCGGGTATTTCAAAGGGTGCGAGTTCCTCCATGTGCCAAGAAATGACAACGACCAAGCAGATGCCTTGGCACGAATCGGCTCTACCCGCCAAGCAATACCATCTGGCGTCACCCTTCAACGCCTCCTCAAGCCGTTTGTCAAGCCTTCACCAGAATCAGACTCCATTTTTGTGCCGGCTCCTCCCGAAGACGTCGGATCGGACTCCAGAGCCCCGGCAGTCGGTACAGGGATTTTGGCGGATGACTCCAAAGCCACCACAGTCGAACCCAGCCCGGGGACTGCGGCAGCGGACTCGAAGACTCCAGAACTCGGCCCAAGGGCCGCGCCAGTCGGCCTGGGGACGTCATTAACCCAGCAAGCGGTTGTTGACTCCAACCCGCCGCCTCCCAGCCCAACCGCCCCCGTCCAAGTCGCAGTTCTGGCAGTCGAAGAAATAGCAGCACCCTCATGGGCCCAGCCCATCCTCAAATTCCTGGTGAACAAAGAGCTGCCAACTGATGAGACCTCAGCTCGGCAAATACAACGCCGGGCGGCAGCCTACACCATAGTCAACAGAGAGCTGGTCAGGCGCAGCGTCACTGGTGTCTACCAGCGCTGCGTAGAGCCAGAGCAAGGCCAAGCGATTCTCAAAGACATCCATCAAGGCAGGCGCGGCCACCATGCGGCTTCAAGAGCACTCGTTGCCAAAGCCTTTCGAGACAGTTTCTTCTGGCCAACTGCCTTGGAAGAGGCCAAGGAGTTGGTCCGAAAATGCAAAGGGTGCCAGAAGTTCAGCTCCAAGCCGCACCAGCCGGCTTCTGCACTCAAGACCATCCCCATTGCCCGGCCTTTCGCAGTTTGGGGTCTAGACATGGTGGGACCATTCAAGACAACACGAGGTGGCTTAACTCACTTACTTGTCGCAGTGGACAAGTTCACCAAGTGGATAGAAGCGAAGCCAATCAAGAAGCTGAATGGTCCGACTGCCGTGACTTTCATCGCCGATATCACAATTCGGTACGACATACCACACAGCATCATCACCGACAATGGCACAAATTTTGCCAAAGGTGCCTTGGCCCGTTTCTGCGCAACACAGGGCATCCGACTGGACCTAGCGTCCATCGCCCATCCACAGTCAAACGGCCAGGTGGAGCGAGCAAACGGCCTCATCCTGTCTGGCATCAAGCCCCGGCTGATCGAGCCTCTGGAGCGCTTGGCTGGCTGCTGGCTCGATGAGCTACTAGCCGTCCTCTGGAGTCTGCGCACGACTCCAAACAAGTCAACCAGCTTCACGCCTTTCTTCCTCGTCTACGGTGCAGAAGCCGTCATCCCAACGGACATAGAGTTCGACTCCCCACGAGTCACCATGTACACCGAGGAGGAAGCAGAAGAAGCACGACAAGACGGCGTTGATCTGCTGGAAGAGGGCCGGCTGTTGGCACTCAGCCGGTCCAGCATCTACTAGCAGAGCCTGCGCCGATACCACAACAGGAAGGTCAGGCCAAGATCTTTCCAAGAAGGCGACCTTGTGCTCCGACTGATCCAGCGAACAGCCGGCCAGCAAAAGCCATCGGCGCCTTGGGAAGGCCCTTTCATCATCAGCAAAGTACTGGGCAACGACTCCTACTACCTGATTGACGCTCAGAAACCCTGAGCGCGCAAGAGGGACGACTCCGGCAAGGAGACAGAGCGGCCATGGAATGCAAATCTCCTCCGAAGATTTTACAGTTGATGTAGTATGTACCACGCTACCTTTTGTATTAAAGTACCAAGACTTCGGGCCCCCCGAGACGAGCTCGGGGACTGCCCTCTTTTGTCTGTATGATAAAAATTATGCCTACAAGTATGTTACTCTTTGTCATGCAGCTTGCCACCGGGCTCGACAAGTCGGCCCGGGGACTTGCCGCCTTGCACTATGAAATGCTTCCTGCAGCCGGACAAGTAGTGTGTAACACCTAAACCGTCTTCTGTCAGAAGCTGCAGCTCGCAGAGCGACTGTACGGTGGGCAGAGGTAAGGTAGAATGGGCGTTCGCATGAAAAATGGTTAAGGACTCAAAGCATAAAACATAGCTCAAGACAGCTTCTAGCCTTTTTCGCAAACTGACTCTCGAATAGTCGGATTGCCGCCATCTATTCAACTTGCTCAAAAACTCTTAAAAACAGCTAAGTACTTGCCTTCCCAAAGTAGCCAAGCATTTGATCCAGCGACAGTCCGCAGAGCGGCTGTCCGATTGGCAAGGCAGGCAACTAAGAGAAAGCAGCAAAGGAAAAAAGCCAAAAGAGCAATGAGCAAGAAAAGATAGAACTCGGATAAATATATTTACATAACATAGGCCCTTGGCCGAATCTTCAAGCAGAAGTTCAAAATACACCCCGCGGGTGGAATTGTGCGAATTAACAAGTTCTTCAAAGACTACTGAAGTAGATAAAATAAAGATAAAGCGGCAGCTTAGGAAGCAGCAGACGGATTCAAAGGGTCGGAGGAGGTGCCAGCGTCAGGCGTCGGGGCGGCCGGCTGGGTAGTCTCAGCCTGATCGCCTCCGGCGGAAATCGACTCGGTCGCACATGGCTCGTTGCTGGAGGCGCGGTCGAGCTGAGGCTGGCCGTCTGCTCCGTCTTCTGGTGCCTCCGCCTCGCCTCCGTCCTCCGCCTCGCCCTCTTCCTTGACGCTGGAGCCAATCACCTCCGCCAAGTCCTCACCGTAGTCTGGGTTCATCCCAAACCACTCCGGCGGTACCTCCTCGCCGTCTTCAGACCGCTCAGGGATGAAGATGCCGGTGTCGGTGTACTCGGCGATCGCCGCAGCAAGCTTGACGAGGGCGTATTTTGTAGCTGCCAACTCCGGCTGGGACTCTGACCGAAGCGTGGCCAACCGGTCTAGATCCAGCCCCGGATACCATGCCTTGACGAACTCCAAGGCCCGGCGCGCTCCAGCTCAGGCCGAAGAGCCCTTCCAGGCCTCAAGACGACCAGCCGCGACCTCTAGCCAGTCGGCCGTCAGGCTGGGGGTGCGCGGAGCCTGCATGTCCAGCCACAGGGCGGCAATCGCCTGGGCACCAACACACTGAAGCGGGCGCAACATCCGGTGAGCTGGCCGAAGGCGAGCCTTGATGCTCAGGATGTGCTCGTCAAGAGTTTGGGGGGCGTCGGCGGCAATCTCTGCGCCCTCCGCCCTTCGACCTTCTCGGTCAGCCTCGATGGCTTGGATGGCGGCCTGCGAGTGCCCAGGAAAGAAGTCTGCAAAGATAGGAAGAAACAAAGAAGCAAGTCAAAAACCAGGAGTCGGCACGACTTAAATCGGCGGCTCGAAGAAAGAAAGTAAAGAAACTCACCATCAACGATGTCTTCAATCTCATGGAAGCCGGAGGCCAGCATCGCCTCCTTGTCAGACCAGGAGGAGTGCTCGCTCGCGAACTCGGCCAGGAGGGCGGTTTCCGTCTCCTCCGCCTCCCTCTGCGTCTTCACAAGCAGCTCCTTCTGCTCTGCCAATTGAGTGGCCAGCAGATCCTGCTCTGCCAATTGAGTGGCCAGCAGATCGCGCTCCGTGGCGAGCTTGCTGCACTCCTCCTCTTTGCTGCGCAAAGCGGAGTTGGCGTCGCTCAGCTGCTGTTGAAGAGCTGCGTTGGCTCCTGAAAAGAAGGAAGAAAGAAGGTGTTAAGTCATTAGGTAAAGAAGGTCGCCGGGGAGATCCGGCCCGACTGCTCAGCAGTCGGCCCGAATCTCGGGGACTACAGCCCGCGGGTGCGCCAGCGCGCCCCCGCAAAGAAGGAAAAGGACTTAATCCGGCTCTCCGACAAATCGGCGGTCCGCTTGCCCAGCTCTTCAACATTACGGTTGAAGGCAGTGACGCGGAGGTTGTGGTAATCCTGCGTCAAACGTTTCAGAAAAAAAGTTAATACCCAGAGTTCATCAATTGGAGTTCCGGGCCGCCTCCTCAGCAGCCAGCCCGAAACTCGGGGACTACACCCAGTGGGTGCACTGGCGCGCCCCCACAGAGAGGAACAAGAAAACAAAGACCAAAGGAAAAAACATACCCGGAAGGCTGCCCGCGACGCCAGGAACGCCTTGGTGCAACTCTGGAGAGCGTCGCCCTCAGCGCGAAGCTTCGCCTGGACATCCAGGAGCGCCTGGTTCAGCGGCCCTGTGCCGCCTCCTCGCACCCACCCAATGGGCGCAGCGCTTGTCGCTTCGGCGTCTGGGATCGCCGAGCTGGCGGTGCCGGCTTCCAGGGGGCGGGGTGCCGAAGTCGCCTTCTCCAGACGGTGGCGCGTTGGCGAGCCGACTTGGAGGATCAACCTCGCCACGTCCTCATCTTCGGTCGGCGGCACCGGAGGATCCGCTGGCTGCTCGCCTTGCGCACTCGCAGACGGCGGCGGAGGCGGCGGTGGAACAATCACGTCTGGCGTAGAGGGGTCGCCGCCTTCCCTCTCCACGACGGGGTTCTCACTGCCGGCTTCCCCAGTCTGCCCCGTGAACTCCAGAGGCGGTGGCGCAGAGTTCAACGGGGTGACGAACACCGCCGATTGGCAGCGTGCGGCTTCCTCAGCCTGCCGCTTCGTCGCGGCAGCGGCTTCGGCCTCCGCCAGTTTTTTCTTGGCGGAGGCCTCCGCCCTATCGGCCTCCGCCTTCTCCAGGCGAACGGCCTCTTCTTCGTTGCGCTTCTCCTGTGCATGCTGCTCTATCGCCTCCCGGAGGTCAGCAGCGGGGTCAATCCGCCGAGTGGTGGCGGACGTCTCCTCTGACCCCATGACGGAGGCGGCGGTGACCCTCTCAAGAGTGAGGGGAGCCCTGAAGCAAGGGGAGCAAGCAAAGACTCAGACAAAGTCACAAAGAAAGAATAAAGCTTTGAGATAGAATACTCATGCGGAGACCATTGGCGGCTTCTTTACTTCCTTACGGAAGCGGATGGCCTTCGCGGCCGCCTCGTCCCGCCGGGTCACCGCAGCCGAACCCTTGGGTTTCTTCGGCCGACCGCCGAACAAGGTCAGCACGGTCCTGCGCTTCTTCCCGCCGCCTGGAGCACCGGCGCGGCAGAAGAACTCGCGCCAGGCTGGCTGGCTCCTGGCCGATGGCGGGGGCGACTTCCCCCTCGGTGTCGTCGTCAGGCCAGTCGGCGAAAGTGGCCGAAGGCCTAAAGTCGCTTGCCGTTCCTCCTCCTCCCTCGGCGTCGTCCTCTAGAGCCACCGCCCCAGATCGGGGTCGTCGACGTCGCTCTCCGTCCGGTCGGCGAGGAACTTGCGGGCCGGCCCCGAGGTGCCGGCTGGCGGGTGGAGGAGGGGATTCTGACCAAAGCCGACTGGTCAAAACAAACTCGACGAGAGAGGAGACAATCCAAAGAAAGAAAGGAAAGGTAGCTCACCACGGGCGGGGGGTTGGCGCGGGAGTACGGCTCCTTGCCGAACCGCCAATCCTCCAGGTGTTTGCTGTCCGAGAGGTAGTTCACCATGAAGGCCACCTCTTCGTGAGGCATGTCCTTGGTGCACATCCGACTCGGGTCGCGGTGCCCGCTCATCTGGCATATCATGTGGGGGCGTCCTTGGAGTGGGAGAACTCGGCGCGCCACGAAGGAGGCCAACAAGTCTGGACCAGTCAAACGCTCCGACTGCGTCAGCACTCGGAGTCGCGCGATGGCACCGGCTCCCACAGGCGTCAGCGACTTGGCCCGGTACGACCAGTTGGGCAGTCGCCCAGCCGGCGGGCCGGCTTCGAAAGCTGGCAGGTTGACCCAGTCCCCCCTCGCGGAGACGCTCCTGACATAAAAGTAGAATCTCTGCCACATCTTCACCGACTTTATCAGTGAGATGGAGGGGAAGGGATTGTTGGCCCCCGACCTGCGTCAGCACTCGGAGGAGGCCAACAAGTCTGGACCAGTCAAACGCTCCGACTGCGTCAGCACTCGGAGTCGCGCGATGGCACCGGCTCCCACAGGCGTCAGCGACTTGGCCCGGTACGACCAGTTGGGCAGTCGCCCAGCCGGCGGGCCGGCTTCGAAAGCTGGCAGGTTGACCCAGTCCCCCCTCGCGGAGACGCTCCTGACATAAAAGTAGAATCTCTGCCACATCTTCACCAACTTTATCAGTGAGATGGAGGGGAAGGGATTGTTGGCCCCCGACCTTCGCACGGCGATGAAAGCGCCGCACTGAGCCGCACGCCCGCAGCCTGGGTGCCGAGCATGGAGGAGAAGAACTCCCCCCAGAGCTCGAGGGTGGGGAGGACTCCGAGGAAGCCTTCGCACAAGGCCACGAAGGCGGACAGCAGCACCACTGTGTTGGGGGTGAGGTGGTGCGGCTGGAGGCGGTAGAACTCCAGGAAGGATCGTAAGAAACTGCTCGTCGGCAGCCCCAACCCGCACAAGCAGTGCGAGTGGAAGATGACCCGCTCGCCCTCCTGCGGCTCGGGGCAAATCTCCCCCTTCGGCGCAAGGCGCACCCGCACGTGATCCTCGCCGAGGAGCCGACGAGTCCTGCGGAGAAACTCGATGTGGTCGTCGTGGACTTCAGAACCGTCCCAAGTGCCGGAGCGCACTGGGGGAGGCGCGGCGGCGGAGGAAGAACTCATCGCGAGCTGATCGCCGCGGCGGTCGCCGGAGCTTGGGCGCGCGGCGGAGCGAAGAAGAAGAAGGAGGAGAGCGAGGAGCGGTGAGAAGGAAGAGAGCGAGGAGTGGTGGGAAGGAGGGGCGCGCGTGCCCCCTCTTCCCCCTACTTATAACCTCATGGACTACGAAGCCGAGGGGGCGGTCGTGGGGATTTACTGCGCCCACGGCCCCACGACCCCCACGTTCCACGATAAAGTTACTGCGCGCAGTAACTCCACGGGAATCCCAACCGTCCGCCGGGGCCGCAGCGGATCCGCTCGGGCGCCGAGGCGCGGTAGTGGCGGGCCCCGCCTATGGGCCTGTCCCGTCGTGTGCGTAGGCTGGCAGGACGGCCCAGCCACATGTCATCGCATGACAGGCCTAGAACGGGCGGCGGCCTGGAGGCTTAGCTAGCACGCAACTTGGATCCCGCCGCGACGTTCGAAATATTGTGCGAGTCGGAATTGAGTGAGTCCGAATTGAGTGAGCCTGACTCCTTCTAGTCGGCCCGGCAAAAGTCAATCAAAGACCATGTGTTGAGCACCCAAAAAGAGAAACTGCTGAGGCTTCTCAGCCGACCGTCCGCGGCGCCTCACCAGCTTCGGCGACTACTGTCGAAGTAATGGGCCACGGGTAGGCCAACCCGAGCCCCAAAACCTTTCAAGACATCGGGGCAGGCTGCGCCCCTCAAGACCCCAGGACGGGGAGCCGCCTTCAAGAAGTCCATGACAAGACGGCCGACTGACCACTCGCGGCCGAGTCCCAGGGACGACCGCAGGGTAAGCCGACTCCTGACTGGCGACTTCCGGAGAAGCCGGCTTTGGGGAGTCGGCCTGCGATTCCAACAAACCCCGTGACCTCGTCAAGGGGGACGGGGTAGGGGAGTGGCTACAGTGAAGCCCACTCCCGCCCCTTACCAAGGGCAGGAATGGCCACAGCACGCCGTACCCCGGAAGATCTCCGTGCGGCGTGGCACTGTTGCCATGCCGGCCCTAACATCAGCACCGCAGGGCCGAATCCTGCACCCACGATGGCTTGTCTGTACGGCCTAGAGGCAGCGGGTCCCACCAGTCAGTGAGACCCCAGGAGACGGCAAGAGGACCACCAGTCAAACCCGTTGGGAGTCGGCCCCTGGGAGTCAGCCGAGCCCTCCCCCGGGGACCACGCGCCATTAATCAAGATGTGATGGGGAGTGGCAATAGTGATCGCCCGCCAGGCGGCGGGGCTGTTGCCACGACCTCATGATCAAGCCCGCGTCATCAGAAGCACGGCTACAGTAATCAACAGTCGGCAAGACCCGCTGAAAGCACAAGTGCTCCCTAGGTGGTTTTGGTAATTGATGACAACATATCTCTTGTTGGACTAATGTTTCTATCTAGTATGTTTCAGATAAGTTCAACAATGGAGTGGCATGGACTAAAGGTTGTGGGAACTCCTTCAAGATGCTAAGGACAAAGGATTGGCTAAAGCTTAAAGCTCAAGACTCTTCATTTTACATTTTAGTGATCCAAGATCACATTGAGTCCATAGGAAAAGCCAATACTATCAAGGAGGGATGAGGTGTTGCTTAATGAGCCTCTTGCTTCATGTGCTTAATGTTGGAAATATGCCCTAGAGGCAATAATAAAAGTATTATTATTATATTTCCTTGTTCATGATAATTGTCTTTATTCATGCTATAATTGTGTTATCCGGAAATCGTAATACATGTGTGAATAACAGACACCAACATGTCCCTAGTGAGCCTCTAGTTGACTAGCTCGTTGATCAACAGATAGTCATGGTTTCCTGACTATGGACATTGGATGTCATTGATAACGAGATCACATCATTAGGAGAATGATGTGATGGACAAGACCCAATCCTAAACATAGCACAAGATCGTATAGTTTGTTTGCTAGAGTTTTCCAATGTCAAGTATCTTTTCCTTAGACCATGAGATCATGTAACTCTCGGATACCGTAGGAGTGCTTTGGGTATGCCAAACGTCACAACGTAACTGGGTGACTATAAAGGTAGACTACGGGTATCTCCGAAAGTGTCTGTTGGGTGACATGGATCAAGACTGGGATTTGTCACTCCGTATGACGGAGAGGTATCACTGGGCCCACTCGGTAATGCATCATCATAATGAGCTCAAAGTGACCAAGTGTCTGGTCACGGGATCATGCATTACGGTACAAGTAAAGTGACTTGCCGGTAACGAGATTGAACGAGGTATTGGGATACCGACGATCGAATCTCGGGCAAGTAACATATCGATTGACAAAGGGAATTGCATACGGGGTTGATTGAATCCTCGACATCGTGGTTCATCCGATGAGATCATCGTGGAGCATGTGGGAGCCATCATGGGTATCCAGATCCCGCTGTTGGTTATTGACCGGAGAGTCGTCTCGGTCATGTCTGCTTGTCTCCCGAACCCGTAGGGTCTACACACTTAAGGTTCGGTGACGCTAGGGTTGTGAAGATATGTATATGCAGTAACCCGAATATTGTTCGGGGTCCCGGATGAGATCCCGGACGTCACGAGGAGTTCCGGAATGGTCCGGAGGTAAAGAATTATATATAGGAAGTGCTGTTTCGGCCATCGGGACAAGTTTCGGGGTCACCGGTATTGTACCGGGACCACCGGAAGGGTCCCAGGGGTCCACCGGGTGGGGCCACCTATCCCGGGGGGCCCCATGGGCTGAAGTGGGAGGGAACCCAGCCCATAGTGGGCTGGGGCGCCACCCCTCCAAGGTCCCATGCGGCTAGGGTTGGGGGAAACCCTAGAGGGGGCGCCCCTTGCTTGGGGGGCAAGCCCCCTCCCTAGGCCGCCGCCCCCCCTTAGTAGATCTCATCTACTAGGGCCGGCGCCCCCCCCCATGGCACCCCTATATATAGTGGGGGAGAGGAGGGACTTCATACCCCAGCCCCTGGCGCCTCCCTCTCTCCCCGTTACATCTACTTTTCGTAGTATAGGCGAAGCCCTGCTACTGTGACGCCCTGCATCCACCACCACGCCGTCGTGCTGCTGGATCTTCATCAACCTCTCCTTCTCCCTTGCTGGATCAAGAAGGAGGAGACGTCTCCCGTCCCGTACGTGTGTTGAACGCGGAGGTGCCGTCCGTTCGGCGCTTGGTCATCGGTGATTTGGATCACGTCGTGTTCGACTACATCATCACCGTTCTTTTGAATGCTTCCGTGCGCGATCTACAAAGGTATGTAGATGCATCCAATGACTCGTTGCTAGATGAACTCCTAGATGATCTTGGTGAAACGAGTAGGAAAATTTTTGTTTTCTGCAACGTTCCCCAACACTTAATGATATGCTCCAAAATCCTCAGCTACTTTCCCACTTCCACAAATGACCTAAACCCTAAGCCAAACTCGGTCATACCAATTCTTTCTATCCGGCGCCACCGAGTTTCACTTGTCATAAGCCACTGCCAAACCCTAGCAATTCCGTTCTACCGATAGGGATCTCGGTCTCACCGAGATGGGATTGCAAACTCTCTGTTTCCCTTTCATAACTTTTCGGTCTCACCGAAAGAGCGGATCGGTCCCACCGAGATTGCAATGTAAATTCAGTGTTTCCTTTTTGTAACTTTTCGGTCTCACCGAAAGAGCAAATCGGTCCCATTGAGTTTGCCTGACCAACTCTCTGGTTAGCTAATTACCAAAATCGGTCTCACCGAGTTTGTGTAATCGGTCTCACCGAGATTACGTTATGCCCAAACCCTAAAAATATCGGTCCCACCGAGTTGCATGTCAGTCCCACCGAAAATCTCTAACGGTCACTAGGTTTACCTTTTCGGTCTGACCGAGTTTTTTGATTCGGTCCCACCGAGATTGGAAAACTGTGTTTAACGGTTGGATTTTGTGTGGAGGCTATATATACCCCTCCACCTCCTCTTCATTCGTGGAGAGAGCCATCAGAACACATACACAATTCCAACTCATATGTTCTGAGAGAGAACCACCTACTCATGTGTTGAGACCAAGATATTCCATTCCTACCATATGAATCTTGATCTCTAGCCTTCCCCAAGTTGCTTTCCACTCAAACCTTCTTTCCACCAGATCCAAATCCTATGAGAGAGAGTTGAGTGTTGGGGAGACTATCATTTGAAGCACAAGAGCAAGAAGTTCATTACCTACACACCATTTGTTACTTCTTGGAGAGTGGTGTCTCCTAGATTGGCTAGGTGTCACTTGGGAGCCTCCGACAAGATTGTGGAGTTGAACCAAGGAGTTTGTAAGGGCAAGGAGAACGCCTACTTCGTGAAGATCTACCGCTAGTGAGGCAAGTCCTTCGTGGGCGATGGCCATGGTGGGATAGACAAGGTTGCTTCTTCGTGGACCCTTCGTGGGTGGTTGCTTCTTCGTGGACCCTTCGTGGGTGGAGCCCTCCGTGGACTCGCGCAACCATTACCCTTTGTGGGTGGAGCCCTCCGTGGACTCGCGCAACTGTTACCCGTCGTGGGTTGAAGTCTCCATCAACGTGGATGTAGGATAGCACCACCTATCGGAACCACGGGAAAAACATCCGTGTCTCCAATTGCGTTTGAATTCTCCAAACCCTTCCCCTTACATTCTTACAAGTTGCATGCTTTACATTCCGCTGCTCATATAATCTTTGCATGCTTGCTTGATATGTATTGTGTATGTTGAAATTGTGCCTAAAACTCCACTCAAACCAAAAAGGCCTAAAAATTGCAACTTTAGCACTAAGTGTCTAATCACCCCCCCTCTAGACACATCTACTTCTAGATCCTACAAGTGGTATCAGAGCTTTGGTCTCCATTGCCTTGGTTTAATCACCATTGGAGGAAGATGGATGTGTCTACCTTAGGGAGTCTTAGACATAGAGTGCCTATTCTTGATGGAGAATATTTTCATGAGTGGAAAAATGGGATGCTTGTAATCTTCAATCAATATCATTTGAACAAGTATATTACTAGTCCTTGTGCACCTCATATTGATCCTTTGCATCCTACCCTAGACGAAGATATTGACATGATTCGCAATCTTAGAACTATTGAGCTCATCATTAGAGGATTGCCCAAAAATTTGATTGCTAGTTTGCCTACTCTTAATTGTGCCTATACTATATGGAAATTTCTTGAGGAACGATTTCCCGATCATTCCTTGAAAAATTTGGATGAAATTCTCCATAAATCTATTGCCTTGAGTAAGATGAAATCTAGTGATCCTAGTTTTGGTGATTGTCTATTTGAGCTTATCAATCTCAAGCATGCTAAAGGAGATGTTGGAATCATTAGTGATATTATATTTGAAGCTATAAGAATTCATAAAAGTGACCACTTTGATGATCATTTATCTAATGAATTACCCTCTCTAAGAAATGATGAGTCACAAGATCATGATGAACATGGATACTATGATGATGATGATGATGATGATAGTGACTTCGATCTTGATGATGCAATGAGACATTTTGGTCTTACGGCAAATCTTCGGGGATATGCGTCAGGAGGAAAGGAATGGGTTCTTGATAGTGGATGTACTGATCATATGACTGGAGATGAAGAGATGTTCCGTGAGCTTGCTGAAAATGACGGCCCTCGAAAATATGTCACCTTTGGTGATAATTCAAAGGGTAAAGTGGTTGGCCTTGGTAAGGTGGCCATCTCACATGATAGTTCCATTCAAAATGTCATGCTCGTTGAATCTCTTGGCTACAACTTACTTTTAGTATCTAGACTTGCTGATTTCGGTTTGAATGTCCTATTTACTGAGGTAGATTGCCAAGTATTTCGTCGAGACAATCATAAAATGGTCTTTACCGGTATGCGTAGAGGTGATCTTTACATTGTCGATTTATCTAAAAAGGCACAACCTAAAACTTGCTTTGTTGCTAAATCCTCAAAAGGTTGGTTGTGGCATAGACGACTAGGTCACGTTGGCATGAGAAACCTTGACAAGCTTATTAAAGGAAATCATATCCTTGGAGTTAACGATGTCATATTTGATAAGGATAGACTTTGCAGTGCTTGTCAAGCAGGTAAACAGGTTGGAGGAAGGCATCCCGTGAAGAACATCATGACCACAAGGAGGCCACTCGAGCTACTTCACATGGATCTTTTTGGTCCCAACGCCTACAAGAGTCTCGTTGGAAATTCTTTTGGTCTAGTTATAGTTGATGATTTTTCAAGATTTACGTGGGTGTTCTTTCTTAATGACAAGTCGCAGGTCCAGAAGATCTTCAGAAACTTCGCTAGGAAGGCCCAAAATCAGTTTGACGTGAAGATCAAGAAGGTTCGGAGTGACAACGGAACGGAGTTCAAGAACGCAAATGTGGACACCTTTCTTGACGAAGAAGGGATTTCACACGAGTTCTCGGCTACGTACACACCTCAACAAAATGGAGTTGTTGAGAGGAAGAACCGGACGCTCATCGAAATGGCAAGAACGATGCTTGATGAATACAAGACGCCGAAGCACTTTTGGGCAGAAGCGGTTGAGACAGCTTGTCACGCAACAAATCGCTTATATCTTCACAAGCTACTCGGCAAGACGGCATACGAGCTTCTCACCGGTAACAAACCCCAAGTTGGATACTTTCGAGTATTCGGCTCAAAGTGCTACATTCTTGATAAGCATCGTCGTTCAAAGTTTGCTCCTAAATCTCATGAAGGTTTTCTACTTGGCTATGGCTCAAACTCTCATACTTACCGTGTCTACAACAATTTCACCCGAAAGGTTGAAGAGACGGTAGATGTGAAGTTTGATGAATCTAATGGCTCGCAAGTAGAGCAATTGCCAATTGATGTAGGAGACAAAGACCCTTCAGAAGCAATCCAAGACTTGTCCATTGGCAAAATTCGTCCAACAGAGGTGAAGGAGAGTACTTCATCCGTCCAAGTGGAAGCTTCTACTTCACGACAAGGTGAACCAAGAATCGACACGGAAGCATCCACAAGTGGGACACACCAAGATGAAGAAGACAAGGAAATGCATCAAGACGAACATCAACAACCTCTTTCTCCACCACGACAAGAGAACGACGATGTCAACAATGAAGAAGGCCAAGAAGAAGAACAAGATGAAGAAGATGTTCAACGAAGACCCAAGCAAAAGATCTCATGAGTTCGAGCAAGAATTGCCAAAGATCATCCCGTCGAGCAAATCCTTAATGATATACAAACCAGGAGAATCACTCACTCAAAAACTCGTTTAGCTAACTTTTGTGAAAACTATTCATTCATCTCTAGCATTGAACCTATGAAGGTTGAAGAAGCATTGGAAGATCCGGATTGGATAAACGCCATGCATGAAGAGCTACACAATTTTGAGAGAAACCAAGTTTGGACATTGGTTGAGAAGCCCGACAACAACCACAACATCATTGGTACCAAATGGGTGTTTCGCAACAAGCAAGATGAAGATGGACAAGTGGTTCGCAACAAAGCACGTCTCGTCGCCCAAGGGTACACACAAGTCGAAGGTATGGACTATGGTGAGACATATGCTCCCGTTGCTAGACTTGAGTCCATTCGCATCTTACTTGCCTATGCTAATCACCATAATATCACCTTGTACCAAATGGACATTAAAAGTGCTTTTCTAAATGGTGAAATAGAGGAGGAAGTTTATGTCAAACAACCTCCCGGTTGTATCAATCCTAAGAAACCAAATCATGTTTACAAACTTCACAAAGCTCTTTATGGTCTTAAACAAGCTCCTAGAGCATGGTATAAATGCTTGACCAAGTTCCTTATTACAAGTGGTTTTGAAATTGGTAAAATTGATTCTACTCTTTTTACTAAAAGGGTTAATGGAGAACTATTTGTATGCCAAATTTATGTCGATGATATCATATTTGGTTCAACTAACCCTCTCTTTAGTGAAAAGTTTGGAAAGCTAATGTCAGAGAAGTTTGAGATGTCTATGATGAGTGAACTCAAATTCTTTCTCGGTTTGCAAATCAAGCAAACTAAGGAAGGTACATTTGTCTCTCAAACGAAGTACACCAAGGACTTATTCAAGAAGTTCAATATGCAAGAATGCAAAGGTATGTCTACACCCATGCCTACTAGTGGACATAATGATTTGACCAAAGATGGTGAACCGGTTGATCAAAAGGTTTATCGCTCTATGATTCGTTCATTGTTATACCTATGTGCTTCACGTCCCGATATTATGCTAAGTGTGTGCATGTGTGCACGATATCAAGCTGCTCCTAAAGAATGTCATCTTAAGGCTGTGAAAAGGATAGTGAGATATTTAATCCATACACCAAATTTTGGCATTTGGTATCCTAAGAGGTCTTCTTTTGATCTTGTTGGCTATTCCGACTCGGATTATGCCGGAGACAAGATTGATAGAAAGTCCACTTCAGGTACTTGTCAATTTCTTGGTAGATCTCTTGTGTCTTGGTCTTCCAAGAAACAAAACTCGGTATCCTTATCCACTGCCGAAGCGGAATACATTGCCGCTGGTTCATGTTGTGCTCAATTACTTTGGATGACCCAAACTCTTAAAGATTATGGGATCTATGTGAAACATGTTCCACTACTTTGTGACAATGAAAGTGCTATCAAAATTGGTCATAATCCTGTACAACATTCTCGAACTAAGCATATTGAAGTTCGTCATCATTTCATTCGAGATCATGTTGCTAAGGGTGACATTAATCTTAAGCACGTTCGCACCGATAAGCAATTAGCGGATATATTTACTAAACCTCTTGATGAGAAAGTATTTTGCAGGTTGAGAGGTGAATTGAACATCATTGATGCTTCGAACTTGGAGTAGAAACTCCATTGGATACATGCAAGACATGAGCTTATGACTAATCCATGATATATCTCTTATGATAACTATCTTATGTCTTGGATATATTTGCACCTTGCATGTTGTCTAACCCATGTAGGTGCTTGGTTGAATCTAATTCCATGAGATTGCGACTCACTCACATCTTGAGCAATCTCTACATCACCAAGACTCTCCACAATGGTGGTTGAAGACAAGGAAGCACAAAACCATTCAAACATATCCTTTGACAAATTCTATGTTGAGCTTCATGATTGTCATTTTTGGATACACAAGTGCTCTTCCTTGCAAGAACTAACCCATGTAGGTAGATGAACTCAAACTCCAAGTGGTGCTCCCAACTCTTGATGAGCTACATCAACCTTGAGCACCCACACAAGTTCAACTACATGAGCAAGAACCACACCACCACCCAAGGTATGTTATTCCATCTTAGAGAAGCTTTACTCCAAGACATGAGTCAAAGCAACTCAACAAGATGTGAATACATCAAGATGCTTAAACGAAAAATGGTAACCCCATTTTGAGCTTAAACGATGACTATGACCTATGATCAAGTGTTCTCACTTGACTCCTAAGTCAATATACTCTAACATAGGTGACTATGTCACCGCCCAACTCTAGATGAAGTTCTCTTGTGTTCTTTTCTGTGTTATTGCATTTGTCTCATGCATGTTTATTTTTTTCTCTTTTTTCAAAAAAAAACTTCATCTAGATCTTTCAGTTTCTTCTTTTTTCTTTCTGTTTATGTTTTGCATTTTCTGCATTTAATTCCTTGCAAATCCTTCAGGTAATTCATTGCAAATCTTTGTGAGATCCTACATGTCTAGTGAGCTGAGGTGACAAGTGTTTTTCTCTGTGTAAACTCGGTTTCACCGACTTGCAATTTTCGGTCCAACCGAATCTTTTCGGTACCACCGAAATATGCCACTCGGTGCCACCGACTTTGCAATCAGAAAAATAGTTTGCCACTTGTTCTACATTTCTTCTGATCCAGCTCCACTCAATGAATCTTGTCCTCTACAAGCATCACAATTTTATCCTTTGCTTTGTGCTGAGTCTCAAGGACCAAACCTATACGACGGATTCCAGAAAGCCCTTCTTGGAAATTGATGTCAAAGGGGGAGAAAGAGATCACATCAAAGCTAAAGGGGGAGAGAAAGTCTCAAGGATCCCAGATGTTTTTAAGGGGGAGAGAGAGATTTCCCAGATGTTATTAAGGGGGAGAGAGAGATTTCCAGGGAGAGAAAATACTCAAGGATCCCAGATGCTTGATGTTCAAGAGGAGAGATGTCACATGTCTTTTTGGGGGAAAGACATGTTCATATACGCTTATTTGCATTAAGTTCTATCCAGTTGTATCCTTCAGCTCTGATTTTCTGTTTCCTATCTTCTCCCAATATCCCATGTAAGATTCAGGGGGAGCAAGACACCTAAGGGAAAGAAATCAGTCAAATTCATTGCATATCCTTATTCTTGGGGACATGTTGAATCTAATGTGGTACCTTGTACTCACTCTCTACATGTCATTCCAGTCTTGGTATTCTTGTGGTTTCTTTTGTTTGCTCTGGCTAGTGGATGTACCTGTGTTATCTAACTTTGTTTGTGCAGGTTCATTCCATCATAAGCCAACTCAAGACCACAAGGTAAGTATATGCATCAAAATCATGAGTATGAGGAGTTCTTGCTTATGTACATACTGTTTGCAAGAAGGACTCATGAGCATGAAGGTATTTTCCTTGATAATCTTTTGCTCTGATGCATATGGCCAAGATACATGTAACACATTGCCTACTCTGTCATGGTTATGCTCTCACATGCCTCTATATTTCATATTTACATGAGTGCATACATGTAGGGGGAGCCTATGCTTGTTACATGTCCTTCCAAAGCTTTACTTGCTGTTCTTTATATCCTTATCTAAAGCTTTGATGTATGTTGCCATCAATTACCAAAAAGGGGGAGATTGAAGGCACAAGTGCTCCCTAGGTGGTTTTGGTAATTGATGACAACATATCTCTTGTTGGACTAATGTTTCTATCTAGTATGTTTCAGATAAGTTCAACAATGGAGTGGCATGAACTAAAGGTTGTGGGAACTCCTTCAAGATGCTAAGGACAAAGGATTGGCTAAAGCTTAAAGCTCAAGACTCTTCATTTTACATTTTAGTGATCCAAGATCACATTGAGTCCATAGGAAAAGCCAATACTATCAAGGAGGGATGAGGTGTTGCTTAATGAGCCTCTTGCTTCATGTGCTTAATGATATGCTCCAAAATCCTCAGCTACTTTCCCACTTCCACAAATGACCTAAACCCTAAGCCAAACTCGGTCATACCAATTCTTTCTATCCGGCGCCACCGAGTTTCACTTGTCATAAGCCACTGCCAAACCCTAGCAATTCGGTTCTACCGATAGGGATCTCGGTCTCACCGAGATGGGATTGCAAACTCTCTGTTTCCCTTTCGTAACTTTTCGGTCTCACCGAAAGAGCGGATCGGTCCCACCGAGATTGCAATGTTAGTTCATCCCTCTTAGGGGGGATATCACATCTAGGGGGAGCTTTACTCTAAGACTTGAGCTAAAGCAACTCTAAAGATGTGAACACAACAATGCTTTATGTAAAAGTGGTAACCCCACTTGAGCTTAAACGATGAGTATGACCTATGATCAAGTGTTCTCACTTGACTCCTAAGTCAATATACTCATATATAGATGACCTAGTCATCGCAAATTGCTTGATAGATGCTAGAATTGGTTGTGCATGCCTTGCCACATATTTCATTTGCCATCTTATTGTGTGAGCATGCTGGTCGCATATTTTACTCATTCGAGGACATCCACTTGTTGTTTTTGATTGTTCGGCTTTATTTCTTTTTGCCAAGTGGATGGACAAGAATGCCTAAGAACCTCCTCTAGCTATCTATGCTTTTCTCGTCTCAAACTCTATTCATGCTGCATCACAAAATTTGATCTAGTCAGATTCGAACCACTCTGTGTGAGGAGCGCTCGGAGTCCCCGATTCGTCATAGACTTAAACTTCCAAAACCTCTTTATGATTCTCAGTCTGACCGATACTCCACTTTCGGTCCTACCGAGATCATTAAGTTGATCTAGGTTTTCGATCTCGGTGCAACCGATTTGAACCTTTCGGTCACACCGAGTTTCAATAACTGCATGCAGTTATAAATCTCGATGCCACCGAGTTGTTCCACTCGGTCACACCGACAGGGTCGGGCTATATATAGTCACGGGCAAAATTTGGAAATTTCTCCTAACCCCTTCGCCCGCGTGATAGCCTGCTCTGCCCTTGAGGTCTCCGGATCGTCTTCTCGCCGCCAGCAGCCTCCAGTCGCTGGTCTCCGTCGCCGTCAACGGGAATTCTGCCCCGCCGTTGCCGCCGTAGCAAGTCCCCGCCGAACTAGGGTATGGACTTGATCTTTGTGCTATTCCTCAATCTGATTCCTAGCACATTGTGATCATATTGTTTCTAGCCACGTTTGATAAACTTCTATCCAGTCAAAACGCTCATAGATTAGGTTTGATTCGAAAATTCTAGGTTTAGGTTTCCGCCGAAACTATCTCGGACCCACCGAGTTGAAAAACTTGGTCCCACCGATTTGGCTTATGCCAATGCACAAGTGAGACTCGGTCTGACCGCGAATTACTTATCGGTGTGACCGACTTTTGAACTCAGTGAAACCCTAGCAGTCTCGGTGCCACCGAACTGTGACTCGGTCCTACCGAGTTCACTAGTTTAGGTTCCAAACCTGCTTCGGTATCACCGAGTTTGGAAATCGGTAGATCCGAGATGATTTCAGTGGGAAACTAAAACTAAGTTTTTGGATCATTCTTTTTGCAAAAATCTCTGCATTTTGTGATGCTCATCCACTCTATCTCCTCTATAATCTATTCACAGGGTCAGCAGTCAGTTTGCAGCATGTCAGACCAGAGTGATAGCCAGAATCTGTCAGAGCAGCAAGTGGTGATGAGTGAGGGCACTAGTCCCTCCAGTTCATCTGATGAAGGCAGCAGGAGCACTCCTAGCAATTTGCCAAAGGCTGCCACGAGACAAAGGAAGAACAAAACTTCATACTCTGAAGATGAGGACTATGTGGCAGAGGAAGAGGCCACTTCCAAGAGAATTGAACCAGCTCAAGGCACTAAGCCAGGTCTGAAAATCAAAAGGCCAGCAGGCAGGCAGCCCATGTCAAAGGCTAGAGCCTCAACTGAGAAGCCCACTTCACAAGAGCCAGCTGCAGCTGAGGGCAAGAAAAGGAAGGAGAGGGTGAAGAATACTATGGCTAGAGTGCTTGGCAAAGCTTCCATCATGGAAGAGGAAGAGGAAGAAGAGGCAGCTGCACCAGCGCCCAAGGCACCCAAGCTAATGGGAGATGCCATAAGGTCAGGGGGAGCTGCATCCAAGCCCAAGGAAGCACCTAAGGCTGCATCTAAGCCTAAGAGTGCACCAAAAAGAAACACAAGAAGCATCCCAGCCACTAAGAAGAACAAGGCCCCAGTGCCTGAGACTGTTGCTGAGGATGAGGAAGAGAATGTCCTTTGGAAGCTCAAGCCCAAGATCCTAGACCACAACGATGCTCATCCTGTGGTTGAGGATATGAAGCTCAGGAGAGACTCAGGGCTCAGGAAGTGGAGAGAAGCAGATCCATATGCTTCTAGGAGAAGGACTGCAGTGGACTACAGGTTTCATACCAAGGAGCAGCAGGATTTCTATGAGACAGTGCTACTTGACAAGAAGCCAATTGTATGTGACATGAGATGGGTCGACTGGACCTATATCAAGGACAATGAAGAGTACTACCCTGGAGTATTTGACAGCTTTAGTGCGTGTGGAGTTGCAGACTTTGTTGGGCAGAAGCTCACAAAGTGGAACGAGGAGCTAATCATGCAATTCTACTCCACAGCACACTTTTATCCGGATGGCAGGATCACATGGATGTTAGAGGGTACAAGGTACCACTCTACTGTTGAGGAATGGGCGAAGCTGATCAATGCCCCAAAGGAGCAAGCAGATGACTTGGACATTTATGCCAAGAAAAAGATGGACCACAACTCCATGTCCAACATGTACAAGGAGATTCCGAATGAAGCACTTGACACGTTCAAGTTTGGCTCAGTGCATTATCTGCTATCAGGATTGCCTACGATCAATTGGATCCTTAGGCACACCCTTCTGCCCAAGTCTGGAGATCACAAGATGATCAGAGGTCATGCGATCAATTTGCTTCATGTCTTTGACGTGCCTCAAAAATTCAAAGTCATGAGCCTCATAGTGGAAACAATCAAAAGGACTGCGGCAGATCAGAAGAGGAGCTGTGGATATGCCCCTCAGATTCAGGAGCTCATCAACTCCAAGATGGGCACGTGCGTATATTTGTTGGATAAGGAACACCTGCCCATCCGTCCAGATTTCGAAGATAATCAAGTTGTTATGACTGAGAATGAACCATCATCTGCCCATGCACAAGCTCAGAAGGAGAAGGCGAAGAAGGAGAAAGCTGCTAGGATGCCTACTCAAGCGGAGGCATCTGATTACTTCCTGAAAACCAAACAAGAGCAGCTTGGTTACCTGATTGCGTCCACCCTGCGGATTGAGCAGAGTATAGCCACCCTGACTCAGAACTAGGCGAGTTTAGAGAGGATCATTGAACAGAGGTTCTATGACTTGGACATCAAGGTGACAGAGATACAGACTGCCGTGGAGCAGCTCCAGGAGGACATGAATGAGAGGAGAGGCAGGACCACGACTGATGCTTTTGCGAGGGTGCCACAAGGTCCGAGGTCATCTGCACTGCCAGTTGCTGACACCAGAGCTACAACGTCTGCACCAGCCACAGCCTCAGTTCCACCAGCTCCAGCATCCACTTCAGCCTCGACTCCGACCACGTCTACCGAAGGCTTCGTCCTTGGAGTGCTCCGGACTCCACCACCACCTGAAGATCAAGCCTGAGCGTCGATCTAGTGCTATGCATTTTCTAGGAACTTTTTGGTAACTTGTTGCCAAAGGGGGAGAAGATGTATAGATCATAGGCTTCGAGAGAGAGAGTGTTGCTTTTCTCTCTTGCTTTATTTGGTGGTTTTTCGAACTTTTCTGCTTTTGAGTGCTTGATACTACGTCATTATTTGTGAGACATTGATGATCATGTGTTTGATCATAAGCTACACTTAATGCTTGCTTAATGCCATTATCCTATCTATCTTGTGTGATCATTCATTATTCTTGGTGATGAGTGCATGTATTTCATTCTCATCGTTTTGAGCGCTCCACCAAGATGTATGTGACATGGAAGAGTAACCCATGACTCTAACTCTTTGTGCATTTGCAGTCCAAAGCAAATTTTAAATATGCACAAATTTAGGGGGAGCTCTTACTTATCACATACTTCTCAAAGCGACGATATATTTCATGCTTATTATCATTTGTCGAAGCTTTGATCTATATGTTGTCATCAATTACCAAAAAGGGGGAGATTGAAAGTGCAACTATCCCTAGGTGGTTTTGGTAATTCATAACAACATATAGCTCATTGAGCTAATGCTATTCCAAGATGATTATTTCAGGAAAGCTCAATGATTGGCATGGCATGGATGTGAAAGTGGAACCCTCAAAATGCTAAGGACAAAGGATTGGCTCAAGCTCAAAAGCTCAAGACTCTTCATTTTATATTTTAGTGATCCAAGATCACATTGAGTCTTTAGGAAAAGCCAATACTATTAAGGAGGGATGAGGTGTTGCTTAATGAGCCTCTTGCTTCATGTGCTTAATGATATGCTCCAAAATCCTCAACTACTTTCCCATATCCACATATGACCTAAACCCTAAGCCAAACTCGGTCCTACCGATTCTTCCTATCCGGCGCCACCGAGTTTCACTTGTCATTAGCCACTGCCAAACCCTAGCAATTCGGTTCTACCGATAAGGATCTCGGTCTCACCGAGATGGGGTTGCAAACTCTCTGTTTCCCTTTCGTAACTTTTTGGTCTTACCGAAAGAGCGAATCGGTCCCACCGAGATTGCAATGTAAACTCAGTCTTTCCCCTTTGTAACTTTTCGGTCTCACCGAGTTCCACTCGGTCTCACCGAAAGAGAAAATCCGTCCCACCGAGTTTGCCTGACCAACTCTCTGGTTAGCTAATTACCAAATTCGGTCTCACCGAGTTTGTGTAATCGGTCTCACCGAGATTACGTTATGCCCAAACCCTAACCGAATCGGTCCTACCGAGTTGCATGTCAGTCCCACCAAAATTCCTAACGGTCACTAGGTTTACTACTTCGGTCAGACCGAGTTTTCTGATTCGGTCCCACCGAGATTGGTAAATTGTATGTAACGGTTGGATTTTGTGTGGAGGCTATATATACCCCTCCAGCTCCTTCTCATTCGAAGGGAGAGCCATCAGAACACACACACACCATTCCAACTCATATGGTCTGAGAGAGAACCACCTACTCATGTGTTGAGATCAAGACATTCCATTCCTACCATATGAATCTTGATCTCTAGCCTTCCCAAGTTGCTTTCCACTAAAACCCTCTTTCCACCAAATCCAAATCCTATGAGAGAGAGTTGAGTGTTGGGGAGACTATCATTTGAAGCACAAGAGCAAGGAGTTCATTACCTACACACCATTTGTTACTTCTTGGAGAGTGGTGTCTCCTAGATTGGCTAGGTGTCACTTGGGAGCCTCCGACAAGATTGTGGAGTTGAACCAAGGAGTTTGTAAGGGCAAGGAGATCACCTACTTCGTGAAGATCTATCGCTAGTGAGGCAAGTCCTGTGTGGGCGATGGCCATGGTGGGATAGACAAGGTTGCTTCTTCGTGGACCCTTTGTGGGTGGTTGCTTCTTCGTGGACCCTTCGTGGGTGGAGCCCTGTGTGGACTCGCGCAACCGTTGCCCTTGGGTGGAGCCCTGTGTGGACTCGCGCAACCGTTACCCTTCGTGGGTTGAAGTCTCCATCAACGTGGATGTAGGATAGCACCACCTATCCGAACCACGGGAAAAACATCCGTGTCTCCAATAGCGTTTGAATTCTCCAAACCCTTCCCTTTACATTCTCGCAAGTTGCATGCTTTACTTTCCGCTGCCAATATACTCTTTGCATGCTTGCTTGAATTGTGTGATGATTGCTTGACTTGTCCTACAATAGCTAAAATCTGCCAAGAACTAAAATTGGGAAAAGGTTAAGTTTTTATTTGGTCAAGTAGTCTAATCACCCCCCCTCTAGACATACTTTCGATCCTACACATGTCAGTCCCACCAAAAATCTGTAACGGTCACTAGGTTTACCTTTTCGGTCCGACCGAGTTTGTTGATTCGGTCCCACCGAGATTGGAAAACTGTGTGTAACGGTTGGATTTTGTGTGGAGTCTATATATACCCCTCCACCTCCTCTTCATTCGTGGAGAGAGCCATCAGAACACATACACAATTCCAACTCATGTTCTGAGAGAGAACCACCTACTCATGTGTTGAGACCAAGATATTCCATTCCTACCATATGAATCTTGATCTCTAGCTTTCCCCAAGTTGCTTTCCACTCAAACCTTCTTTCCACCAGATCCAAATCCTATGAGAGAGAGTTGAGTGTTGGGGAGACTATCATTTGAAGCACAAGAGCAAGAAGTTCATTACCTACACACCATTTGTTACTTCTTGGAGAGTGGTGTCTCCTAGATTGGCTAGGTGTCACTTGGGAGCCTTCGACAAGATTGTGGAGTTGAACCAAGGAGATCGCCTACTTCGTGAAGATCTACCGCTAGTTAGGCAAGTCCTTCGTGGGCGATGGCCATGGTGGGATAGACAAGGTTGCTTCTTCGTGGACCCTTCGTGGGTGGTTGCTTCTTCGTGGACCCTTCGTGGGTGGAGCCCTCCGTGGACTCGCGCAACCATTACCCTTTTTGGGTGGAGCCCTCCGTGGACTCGCGCAACCGTTACCCTTCGTGGGTTGAAGTCTCCATCAACGTGGATGTAGGATAGCACCACCTATCCGAACCACGGGAAAAACATCCGTGTCTCCAATTGCGTTTGAATTCTCCAAACCCTTCCCCTTACATTCTTGCAAGTTGCATGCTTTACATTCCGCTGCTCATATACTCTTTGCATGCTTGCTTGATATGTATTGTGTATGTTGAAATTGTGCCTAAAACTCCACTCAAACCAAAAAGGCCTAAAAATTGCAACTTTAGCACTAAGTGTCTAATCACCCCCCCTCTAGACACATCTACTTCTAGATCCTACACCCGCCCGCGGCGGAAGCAGCCTGTCGGCTCCGTACCAGGCCAGTCAGCAGGGCCCGCCCGCCGGCGGGCCCCAGCGGTCGGCAGAGAAGACGGAGGCCAGAGGCGCTGACGGCTGGGCCCGTGTCCAGCCGGATTACCATTGTACCCCTGGGGGTAGGCCTATATAAACTCCCCAGGGCACCCATGCAAAGGGTTGGAACCCATTAGCTCTAGGCCAGATCATATAGAAGGGAGAGAGCTAGCCTTGCCCTCTCCTACCTCCAAGAAACAGCTCAAGCAGCAACCGTGTAAACACTTTGCCATAGTGATCATGCGGAGACCCCGCAGAGCAGCAGTAGGGGTATTATCTCCCCGGAGAGCCCTGAAGCTGGGTAAGATTCGCCGGCGTGCATGCCTTCGCCTCATCCCGTTTCCAGGCACCGGCGACGTTCTACTCGCCCCCACTATGATAAGCCATCCTTTGGCATATGTCGCACCAAAGCCCCGACACTCGACCTAGCATGCATGCTATAACTTAGGGCGCCAGCGCTTCATTTATTTATGCTCAGGGTCTGCGCCTGGCTTTGTACAAAGGGTCACATGCCTTGTCGGCAAAGCTTGTACAAAAGGTGGCTTGCCGGGAGGCCCGGCAAGCCGCGCCTTATGGGTAAAACTTGCGAAGATGCTTGATGTTCCACGAGTTGCTCACTGGGACGGCATCTTCGGTCTCCAGGCGGACTACGCCGGGCCTGGTGACTCGCATTACTCGATAAGGGCCTTCCCACTTCGGCGTCAACTTATTGGAATTCTTGGCCGACTGAACGCGCCGAAGAACAAGGTCGTCTTCCTCAAGGCTTCGGGCATGAACCTTGCGTCTGTGATAGCGGCGCAAGGTTTGCTGGTAGCGTGCCGCTCTCACAGCCGCCCGAAGACGATCTTCCTCAAGGAGCGTCGCGTCATCTTGGCACAACGGCTCTTGCTCAAGCTCATCATAAGCGAGCACTTGAGGTGACCCGTATGTGAGTTCCATGGGGAGAACTGCTTCTGCCCTGTATACCAAGGCAAAAGGTGTCTGGCCGGTGGCTCGATTTGGCGTCCTTCTGATCGAGCAAAGAACCGCCGACAACTCATCAATCCAGCGCCTTCCACTCTTGTGCAGCTTGTCAAAGGTCTTCGTTCTCAGGCCTCGCAACACTTTAGCATTTTCCCTCTCTGCTTGGCCGTTGCTCCGTGGATGTGCCACGGAAGCAAAACAGACCTTGCTGCCGAGGTCTTGGATGTACTGCATGAAGGTGTGGCTTGTGAACTGCATGCCATTGTCGGTGATGACTCTGTTTGGCACACCAAAACGACAGACCAGTCCTTTGAAGAACTTGACGGCTGATTGAGCAGTCACCTTCCTCACTGCTTCCACTTCCGGCCACTTTGTGAACTTGTCGATTGCAATGTACAAGTACTCAAAGCCCCTGACAGCGCGGGGGAAAGGGTCCAGTATATCGAGCCCCCAAATTGAGAATGGCCAGGAGAGAGGGATTGTTTGAAGGGCTTGAGCCGGCTGATGAAGCTTCTTTGAATGGAACTGGCACGCTTCACACTTGGTTACTAGTGCCGTCGCATCCTGGAGGGCGGTGGGCCAGAAGAAACCTTGCTGGAATGCCTTCCTGGCAAGGGCCCTTGACCCTATGTGGGAGCCACATATGCCTCCATGTATCTCCGCCAACAGCTCCAGTCCTTCCTCCCGGGGGATGCACTTGAGTTTCACACCGTTTGGCCTCCTCCGGTACAGGACGTCATCGACGAACTAGTACAGGGCGGACCGACGAGCTACTTTCTCTGCTTCTTCCTACTCCTTAGGAAGCTCCCCTGTTTGGAGGAAGTGGACAGTATGCTGTGCCCATGCCGGAGCCTGGGGCTCGACGGCAAGGACCAAAGGCATTTCTTCTGCCATGAGAGCGGCTGTCTCTACGGCCAGGGCTTGACGCCCTGTCGGAGCCAGTCGCTCTTGAGCAGGCTCAGCGTCCGTGGCAGCACCCTTGCTGACAGCCCCAGGGGGCTCGGTAGGAAAGTACTTGCCGGGACCTGATTTCCTCCGCTTATTCTGCCCCACTGATGGTTCGACAGATGGTTGAGTTAACCGGAGCAAAAAGGTACCTGGTTCCACAGGCAGCTTGAATGCGGCACGCTTTGGCAGGTAATCGGAGATGTCGTTCTCCGCTCGGGGGATGTGCTCCGCCTGGATAACGTCAAACCGTTCCTCCAGCTTCCTCACCTCATCTACGTAGGCTTCCATCAATGGGCTCTGATAATCCTTGTTGACCTGCCTGACAACGAGCTGCGAGTCGCCCCTGGCGATGAGCTTCTTAACCCCGAGGTTTTCCGCGATCCTAGGACTAGCAAGCAATACCTCGTACTCGATGGTGTTGTTGGTGGACATCTCCCTGGGGAAGTGCATCTGGATCACGTACTTGAGGTGTTCTCCGATGGGTGCGACGAGTAGCACACCGGCACCGATGCCTTGCAGCGAGAAAGCTCCATCAAAGTACATGATCCAGTCGCGATCTGCTTCCTTGCTGGGGAGAGTGGTCTCCTGGAGTTCTTCGTCAGGCATTGAGGTCCATTCTGCGATGAATTCCGCCAAGACTCTGCTTTGAATTGTCGAGGTACTTTCAAACTTCAAACCGAAACTTGACAGCTCCAAGGCCCATTCCACAATCCTTCCGGTTGCGTCCGGGTTGTGCAGTATCCGTTGCAACGGGAGGCGGGTGACGATAGTGATCTTGTGGGCCTGGAAGTAGTGACACAGCTTCCTCGAGGCCATAAGGAGGCCGAAGAGCAATTTTTGCACGCCGGAATACCTCGACCTAGCCCCCTGCAAGATGGAGCTGACAAAGTAAACCGGGTGCTGCATCGTCTTCTTCTTTGGGACCACTTAACTCGACTGCACGGGCATTGCTTTGGTGGCACCGGACTCCGTCGGGGGCCGCGCCTTGTCGGCACCAGGCCCTGCCGGGGGAATCTTTGGCTTGCCATCCACTGGTTCTGCCGCCATTGCTGCCTCCTCGTCGACCTTCCTCTATGCCACCAGTGCAGCGTTAACCACTTGATTCGTCGCCGCCAGATACAGCAGCAACGGCTCTTGTGGTTTAGGCACAACCAGTATCGGCATGGAGGAAAGGTATTTCTTCAGATCCTGCAGTGCTACCTCGGCTTCTGTTGTCCACTCTATTGGGCCTGCCTTCTTCAAGATTTTGAAGAAGGGAAAGGCACGCTCGGCGGACTTGGAGATGAACTGGCTCATGGCGGCAACGCAGCCGGTGAGCCGACGCACATCCTTGATCCGCTTGGGCGCCTCGATCTTCTCAATAGCCTTGATCTTGTCTGGGTTTGCCTCGATCCCACGCTGTGACACAAAGAATCCGATAAGCTTGCCAGACAGAACACCGAAGATGCACTTCTCAGGGTTCAGCTTGAGGTTGATCTTGCGCAGGTGAGCAATTGTCTCTTCCAGATCTTGCACAAGAGTTGGCCCGTCCTTGGTTTTGATCACTATGTCATCCATATAGGCCTCCATATTTCTATGGAGTTGAGGTTCAAAACCAATTTGGACTGCTCTTGCAAACGTTGAGCCGGCACTCTTCAACCCGAAAGGCATCCGTAAAAAGCAATACGTACCACATGGGGTGATGAATGTCGTCTTCTCTTCGTCCTCTCTTGTCATGAAGATTTGGTGGTAGCCCGAGTAGGCGTCCAGGAATGATAATAGATCACATCCGGCCGTGGAGTCAACAATCTGGTCGATGCGCGGCAACGGGAAGGGGTCCTTAGGGCAAGCCTTGTTAATGTCTGTGTAATCAATACATAGCCTCCACTTCCCATTCGCCTTGCGCACCACTACTGGATTGGCCAACCACGTAGGGTGGAGCACCCCTCTCACCAAACCTGTTGCTTCCAACTTCCTGATCTCCTCTGTGATGAACTCCTGCCTTTCCAGAGCCTGCCTTCTGACCTTCTGCTTGAGGGGCCGCGCGTGGGGGCAGACAGATAGGTGGTGCTCAATCACCTCCCTGGGAACACCGGGGATGTCGGACTTGCCATGCAAACACGTCGACATTTGCCCGCAGGAAGGTGACGAGCGCGCCTTCCTATTTGGTGTCGAGGGTGGAGCCTATGATGAAGGCCCCTCCGGTGCCATCCTCCCCGACGGGCACCTTCTTAGTCTGCGGCGGCTCGGCTATGGATCTCTTTCTCTTGTCGGTAGAGCTCTCTAGCACGTCCTCAACGGTAGCACAACATTCCGAGGAGGTGCGCTTGCCGGAGTGGGTGCGAGAGGTCTTGCCGGGCTCCTTTTCCCTCCCGGGCCGTCAGCGGTAGGAGCAGGTGCCTTGATGGCAGTTGCTGCAACTGCTTCCCGGTAGAGTTGGTCGGCGCAGATCAATGCGTCCTTCTTGTCGGAGGGGACGGAGATGATGGTCAACGGCCTGGGCATCTTTAGCGTGTTGTAGGCGTAGTGTGACGCCACCATGAACTTGGCCAATGCCGGGCGGCCGAGGATCCCGTTGTAGGGCAAGGGGATCTCGGCCACGTCGAAGACGATCCTCTCCGTCCTGTAGTTCAACTCTCCTCCAAATGTCATGGGCAGTGTGACCTTTCCCTTCGACTGGCTCCTCCCCGGATTGACCCCATGAAACGTGCCCGTTTTCTCGAGGTCTCCACCAGGGATTTGCAACCTTTTGATCACGGCAGGCGAGATCAAGTTCAGGCCGGCCCTGCCGTCAACCAACATCTTGTTCACCCTGAGGTTGTGTATTGTTGGCGAGACCAACAATGGCAAACACCCGACCACGGTAGTGCGGTCAGGGTGGTCCTTGGCGTCAAAGATGAGGGGCGTGCTGGACCAGTTCAGCGGCTTCTGAGCGTCGAACGACGGCTCTGCTGCTGTAATCTCACGCGTCCATTGGTTGAGCCGGCGGTGAGAGGTATGCAGCGAGGCGCCGCCATCGACGCACATGGCCTCCGTAGCCGTCTGGAACCCTTGCTCACCAGACTCGTCGTCCTCGCCGTGACCGTCGTCTTCTTGTTTCTTGTCGCGGCCCCGGGCGGGCCTCTCTTGCTGGTTGTCCTTGCCGGGGCGGCCTCCTTGGCCGCCACGCTTCTTGCCGGATCCCTCAGCACCGTCCTGGTCCCTCTCCTTGTCCCACCTTTCATAATCAGCCTTTTGCTTCTCAGCAAGCAGCTCGACTTGTCGGCAGTTCTGGAGGTCATGGACCTTGGTGCAGTGGATCTTGTAGTATTGCTTGCCTGAGCTTCCTGGCTTGTCGGTAGCCGCTAGGGCCCGGCAGGCGGCGCACCCGGCAATCTCCTTGCCGGGGGCGTCTACCTTGACCTACTTGCTGGCACCGGTATCGCCAAATCCTTCAACAGCAAGCACGGCCTTGCCTTTGCGTTTCCTGTTGCGACACCAGCTCATCTTTGTCGGGGTGGCGGCGTCTTCATCAGTAGAGTCGGTTTCCACGCTGGCGTCTTCGCCGGGGTACTTCCTTCCCTCTTCAGCCCGGGCGCACCTATCGGCCAGAACATAGAGCTTGGCCACATCTTTAACCTTGGTCATCGCCAGCTCCTCGCGCATATTGTGAGTGCGTATGTTCTGGTGGAACGCACTAATCACAACGGCGGGATGAACGTCGGGGATGTTGTACTGCACCCAGCTGAATCTCTAGATGTACTTGTGTAGGGTCTCCCCTTCCTTCTGGGGAATGATATGCAGATCACTGGCTTGGCCATGAGCTTGGTGGCCTCCTGTGAAGGCGCCAACGAACTCATGGCACAGATCTGACCAGGATGAAATGGAATCTTCCGGCAAGTGCATCAACCAAGACATCACATTGGGCTTGAGCGCCAGCGGGAAATAGTTGGCAAGCACCTTGTCGTCGCGAGCCCCAGCGGCCTGCATCGTGATGGTGTAGATGCTGAGGAACTCAGATGGATGGGTCTTGCCGGTATACTTCTCGCCGACGTCGGGCTTGAACGTGCGGTGGGACGGCCACTGGAACTACCTCAGCTCACGGGTAAAAGCCGGACAACCCACCTTGTAAGGTAGGCCGCCGGGCCCCCCCGGTGCCGGGTGGTCCATAGCGGGTCCTGCCCGCTTGTCCGACTGGCGGCGCGTTTCGCGCCGACGCTCGACGGTGGTTCGAGCGTCTTTGTGAGCTCGCTCCCGAAGGACTTGGCGGTGGTCGTGGAGGGTCTGCGGGTCGGACGACGCTATGGAGATGTTGTCACAAGCGTCATCGCGACGGGCCGACGCCCGCGGCAGCCGGCGAGGAGGAGGAGAGTGCACCGTGGCCGCAGCTTCCCTGGTCCTCCCAGTGCCAGCATGTACTGGCTCGATGGAGCGTCGGCCCGAGGGCCCCGTTGGTCGCGGATCGTGTTTGTTTGCGACGGCGACGAGGCTCCGGATGGTGGCCCTCCACTCGTCGAGCTTCTCCGCAGTAGGAGGGAAGTCAAGGAGCAGCTGTGCGCGTGCCAAAACTTCCGCTGGCATGGGCGGCGGCGATAGTTGCATGGATCGCGGCACGCTTCGACTTCTAACTACGTTAGAAGGAGCTCCGTCCCGACCCAGCGGCTGCACGCCATTTTCGCCAGCGCTTCGGCGAGCGTGCTGAACTCCCTCATCTTGCTGATGACGCACAGGGCTCTTCCCACGACGGTGCCCAGGGTCACCATCGTGGTGACGCTGCTTGGCGCGCACACCATGAGAAGAGCGCATGATGGTCGCCGGTGTAGGTGTCCTGGAGGTCGCCGCGCCGCCCGGAGTCGGCACAACGATGCCCCTGGAGGGCCCTGCGCCGCCTGTGGGGGGCCAGCTCCGTCCTTGGATCCGGCGACGTGTAGCCGTCGTCTGGCGCGAACGACGCCGCTCGCCTGGCTCCGACTGCCTGGGCGATGCTGGTGCTCGCGGGTCGCTGCTCGGGTCCTGTCTGTGACCGGTCCTCTGCTCGTCCGCACCGGCATGGGTCGTCGGCTCCCAACGAATCGACCGCCGTGGTCGTCTTCTTCTTAGGGGCCATGGCGACGAAGAACTGCTAGGCTAACTACTAGACTAGATTCTCACAATTGCGCCCCCTACCTGGCGCGCCAAGGATGTCGGTCTGGAACGACATCTATGGGATCACAAGAATCCCTACTACGGTTGCCGGGGCGTAGAGTTGCGAGGAGAGCAGGGCTAGTAGACAGCACAAGGATCGTTTACCCAGGTTCGGGCCGCGAGGATGCGTAAAACCCTAGTCCTGCTTTGGTGGGTGTATTTCTGAGAGTTCTTGAGCTCTCGAACTAGCTGTGGTCAGCATGTGGTTCCAAAGAGCCGAATCCCTCTCCTCATCACCTCGGGTCTCCTTTTATAGGAAAAAGGGGTTGCCACAGTGGCACACAGGAGGTGGAAAGGTCTAAAGTGGCACGAGGTTATCCCTCGTATTACAGGAAAAGGTGCATTTAATGCATCGCTTAGGTGTCCTCTTACTTTATCAGGGACGGGGGCGAGGCCCGTCCCGTCCGTTGCCGCTCCTCCTCGCTTCGACACGCGCCTCGGCCGGGGATGCGTGTGGTGCCATATACGCAGGCAGGCAGCTAAGTTGGCGCAGTGGTGGAGCCTTCACGAAGATCTGCATGCCGCCACATAGGCGCTTGATGAGTTGGCCTGGGAGTTGCATATTGCCACATAGGTGCCCGCCCAGCCGGTTGGGCTGGCAGCTGCATGTGAACGGCGGTGGAAGCTTGGTCGACGTGGGCTTGGCGGTGGCCTTGCCGGCGTCTTTGGCGAGGGCCTTGCCGGGTGGCCCGACAAGGGTCTCGCCGTGGCGTGTTGTCGTCCCCGGCAAGGATCTTGCCGGGGGTCTAGTGGCCTTCCTTGGCAAGGATTTTGCCGAGAATCGTCGTCTTCTAATATGATCTTGAATATGCCTTCACAAAGATCTTCATGCCACCACAGGGGTGCCTTCCCGAGCCCTGGCCCCACGCTGATGATGGCACTGGGGGCCGTGGGCTCAAGGGTGGCTCGCTGTGTTGGTGTGGGGCGAGCTACCCCGGCAAGAGTCTTGCCGGGGCCGCTGAGGCCACCCGACAAGGGTCTTGCCGGGGGAACTTGCTTCGTCCCTCTGCTCTTTGTGGTCTTGGCCTTGGTGTTGCTTTGATTGCCTTGGGCTTTGATCTTACCTTGGCTCACCTCCCTCGTTCTGCTTGGTGTGGCCGTGGGCGCGACTCTGACTGCCCGTGCATAGAAAAAGGGGTACAAAGATGCGCCCCTATTTTTGTACACCGACATTCGGTCCCAGGCCGGTGCGGCGACGGTGCACGGTGATGAACCTACAGCCACTGTCCTTGGAGGACCTATCGCGGTTGCTGGCGAGGACGAGCCTGCACGGCTGCAGCTACACCCTAAACGATCTCAAGTAAATCATCTCCATATCCAACTTGCTTCAACCCCATCTACAGAGCCTCCGTTGACCGCGGCCGCCGCTGGACTCCGCCTGCAGCGAGTTGCCTCCAACTATCTTGACCTCGAAAGTGACGACATCTAGGAGCACCGCCAGGGGCTGTCCTAAATTGCTACCGGATGCCTTATGTGGTTGGCTGCAAAAGGCACACCAACATAGAAGTACACGCTACGACAGAGAGAAACAAGAAAAATGGCCATGGTCACTGATGCACCTTTTTGATCCTGATCTCGCATCCCCTATCCACCTGTATCTATATGTTTTACTATGCATATTTGTTGCAATAGAAAGGAATATGACACTTTCCAGTGATAGGGCCATGACCATGAGTATTCTGTTCCAATATGGTCAAGTGGCCATGTAATATACTAAGTAGTGATCTAAAAGATATTATATTAGTTTACATGGGCTTTAGTGATCTAAAAGATCTTATATTAGTTTACAGAGGGAGTATATGCTTCTTGTTTGTCTCGCAAGACACATGAGCTATTTCGACTAAAATGGTACGCATGAGGCCTGCACTCTTCATGCAGTAATAATTTGGCATGCATCTAAAAGGAACAACAAGACGAGCCAACACCACGTGACACATGTGGTAAGCAATCCAAACAATTCAAAAAAAACTTTTAATCTTGGCAAGACGACTTGCTTTTTAAAAAATATATATTAAAACAAACCTTTTTCCCGTGAAACAAAAAATAATAAATTTGGAACACTTCTCTTCCATTTTACCTTGAATATGCAGAATTTTTTGAAGTTTATATTTTACACATTCTGCAGCAACGCGCGGGGTATTATCTAGTTATTGATAGAAAGAGAGCCGAGGATCCCGTAGCAGATAACTTGTCTAGGTTAGAAAATATTCTTGATGACCCACTACCTATTGAGGATAGCTTTCCTGATGAACAACTAGTGTTCATAAATGCTTCTGGTAGTGCTCCATGGTATGCTGGTTATGCTAATTACATTGTTGCTAAATTTATACCATCTAGTTTCACATACCAACAAAAGAAAAAGTTTTTCTATGATTTAAGACATTACTTCTAGGATGACCCACATCTTTATAAAGAAGGAGTAGATGGTGTTATTAGACGTTGTGTACCTGAGCATGAACAGGAACAAATCCTACGCAAGTGTCACTCTGAGGCTTACGGAGGACACCATGCTGGAGGAACAACTGAACACAAGGTATTACAATCTGGTTTTTATTGGCTTACTCTTTTCAAAGATGCTCGTAAGTTTGTCTTGTCCTGTGATGAATCTCAAAGAATTGGTAATATTAGTAGACGTCAGGAAATGCCTATGAACTATTCACTTGTCATTGAACCATTTGATGTCTCGGGTTTTGATTATATCAGACCTTTTCCATCCTCTAATGGGTATACAATTATTTTAGTTGTTGTTGATTACATTACTAAGTGGGTAGAAGCTATTCCAACTAGTAGTGCTAATCATAACACTTCTATTAAAATGCTTAAAGGAGTTATTTTACCAAGGTTCGGAATCCCAAGATATTTAATGAGCAATGGTGGTTCACACTTTATTCATGGTGCTTCCCATAAATTGCTTGCTAAGTATGATGTTAATCATAGAATTGCATCACCTTATCATCCTCAGTCTAGTGTTCAAGTAGAACTAAGTAATAGAGAAATTAAATTGATCTTGCAAAAGACTGTTAATAGATCTAGAAAGAATTGGTCTAAGAAGCTTGATGATGCATTATGGGCCTATAGAACTGCTTATAAGAACCCTATGGGTATGTCTCCATATAAAATGGTTTATGGAAAAGCATGTCACTTACCACTTGAACTAGAACATAAAGTTTATTGGGCAATTAAAGAGCTCAACTATGATTTCAAACTTGCCGGTGAGAAGAGGCTCTTTGACATTAGCTCACTTGATGAATGGAGTACTAAAGCCTACGAAAATGCCAAGTTGTTTAAAGAAAAGTTTAAAAGATGGCATGATAGAAGAATACAAAAGCGTGAATTTAATGTAGGTGACCATGTCTTGCTATACAACTCTCGTTTAAGATTTTTTGCAGGAAAACTTCTCTCTAAATGGGAAGGGCCTTACATTATTGAGGAAGTTTATCATTCCGGTGCCATCAAGATCAACAATGCCGACGGAAATAACCCGAAAGTGGTAAACAGGCAAAGAATCAAACATTATATCAAACGCTATAGACTCCTGAAAACGAATAGGTATGTGATACGGTAAGTAAATCGACTCCAAAAGCTTTCCAATGGCAATTTTACTCTATTTTGGAACATTTTAAAAAATAGGAAAATAAAAAGTATTCCAAAAAGCGCATGAGGAGGCGACAAGCCGTGGGGGCGCGCCTCCCAGGCTTATGGACACCTCGTGTAGCCCCCGGACTCCGTTTTCTTGCATAATAGTTATTTTGGTCAGTAAAAATTCATTATATAATCTCCTGAAGGTTTTGACCACTGTACCACGGCAATATCCTCTATTCTTGTTTCGAGCTATTTTTCTGACAGATTTAGATCGCCATGACATCCCCAAGCACTCCGAAGGACAAGTTCTTCGAGAAGGTCATCAACCCTTACCTTGTAGAGGTGCTGCAACACCCTCAAACCATTGAGATGCGTGAGAGGGTGCTGCACATCCGCGATGTTCAAAGGCCAAGGGGGACCGGAAGCGTGGAGACCAGGCTCGAAGCAATGGAGAAGCAAGTCTTCAAGTGCCAAGGGATGGTGGAACACGGACTCTACACCAATCACTCCATGATCACGGAATTTACCCGTGACCACAAGCTAGATGCCAAGGGCATTGGAGAGGCCATCTTCAAGCTTCACGAGAAAATCGAGCATCTCCAAGCCCAGATCTATGACCTGCAAAACCAAAACTGTGAATATGAATATATATTTAAGAGGATGAGTTTGGCTCCAGATTTTAGGATCCCGGAGACTCGTTCATCCTTTTACGATGGTGAACTTATGCCTTGGAAGACGGAGGACAAGCTTCCCACATTATCAATGATACGTCTCCATCATATCTACTTTTCCAAACTCTTTTGCCCTTATTTTGGACTCTAATTTGCATGATTTGAATGGAACTATCCCGGACTGACGCTGTTTTCAGCAAAATTGCCATGGTGTTCTTTTTGTGCAGAAATAAAAGTTCCTAGATGGACCTAAAAATTTACGGAGAATATTTTTGGAATATATGAAAAATATTGTCGCAAGAATCTACCAGAGGGGGCCACCCAGAGGCCACAAGCCCTGCCCCCCCCTGGGGCACACCCTGCAGGCTTGTGGGCCCCCTGGAGCTCCTCCGGCCCTAATTCCAACTCTATAAGCACCTATTCTTGGAGAGAAAAATCAGAGAGAAGGATTCATCGCGTTTTACGATACGGAGCCACCGCCACCTCCTGTTCTTCATTGGGAGGGCTGATCTCAAGTCCATTCAGGGCTCCAGAGAGGGGGATTCGTTGCCATCATCATCACCAACCTTCCTCCATCACCAATTTCATGATGCTCACCGCCGTGCGTGAGTAATTCCATCGTAGGCTTGCTGGATGGTGATGGGTTGGATGAGATTTATCATGTAATCGAGTTAGTTTTGTTAGGGTTTGATCCCTAGTATCCACTATGTTCTGAGATTGATGTTGCTATGACTTTGCTATGCTTAATGCTTGTCACTAGGGCCCGAGTGCCATAAATTCAGATCTGAACCCTTTATGTTTCCATGAATATATTTGTGTTTGTGATCCGATCTTGCAAGTTGTAGACACCTATTATGAGTTATGATCCGCATACCTGCTACTTCTTGAGCTTGCGTTGGTTTTTCCCTTCAAGAGGAAAGGGTGATGCAGCAAAGTAGAGATAAGTATTTCCCTCAGTTAGAGAACCAAGGTATCAACCCAGTAGGAGACAACACACAAATCACCAACACTTGCACAAACAATCAAACAACTTGCACCCAGCGATAAAGGGGTTGTCAATCCCTTCACGGTCACTTGCAAAAGTGAGATCTGATAGAGATAAATAAAACTAAAAAAACGATAAAGTAAATATTTTTGGGTTTTGGGGTTTATAGATCGGAAAGTAAAAGATTGCAAAATAGTAGATCAGAAACTAATATGATGGAAAATAGAAGATCGGAAACTTATATGATGGAAAATAGACCCGGGGGCCATAGGTTTCACTAGAGGCTTCTATCAAGATAGCAAATAATATGGTGGGTGAACAAATTACTGTCGAGCAATTCATTGAAAAGCGCAAAGTTATGACGGTATCTAAGGCAATGATTATGAAATATAGGAATCACATCCGTGTCAAGTAGACCAAAATGATTCTGCATGTACTACCGTTATTCCACACATCCACCAACTCCTGCCTGCATCTAGAGTATTAAGTTCATGAAGAACAGAGTAATGTATTAAGTAAGATGACAAGAAGTAGAGGAATAAACTCAAGCAGTATGATGTAAACCCCATCTTTTTATCCTCGATGGCAACAATACAATACATGCCTTGCCGCCCCTATTGTCACTGGGAAAGGACACCGCAAGATTGAACCCAAAGCTAAGCACTTCTCCCATTGCAAGAAAAACCAATCTAGTTGGCCAAACTAAACCAATAGTTCGAAGAGAATTACAAAGATATCAAATCTTGCATATAAGAATTCAGAGAATATTCAAATAATATTCATAGATAAGCTGGTCATAAATCCACAATTTATCGGGTCTCAACAAACACACCGCAAAAGAAGATTACATCGGATGGATCTCCAAGAACATCGAGGAGAACATGGTATTGAGAATCAAAGAGAGAGAATAAGCCATCTATCTACTAGTTATGGACCCGTAGGTCTGAGGTAAAATACTCACGCTTCATCGGAAGGGCAATGGAGTTGATGTACAAGCCCTCTGTGATAGAATCCCCCACAGGCAGGATGCCGGAAAAGGCCCCAAGATGGGATCTCACGAAAACAGAAGGTTGCGGCGGTCGAAAAGTGTTTTCGTGGATGCTTCTGGAAGTTTGGGAATATATGTGAATATATAGGATGAAGAATTAGGTCAGGAGGTGTTGGAGTAGGCCACAAGGCAAGGGGCATCCCCCTAGGGGCGCGCCCCTATGCTTGTCCTCGAGTAGGTAAATGATAAAAAAATTGATGTGGAATGCTACCTAACATATTTATCCATGTAATTTTTCTTTATTGTGGCATGAATGTTCAGATGCATAAGATTCAAAACAAAAGTTTAATATTGACATAAAAACAGTAATACTTCAAGCATGCTAACAAGGCAATTATGTCTTCTCAAAATAACATGGCCAAAGAAAGCTATCCCTACAAAATCATATAGTCTGGCTGTGCTCCATCTTCATCACACAAAATATTCAAATCACGCAGAACCCCGATGACAAGCCAAGTGGTGACCCACAAGTATATGGGATCAATTGTAGCTCTTTTCGACAAGTAAGAGTGTCGAACCCAACGAGGAGCAGAAGGAAATGACAAGTGGTTTTCAGCAAGGTAATGTCTAGAAGTGCTGAAATTGTAAGTAACAGAGTAGTTTGATAGCAAGATAATTTGTAACGATCAAGTAACGATGATAGTAGCAAAAGTGCAGCAAGGTAGCCCAATACTTTTGAGGCAAAGGACAGGCTAAAACAGTCTCTTATGATAAGGAAAGCGTTCTTGAGGGTACACGGGAATTTCATCTAGTCACTTTCACCATGTTGGTTTGATTTGTGTTTGCTACTTTGATAATTTGATATGTGGGTGGACCGGTGCTTAGGTGTTGTTCTTACTTGAACAAACCTCCTACTTATGATTAACCCTCCCGCAAGCATCTGCAACTACGAGAAAAGTATTAAGAATAAATTCTAACCATAGCATTAAACTTTTGGATCCAATCGGTCCCTTACGAAATAGCGCATAAACTGGGGTTTAAGCTTCTGTCACTCTTGCAACCCATCATCTAATTGCTACTCCAGAATGCATTCCCTTATGACCAAATATGGTGAAGTGTCATGTAGTCGACATTCACATGACACCACTAAGGGAATCACAACATACATACTATCAAATATCGAACACATATCAAGTTCACAAGATTACTTGAAACATGATTTCTCCCGTGACCTCAAGAACAAAAGTAACTACTCACAAATGATAATCATGCTCAAGATAAAAGGGGTATTAAATAGCATATTGGATCTGAACATATAATCTTCCACCAAATAAACCATATAGTAATCAACTACAAGATGTAATCAACACCACTAGTCACCCACAAGCAGCAATATATAGTTCCGGTAACAAGATTGAACACAAGAGATGAACTAGGGTTTGAGATGAGATGGTGCTGTTGAAGATGTTGATGGAGAATTCCCTCCCCAAGATGGGAGATTTGTTGGTGATGATGATGACGATGATTTCCCCTTCCGGGAGGGAAGTTCCCCCGGCGGAATCGCTCCGTCGGAGGGCAAAAGTGCTCCTGCCGAAGTTCCACCTTGAGACGGCGACGCTTTGTCCCGAAAGTCCTCTCCTAATTTTTTTCTAGGTCAAAATGACTTATATACCAGAAGATGGGCACTAGAGGTGGGCCTGGGTGAGCACAACCCACCAGGGCGTGCCTGGGCTCCCTGGCATGCCCAGGTGGGTTGGGCCCACCTGGTGGGCCTCCTCTGGTACTTATTTGCTCCAATATTCATCATATATTCCATAAAAAATCTCCGTGAAGTTTCAACCTTTTTGGAGTTGTGCATAATAGGTAGCCTAATGCAGCTTTTCCAGGTCCATATTTCCAGCTGCCGGAATTCTCCCTCTTTGTGTGTACCTTGCAAATTATGAGAGAAAAGGCATTAGAATTACTCCAAAAAGCATTATGATGTACAAAACATCATAAATAAGAGTAGGAAAACATGATGCAAAATGGACGTATCAAGTCCCCCAAGCTTAGACCTCGCTTGTCCTCAAGCGAAACCAAAATCGAAAAACATGTCCACATGCTTAGAGAGAGAGGTGTCAATAAAAAAATGGACATAGAAGCATCATGTTCATTATTATAACAGCAACAAACTTAAACATAAGACTTTTATCATAGAACTTTTATCATAGGCTTCTCATGAATAAGTGACAATTCATCACACTATCGAAGTATGAAGCATAAACTCTATTAGAAACAAACAAACTATGTTCTCAATCAACTTGTCAACTACAATTCATCATCTTTCCAGGAAGGGTCACGTATGGGAGCCTTTAGGCAAGTCCACATACTCAACCATCAAATAGTCTTCTATGATTGCTAACACTCACCACATACACATGAGCAAAACGTTTCAACCGGAGCTTCCTTTGGGCACTGGAGCTGCCTTACTAACTGCTCTTGTTTGGGAGCTCTGTGGTGGAGATGGTCCTGTGTCAACAGGAACTGGGTCACTATCTGCTGGGGTTAGATTGGGTGAAGCTGGTTCTCTGTCCATCGCAGTAGGGGTACAATCTGCGAGAGTTTGGGTTATGTGTGGTAGGGCTGGTTCTCGTGCATGTACAACCGGGGTGCTATCTCCACCAAGAGGCAGCACGGTTTTAGCTGGTTCTCTGTCCATCGCAGTAGGGTTACAATCTACGAGAGTTTGGGTTATGTGTGGTAGGGCTGGTTCTCATGCATGTACAACAGGGGTGCTATCTCCACCAAGAGGTAGCACTGTTTTATTTGAAGACCGTGTTTTTAGTCCGCTAGATGATGGCATCACCCGCTCCAATTCAAATGGCTGATAAACAGGAAACATAGTTGAATGTAGAGACATTGTATGAGAGACAGATGCAATAGATGGTGTGGAAAAAAGAGGGCATGAAATAGTTGACATGTATATTGTTTAACTAAAACGGATAGCATGACATAATTTCACATATATGATGTCTATCTAAACTGGATAGCATAGCATAACATAATTCCAAGATATGATGAATAACTAAACAAGATCGCATGACATAATTCACCTACGTGTTATCTAAGTAATCAGGATCGCATCATTTAATTCACATATGTGATTTATATGCTAAACAGAGGGCATTAGATATGATGTCTGAACTAAGAACATGGTGTTGAATATTGTGTATATGATGTCTAAACTATGCAATGCAAGACACCATATGCATGATATGAGCAGTATACCGTGCCAAGTTAGAGCATACACCTCGGTGGGGGAATAGGACTGGTCATCTTTCTCTGAATCCATCTCTGAGGACCTATCGGGACCCAACAAGAGATCTGCTTCGACAGGTAGCACTGTCTGCTCTGAAGGCCTTGTTTTCACTCCAGATTTTTCAATCTCCCACCCAAGTGGCTGATTCAGAGGAAGAGTAGTTTAATGTACAAACATTATCAACAAATAGAAATGTAATGAAGAAAAGGATGGGCAAGATATCATTCAAATATATGATGCCTGGTTAAACAGGATGGCATTGCACATTTCACGTATATTATGGCTGGCTAAAAGACATGAGACTGCATAATTCCCATATATGATATAGAAACTAAACATGTGGCATTATAGAACATGTCTAAACTAAGCAGATGACATATATGATGTCAAAAGTAGGCACTGCAAGGCAACATATGCATGACATGACTAACATCATGCTGCCAAGGTAGAGCAAACACCTTGGGGGGGTAAATAGGAGTGGTCAGCGGCGTCTGAATCCGCCTCAGAATAGATATCTTCCTCTGGATTACAATTTGGAAAGGGGCGGGGAGGGTTTGCCATTGAACCCACCATGGAGCGATGTCTGCATGACATTGTATTGCCGCACAAAACTCTTCTCTTTTTCTCTAGATGTTCAGCATGACTGTGTACAATATCTGACATGCATACGAAAAAATATGGTGAGATTATGTAAGGAGAGCATGCAGAAATTCAGAGTGATGGTAACAACCAGTGGATGGATCCAAAAAGAATGATAGCAGGTTGATGATTGCTTTAATTTAATAAAAAGACAGATGATGATTGCTTTACTATTTGTTTCCCACCCAAGATGAACAACATAGGCATACCCTAGGTGAACCAGATATTAGACAGAGATACTATTCATTGCTTCCTCGATATGTGCCCCACAACTAATTTGGAACTCAAGTTTGAACATTAATTTGGACCTGACTTGGAGTCCAAGAGGTGAATAGGACGATAAAGTAGCAGGTAATTTTAAGCAATGCATAACATAACCAGAAACAAAAGAGTGCGACCTCTCTTGTGGACCCGTGTACTCCTCAGGTTCATCTACTGAGTCAATGATGGTGATGCCGTTGCGGTGGGTGTCGGCGACAGGGAAGGAGATCAGAGGCGGCGAAAGACGGTCATGAGTCGTGATGTTTGGTTTGGTGGATGTTTCTGTCGATGGAGCAGCTCGGTTGAGGTGGACGACGTCACGGCAGGAGCAGGACAAACCACACAAAGTTCCCTTCGACACCTACTTGTAACTGAAGTAATTCTGTAAGGGCTCATTTGGCTTGCATGATTCTAAAAACGCAGGGATAGGAAAAACACCGGAATAGGATAGGAATGCACATGGTAAACAGAGCATTTGTAAACACAGGATTTCTGTCAACTTGAGTGTTTGGTTTACAGGAATTGGAAGAGCAGAGGAATGCAAAGAAACATGGCCAAAATAAAGTGAAACCATATGAAAGCGTGTACAATTAGAATGTTATTCTACCACTAATGCACTTGGTCTTGTTTTCAAGCATAGGATTTTGAAAAGTAGGTCCAGGTGGATGTTTTGCTTCATTCCTTTCAACAAAATGCATGAATAATTGAATAGTAGAGTGCCATTGGAAAATTACCTATTGCTATGTTTTTCCGTTGAACCAAAATAGCACTAATGGATTGACATGAATGTATAGTAATAAGTGATGCAACAAGTGTACAACCTCTTTGCCGTAGCCGTGTCGACCTCAGCATCATTGGGTTGGTCGTTGAAGCAGTTGAGGTAGAGGTAGCTGTCGGAGGTGTGGAGGAAGATCTGAGGAATCTGTAGACGGCGTACATGGCACTGCTCTGTTGTGATGGACCGTTCTGTCGTTGGAGCAGCCCCGGTGAGCCGTAAGACATCAAGGCTGAAGCAGCACAAGATAGACATCGTTAATCTCAAGTGGGATTCTAATAGCATCTCCAATAGACGATGTAAAATAGATGTAAAATTTACATCACCAAAAACCACCTGACTACAACAGATGAGGTAAAAACGGTTGACTCTAAACTTAACTGTTGAAACTGAAATTTACTGTGGAATCTGAATGTTACTGTCGAAACTAAACGCAATGGTAGCAGTGAGGCACTTGACATGTAGTTTAGGGAGGGCCTGCAGTTCATCTTCAACCTGCACCCCCCCTGAGCCACCAGCCACCACCGGCCGAACCACGGGCCCCAGCGCCGCCTCGCCGCCCCAAAACAACTCCCCACCACCGATCCGCCGCCGCCCCGGCCAGCCCTATAGGCCCCCCCGCCCCCACCCTGAACCCTAAGATAGATAGTGGGGTACCTCTCCGGCGAGCCCCCGTCCCTGCTGCGGGTGGTTCTTCCTTAACTCCAGCGAGCCCCCCCACCCCCTGAAAATTGACTGACCCAAAAGTTGATTTAGTCGACTAAAGTGTAGCTAAATCGGAGCAGAGCCACAGCACGAGCGAGGGGGAGAGCACCAGCAGCAGCAGTGCGAGCGAGCAAGCGAGAGCCGGAGCAGCAGCAGCTGGGCGAGCGAGCGAGCGGGAGCCGGAGCAGCAGCAGCGCGAGCGAGCGAGCGAGAGCCAGAGTAGCAACAGCAAATCCGGCTGGTATGGACGCCGCCGCCGTAAGGGCCTCGCACTGGGGGAGAGCCGCCCTGGAGATGTCGCCCGCGGCGCTGGCTTCAACGTAGCCGCTCCATGGGGGTGCGGGATGGAGTACCGTCGGCGCCGGGAGGTCGAGCTAAGGAGAAGGTGCGATGCGATGAGTGTACAATCTCTTTGGTGGCGCCGAGTAGGCCTCGGCTTTGTCCGAGGAGTCGGTGAGGATGTTGCGGTTTCGGTGGAGAAGGTTAAGGCGACGCTGTGGGGATGGAGCAGCCACGATAGACTAGGCGATCGTCGGAGCAGCTCCTTGGACGTGGAGGACGGGGTGGCTGAACCGGCGGGATGACGAGATGGATGACGGATCCTCATCTGGGGAGGTGGACGAGGGACGTCGAGCTGTTGCGGTGGACGACGTTGTCGGGGAAGAGGCTCCGACTGGGCAGCGGTGAGGTGGCGGACGAAGGAGGGTGGGGTTTCGCGTTTGGAGCGGAAAGGTTCTAGCGGCCTGGGATTTTGAATGGCAAAAAGGAGGCGATGGGAGGGGGTGAACCATGACTTAGGCACGCGCTTGTCCAAAATGTAGGGTGTGTTACAAAAGTACCCCACACCGATTTGAACTAGCGGCCCTTTCGGCTCAGGGTTAGAAGGGCGATTTTGCGTGTCGGGATTTGGCAGCTGGAGGGAGTTTTCGTGTGTGTTGTAATTTCGGGATAGCAAGGCACGGGTTGTGAAGGCGCCAGTTTTGGGATCACGATATCAGAATTTTCGGGATATAACAAGGCGCGGGTTGAATTTTAGGGACAAGCCTAATGTGTAATATTGTACTTGTACGTACCAAATCAATTCGCACTTCCCTCAACCAAAAAGAAAATGAAAAAAATAAAAATATTCACACCACGCAAAGAGAGAGTCTTGCCCCATTTTACTATAAAAATGCTATTCAAAGCTACTCCCTCCTTCCATCTATATAGGGCCTAATGCGTTTTTCGATGCTAACTTTGACCAAATATTAGAGCAATAATATATGACATGCAACTTAGACAAAGCACACCGATAAATTTGTCTGTGAAAGGTTCTTTCAATGATATAATTTTCACGTTGTGCTTGTCATGTACTATAAATCTTATCAATAGTCAAAGGCGGTCTTAAAAAACGCATTACGCCCTATATAGATGGAAGGAGGGAGTATGAATCCATGTTATGTCCAATTAATTTTTTTCGCTTGCTGTATAATGCATGTAACCTACTCATACCAACATTTTAGTGCATTCCAAATGTCTATACTACCGCTGCAATTCGAACTGAATTTGAATTCGTTTCCCTATTTCAATAAGAAACTACAATCATGATTGTTGCCAACTTCAACCATCATTCTTTTATTACCTTAATAACACACCACATGATTACTATAGATATAGATATGAACTATGTGTACTACATGAACTCGAATTCTATTTTTTGAATACACTTGATGTTGATTCCAAATAATAGTACATTTGATGTACTAACTATATATTCATAATCTAAACCATGTTCCATACGTGTACACCGTGTTTATCACACATAGTATAGTGCCCGCCCCCTACATTATGACAAGTATTTAGACCTGAGCTGCAAAAGCCACACATTAGCCCAAATTATGATCAATGTTCTATATATTATACGTAGTACTAGCAAGATGCCCATGCGTTCCACAGAACATTAACATGATCAAGGGGAGGCCTAATTTGCAAATATGGAGAGGGGTGTGGGTATCTTTTTTCAAAATTGCCATAGTTTCCTTCCTATCCGTCAAATATAAATCGGACGACCTATATTGCAGGATGGCAGGCTCACCATCATCAGCAACTCCGTTTTTTATAAGAGTAGAGATAAAATATATTATATGTAGTATAACATGTTCATAACCACACCATGTGTATCACCGTTATATATATATTCACTATGATAAATTCTTCAAATATCCGAATTCGCTTTTTATGACGAAGTATGATCTCTATTCGTATTTTACACCCACACAATCCTCTTATCTTTGTAGCTAGCTGAGCGCTAACTTTCTCTCATGCATGCACACGCCCACATCCCTCTCACCCTCCCTCAGCATTCTCTAGCTCCATCGTGCAAATTCATCTTTCCACTTTAGGTCGTTCACCCACGGTGTGTGTAGCCCCCCCAGCTCCTTCTTTACGGCACACATTGATCGATATGCCTCTCTAGCCAGGTGTGCCTAGCACAAACACAAGCTTCCCCTCTTCTCTTATCACCGTCATGCCTCACTCCCACCACTCTTTTCATCGATCTCGTTCTCGCACATTCCTTCCCCCTCGATATAGTATGACTCTCACACCACCTCCTAGATGCATCCCTCTCTCTCTATCCTTCTCCCCGTGCCTCATTTGCTTCTAACACACACATGCATGTATACCGATCGATCTCCCAACATATACCTAGGTCGACTTTAACTATTCCCCCCCCATCGATCGACGTACCTCACAAGTTATGTCTCTCCTTTCTCTGACAAAGGACGATTGATCTTCCTATGTAGTTATGTCTGCTTACCACAGCCATATCGTCCCCCCTCATCATTCATGCATGCCTCCTGACCCGTCTCTCACACGCACGTGCACAGATAGGTAGCCATCCCCTCTCTTATTGATATTGCAGGCATGCCCTCCGGTTGTCTAGCAAGCCTATCCCACCATTTGTTAGAAGCAACTCCACTACCACCCCCTCCAACACTCTAGCTATGTCTCTCTCCCAACCTTATTCCTCTCCTACACATATGCATGGATGCCGATCGATCTCCCTTAATACATGAGGTAGATCGATCTCCCTTAATACATGAGGTAGGCCTCTCTCCTCCACACATATACCAACCATTGTACCTCTATAGTTAATTAGGCCTTCCTCCCCCCTCACTACACACCGATGGTCGAGCAATGTAGGTAGGTATACATGCCACAGAGACAAACTACACATGTCCCCTCTCTCGTTCTAGTAGGCCAGCCACTCTATATCTTTGACGTGGGCACACACAAATTCGATGGCACTCTTTATCGACTGCGCGCTCACACACACAGACATCATCCCTCTCTTCGATTCTATGGACACCTCAAGTCGATGATTCCTCCACTCCTCGTGCATCGCCCCCTCTCTATATATATGATATACCCAGGACTCTATTTCACACACATTGCATATGTTACATTTTTTATTGACCCCCCCCAAAAAAACCTCTCACGAACCCACACACTATATCTCTCTAAATTTGTATCTCTCTCACACAACCCCACGTAGGTGGTGTACATATACAAGAAGAGAATAGGTGCACCGTGCATGTACTCATGCTTTGTGCCCAGCCACACCCACGCGGGTACACAGTGGGGCTCATTTATGTACGAAATGGCAACCCACGTGTTAATTTGAACGCATGTAGCGGTTGTTTACCCACGGAGGTCGTGTACCACGCGTGCACGAAACAAAGTTCGACTTGATGCATTGGCGCGTTATTTTTAAATAAAGTTATATCGCTCAATGGCACGTACACAGAATATAAAATGATTTTTATGGACAAAAAGGTAGTCCGCTCCACTATATACAATGGAGCCTCCCTGCCTGGTTTGTCTCTCTTCAGAGTATCTCACACAAGGCTGCGGTGGCCTCTCTCTCTCTCTCATCCTTGGTCACTGATCCGGCCGCATCTCGTCCACCGGCGGAAAGGGAGGACATGCATCGTTTCTCCATTCAACGGTGCCGAGGCAGCACGTCCCGATCTGCGGTACACGCCGTTCTCTCTGACCAAGCTCCGGCGCGGTAGGGCCTACGCCACCTCCTCGTTGCCCCAGTATGGGCAGATTCCGCCCGCTGCCGCTCACCTAGTTACATCCCGACGACCTCCAGGTATCCCCTCCAGCCTTGCTCCACTGCCCGTCTTCCCACGTCGCTGCATGTGGATCTTCCATAGTTCTTTGCACAAAACGTAGCTCGTCTGGCGTACTTTCCATCTTGCAATCTCGTCCTCACACCGTTTTAGACAAACACAACCGTGTTGTTATGTTCCCTTAGGACAAGGAATATGCTTCTTTTTTGTTGCCGCAACTGTCATCAACAATATTTGTCTTTTTACAAATTTCAAATGGGCATATTTTAGAGTGTAGATTCACTCATTTTGCTTCGTATGTGTACTCCCTCCATTCCTAAATATTTGTCTTTCTAGAGATTTCAACAAGTGACTACATACAGAGCAAAATGAGTGAATCTACACTCTAAAATATGTCTATATACATCTGTATGTAGTAGTCCATTTGAATCTCTAAAAAGACAAATATTTGAGTAGCCACTCATTGAAATCTCTAGAAAGACAAATACTCCGGAGTATATTTAAGAACCGAGGGGGTAGTGCACAGCCGCATGGGAGACTCAGACCGGTCGTTGCGCCGCATTAATAGTGAGTAATGAGCAGTCAAATCATAAGCCCCACCTTTCCCACTATAAGTTGCTCGGAAGAAGAAACCATCAATATGCTCTTCTTTGAATCCGCTCATACTACTCCATTCGTCACTGTTTATAGAGCGCGCTTCAGAAAAAGAGAAAATCTCTAGGACCAAGGCAACTAGCAATCGGCCTGAAAAATAGCATTGGTAGTTATAGCACGGCATCTATTACTAGAGGAAATGATGCGTACACACATGCATGCAGTGCTTCCACCCCAGGTACATGCATGCATGCACTTACTCCACTCTGTAGTACTACATCGAGAGAAAATTGCGGTTACCACGCCCTAATTAATTGAGCATTAAACCAAACGCGTCTAAAGTCTCTCTGGTGGTGGAAATGCATTAAGAGAAATGCATCATAATGAAGTGTGCCCTGTAAACTGTGATGGAGGGAGGAGTAGTATGAAGGTGCAAAACCAAGTACGCGTATGGCCAGTCGGTCAACGCACCTCCTCTTGGCATATCACTGACATGTGGGACCGGAGTGTGAGCAAACCGATCTCAATTGATGGCAAAATGTCCAACCCGTCGTTCCTTGATAGAGACGAGGAGTGAGAACACACGGACGGGCTCGCGCGGAGGCCAAGATATATTCGATCATGGTTGATCGATATCATCATTACATGTTGGGTTGCCGTTTTTCGCCCTTCTCCGGAATAAAGGTGTACTTTATCAGAGATTAAAAAAATAAGAGTATAGAGGCTCCACCATGCGGTTCTAGTAGTAGTACTACTTGTACTACTAAACCTTGCGCTTGGCTCTTCGCCTCTTCGTGAAGTCGAACAATGATGGTACTCTGCATGTTCAGTAGTACAGTGTATGCCTCTAGCAATTTGACACCGAATGAATTGATGCATGTCCACCTCCTGGGCGAGGTAAGTTGCATTAGTCAAAAGGCGTAAGCGAGATTCACCTTGGCCTGCAAGCTTCTCCTCGTTCTACGAGTTGACAGGACACACCAACAAGTAGTGCTAGTCCATACTCCCTCCTTTCCGGTTAATATGGCTTAATCTTTTTTGTGGGTAAATGAGAGAGCTTTATTCATATATATAAGCATTCTTAGGACGATCAGCCAAGACACTGGTCACTAGGAAGCGAGTTACCCCGCAAAAAAAGAAGTAGGAAGCGAGGTGTCTCATCAAGCCAGCTCTCGGCCACATTCAAAGTACAGCAAGCACGGTTGGCACAAAGATGCGCCGCAAGGTTTGCTGACCTGTTTACATGCCGAATAACAAAAAAAGAGGAAATATTACCGAGCGCTCCTATTTGTAACAGGATATGAGCCAGAATTAAGCAAGAATTGTGGTGAGTGTTCCATGCAATTAACTTCCATTATCACATGCGAGAACCCTCGAAGAGAACCAAATGTGTTGAAGATCGCTTTATCACATTTTAAAAATATAATAAGAGTGCAGGCTCTCCTCCATCCGGTTCCTAGTACTAGTATAGTACATGCCTCTATAGATTATAGTAGTAGTACTAGTACTAGTAAACTTTGCGCTTGGCTGTTCGCCTCTTCGGGAAGTGCAACAATAATAGTACTAGTACAGTGTATGCTTCTGGCAATCTGACACCGAATTAACTATTGTAAGTCCACCGCCTGAGCGAAGGAGAGCTTGGATTAGTCAAAAGTTTCTCCTTGTCCTGCGAGCCACCGCGTGCAAGATTCTCCCGTCTTGCAAGCTTCTCCTCGTTCGGCAAGTTGACGGGACACAACAAAGTAATGCTAGTCCATACTGCCTCCTCTCCGGTTAATATGGCTTAATTTCAAACAAGATAAATACACTGTTTTTCACTGTATATTTGTAAAAATATGGTCAGTGGACTTCATAATACGCTCATTGCGCTCAATATATACATTTTCCGGTGTTTATACGGTCACTAGCTCACCCTGGCTGAGTATGTGTGTGCATGCACGTGTAGGTTGAGCACTTGAGTGTGATCGCGTGTGTTCCATCGTGTGCTCATACATGCATGCATTAGGGCGTCACACGCATTTTTGCGTCCATGTGTACGTGTGACTTTTGCATACACGTTGGGTGAGTATGTGTAGGGGCCACTAAAGGAGCAGTCAAATCACACAGTAAGTTAGTCGAAAGAAGCAACCATCATTTCACTCTTCAATGACACGTACGCAATATAAAATGGTTGATATGGAGAGAAAAATAAAACCACTATATATACACTAGCCGGAGCCTAAGCTACAAGCTTGCTTGCTCTCTTCACAAGCATAGAACGATGGTGGCCACACCGCTGGTCACATATCCGTCCTGATCCCGCAGATGGGGGAAGGGAACAATGTTCTGCATAGATGCGGTCGACATCGGTGAGGGAGAAAATCCACAATCGGTGCGTCCCAATCGGGGGTCACCGCAGTATGGGCCGATGCTGTGTCCCAACCGCCCTTCTAGCTACAGCCCGACGTCCGTTTCAAAAATATCAGTGCATGTCAACAAAAATTATACTAGTATTGATGTTCCGTTTTGAAAAAAGCATATAAGCTGTTACTTCCTACCCAAAGGATCTTTATATCCAACAGACACAAATATCCATTCGACTGTTCGAAATTACTTTCACTGTTGATCCGATGTCGAGGTAATTGTTGCATCGCCACCAAAACCCACCATCTCTTAAGCTAAAGTAGACCGAGGTAACCCCTATATTAGCATATTACTAAGATAAACAAAAGGCACTGTAGAATCATTTAGGACGTGAGCTTCTCAATCTGAATGTGGAGGGACACCAGCTTAGCCCCGGCCAGCATCTTGGGCGGAACTATGAAGAAGGTCAGCTCCTGCATGGCAACATTGCCGGGATCCCTGCTGCTTGTCACCTCCATTTCCACCATGATGGCGTCGGTCCTGCCTTTAGGCTCCCCCGGCGGGCCGTTCGCCCACAGCTTCGCCACGTAGTGCGGCAGTGGGGACGCCCCCACTATGATGCAAACGACCGACACGGCGATAGGCGCGCCGATGTCGAGCACGCCGCCGACCAAGAAAAACGTGCGGCTGTCCTCCTCCACGAACAGCAAGAGCCGTGGCTCCGACAGTGGCACTTGCAGCTGGAGCGCCTTGCGTACTGGATCTTGTGCACGGGCATGGGATGCACGGTGCTGATGTGGTGGGAGAGCACCGGCGGCAGGCCTTCGTAGCCGCAGACAGGCATGGGGCATTTGCAGGGCACGAGCGGACACACGCTCTGGTGCTCGGCGAGCTTGTGGTAAGTGACGTAGAGCCCACGGCCTTCGTGCGGGCACTTCACCCTCACCGAGGAGAGGATGACGTCCACCGCCGTGTTTCGCACATTGAAGCCACCGCCGCGCTCGCACTTCTGGCACTGCCGCTGGTTCCCGGGGCGCTCGATGCGGCAGTCCGCGCAAGCCAGGTGCCCTCCCTTGCACTACACAAATCAATCGAACAACACATCAATCAAGAAACCTACACCTTGCTCGATCAGCCGAACGGAAGAGGTGTATTCGAACCTCATACACTGGAGGCTTCAAGGGGCGGAGGCACAAGGGGCAGTGGAGCAAGGTGAGGTCCATCGAGACCATAGAGAGCTCCATCGTCGGGTACTGTTCCGTCTGCATGATCTCGCCCTCCTCGTGCACAACCATCTCTCGCTTTATTAGGGCCGGGGCATTACAAAGCTTTACCATCACATATTCATACTACTTCAAGGTGCCTTAAATCAACACATGCAAGTACCAAAAGGAGAGTCACGGCATGCATGCATGCATTGTAATTAATGCATCAGTAAACGCAAATTATTGAAATATATCGAGTGCAGTGCTTTGATGTGTAGCATCAACTCGTACAAGACCGAGAAGTTTGATTACTACAACGCCCTCTCGCCTTAACCTCACCTGCCTTTGGCTGCATGACAGGTGGGACACCGACCTGTTGGGCCCACCTATCATGGACGCAAAGGCAAGAGCAGTAAGTTAATGAAGCTGCGCCCCTCCCTCGCCCATGAGCGTGGTGGCTGGCAGGACTAGGAGAAGCTTTCGTTCGCTACACGCTCTCCCTCCCGTACGCGGTGGACATGCAGCAGTTCAATCGGTGTCAGATGGCCAGAAGCATACTGTAGTACTCCACTTCAGTAGTACTCCCGAAGAGGCGAAGAGCCAAGCGCAGCCCGGACGCTTGTTTGGCAGTTTCGTGTGTAGAGTAGTCTAGGATAGCATGTACCGTGCCTGTAAGCTTAAAACCGTTAGGGTTGGCTCCATGCTATTTTTTTGATTAAAATAATCTTCTGGCCCTACCTGTCATCCTGGTGATTCTAGTTTGCATGCTCATCTGGTCAAGACAGGAATATATATTTTAATTTGTGGTGGGGTAAATGTTAGAGGTTGCAACAAATGGAGTATTGTACACTGCGGGTCTTTCAGCCAAGTTTAGAGGCAACCATGTGGGGCTAGTGCTATGATGTGTCACGTCAACTCGTACAACAAGGAGAAGCTTGATTTTACTAGTACTACACGCCTTCTCCCTCGCCCATGTGCACGCTGGCTCGCAGACGAGGACAAGCTTTTGCTTATAGTACTACAACAAGCTATCCCTCCCGCTCGCGGTGTACGGACATGCAGCAGTGGATTCGATACCGTAGAAGTAGTAGTAGTAACATCATTGTTTGTCTTCTCGAAGAGGCCAAGAGCCAAGTGCAACCCGAACATGGCAGTTGCGAACCTTGGAGCACGCATATAGCCAGGCTCTTGCATGAGACAAAATTGCTATGTGAGCCCACTATTGTAGTACTCCCTCCGTCCGGAAATACTTGTCATCAAAATGAATAAAAGGGGATGTATCTAAATGTATATTAGTTCTAGATACATCTTTTTTATCCATTTTGATGACAAGTATTTTCGGACGGAGGGAGTACTTGCTAGTATAGCCCTGTAAACCAGAAAGGAGAATTTGCCTTTCTAGAGATTTCAACAAGTGATTACACTACACCGAGACGGAGTACATACGAAGCAAAATGAGTGAATCTACACCATAAATAAATATATAGTTCTCTCGTTTTCCTCTCGGCCTTGGTCACGGTGCATAATATTGAGTATACTAGTACTATCATCTTGAAATTTATGAAGTCACCGTAGGCACCTCGTCGTCGACAGGAACGTCTCCTGGCACGCGATAGACGCGAGCGGCAGTCGCCTCCATAGGTGCTTGAATGCCAAGGAGGGAGAGGGTAGCGGTTCCCGAGACATTGAACGGTCAATGATGCATCCTCAAATTACTCTACATGCAGAGGGAATTAATTGGAGAAGCAGAATAGAGCCAGCATGATGTGAATGCAACAGAGTTTGGATTCTCCTATAAAGGCGCCCCACCACTCCAATCCATCTACTCCTTAGTCTCTGCGCAACACTGCTCTCTCCAATCCAAGACCAAGTGACCAGAAGCCAGAAGCACCTATGGAGGCGATGGTCGCGAGCGGCAGTCGGCTGTGCCAAATCATCCAAGGTGCCGGCCTGCGGCCCCGCACCGCACAGTGTTTCCAGACGGTGCTGGCGACTGCCGGCGTTGTAGCCCTCACCGACGCTGGCTTTGCCTCTCGCATGGACGACATGATGGTCAACTCCATCCGCAAGTTTGCCACCGTCAAGAAGCATGTAGCGAAAGATCCTACTAGTCCTGCCAGCCACCATGCTCATGCGCGAGGGAGGGACGCAGCTTCATTGATGACTTACTACTCCTGCCTTTGCGTCTATGACAAGTGGGCCCAACAGGTGGTTGGCCACCCTGTCATGCAGCCAAGGGCAGGTGTAGTTAAGGAACCGGAGCTCGGTCCGCGAGGGAGAAGGCGTTGTAGTAAGCAAACTTCTCGGTCTTGTACGAGTTGACGCGACACATCAAAGCACTGCACTCGATATAAGTCTTTTTACACATTTCAAATGGACTACCACATATGGATGTATGTAGACATATGTTTCTTCATATGTAGTCACTTGTTGCAATCTCTAAAAAGACTTATATTTGGAAACGGAGGGAGTACGCATGCATGCATGCCGCGACTTCCCTTTTGATACTTGCATGTGTTGATTTGATGCACCTTGCCAAATTTTGACTATAAATTTAACTAACCAAATTTTCATGCATGTCACAAAAAATTACGGGGCTGTTTGGATTGTGACTATGTTTGTCTTATGTTGCCACATTATTTTTCCCACACTTGCCACACTTGCCTAACTTGAGTTGCTCAAATTGTTAGACACACTTTGGCTTGCCTAAGGGAATCCTGCCACACTTTTTGTGTCTATGACATGTGGGGTTCACTGCTAATAAACTTGTCTTAGGTGTGGCTAATAAAAAAGACTTATATTTAGGAATGGAGGGAGTAGAAAATATAAATAACAATGCATGTTGGGGCAACACACGTTTCCGATAATTTTAGCCGTGGGCTTGTTCACAATTTTTACGAGGGGGGTGGTTGTTCATTTAATGGAGGGACTTGTACCAGACTTGAACGATATACAAAGTGCGGCCTGGCACACTATAACACCACTTGGAACAAGCAGGTAGCTATCTCAAAAAACAATCAACAACTAAAAAATGGTGACCTGGCACGTAGTACACAATTTTAAACGATTGTTTTGATGGATTGAAAAAGGAAAACTACCCCACTATGTATATATAGGCCGGAGCCTCCGCGCTTGCTTGTTAGGGTTGCTCTATTCACACACTCTCATCCTCTCCAGATCTAAACAAGATAGGGGTGGTAACACTGTCTTTCTCCCTTCAAAAAACACTGTCTTTCTATCCTCACTGCTGGTTACAGATCCGGACATATCCCCCTACGCCGGTGAAGGGGAGGAGGGGCAGCATTTAGGCCGTCGACAGCGAGGGAGGAGACCCACTGCCGGCCGCACCGTTATCTTTGGCCGAGCGCCGGTGCGGGAGGTCCTCCGATCCCTTCATCTTTACCCTAGTGTGGGCGGATCCGGCCTCCCGCCACCCACCTATCCACATCCCGACGACCTTCAGGTATATCTTCCTTCGAAACCTCCTTAGCTCTACGTCCCCAGCTCGCTACGTCGCTGCATGTGCATCATTTTCTACCTCTAAGCCCCTCTCGATCGGATGGTCCAACGTCACCTATTATTTTTTCTACTGTTAGAGGTAAAGCTACTTCATGGAGTCGAATCTTGTACTTGGTTCAAACAAGAAGGGGATGTTTGGTTTGTGACTAACTTTGCCAAAGGTTGCCACACCTAAGGTTAGGAAAGTTTGACTAACTTAGGTGAGCATTTGGTTCAAGCCACACTTGAGCCCCACATGGCATACACACAAAAAGTGTGGCAAGATTCCCTTAGGCATACACTTAGGCAAGGTTGGCAAAAATGTGTGGCAAACTATAGCAATACTAGGTCAAGAACCAAACATAGTACATCGGACTTGGTACAAACAGGAAGGAAAGGGGGCGAAAGTAGTACATACTGGTCATCCAACCGGTCTCTTGGTCGAAAAGGGAAATATAGGGGTAACGCTGAACACAGTGGTATGACCAGGACTAGATTTGCTATCCACACATAGGAGTAGGTGGCTAGAGTGAAAAAATGGGACCAACCCAGATATGTTTCTTGGATGTTTGTTTCTCGGGGCAACAAACTATGAATCACCACTTTATGAACCTATTTAGGTACATGGTGTTGGACTGCTGGTGCACCCACTGTCCCATGCCCTTATACCAAATATTTAGCTGTTCTTAATCTAATGTCCCTGGTCAAAATGAAGCCATGCCACTGTCATAAGCCATGACAAGTTTATCCAAATGTTTTTGCCTATAATTGTTTGAGACTCTGACTGTTTCCTCTATAGCTTTTTGTGTAAATAGGGATATCCATTTCACCTGGTTGCTGTTGTGACCTTTTGGTGCACTGCACAAAACTCTTCTTAAAAGTAGTGACTTTTGTGTTGTTTAACTGGAATGTCAGAATGGAACAGTTGGTTCATTTCGGTGGAACTACACAAAGGGAGATATGTGTTCCAATCCTCATCATCCATATTGGCACCATAACCTTCCTTTAGGTAAGAATGATATTTAATGCATGTGTTCATCTCTATTTTGCGATTGCCATGAGAAAATAATGCTATTTTTTACTAGTACACTTGTACTCTCTCACTGACAAAACCAATTTTGAAATAGAAGGCCAATCATGTACTTGATTTCACCAACTAGTGAGGAGAATGATAAATAGACCATGAAGAGGAAGAAGAAGAAGGATAAACAGTGCCAAGGCGATCTTGTTGAAGCCAGAGGCCTCAGTCGAGGCCATTCAAGGGCTCCGGCAACGACTACCTTACATGTGAGACGATCCTCCAGGGATCCTGAGGGAGTCCTGGATTAGGGGGTCTCCGAACAGCCGGACTATCTCCATTGGCTGGACTGTTAGACTATGAAGATACAAGATTGAAGACTTCGTCTCGTGTCCGGATGGGACTCTACTTGGCGTGGAAGGCAAGCTAGGCAATACGGATATGGATATCTCCTCCTTTGTAATCGACCTTGTGTAACCCTAACCCTCTCCGGTGTCTATATAAACCGAAGGGTTTTAGTCCGTAGGACAACAACCATAACATACAGTCATACCATAGGCTAGCTTCTAGGGTTTAGCCTCTCTAATCTCGTGGTAGATCTACTCTTATACTACCCATATCATCAATATCAATCAAGCAGGACATAGGGTTTTACCTCCATCAAGAGGGCCCGAACCTGGGTAAAACATTGTGTCCCCTACCTCCTGTTACCATCTGGCCTAGACGCACAGTTCGGGACCCCCTACCCGAGATCCGCCGGTTTTGACACCGACATTGGTGCTTTCATTGAGAGTTCCTCTGTGTCGTCGCCCTTAGGCTTGATGGCTCCTACTATCATCGATAGCGATGCGGTCCAGGGTGAGACTTTTCTCCTCAGACAGATCATCGTATTCGGCGGCTTTGCACTGCGGGCTAATCCGCCTGGCCATCTGGAGCAGATTGAAAGCTACGCCCCTGGCCATCAGGTCAAATTTGGAAGTTTGAACTACACGGCCGACATCAGCGGAGACTTGATCTTCGACGGATCCGAGCCACAGCCGGGCGCGCCACACTGTCACGATGGGTATGACCTAGCTCTGCCGCCGAACAGTACCCCAGAGGCCGCGCCCGCATCAGCTCCGACCCTTAGCTCGGAGCCAACTGCGCCAATCGAGGACAGGTGGCTAGACACCGCCTCAGGGGCTGCAGTCCAAACGGTGATCGAGCCGAACACCAGCCTAACCCTCTGCGCAGTCCGTGACTCCAAGGTGCCGGACTCTTTTCCGGACTCCGAACCATCCGCGCCCCTGCCAATCGAATCCGATTGGGCGCCGATCATGGAATTCACCGCCGCGGATATCTTTCAGAACTCGCCCTTCGGCGACATTTTGAATGCACTAAGGTCTCTCTCTTTGTCAGGAGAGCCCTGGCCGGACTATGGCCAACAGGATTGGGATGCGGACGACGAAGAAATTCGACGCCCACCCACCACCCACTTCGTAGCCACTGTCGATGATTTAACCAACATGCCCGACTTCGACTGTATGGACGACGATGTAGGAGACGAACATGAACCAGCGCCTATAGGGCACTGGAAAGCCACCTCGTCATATGACATATACATGGTGGATACACCCAACGAAGGCAATGGCGACAAGATAGTGGAGGATGACCCCTCCAAGAAGCAACCCAAGCGCCGATGTCAGCGGTGCCGCTCTAAGTCCAGCCAAAGCAAAAGTGGTGATACCGGCACAAGAGATAATAACACTCCAGATAGTGCCGAAGACAACAACAATCCCCTCCAGCAAGATTTAGAGCAGGAGGATGAAGGAGCTAGCTCTCCTAAGAGAGCGGCAGACGGAGAGGAGGAGGATGACAATTACATGCCCCCCTCCGAAGATGAGGCAAGCCTCGGCAATGGTGAATTCGCCGTACCAGAGGATCCCGTCGAACAAGAGCGCTTCAAGCGCCGGCTTATGGCCACGGCAAATAGCCTAAAGAAAAAGCAGCAGCAGCTTCAAGCTGATCAAGATATGCTAGCTGACAGATGGACTGAAGTCCTCGCGGCCGAGGGATATAAAATCGAGCGCCCCTCCTAGAATTACCCAAAGTGCAGGTTACTACCCCGACTGGAGGAAGAAGTGTATGATACGGCTGATCGGCCACCTCGTGGCCGCGATAGAGAGGCATTCCAGCCAAAAGCTCAGCCTCCACCCCGACGCCATTCAAATAAAAAGGCATGGGGAGATACACCAGACCTGCGAGACATATTGGAGGATAAAGCAAAGCATGCAAGATCGATCTACGGATCACGACGGTGCACCACTCTGCGAGACGATAAACGTCACGCCGGATACAGTAAAAGCAAATCCGGCCGGGCCGAACACAGCGGGCAAGACCCATTCGAGCTACGTCGTGATATAGCCCAATACAGAGGCGCCGCACACCCCTTATGCTTCACAGGTGAAGTAATGGAACATCAATTCCCAGAAGGTTTCAAACCTGTAAATATGGAATCATACGACGGCACAACAGATCCCGCAGTATGGATTGAGGATTTCCTCCTCCACATCCACATGGCACGCGGTGATGACTTACACGCCATCAAATACCTCCCACTAAAGCTCAAAGGACCAGCGCGGCATTGGCTTAACAGCTTGCCAGCAGACTCCATTAGCTGTTGGGAAGATCTGGAAGCTGCATTCCTCGACAACTTTCAGGGCACTTATGTGCGACCACCAGACGCCGATGACTTAAGCCACATAATTCAGCAGCTAGAAGAGTCGGCTAGGCAATTCTGGACTCGGTTCCTTACAAAGAAAAATCAAATTGTCGACTGTCCGGATGCGGAGGCCTTAACGGCTTTCAAACACAACATCCAAGACGAGTGGCTAGCCCGACACCTTGGTCAGGAAAAGCCAAAATCTATGGCAGCTCTCACGACGCTCATGACCCACTTTTATGCGGGAGAAGACAGTTGGTTGGCTCGCAGTAATAACATATCAAAGAACCATGGTACCTTAGATACCAAGGACGGCAATAGCAGTTCATGTCGCAACAAACATAAGCGATGCATAAACAGCGAAAATACTGAGGATACAGCAGTCACTGCCGGATTCAAAGGCTCTAAACCCGGTCAGCGGAAAAAGCCATTCAAACAAAGTACGCTGGGTCCGTCCAGCTTGGACCGTATACTCAATCGCTCGTGTCAAATACACGGCACCCCGGACAAGCCAGCCAATCACACCAATAGGGATTGTTGGGTGTTCAAGCAGGTCGGCAAGTTAATTGCCGAAAACAAGGACAAGGGGCCGCATAGCGATGACGAGGAGGAGCCCCGGCAGCCGCACACCGGAGGTCAGAAGAGGTTTCCCCCACAAGTGCGGACGATGCACATGATATACGCGACCCACATCCCCAAGAGGGAGCGGAAGCGTGCGCTCAGGGACGTATATGCGTTGGAGCCAGTCGCCCCAAAGTTCAGCCCTTGGTCCTCCTGTCCGATCACCTTCGATCGCAGGGACCACCCCACTAGTATCCATCATGGCGGATTTGCCGCACTGGTCCTAGACCCAATCATTGACGGATTCCACCTCACTCGAGTCCTTATGGATGGCGGCAGCAGCCTGAACCTGCTTTATCAGGAGACAGTGCGCAAAATGGGTATAGACCCCTCAAGGACCAAACCCACAAAAACGACCTTTAAAGGCGTCATTCCAAGTGTGGAGGCCCATTGCACAGGCTCAATTACACTGGAAGTGGTGTTCGGATCCCTGGATAACTTCCGAAGCGAAGAGTTAATCTTCGATATAGTCCCGTTCCGCAGTGGTTATCACACGCTGCTCGGGCGAACCGCATTTGCTAGATTCAATGCGGTACCGCATTATGCATACCTCAAGCTCTAGATGCCAGGACCTTGCGGAGTTATTACAGTAAATGGAAACACAGAGCGCTCCCTCCGAACAGAGGAGCACACCGCGGCCCTCGCAGCAGAAGCACAAAGCAGCCTCTCAAGGCAATCAACCAGTTCGGCGCTTCAAAGCCCGGACACCTTCAAGTGCGCTCAGAGCAATCGGCAAATAGACCACCTCGCGCGATCTGAGCTTGCGTAGCAATACGGCGGCCACCCCAATCCCAGCCCAACGGCGAAACTCATGTCGCGCGTACATAATTACGCATTAAAAATACCATGGGCACAGGTGGGGAGGGGGGCACAGCTGCGGCACGCCCCAAGACGCGGCGTAAACCACACTAGGGGCTTCCCGTTTGGTTATTTTTTTCTTTTCTTTTCAGGACCTTAATCTCTGGAAACACTGTCCAGCAGCACTATTGCCGAACACATGATGCAGCAACCAAGGAGGCAGACAGCTATGTCATACCACAGAATTCCCAGGTTGATTACAGTAACGAGCGAAATATTTGATTTCATATCATTCCTCAGCTTGCCCTTGGAGGGGACATAGTCCTACTCTTTGCTTATCGCACTATCTGTATCACTGTGCTTTAACGCAATTTTTTAATAAACAATGCATGACATTACGACTATTATTGCATTCATGTTATATATATATATGTTCATTAATGACGCCTTGCAACCGTACACCTTGGTACGGCTAATACACCAGGGGCTTACGTACCTCACAATACGGTGTGACAAGTCCGAACACTTTCACAAGTGTGGCACCCCGAACTTATAGCATTATATGCGTCAGCTCCGAATCATGTCTTTGGTCAAATGTTGGGTTTGCCCGGCTCCTATGTTTTGGTACCTTACGTTCCGCTCTATCGGCTAAGGTAGCGCTAGGAGAACTACTGCGATTGTGCCCTGGTTCTGCTGGGTTCAACACCTCAGTAGAGAAAGCTAAAACTGGCTGTCATGATAAGGCGAGAGACTGGTCGCTGTTCGGCGAGGTTTTCGAGTCCCTAAAGACTTATGCCGCTTAGAGCGAGGGGCCAGCCCTGTCCGGCTTAAAGGCGTGTATCGCGCCCCAAATTCGGCCTTCCGAATTCCAGGGGCTTTGTCGAAATTTAAAATTATAGAATTCTATGGCTAAGTGAGAGTGATAAAGCATTATTAGTCCGGTTGCCTTGTTCGCTGTGCTGAGCATCTCCCTCGAAGGACCCAAACATGGGAACAAGAGTGCTCAAGTTTATCCCGAACACCCCAGCACTCGTGGCATGGGGGCAGAAGCCGAGGACTAGCCATCTCTCAGATTGGATAAATAGCCAAACAGAAGGTAATATTTTAAATTCAAACAAGCGTTGCATAGCGCATATGAAACAAGTTTTCATAAATATAGGATAAAACGAGCAAGTCTCATTCAAATATTACATCTTTTGAACACTCATCCACGATGAGACGGGCACCCGGCAGAACACCCTCGTAGTACATCTCGGGGTGGCGGTGCTCCTTGCCCTCCGGCGGCCCCTCCTTGATCAGCTTCACGACGTCTAGCTTGACCCACTGCAATTTCACACGGGCGAAAGCCCGGCGTGCACCTTCAATGCAGACAGATCGCTTGACGACCTCCAGCCGTGGGCAGGCATCCACAAGCCGCCTTACCAAGCCGAAGAAGCTATTCGGAAGGGCGTCGCCAGGCCACAGCCGGACTATAAATCTCTTCATGTCCCGATCAGCCGCCTTATGTAGCTCAACCATCTGCTTCAGTTGGTCGCTCATTGGCACCGGGTGTACGGCCTCAGCATACTGAGACCAGAACATCTTCTCCGTTGAGCTTCCATCCTCGGCCTGGTAAAATTGTGCGGCATCGGACACGCTGCAAGGCAAATCTGCGAATGCTCCTGGAGAGCTCCGGATTCGGGTAAGTAATCGGTAATTTACTTTTACATGTTTGCTTTGCATATAGAAAGCCTTACCCGCCGCTATCTTCTTCATCGCGTCGATCTCCTGGAGGGCCTTTTGGGCTTCGGCCTTGGCACTGCTTGTGCTCTCAAGGGCCGCGACAAGCTCAGACTCCCGCGTCTTTGAGTCAAGCTCCAACGCCTCATGCTTCGCCACGAGAGCCTGGAGCTCTTCCTGCACCTCGCCCACCCGAGCCTCGTGCTTCTCTCGCTCGGTGCGCTCCTTGGCCGCTCTATCCTCGGCCTTGGTTAGCGCTTGCTTCAGGGTCGCCACCTCGGTCATGGCCCCTGGCAAATATACATTGATCCTGTCATTTTGCAATCGCGTCTTCTTTTATATATACATATCTATAGACAGGGTATTACTTACCCTTGTTCTCCTCGAGCTGCCTCTTGGCAAGGTCGAGCTCTTTCCTGGACCCCTCGAGGTCCTGCTTCAGTACGGCGACCTCCACAGTCAGTGTGGCGGACGCAAACAGCGAAGCCTACATATGCATATTGACATACTTATATTAGACTCCTGCGATATTATTTGATCCTCTGTTCGGCTTTTCTTTGTGAACATCGAACAAAGCATCAGGGGCTACTATCTATGCGGTAATATTTCTACTACATTTTAAAACACTTACCTCAAAGCCTGTTAGAAGGCTGGCACAGGCTTCAGTCAATCCGCTCTTGGCGGATTGAACCTTCTGGATCACCGCACTCATGATAGTGCGGTGCTCCTCGTCGATGGAACCGTTGTGAAGCGCTTCCAGCAGATTGTCTGGCGCCTCTGGATGGACAGAGGTCACAGGCACATGCATCTTGCCCCTCTTAGAAGGAGGCCGCCTGCCCGAGCCCGGAACCGCTGGAGGGTCCGGCGTGGTGTTTGGCTGAGGGCCGAACTCGGAGCTCTCAGGGGCCCCGTCCCCTCGGCTCCCGGAGTCCGGAAGGTTGCCTTGAGGTGCCTCCAGGACTGTATTCCCTCGACCCGGTGCCTCTTGAGACAGCACCTCGGTGTCGTCAGCAGTATGAGGGGAGGTGGCGGTCGGGACTGGATCGCTATCCATGTCCGACGAGCCCAGGGAGCCGTCCGATGATACATCGATGCTAGTTCGCGGCGGTCTGCATAATCATGTTCGGCGTTAAGGAAAGCAGTGCGACAAAGGAATGCTACGAGTTACTCTGGTATCCGAATACTTACAATCTCCCCAGGGGATTGGCACTGGGCAACCACTCGTCTTCGCCTTCATCGGCGGCGGTGGAACTGTCCGGAAGGAGAGTCCTTCCCTTCTTGGACCCTTCGGCCTCCCCAGTCGGGGCGGCCTTCCATTTCTTGTCTCCCCTGCCTGGAAGGGGAGCATCTTCTTCTTCCTCTTCGTCTTCGGGCGAAGAGTGTGCCGCAGAGTTATCGGATGATGAGTCCGGTAGCACCTGGCGCCGGGAACGCTTTCGGGTTCCCTTGGCCTTCTTGGTCTTCTCCGGCACCTTGTAAGGAGCCGGGGCCAGCATCTCCATCAGGAGAGCGCTCGCAGTGTCTTCGGGCAAAGGGGCCGGATAGTTAATCTGCCCTGACATCTCCACCCAGTCCTATCAAAGGCATGGAGATTAGACCCCGCGCATAATTAAGCTAGGGAAAATAAATGTCCTACGGGACGTATTGAACTCACCGAACGCGCTAGGCGCTTTGCGCTTAGTCCGCGGTCCTCGGCGAGAGGAGGGACCTCGGCGCCCTTGAACAACACCTTCCATACATCCTTGTGCGTCGTATCGAAGAGCTCGCTCAGAGTTTGGTGCTGGGCCGGGTCGAACTCCCGCAAGGTAAAATCCCATTGTTGACACGGGAGGATCCGGTGGATGAGCATAACTTGGACTATGTTGACAAGCTTGAGCTTCTTGCTTGCCATGCTCCGGATACATTTTAGGAGTCCATCTAGCTCCACCGATGAACCCCACGACAAGCCCTTCTCTTTCCAGGAAGTGAGCCATGTTGGGAATCCGGATCGAAACTCAAGGGCTGCCGCCCATTTGGCATCGCGCGGCTCAGTGATGTAGAACCATGCCGATTGCCATCCCTTTATTGTGTCCACGAAGGAGCCTTCGAGCCATATGACGTTGGGTATCTTGCCCACAATGGATCCGCCGCATTCTGCTTGTTGGCCTCGTACTACCTTCGGCTTGATATTGAAGGTCTTTAACCACAGGCCGACATGGGGTCGGATGCGGAGGAATGCCTCACACACAACAATGAATGCCGAAATGTTGAGGATGAAGTTCGGGGCCAGATCATGAAAGTCCAGCCCGTAGTAGAACATGAGACCATGGACGAATGGATGGAGGGGAAACCCTAGTCCGCGGAGGAAGTGGTGAAGGAAAACTACCCTCTCGTGAGGTTCCGGGGTAGGGACGATCTGCCCCGCAGCGGGCTGCCGATACGCGATGTTCGCGGCTAAGTATCCGGCTCCGCGCAGCTTCTTGATGTCTCCCTCCGTGACGGAGGAGACCATCCACCTGACTCCCGCTCCAGACATGGTTGGAGAAGGTTGAGGTGGGAAGTGTGGACTTGGGCGCTAGAGCTCGAGTGTGCGAAAACGGATGAGCAAACGAGGAAGAAGGCGTGGATAGGAACGTGAATCCTTATCCCTTTATATGGGTGGACGAAGCTAAGCGTCCCCACTTGCCTGGTAAAACTCGCTTATCCCCCAAGCGCCGTAATTGATGGCGCGGTTGGGTTACCCACGCCCGTATTGATGAGAATCCCGTAATAATGGGACACGATCTCTGCTTTGACAAGACGTGTCGAAAAACTGCCTCGCGTTATGTGCGGGGCTGGTTAAAGGAAACAGTTCGAATAATCACCGGGCCATGACATAACGTCATGCTGCCAAAACAGGTCAGCAAATTGGATTTGCGAAAATATCATTCTCTCTGCGGTGGAATGTGGAACTTATTTTGCAGGGTCGGACACTATCCTCGTATTCAAATTCTTCTATGATGTATTCAGAGAAGGAACCCGCCTTGCAATGCCGAAGACAATACTGTGTGCCGGACTCATCGTCATTGAAGCCTGGTTCAGGGGCTACTGAGGGAGTCCTGGATTAGGGGGTCTCCGGACAGCCGGACTATCTCCATTGGCCGGACTGTTAGACTATGAAGATAGAAGATTGAAGACTTCATCTCGTGTCCGGATGGGACTCTACTTGGCGTGGAAGGCAAGCTAGGCAATACGGATATGGATATCTCCTCCTTTGTAACCGACCTTGTGTAACCCTAACCCTCTCCGGTGTCTATATAAACCGAAGGGTTTTAGTCCATAGGACAACAACCATAACATACAATCATACCATAGGCTAGCTTCTAGGGTTTAGCCTCTCTGATCTCGTGGTAGATCTACTCTTGTACTACCCATATCATCAATATCAATCAAGCAGGACGTAGGGTTTTACCTCCATCAAGAGGGCCCGAACCTGGGTAAAACATTGTGTCCCCTGCCTCCTATTACCATCTGGCCTAGACGCACAGTTCGGGACCCCCTACCCGAGATCCGCCAGTTTTGACACCGACAGAGCCCTTCCACTTATATTGTCTCACTTAATTAATTAGGAGTACTTAAGTACCACTAATTTATTGCTGCCTAATTTTCCTGTCGGAGTTAAACAAATCTTTAGTAGCACCCTATGCTGAATCATGTACGTGTGTATGTTTGTCTATGGAGGTGAATCATGTGGTGGAGCAGGGAAGGAATATTATTAGTGTCATGACATAATAGTGCTATTGTTTTGCATGTCAATTTATTGCCATTGGTTCAATGAGGCAATGTTTTGCGTATTGTCCATCATGAATTTGATGCTACTGTTAGAGTAATATGCTAATGTCTTTCTATCCTTTCTCACTAAGCTAATGAAGGTTTCACCTTGTTCCTACTTGTGCAAACAGGGATCATGTTGTGCCAATCATACATTTTAGTGGAACTACACAAGACAATACAATGAACTGTATCCCAGCATGTGCTTTAATTCTGCTGGAAGTTCTTGATAATATTTCGATATAATCTCAGCACTAGTAAACAAGAGTGATTTCAACCATACATTTGAAGTGCACAAAAATATATACTATTGAGTGATTCCAGTGAGTGCTTTATCATCTCTTATGGGACTACATGAATAAGCTTTTTTCCTCAGGTTGGTACGGGCCTAAGGCCTTCATCAATATTAGTTTTTGTCATCTCTATTTGTATCGTGCTACTGTCATGAGAAACTCCTTTATCTTTGCATGTTAAAGTTTTGCAACCTATGATACATGGCAATGCTTTGAGTATTGAGCTAATTGGCACTGATTAAATAAACTAATACCTCTCTTTAAGCAAGACTACTATGTTGCTAACTTTACCCATTAAGATAATGAGGGTGCTTCTATTTGTTAGTGTATGTTTCATCAACTAGTCCCACTATTACAGTAATCTCACTCTCTCAATATATGTGCCAACAGGGATGCTCGATTTTGTCGGAACTGCACAAAAACTTTGGGTGCTTCATTGCCTCGACAGCTTCCGTCCTTTCCTGTCAGTCGTTAATCTGGGCCTGCTTTCTTCCTTTCTGTCAGTCACTTCGCTTATCTCGGCTTCCAGTCAAAGGAAAAAGTAATTGATATGCTACCTCACATAAGTTGGTACTGGTCTTTATCCTGATTATTGTGCTTGTCATGTATTGGTAATTTGGTATTGTGCTACTATTTGCCGATTTTTATAAAGGAGTAACTTGGAGCCTAAACTCACAGGTTAATCATTGCATTGGGTGATTTCAGTAGAACTGCACAAAAAGATTAGATGGACAGATACTTATGCTGCTGCTATGTACTCCAAAGTTCACTCAGACAAGCATCGATGTTGACAAGAAGTGCCTATATTCGTTCGAGTATCAACCGGCGTCAACCAGTTGTCAAACTCCAAGTATTAGGAGAGTGAACACTAAAAATAGTGCTTAGCGCATAGCCCAGAAAAACACAGTCCAGTCTTTGGTCCCAGCTTGTGCCTTTTGGTTATCGGCAGATATGGTAGCGAACTGTATGGCATGGAGTCTAAAGATTCCAGACAAGTTGGTTGACGCGTATATTCATCTGGCACTTAATCAGTCTGCACGCCAGGGATGCTCCATTTCAGTTGAACTGCACAAAAAATTTGGGTGGTTCATTTTCTCAACCGCCTCCTTTCTCGTCTGCAATGTAGAATTTTGGCGAGCTACAAGACCAAGATGAGCCAGTAAACTAGTTGGATGAAAGTAGTGGCCAAGTTGCTCAAACCTCCCTCGGCACGAGGCCACTATTTGAGGATAAACCTACAAGCAAAGTTCAGATTGTCTGTGCTGCCTCTTATGTACTCAAAAGTTTACTCATACAAGCATTAATTTTAGCAAGAAGTACCTCCGACTGAACACCATTTACCAGTCTGCAATGTAGAATTTTGGCGAGCTACAGGACCAAGATGAGCCAGTGAACTAGTTGGATGAAAGTAGTGGCCAAGTTGCTCAAACCTCCCTCGGCACGAGGCCACTATTTGAGGATAAACCTACAAGCAAAGTCCAGATTGTCTGTGCTGCCTCTTATGTACTCGAAAGTTTACTCGTACAAGCATTAATTTTAGCAAGAAGTACCTCCGACTAAACACCATTTACTAGTCTATACCCCAGGTAATTAAAGTTCATCCATGGATCATATTGGCTGTGATCTCAATCATTTGGATGCATAAACATACTGAACATGTGTATATCTGAATCTTTTTGTGAATTATCTATGAATATTGTTGTGTGATCTATCAATCATTTGGATCCATAGACATTCTGAACTTGTGTATATATGAATCTTTTGAGTTGCTGATAGTGAATGTTGGCGATGAATATGAACGTGTCCTATGAACCTGAGTTTGATATGAATGTTTACCTTTTCTGTTGTGCTTGGGTGTGAACTTGTTAGTATGCTTACTGTGGGGTATGTGACGTGTGGGTGTCAACGACACACCTTCTTCTCGAGAAGAATTGCACCTGCTTTGTTAGGGTAGCAACGGCGCATCAGCTCTTTTTAATCTTTTTGCTCTGTCTTGCCCCCTCCCCCGCTCAACCCCTGTTGTAATGTTTTCGGCCTCAAAACAAACATAGTATTGTGTTGTTTTTGGGGCTTGATGTAAAATCGAGTGCTGGTTTCTGTAGGTTGGCCCGCCCAGCAAATGGGCTACTGGTCCACCACGGACTGGGAGGCTAAAAATACAAGTTGTATGGTGTAGAGGCAAGTAAAAAACGCCATCGAGAGCCATCCACTAAAGAAAAAAATCGCTCCTGATGTGCTTCTTCAGTCGTGTCGCCGGCCCCCTCTATAATCCAGTTCGCTCGGGGATCTGGTATCATTTTTTCCAGAGGGCGAATAAGTATCAGCTAGGCCTAGGTTTTGTATTTTAACATGCGTATCCCACGACAAACGGTGACGGTGGTTTCAACTTATTTTTTGAGGTCTATACCGGCCTATGGGCTTTTTCTTAAAGATCGGCAGCCCAATGTATTTTTTAACCACATTAACTAATTATATATTTTATATTATTACTATTATTGTATATTTTATAGAGACTTATATATACATTATAAAAATATCCCACATGTTATTAACTTATAAAAGTAAATGTTTAACAGAAGTTGACAAGGAAAATCCTGGTTGTTTTTGACTCACACGCACGGAAAATCCTGATGATTGCGTACAAAAGCTTGCGAAGATTTTAAGGACCAATGTAATAATAACGTGCTCATTTTTATTTTGAGCAATAACTCGCTAATTTGTTAATTATGTATATAAAAAATGTGCAAATGGGCTGGGATTTCTTAGAAAATACAAATGGGCCGCATTGATGCGAAATTATTTGTTCACCCAGCCCAGCAAATGGACTGTACATTCTAGAAAACATGGGTTAAATATATGCCACATTTTTGCAGGCTAACATGTGGGCCAATAGGTCGAAGCCTACGCGCGGCATTGTCAACTTGGTCGGCATGCACTTTCAATCTCTCGTCTTATTCCTCCAGCGTCGCCAGGACCGCCTGGTCCGGCCTCCCGCGGCTAGCGGCTCTGGTTAGCACGCATCACTGCGAAGCGCTACCCCACCGCCGGCCAGGCTATCCCTCCACCCCTCCACACCTCTTGTTATTCTCCACCGATTGCAGCCCCACGCCGCACCAGAACCAGTTATAACCCTTCTCCTCCACTCAATCTGTGACTCCACTGCCGCGTCTTCCCATCTCCGAGTCGTTCCCGTCCGAGGCCTCGCCGTCGTCCACCGCCTCGCTGCGCTCAGTGCAGCATGGTCAACAAACCAGAGTCATCGGAAGAGGACTGTACATGGAGAGCCTGACGGCTGGAACCCACGAGGTCCATGGTCGCACGCAAGGGAAGTTCCTCCTTATTAAGCTGAAAAAATGTTTCATCCACCTGACAGCTGGGACCCACCGGATGTATCTTCGTATGGAAGGAAGTGCCTCCTTGTTATGTGAAAAAAATTATTCCTCCCATTGACAGCTGGGACCCGTCAGATTTGGTGGCTGACTTGTGGGCCTACTAAGCGGACGTGTACGCGGGGCTTTGTCAACTTAATCAACAAATGATTCTAGCAGCTGGACCATTGGATGTTAATCCAACGGCCGTGCTCCTTCTTCAACCTCTATTCTTGCTCCTGTCTCCCATGGGCGGCACCGCGCTGTGCTGCCGCGCACCCGAACCAGTCAAGTTTCCCACTCCTCTCCATCTGCGACTCCACTGCCCCATCTTCCCCATCTCCGGGTCATTCCAGTCTGGGGCCTCGCCATCGTCCACCAGCCTTTTGTGCGCCCGGCACGGTGTGGTCAATGTGGTCAACAACCGAGTGTCATCGGAAGATGATTGTACATGAGAGGCTGCCAGTGGGGACGCACCACGCCCATGGACGCATGCATGCAACGGAACGCGGCGTGGTCAACGTGGTTAAGGAACGACTTCCATCGGAAGTGTACTGTATGTGGAGAGGCTGACAGCTGGGTCCACGGCCGCAGCAAGGAAGTGCCTCCTTATTACATGGAAAATAATGATTCCTCCACCTAACCGCAGGGATCCACCGGACGGGCCACCGTATTTTGCGAAAAAAATGTTTCCCCCCTGACTGCTAGGACCCACCGGACGGGTCACCGTATTTCGCGAAAAAACATTCCCCCCGCTGTCAGCTCTGACCTACCGGAAGTGCCTCCTTATTACGCAGAAAAAATGAATACTCCCCCTGCTAGCTAGGACCCACCTTGGTGGGAGGCTGACTTGTGGGCCTACTAAGTTGACGGGGATGGAGGGCTTTGTCAACTTAGTCAATATGAACGATTCTAGCTCCAGTGACCGTACGATGTCCATCCAACGGCCGTAGTGCTTCTTCAACCTCTGGTCTTCTTGCTCTTGCCGCGTGCTCTTGCCTCCCGTGGCCGGTTGTGATGCCGCAGAGGCCTCACCGCCCCCTACTACTCCCACCGATGGCCAGGCCATCCCTCTACTCACACACACACCCTGTTATTCTGCGGCGACGGCACCCTCACACCGCAGGCGAACCAGTGAACCATCGTACTCCTCTCCACGCGGGCTTCCACTGTCGCGTCTTCCCCGGCTCCGCGTCATCCCCTTCCAAGGCCTCGCCGTCGTCCACCGCCCTGGTGCTCTCGGCGCGGTGTGGTCAACGTGGTCAAGGAACGATTTCCATCGGAAGAGTACTGTACGAGGAGAGGCTGCAGCTGGGTCCACGGCGCCGCAAGGAAGTGCCTCCTTATTACGCGCAAAATAATTATTCCTCCACCTGACAGCAGGGACCCACCTCACGGTCCACCGTATTTCGCAAAAAAATGTTTCTCCCCTAACTGTTGGGACCCACCAGCTACATCTTCGCAAGCAAGGAAGTGCCTGACAGTCGGGACCCACCTGGTCGAAGCGTACGTAGCGTTGTCATTCTGGTCGCGAATGTGTACGTACATACTGGTCGATGTAGAGGCGCGCACGTATCATAGTAGAGGCGCGCACGTAGCATGTACACGTACGTACAACGGCCAGTGTGCAAGAAAGAAAATATGACCACGTACCTACATACGAGCAGGGTCTCGAACGCCTACTCGTGCATACGTACGGCCAGGGCTCGTGTACATGGCTGGGTCGGAAAGGAGAAACTGCATTGTCATCGTGTTCATGGGGAGCCAACCGGCTGGGTCAGAACGGAATGCGTCGTCGTGTTCATCGGGAGGGCTTGGATGGAACAACCGATGGAAATGAGGCCTGGCGTACTGCAGAACGGAGGAGACGACCTTGTGTTCGACCGACCATGTTCGAAACGGGATCCTGTTCATTGGGAGGGGTCTGGCATACCGCAAAACCGAGGAAACGGACCTCCTATGGTCGAAATAGGGGTCCTGTTGATCGGGAGGGGTGTGGTGTACCACAAAACGGAGGAAACGGACTTGTGTTGGAGCGCTACGGTCGAAACGAGGGTCTTGTTCATCGGGAGGGGTGTGGCGTACCGCAAAACGGGACTCCACGGGATATTGTTCATCTCCACCGTCGACCCCCTCCAGCCTCCATGGGCTATTGTTCATCCACCGTCGACCTCCTCCAGCATCCACCTGTGACTGTTCATCCACAGGCTCCTGTTCATCCAGCCTCCACCGCGCGCTACTCCACCGGCTACTGTTCAACCAGCCCTCTCCACGGGCTCCTGTTCAACCACCCCTCCACGGGCTACTGTTCATCTAGCCCTCCACCTTCTACTGTTCGTCGAGCCCTCCACGGGGTGGTCCTATTCATCCAGCCCCAACCGTCTCGATCGATCGGGGTCCTGTTCATCCAGAGGCAACACCACGGGGTCCTGTTCATCCACCCCCACTGGGAACTGTTCATCCAAACCCCCTAGCAATGCTCACTGTTCATCCAGAGGCAACACCACGGGGTCCTGTTCATCCACCCCCACCGAGAACTGTTCATCCACCCCCCCAGCAACGCTCACTGTTCATCCAGAGGCAGCATCGACCGGCTTCAGTTAGCAGCAGTAGCGAAGGAATCACTCGATCAGGTTCAATTAACAGCCATCGATCGATCGCTCGGGTTCAGTAACGCGTAGCCTGCAGTGCAATCGCTCAGGCTCAGTTAGAGCCTAATGCCTCGCTCGGGTTCAGTTAGAGCCCAACGCCTCGCACCCACGCGCATGCGTGTACGAGAGAAATGTGCATCGCTCGGCCCCGACCACCCACCGTAACTGGGAACACCCCGATATTTTCCTCGCCCTCGCTTCTACCATGGTTTTTTCCGTCATGGACGGCCCAAAGAATGTCATGCAGATGCGTCTCCAGCCCGCCCAGGACGAAAAGCCCATTTTCTGTCATGATTTTTTGTCATGGAAGAAGGACCCCACCACATCTATGATGATACCGTGTTTTGTGACAATTATTCTCATAGAGGTGTCATAAGTATGACAGAAAAAAATTCGTTCGGCCCAAAATGTCACGGATGTGTCTTTTTTTGTAGTGTTGCCCCCCAAGCAAGGTGGGAGGCGCCCCCTCCCCCTAGGGTTTCCAAACCTAGGCGCCTTGGTCCCTTGGGGGCGCACCAGCCCACCAGGGGCTGGCTCCCTCCCATATTCAGCCCATTAAGTCCCCCGGGGCAGGTGGCCTGATACGTCTCCAACGTATCTATAATTTTTTTATTGTTCCATGCTATATTATATCCTGTTTTGGACATTATTGGGCTTTATTATACACTTTTTATATTATTTTTGGGACTAACCTACTAATCGGAGGCCCAGCCCAGAATTGCTGTTTTTTTGCCTATTTTAGGGTTTCGTAGAAAAAGAATATCAAATGGAGTCCAAATGGAATGAAACCTTCGGAAACGTGATTTTTGGAACGAACATGATCCAGAGGACTTGGACCCTACGTCAAGAAATCAACCAGGAAGGCACGAGGTAGGGGGGCGCGCCTACCCCCTCCCCCCCAGGCGCGCCCTCCACCCTCGTGGGGCCCATGTTGCTCCACCGACGTACTCCTTCCTCCTATATATACCTACGTACCCCCAAACTACCAGATATGGAGCAAAAACCCTAATTCCACCGCCGTAACTTTCTGTATCCACGAGATCCCATCTTGGGGCCTTTTCCAGAGCTCCGCCGGAGGGGGTATCAATCACGGAGGGCTTCTACATCAACAACATAGCCTCTCCGATGAAGTGTGGGTAGTTTACTTCAGACCTACGGGTCCATAGTTATTAGCTAGATGGCTTCTTCTCTCTTTTTGGATCTCAATACAAAGTTCTCCCCCTCTCTTGCGGAGATCTATTCGATGTAATCTTCTTTTGCAGTGTGTTTGTTGAGATCGATGAATTGTGGGTTTATGATCAAGTTTATCTATGAACAATATTTGAATCTTCTCTAAATTCTTTTATGTATGATTGGTTATCTTTGCAAGTCTCTTCGAATTATCAGTTTGGTTTGGCCTACTAGATTGATCTTTCTTGCAATGGTAGAAGTGCTTAGCTTTGGGTTCAATCTTGCGGTGTCCTTTCCCAGTGACAGTAGGGGCAGTAAGGCACGTATTGTATTGTTGCCATCGAGGATAACAAGATGGGGTTTATATCATGTTGCATGAGTTTATCCCTCTACATCATGTCACCTTACTTAAAGCGTTACTCTGTTCTCTTGAACTTAATACTCTATATGCATACTGGATAGCGGTCGATGTGTCGAGTAATAGTAGTAGATGCAGGCAGGAGTCGGTCTACTTGTCTTGGACGTGATGCCTATATACATGATCATACCTAGATATTCTCATAAGTATGCTCAATTCTGTCAATTGCTCAACAGTAATTTGTTCACCCACCGTAATACTTATGCTCTCAAGAGAAGCCTCTAGTGAAACCTATGGCCGCCGGGTCTATTTTCCATCATATTAATCTTCCAATACTTAGTTATTTCCTTTGCCATTTATTTTACTTGTATCTTTATTTCTCTTTATCATAAAAATACCAAAATATTATCTTATCATATTTATCAGATCTCACTCTCGTAGGTGACCGTGAAGGGATTGACAACCCCTTTATCACGTTGGTTGCGAGGAGTTTATTTGTTTGTGTAGGTCCGAGGGACTCGTGCGTGGCCTCCAACTGGATTGATACCTTGGTTCTCAAAACTGAGGGAAATACTTATGCTGCTCTACTGCATCACCCTTTCCTCTTCAATTGAAAACCAACGCAGTGCTCAAGAGGTAGCAAGAAGGATTTCTGGCACCGTTGCCGGGGAGTCTACGCAAAAGTCAACATACCAAGTACCCATCACAAACCCTTATCTCCCGCATTACATTATTTGCCATTTGCCTCTCGTTTTCCTCTTCCCCACTTCACCCTTGCCGTTTTATTCACCCTCTCTCTCTCTCCATCCTTCCTCTCTTTCTCTATTCGCCTCTTTTTTCTCGTTTCTTGTTTGCTTGTGTGTCGGATTGCTTGCTTGTCGTTATGGCTAGTCCCCTATCTTCCCCTTTGTCTCCCGAGTTTGAGGTTCTTCACTTCAAACAAAGACAAGGAGAAAACTTAAAGGATGCTTGGTTTAGAATGATGGGGTTTTATCATAATTGCACCCTAGAGGTGAATTTTAGAATTCTGCTTCGCAACTTTTATGTTGGATTGAATTTATCTCATAGACAACTCTTGGATTGCGTTGCCAAAGGCAATTTTATTGAAATTGATCCCAGTATTGCGCATGGAATTATAGAGGGTATAGTGGGAACACTACCCCAACAAAAGGGGCATCATCATACCCAAGAAGAAACGCAAGTTTTTGAGAAAATTTGCGAAGTAACCAAGATTTTACAAAAATCTCTTGAACCTCTTAAGAGTGTTAGCGGGAATCTCCACCGCATGAATATGTTGATTACCCTTTGCAATAAGCGTTTGGATTCTTTAGATCTCAAAATTTCCGAATATGAGGGTAAACGTAAGGAACCTCCCGGATTCGAGCATAACTCCACAAAAAAATTAAAGACCCAAGATGATATTACCTAGATCTATCCTTGCTTTTATGCCTAGCTAGGGGCGTTAAATGATAGCGCTTGTTGGGAGGCAACCCAATTTTATTTTTATTCCTTGCTTTTTGTTCCTGTTTAGTAATAAATAATTTATCTAGCCTCTGTTTTGGTTGTGTTTTTTTTAATTAGTGTTTGTGCCAAGTAGAACCGTTGGGAAGACTTGGGGAAAGTCTTTTTAATCTTGCTGTAAAAAACAGAAACTTTAGCGCTCACGAGAACTGCTGCCATTTTTATTTGGAAAGTTATATTTAGTTAATTCTTTTTCATATGATTAATAGATAAATTCCTCACGTCCAGAAATTTATTTTAGAATTTTTGAGGTTCCAGATCTTTCGTTAGCTACAGATTACTACAGACTGTTCTATTTTTGACAGATTCTGTTTTTCGTGTGTTGTTTGCTTATTTTGATGAATCTATGGCTAGTAAAATAGTTTATAAACAATAGAGAAGTTGGAATACCGTAGGTCTAACACAAATATAAATAAAGAATGAGTTAATTACAGTACCTTGAAGTGGTGTTTTGTTTTCTTTCGCTAACGGAGCTCGCGAGATTTTCTACTTTAAGTTTTGTGTTGTGAAGTTTACAAGTTTTGGGTAAAGATTTGATGGATTATGGAACAAGGAGTGGCAAGAGCCTAATCTTGGGGATTCCCATGGCACCCCCAAGATAATCTAAGGACACCTAAAAGCCAAAGCTTGGGGATGCCCCAGAAGGCATCCAATCTTTCCTCTACTTCTATCGGTAACTTTACTTGGAGCTATATTTTTATTTACCACATGATATGTGTTTTGCTTGGAGCGTCTTGTATTATTTGAGTCTTTATTTGTTAGTTTTCCACAATCATCCTTGCTGCACACACCTTTTTGAGAGAGACACTCATGATTCGGATATTGTTAGAATACTCTATGTGCTTCACTTATATCTTTTGAGTTATATAGTTTTTGCTCTAATGCTTCACTTATATCTTTTAGAGCACGTTGGTGGATTTGTTTTATAGAAACCATTGTTCTCTCATGCTTCACTTATATTATTTTGAGAGTCCTACAAAATAGCATGGTAATTTGCTTTAATTAAGTTAGGCATTCAAGATTAATAATAAAATTTTCTTATGAGTGTGTTGAATACTATGAGAAGTTTGAAACTTGATAATTGTTTTGAGATATGGAGATGGTGATATTAGAGTCATGCTAGTTGAGTAGTTGTGAATTTGAGAAATGCTTGTGTTGAAGTTTGTGATTCCCGTAGCATGCACGTATGGTGAACCGTTATGTTAAGAAGTCAGAGCATGATGTATTTATTGATTGTCCTCCTTATGAGTGGCGGTCGGGGACGAGCGATGGTCTTTTCCTACCAATCTATCCCACCTAGGAGCATGCGCGTAGTACTTTGCTTTGATAACTAATAGATTTTTGCAATAAGTATGTGAGTTCTTTATGACTAATGTTGAGTCCATGGATTATACGCACTCTTAACCTTCCACCATTGCTAGCCTCTCTAATACCGCGCACCTTTCACCGGTATCATACACCCACCATATACCTTCCACAAAACAGCCACCATACCTACCTATCATGGCATTTCCATAGCCATTCCGAGATATATTGCCATGCAACTTTCCACCGTTCCATTTACTATGACATGCTCCATCATTGTCATATTGCTTCACATGATCATGTAGTTGACATTTTAGTTGTGGCAAATCCACTGTTCATAATTCTTTCATATAAGTCACTCATGCATCATTGTTATCCCGGTACATCGCCGGAGGCATTCATATAGAGTCATGCTTTGTTCTAGTATCGAGTTGTAATCATTGAGTTGTAAATAAATAGAAGTATGATGATCATCGTTCATAGAGTATTGTCCCAATAAAAAAAGAGAAAGGCCAAAAAAAGAAGGCCCAGAAAAATAAATAAATAAAAAGGGGCAATACTACTATCTTTTTTTCCACACTTGTGCTTCAAAGTAGCACCATGATCTTCATGATAGAGAGTCTCTTATGCTATCACTTTCATATACTAGTGGGAATTTTTCATTATAGAACTTGGCTAGTATATTCCAACGATGGGCTTCCTCAAATGCCCCAGGTCTTCATGAGCAAGCAAGTTGGATGCACACTCACTTAGTTTCTTTTTGTTGAGCTTTCATACATTTATAGCTCTAGTGCATCCGTTGCATGGCAATCCCTACTCACTCACATTGATATCTATTAATGGGCATCTCCAAAGCCCGTTGATATGCCTAGTTGATGTGAGACTATCTTCTCCCTTTTTTGTCTTCTCCACATCCACCATTCTATTCCACCTATAGTGCTATGTCCATGGCTCATGCTCATGTAAGAAGATTGAAAAAGTTTGAGAACACCAAAAGTATGAAACAATTGCTTGGCTTGTCATCGGGGTTGTGCATGATTTGAATACTTTGTGTGGTGAAGATGGAGCATAGCTAGACTATATGATTTTGTAGGATAAATTTCTTTGGCCATGTTATTTTGAAGAGACATAATTGCTTAGTTAGTATGCTTGAAGTATTATTATTTCTATGTCAATATTAAACTTTTGTCTTGAATCTTTTGGATCTGAATATTCATACCACAATTAAGAGAATTACATTGAAATTGTGCCAAGTAGCATTCCACATCAAAAATTCTATTTTTATCATTTACCTACTCGAGGACGAGCAGGAATTAAGCTTGGGGATGCTTGATACGTCTCCAACGTATCTATAATTTTTTATTGTTCCATGCTATATTATATCATGTTTTGGACATTATTGGGCTTTATTATACACTTTTATATTATTTTTGGGACTAACCTACTAACCAGAGGCCCAGCCCAGAATTGCTGTTTTTTGCCTATTTTAGGGTTTTGCAGAAAAAGAATATCAAACGGAGTCCAAACGGAATGAAACCTTTGGGAACGTGATTTTTGGAACGAACATGATCCAGAGGACTTGGACCCTATGTCAAGCAATAAACCAGGAAGGCACGAGGTAGGGGGCGCGCCTCCCCCCAGGCGCGCCCTCCACCCTCGTGGGGCCCACATTGCTCCACCGACGTAATCCTTCCTCCTATATATACCTACGTACCCCCAAACTACCAGATACGGAACAAAAACCCTAATTCCACCGCCGTAACTTTCTGTATCCACGAGATCCCATCTTGGGGCCTTTTCCAGAGCTCCGCCGGAGGGGGTATCAATCACGGAGGGCTTCTACATCAACAACATAGCCTCTCCGATGAAGTGTGGGTAGTTTACTTCAGACCTACGGGTCCATAGTTATTAGCTAGATGGCTTCTTCTCTCTTTTTGGATCTCAATACAAAGTTCCCCCCCTCTCTTGCGGAGATCTATTCGATGTAATCTTCTTTTGCAGTGTGTTTCTTGAGATCGATGAATTGTGGGTTTATGATCAAATTTATCTATGAACAATATTTGAATCTTCTCTAAATTCTTTTATGTATGATTGGTTATCTTTGCAAGTCTCTTTGAATTATCAGTTTGGTTTGGCCTACTAGATTGATCTTTCTTGCAATGGGAGAAGTGCTTAGCTTTGGGTTCAATCTTGCGGTGTCCTTTCCCACTGACAGTAGGGGCAGCAAGGCACATATTGTATTGTTGCCATCGAGGATAACAAGATGGGGTTTATATCATATTGCATGAGTTTATCCCTCTACATCATGTCATCTTGCTTAAAGTGTTACTCTGTTCTCTTGAACGTAATACTCTAGATGCATGCTGGATAGCGGTCGATGTGTGGAGTAATAGTAGTAGATGCAGGCAGGAGTCGGTGTACTTGTCTTGGACATGATGCCTATATACATGATCATACCTAGATATTCTCATAACTATGCTCAATTCTGTCAATTGCTCAACAGTAATTTGTTCACCCACCGTAATACTTATGCTCTCGAGAGAAGCCTCTAGTGAAACCTATGGCCCCTGGGTCTATTTTCCATCATATTAATGTTCCAATACTTAGTTATTTCCTTTGCTGTTTATTTTACTTGTATATCTATTTCTCTTTATCATAAAAATACCAAAAATATTATCCTATCATATCTATCAGATCTCACTCTCGTAGGTGACCGTGAAGGGATTGACAACCCCTTTATCGCGTTGGTTGCGAGGAGTTTATTTGTTTGTGTAGGTGCGAGGGACTCGTGCGTGGCCTCCTATTGGATTGATACCTTGGTTCTCAAAACTGAGGGAAATACTTACGCTGCTCTACTGCATCACCCTTTCCTCTTCAAGGGAAAACCAACGCAGTGCTCAAGAGGTAGCATGGCCCCACCCGATGGTCCCTTTACAATACCGATAACTCCTAAAACTATTCCGGTGGCTGATACTGGACTTCCCATATATAAATCTTCACCTTCGAACCATTCAGGAACTCGTCGTGATGTCCGGGATCTCATCTAAGACTCCAAACAACCTTCGGTAACCACATACAATTTCCCGTAACAACTCTAGTGTCACCGAACCTTAAGTGTGTAGACCCTACGGGTTCCGGAACCATGTAGACATGACTGAGACATCTCTCCGGCCAATAACCAACAGCGGGATCTGGATACCCATGTTGGCTCCCACATGTTCCACGATGATCTCATCAGATGAACCACGATGTCGGGGATTCAATCAATCACGTATACAATTCCCTTTATCCATCGGTATGTTCGCAGGTGCGCGTCGGTCCTAAACAAACGGTTTAAAACCCCTTTTCACAATGGCATTTGGAACCATCGCCAAGTGAGTGTGGGCGATAGGGGGGTCCTTCCCACATGACCCAGAAACCGTCGGGGATAGGGCCCCTACAGTACTCCTACTCATTTCTGATTGCATTGCCATTGCAGTCGGTATTCTGTGGTGCTACGTTTACGATGCGCGGTCCATCACAAATGGTTCACTATTATAGAACGTGCATGATGCACGGCCCATCACAAACGGTTCGCCGTTAAGAAGATTAGCTAATCATCGTACGAGTGTAGGACAGGATTACGAAACGTCGGACCGTCGTAACATCGTCGTACACGACAACCATCGCACACGCTATTCTGTGGTGCAACGTTTACGATGCATACTTCATCAGAAATAGTTCATGGTTGTGAATCGTGTACGATAAGGCAACTAACACAAACATTTAGTTTGCCCACACTGTTTGTGATATTGTCTGATATCGCACACGCTTTGCAAACGGCTGCTGTGTGCATGCTTGCACACGTTTCATCTCTGTGAAGCGTCTCTGATTATGGTGCATATCGCCAACCGTTTGTGCCGTAACAACCTGGAGAGCGTAATTTCACCGTAATTTAATTGCTGCTTTTCCTAATTGTGTCGGATTTGGATTGAATTTGAATGTACGCTACAAATTTATTCACATCCATCAGGTTCAAACTACCAATGCATTATTTGATTCATAGGTACATATGTTCAAGAACTACATAAGAACCAAATAAAGAATGATGAACCACAGTTGTATACTTGTACTATTAAAGACGGTAAAGAAAGAGGCGAAATATATTCTGGTTGCTGAACAAGGTGAAGCGGAATGCCCATATTGTGCCCTCCTCCATGCAGAAGGCATGCACGACTGTAGTCCAACCTCTTGTGATGGCCGACCGCCCATCCTTCACGGTCTTCATGAAAACATCTAGATAATCATCATGTTCTGGTAGAAATACTTTAACCTTTGCATGCGCACCAATCATGTAGTTTGAGAGGTAATCTTGAGTAAACTGCTTTGGCAACCACTACAAAGGAAAAGGATTTAGACATTGTCATCTAACACAACTCATTATGGGCAGTAAAAAGAAGGCTGCAGAGTTCTTACTTACCATCCTGCAGTTCGCTGTTGTCTTGGATAAAGTGTAAACAAATAGTTTAATTTCCATCTTTGGACCCATTTTACTAACAATCTTTATCAGCTTCCTCACTTGATGCTGGTTCATCGATATCTCATTGCCCCATACGCAGAAAGGGTCGAAACACCTATCTTTACCAATGACATATGTACCTAAAAGCACCAAGTTAATATTAGAAGCTAAACAGCAATTGCATAATGATGTAGTACAACACTCTTTTATAATATGTCTATATACATCTGTATGTGGTATTCCATTTGAAATCTCTAAAAAGACAAATATTTATGAACGGAGGGAGTATCTTATAACATCCAATATACTCACATATTAGATGAATTAACATCTTATATTATGGGCCGGAAGGAGTTTAGTTCATTCCTACAAATTAATTGATGATGTATCCACAAGTTACAGTTAGTTTGAGATAGTTCGGGCTCAAATAGCCCTAAAGTATATCTAAACATGAGGGCTAGTTTGAGCTAGTTGCATCTATAACCCACCCAAAAAACTAGTATCCAACCCAAGAGGTGCTAATTGGAGCTAGTTCTCCTAGTGCATTTATTGTCAATCTAACCCTGCCATCCAAACAACTCTTTGGATGGAGTTAGTTCAGGGTTACTAATGAGCTAGAAACTAACTTTAACCTCTAGCTAAGTTGAGTATCCAAACAGAGTTGTGTTGTTGCTGTTGCTGTTGCTGCTCTTCTACGTATATCTAGACATCATTAGAACATTAATGTAACACTCTTCCTTGTTGCTATGTAGCCTAGGATTGCATATTTAGACATTAAGTACAGTGCATGTTGCTATGTAGCCCCAGATATATTACATATGGACCTAGTTAACCTAAGGGAAAATGGGTTGCAGATATATTCAGTTAAAAGTCCGATTCACTGATTAGTCCCTTCTCAACCGCCGCCCTATATGGTACACTACAAAAAAAAGACACATCCGTGACATTTTGGGCCGAATGAATTTTTTTTCTGTCATACATATGACACTTCTATGACGATAATTGTGACAAAACCCGGTATCATCATAGATGTGGTGGGCTCCTACTTCTATGACAAAAAATCATGACAGAAAATGGGTTTTCGTCCTAGGAGGGCCGGAGACGCAGCTCCATGACATTCTTTGGGTCGTCCATGACGGAAAAAACCGTGGTTGAAGCGAGGGCGAGGAAAATTTCGGGGAGTTCCCGGTTACGGTGGGAGGTCGGGGGCCGAGCGATGCGCGTTTCTCTCGTACACGTACACGCGTGTGTGCGAGGCGTTGGCTCTAACTGAACCCGAGCGAGGCGTTGGGCTCTAACTGAACCCGAGCGATTGCACTGTAGGCTACACGTTACTGAACCCGAGCGATCGATCGATGGCTGTTAACTGAACCCGATTGAGCGATTCCTTCACTACTGCTGCTAACTGAAGCCGATCGATGGGATGAACAGTGAGCGTTGCGGGGGGTGGATGAACAGTGAGCGGTGGCATTGCCTCTGGATGAACAGGACCCTGTGGTGTGGTGGAGGGCTGGATAAACAGTAGACGGTGAAGGGGTGCCCGTGGAGGGGTGGATGAACAGGACCCCATGGTGTGGAGGGCTGGATGAACAATAGACGGTGGAGGGGTGGTTGAACAGGACCCCGTGGTGTGGAGGGCTGGATGAACAGTAGACGATGGAGGGGTGCCCGTGGAGGGGTGGTTTAACAGGACCCCGTGGTGTGGAGGCCTGGATGAACAATAGACGGTGGAGGGGTGGTTGAACAGTAGCCGGGGGAGTAGCGCGCGGTGGAGGCTGGATGAACAGGAGCCCGTGGAGGATGTATGAACAGGAGCCCGTGGAGGTTGGAGGAGGTCGACGGTGGAGATGAACAGTATCCCGTGGAGTCCCGTTTTGCGGTTCGACACACCCCTCCCGATGAACAGGACCCCCATTTTGACCGTAGCGCTCCAACACAAGTCCGTTTCCTCCGTTTTGCGGTACGACACACCCCTCTCGATCAACAGGACCCCCATTTCGACCGTAGGAGGTCCGTTTCCTCCGTTTTGCGGTACGCCAGACCCCTCCCGATGAACAGGATCCCGTTTCGAACATGGCCGGTCGAACACAAGGCCGTTTCCTCCGTTTTGCGGTACGCCAGGCCTCGTTTCCATCGCATGTTCTGTCCAAGCCCACCCGATGAACACGACCACACATTCCGTTCCGACCCAGTCGGTTGGCTCCCACGCATTCCGTTGCCTCCCCATGAACACGACGCATTCCGTTGCCTCCCCATGAACACGACGCATTTTGTTGCCTCCCCATGAACATGACGACGACGATGTTTCTCTATTCTGACCCAGCCATGTACACGAGCCCTGGCCATACGTATGCGCGAGTAGGCGTTCGAGACCCCGCCCGTATGTACACATATGTGGCCGTATTTTATTTCTTGCACCCTGGCCACTGTACGTACGTGTACATGCTACGTGCGCGCCTCTACTACGACACGTGCGCGCCTCTACTACGACACGTGCGCGCCTCTACATCGACCAGTATGTACGTACACGTTCGCGACCAGAATGACAACGCTACGTACGCTTCGACCAGGTGGGTCCCGACTATCAGGCACTTCCTTGCCTGCGAAGATGTAGCTGGTGGGTCCTAGCAGTCAGGGGGCGAATCATTTTTTTTTGCCTGGACGCACTTCCTTATGTGCGAAGATGTAGCTGGTGGGTCCCAGCAGTCAGGGGGAAACGTTTTTTTTTTGCGAAATACAGTGGCCCGTCCGGTGGGTCCCAGCTGTCAGGTGGAGGAATCATTATTTTCCGCATAATAAGGAGGCACTTCCTTGCTGCGGCCATGGACCCAGCTGTCAGCCTCTCCACGTACAGTCCACGTCCGATGGAAGTCGTTCCTTGACCACGTTGACCACACCGTGCTGAGAGCACCAGGGCGGTGGACGACGGCGAGGCCTAGGAAGGGGACGACACGGAGGCAGGGAAGACTCGGCAGTTGTTTCCCACGCGGAGGGGAGTACGACTGTACAAGGGTTTACTGGTTCGTCTGCCGTCGCCGGAGAATAACAGCAGGTGTGGTGAGTAGAGGGATGGCTAGGCCAGCGATAGGAGTATGGTCGGGCGGTGAGGCCTGCGCGGTAGCACAGCCGGCCGCGAGGAGGATGGAGCAGGCAGTCCCGCCGGTGCTTGTTTGAGCGGCTGGAGCAGGAAGAGCAGAGATTGAAGAAGCACGACGGCCGTTGGATGGACATCCAACACTCAGTGCTTGTGCGTCAACCTTTTTTTAGGAAAGCCTCAAATCTGTGGAAAACAGCATACAGCCCATCTCCATTATTTCTAATAATTTACAGCCCATTTGCTAATTCTTAAGGTTTTTTGGAGCCCATATTCTTTTTGTTAGCATTACAGCCCATATTGTGGCAACGGTTAAAAAATTATACGAAATTTTGCATATTTCAGTGCGGTCCGAACTATTTTTAATCCTGAAATTTCAACTCACATTCAAACTGATTTTAAAAATAAATGTATATCAATATAAAATCCAACAAATTCTCCACGCATAAAAATTAATGTAATTTAAAATCTTGAAATGAAAAAAAAGATATTTGAAACTAATTGTCGGTTTGATGTGTTTTAAAAATGTACAACCCATTTCTCATTACTGATGGGCCATTTTCTCGGCCAGCCGAATGAAAGCTCTCCTCGTCTTGAAAGATTTGCAGCCCAACAGGCCTGACAAAGTGACTTACTTGGCAAATCACAAAAAAACAGGGCTGTGGCCGTGGACCCAGCTGTCAGCCTCTCCACGTACAGTACTCTTCCGATGGATGTCGTTCCTTGACCACGTTGACCACGCTGCACAGAGAGCACCACGACGGTGGACGGCGGCGAGGCCTAGGAAGGGGACGACGCGGCAGCGGAAGCCCGCGCGGAGAGGACTACGAGGGTTCACTGCTTCGGCTGCGGTGTGAGGCCGCCATCGCCGCAGGGCCTGGCCAGCAGTGGGAATAGTAGGGGCGGTGAGGCGTCTGCGGCAGCACAGCCGGCCATGGGAGGTAGGAGCATGCGGCACGACCGGCGCTGCTTTGGGTGGCTGGAGTAAGAAGACCAGAGGTTGAAGAAGCACTACGGCCGTTGGATGGACATCGTATGGTCACTGGAGCTAGAATCATTCATATTGACTAAGTTGACAACGCCCTTCATCCCCGTCAACTTAGTAGGCCCACAAGTCAGCCTCCCAGCAAGGTGGGTCCCAGCTAGCCGGGGGAGTATTCATTTTTTTGTGCGTAATAAGGAGGCACTTCCGGTGGGTCCGAGCTGACAGCGGGGGGGACGTTTTTTCGTGAAATACGGTGGCACATCCGGTGGATCCCAGTAGTCAGGGGGAAACGATATTTTTCGCAAAATACTGGTGGCCCGTCCGATGGGTCCCTGCTGTCAGGTGGAGGAATCATTATTTTCCAAGTAATAAGGAGGCACTTCCTTGCTGCCGCCGTGGACCTAGCTGTCAGCCTCTCCACATACAGTCCACGTCCGATGGAAGTCGTTCCTTGACCACGTTGACCACGCCGCGCCGAGAGCACCAGGGCGGTGGATGACGGCGATGCCTAGGAAGGGGACGACGCGGAGCCGGTGAAGATGCGACAGTGGATGCCCACACGGAGAGGAGTATGAGGGTTCACTCGTTCGGCTGCGGTGTGAGGCTGCCGTCGCCGCAGGGCCTGACCAGCGGTGGGAATAGTAGGGGGCGGTGAGGCCTCCGCGGCAGCACAGCCGGCCACGGGAGGCAGGAGCAGGCGGCACGACCGGCGCTGCTTTGAGCGGCTGGAGCAAGAAGACCAGAGGTTGAAGAATCACTATGGCCGTTGGATGGACATCGTACGGTCACTGCAGCTAGAATCGTTTATATTGACTAAGTTGACAAAGCCCTTGGTACATCAACTTAGTAGGCCCACAGGTCAACTTCCGAAACAGTGCGCCCCAGATGTTAGGGGGAGGAATCATTTTTTGGGCGGGTGAAGCTAGAATATCCGAGATTGAAGAAGAAGCACGGCATCCGTTGGATGGACATCCAACGGCCACTGCTACTAGAACCGTGTGTTGACTATAAGTTGACAAAGCCTTGCATACGCGTCAACTCTGTTTTTTTAGGGGACGCGTCAACTTAGTAAGGCCAGAAGCGTGTGGCAGAGAACTTATAGCCCATTTGAGATTTGTAAGAATGTGTAGCCCATTTTAGAATTCTAATGGAATTTACTACATCCCATTTACAGTTTGTTAAAAGTACAGCCCATTTCAACCAACCGTTCAAAACAGAATTCAATAAAATTTCCCACATTTTGATGGGATCCGAAATATTTTTATCCCGAAATTTCTAGTCAGATTAAATACAATTTCTATATAAATTTATATTACGTAAAAATCCAACGAAACATTGCACTCGCAACAATTAATGAAATTAAAATTTTCAATATCCAAAAATAATATTTTATAAAGTAATCACGTGTTTGGTGCATTTTTTATAGTTACTGCCTAGTTTTTATAATTACATCCCATTTATTATTTCTTAAAACTCATTTTCTTGTTAAGCCTAATGCATCCCTCCTAGGAAAGATTTGCAGCCCAGCGGGGCGGAGAATAACAACTTGACCTTGCCTGGGTATTCCTAAAAAAAGTATAGCTGGGCTAGCCATTTTCAGCTTGAAAAAAAATAATATCTGGGCTGGATATCTGGCCTGGGCTAGACGAGCCACAGCCCGCCCAGTTAATACCTGCGGCGATGTTTTCGTTGTTGTTCAGAGGAGAAAAATTAATATTTGGGCTAAACATCGGAAAACTCTGCAGTGCTCATACCTCAAAAACACAAATACTGCTCGAGCTGCTTGGTCCCAGCTGTCGGCCGCTTCTTGTGCAATTCTCTCGTTTATTGACTACTACATAGGTTGACAATGGTGTGGGACCGCGATGTCAGGAAACCAGGGGAAGCAAAATAAATTACTCCAGCGAGCGCTTCCACCTCTGCCTCGTTGTCTCCCGTGGAAACCCCTTTCCTCCCTTTTTTTGCTCGGGCAAGGACCAATGCATGCAGCACGTCCATGCGGTTATTAGGGCAGAAATAAAAGCGCTTTGCATGCTATGAGTTACGATGGCCTGCATGGGTAGCTAATAAGGCATCCTCTTAACTGCTGTGATTAAATGTTGTGTTTAGAAGAGAGAAATATTCTTCTTTTCCACCAATCTGCTTGCACCTAGGTCGTGATGCACCTTCTAATACGACTTATTCACCTAGACGGAGGGAGTATAGTTTTATACACATATATATATATATATATATAATAAGGAGGCACTTGCGTACGTGAGGCTATGGACCTGATGGGTCCCCATTGTCATCCTCTCCAAGTAAAGTCATCTCCTCGCCCGCGCGCGCTTTCCGCCCGAAACAGTCAACGCCACCCGCCCCGCTTCCCGGTGTAGGCGATTGCTCCGCCTTCAAACGACACAAGTGTCGTCCGTCCGTCCATCTGCCGCCCACATTAATGATACATGGTTGCCGAGGCGGCTACTCCGGCGCCACACGTCCGTCCCTCCGCCTGCCCACCATTGCTATATAAACTGCTGCGCCGGCCATAGCCGCAGTCATCCGCATCCGTTCCCTTTCTCCTGTCCACACCACTACTGCCCACCATGGCTTCCTCGCGCTCCAGCGCTCTTCGGGACGGGTGGACGACAGACCACAAGGAGATGGCAGCCATTGCTACCGACCAGCTGGCCGGCAGGCAGCCGGAGGACGACGACGTCCCAATGGAGAACATGGTAGTCGACGATCCGGCGCCAACCCCCTCCTCCGCGCCATCCTTGCCGGTTCATTGCACCATGACCATCGGCGAGGCCCGTGCCCAATATATGGACAGTGTGAGGCAGATGCGTCAGGAGCAGTTCCGGGAGGCGCAGGCCGACGCCGCCTACAACCACCATCTCCTCCAGGAGCACCTGCAAGCGGAGGAGCAGATCACCGCGGAGCGGGTGGAGCAGGAGGCGCTGCTCGACTCGTATCGCTCTGCCCGCAAGGGCCGCCTCGAGCGCTGGCGGTACCGCATGCAGGTGGCGGAGGCTGCGGCCGCCTACAAAGAGGCTAGCAAAGAGGGCCATGAAGCGGGTGAGGCGCTGGCGAGACCGAGGACGAGGCAGAGGACAATGCCGGCTCCGACGAGTCCTCGCTCCACTGGCGTCGACAAGGCCCTGCTCCGCCGAGGCCCCGCGGCGCCAACAACGAGGCAGAGGACACCGCCGGCTCCGCCGAGGCCCCGGCCCGCCAACAATGAGGCAGAGGACATCGCCGGCTCAGCCGAGGCCCCACCCTGCCGACAACGCGGGGGAGGATTTCCACCGCTCCGCTGAGGCGCCGCCCGCCGGCAACGAGACAGAGGACATCGCCGGCTTTGCTGAGGCCCCGCCCTGCTGCCAACGAGGCCGCGCCACATAGAAAACGAGGAAGAGTAGAACACGGTAGGTCGCCGCCGCTCGGGTCCAAGTAAGGCCACCGCTGCTACCCTCCTGTTGAAGCCAAGCTAGGCGGGTTGACCATTGACGGCCGGTTAGCTTCTTGGCGGCGACGTGGAGTCGGGGAGTTCTGCTGGAGAATAACGCTGCTTCTACTTAACTGCTGGTGCAGTTGGCTGACTGACACGTGGGCCCAACAGGCCACATGTTAGTTACGCAACTGCACCTGCAGTTAAGTCACTGAAGCTTCTGTTCGGCTCAGCGGGACACAGGTGGGTAGCTTCGGTTAATTAATTATACCTCCAGCGCACCCCTTTTTAGTTGAAGAATGTATGAAATGTAATGAAATCTGGCATGTTTATATGAAATCCGACCGTGTATGAATGAATTTATTTCGATTAGTTTGAATTCCTGTATCACTGGCATTGGATGAACATGCAAAACAATACGTACTAGCATTATTCACAGGGTGATCACCTCGTTTGCAGCAGTTTCACATGTACTCCCTCCAGTCCTTTCTAGTCTGCATACAAGTTTTGTCTGCAGTCAAAGTATCTCTACTTTGACCAATATTATACAAAAAAGTATGCACTTTCACAATGTGCGAAGTAAAAAGGAACAGAAGGAGTACAAAGAGTTTGAGCAGCTTTTTAGCGTTTCTGTACATTGCAATCAAACACACAGGCCTGGCAATTCATAGAGAACATTCAAAACAATCGATGATTATGCATCTCAGTGACTCACATGTCAGAGGCAATATTTACTTCACAACTAAAGAATAAAGAAAAAATTGATCGACCTGCTGACAGCAAAGGGCGTCCCATTCGAAAATATCAAACGCATGTCTTGCTAAAATCAATGAGCAAAATTTGACAAGGTTGTCCCATTCCAAAATATCAAATGCCTACGATTGTGGAATGGGCAGGGTTTGCCATCAGTTCGGACATTGACATGGCACCTCGTGCTAAATAAACCAGCTGTTCTTTTTGTGTAGCTCCACCAAAATCAACCAAATTCGCACGTAGCTTGTATGATTTCGCCCTTATATATTGCAAGGCCTTGAACTTATCGGCACCTCCTTTCTTGTGGTGGAAATGAATGATTCGATGTATTCATGAACATTTTGTGCAGTTCCCATTGAAATCAAGCTGAGCACCCATGTTTGCACAAATACAAAAAAAATGATTAGTATAGAGCAAATTGTACTATGAATTGACAGTTTCAACAGGCACATACATGGTCCATGTAGAGCACACTTTTAGAAAAATGGAACTCACCAGAAAGAATCCTAGAACAACATTGTACTCGCGCATCACAGCAAAAAGATGGAGATTTTGTCAGTCCTTCTGAGCTAAAGTTAGTTTGGTCTTGTGGGGAGTAATGTAACCATCCTTCAACTGCTCCTTCTGATGATAAGATAGACATGGCTTATTCATCCTGGCATAATCGGAACTAGTCACTTCACGTACTCCATATTCTTCTTCAGAGGAAGATGATCCTGTTGTGCAAAGACAAGAGGACTACTAAATGCTAGCATCACTGTTTGCTCGAAAAAAAGGAAAGGAAATATTTAAAACAGCACAGATGAAGCACTTCTCAAGGACAATACCACTTTTTCATGACAGTATCTAAACAGTAGCACAACACCAATAGAGATGACAAAGCTCAATCATATGGATGAAATCAGTGGGCGAGTACCAACCTTTGTCAGGAGGCTTATTGTGTAGAGCATACAGATGAAGCAATTCTCCGAAACCATCTGTTGCTATCTACGGTGGTGGCCATGCTTACTATATACTCCTCGATTAGTTTAATGGTTCCAACATCTTCTTGTGCAGTTGCACTAAAATATATGGTATCTTCAAAGAAGATCCATGTTTGCACAAGTAGAGATAACTACATATTACATTAAGAGTGGCATCAAATCAGTGGCAAAACAATTGCTCGTTCCAGCCATAGCAATAAATTAAGATGCAAAACTATATCATTACTTGTGTCATCATAGTTCCAGTGCTTCATTACAGCACTGGGAGTTGATTTTTGTTTTTCTTCCCCTTGTTCTTCCCCTTCATCACTTGGTTCAATAACAAACAAGCTTCACCTTCAATGTAAGATTTGGCATGTCAATTAGGGAGCACAAGTATAGTACTAAACTTAATTTTCTGATGAAAGTGGCAAAATACAGGCCAGCAATTGTGAAATATCCTTATCTTACCTCAATGGGATATTACGGTGCACATACAGATTGGAAGTCTTGTCTCCATTTGTGCAGTTCACTAAAATCAAGCAACATTATCGTACAAGTAGCACAACATATGAATGCACACTGCAGAATCATGTGAAAGAAGGATAGTACTGACCTCTCATGATGCGGAATTCAAACAACTCACAAAAAGAAGATCTGAACCAAATTCGCCTTAACGGATAGGAAGTAAGATCTCCTCTTGTGCAGTTCCACTAAGATCAAGCAATCAAGCAACGTTGTCGGTGTGACATTTTGGTTGAACTGCACAAAACACTCTTAAAACAGAAGTGTTTTGTGCAGTGCAACAAAAGGTCACAGTGGCACAAGGTGAAGCAGATAACCTTGTTTACATAGAGGTGCAAAGGAAACAATTAGTGGTCAATAATGGTGGATGACACAGAAGCCAATAAAAAGAAGCATCTGCCTTATCTAAATGGGAAAGAAAGCAAGATAGTAGCATTTCTCAAACGGTGGCATTGATTAATATTAACATAGAGATTATATTAACAACAAAATTCGTTAAACATGTAATTTGCTTTTAACTGTGGCATTGCATCAATTTTCCAGCGGCATTATTAGAGGGTGTTTGTTTAAAGGGACATTTTGGTGTAGGGACTAAAAAACTCGGTGTCAGTCCCATCTAAACCAAAGAGGAGGGACTTTTAGGGACTAAAAGTGGGCATTTGGGACTAAAGAAAGAAGACCCCGAGGGAGTCTTTTTGGGACTTTTTCCAACAGTTGCCCCTGCCATGCATCGCACCTTGTCTCTATTAGTTCATTACTAGGGGTAACATGGTCTTTTAGCATGTCATTTAATAACCTCTAGTCCATGTTTAGTCCCTGGAACCCAGCAGGTAGGGACTAGGGAGTTTTTAACCAAACAGGGCCTTATATTAACAACCGCCAATGAGTTGCACGGGACAGTGGACGCACTAGCACCATGTGCATCTACCGATGTACTGTGGTCATGCACAGTCTGTTGCAACAAAGAACAAACAACCAAGGATCATATTTGTGTTGGTCCTAGTTTTGTTATCTTTAGACGCCTTTCCCTATGTGAGCGCAGCAAATCTAGTCCTGCTCAAACTCTACAGCCTTGTCCCTTCCTTTCCTTTTTGAACTAGTACTTTCGGCCCTTCCTTTCCTCTTTGAACCACGTCCTAGATTTATGCGATACAACTTTCCCCACTACTTTCCCCCATTCCGTTCCTCTTTGAACCACGTCCTAGATTAATGCTATACAACTTTTCCCCTTCATTTCCCCTTTGAACCATGTCCTAGATTCGTGCTATATACAACCTTTCCCACTACTTTCCCCCACTCCTTTCCTCTTTGAACCACGTCCTAGATTCATGGTATACATGCAGCTAGAGCAATCTTGGGGCGTGGTTCGGTGGGCGACGGGACGGCGGCGAAGAAGAAGGGGTCGGAGGCCCTCCCGTGCCGCCGCTGGGTGGAAAGTGAACAGCTGCGCCGGTAGTCCCTCGCCGACGGCGACAGCGTTAAGCCTCCTTCCCTTCCCGGCGGACAGATCCTGCCGGCTCTTTGAGCAGCAGTAAGGGGAGAGAGAGGCCAACGAAGTCTTGTTTAGATCTGGAGAGGGTGAGAGAGTGTGAAGAGAGCAACTACAAGCACTGAGGCTCCAGCGGGAGAGGGCGAGAGAGTGTGAAGAGGGCAACTACAAGCGTTGAGGCTCCAGCTTGTATATATATATATATACTGGAGAGCGTGTGTGAAGCGTGCAAACCCTATAAAACATTTTGACTAGTCAAAGAATCCTCCTGGCACAAATTATGCTCAAGTGTAGTTATCGAACCCGAGACCTCAAGTTTGATGAGCAAACAGGCTAACCAGCTACACAACCCTCCCGTTATGTTCAACGAGAGGGAAATAACCTTTTATACATTCCTGCATTCATGTGACAAGCATGCCGTGTTTTTTTGTGTGGGGGGGTCATTGGGATTTCAACCATAATCGTGTCATGTGTCTTTGGTGGTAAGACTATCCACAGTGGTGCAGAAATAATGCAGCCTTAGTCACCTTACCTCTCTCCACGTAGTACGTTGGGTCCCACCAGTCAGAGGGTGAAACAAACAAATTAATAAGAAAAATTAAAAGCGCCAGCAGTGTATCTTACCTCACACATCTCGCTACTGCTCGGGAACACTGTCCAATTGATCCCTCTGTTCACTCACGTACTATTTTAAGTGAATCCATATTATAACATGCACACAAATTTTGGGCACTTGTATTCGACTTAAGTCAGTGTGCCACCGTATCTCGTATACTTACTACTCCCTCTGTCTAGGTGTAATAAGTCACGTTAGAAGGTGCAACGGGACCAAGGTGCGTGTGTGTGTGTTTAACACCATGTGTGTGTTAGAGAGAGCAACAGATCGACCTACTCCTACAGAGAGATGTTGTGTAGTGTACGATTTTAGCCACGAGAGTCGGTGCATCCTCTCATTTCCGGGCATGTCCGGTAGGGACATGCAGACAGCTGCCACGCCCGCTCCTGACCAGCCTGGCCCACCCAAAGCCCCTCCATCGCCCGCGCGCGTTTCCCGCCCGAAACGGTCAGCGCCGCTCCAAAGAATCGGTGCCGCATTCATGCCCGGGCAGAGCGGACGCGACCTCTCACTGGCGCAAGAGTGACGGTTGCTTCGTCCGTCCAACTTACTGTTGGGTTTATGTGATTTTTCGGCTCATTGGTCTATGCAAAGAAGTAGAGAAATATCCACAGGGAGTGATGTGGGCAGCTGGAGCAGTGGTGCAAGCCGACTGTAAAGGGAGTAGTACCTGAGGGACGTAGCTCAACCTTGTGGAGGGCGGCGGGAGGCGGCAACTGCCCACGTCGCGGCAGTGAGCAAGGGACGAAGGCAACCTCACCGGCTTTGTGAGAGAGAACGGCAGGGACCCCTGATCGGGACGTGCCGACAGTGGGTTTTCACCGTCGGCGACGGCCACCGCATCTACACTAAGCATCCACCCCTTCCCCAAGCGGACGTGATCCGCCGAGATGTTAGAGATGTGGCCACAGTCGTTTTGTGCGAGAGAGTGTGAAGAGAGCAACCCCAGCAAGCAACCGTGTAGGCTGGCCCGTCCTGACTATGTATAGTGGAGCGGTTTCCTTTTCTCTCCATATGAACCTATCATATTGCGTATGTGCCACTGAAGAAAAAAATACTTTATTTATAAATGACGCGGCACCTACTACTCGTTCTCCTATAACCTTGCGCTTGGCATCTCCGAAATATTAACCTTGTGATTGGCTCTTCGCCTCTTCGGGAAGTCGAGCAATAATGGTAGTGTAGTATATATCGTTCTGGCTATATGAGACCGAATGAATTGATGCACGTCCAGCACGTGGGCGAGGGTCGAGGGGCGAGGGAGAGTGCTACATACGGAACAAAATGAGTGAATCTACACTCTAAAATACATCTATATACATCAGTGTTTGGAGTGTGTACTAGTAGTTCATATTGAAATCTACTAAAGGACATATATATTCCAAACAATATGATATAATCTCTATAACCAAGGTAGTAGGGACGAGGAGTAAACGAAGGGAGTAGTAAATTTTTCTCCTCGTACTACAAGCCACCGCGCACATGGGCGAGGGTGTTGGAGAACGTAGCAGAATTTTAAAATTTTCTATGCCTCACCAAGATAAATCTATGGAGTCATCTAGCAACGAGGGAGAGGGGAGTGCATCTACATACCCTTGTAGATCGCGAGCGGAAGCACTCAAGAGAACGGGGTTGATGGAGTCGTACTCGTCGTGATCCAAATCACCGATGACCTAGCGCCAAACGGACGGCACCTCCACATTCAACACACGTACGGTTGGGAAGACGTCTCCTCCAACTTGATACAGGAAGGGGGAAGGAGAGGTTGATGGAGATCCAGCAGCACGACGGTGTGGTGGTGGAAGCAACGGTGATCTCGGCAGGGCTTCGCCAAGCTCAGCGAGAGGGAGAGGTGTCACGGGAGGGAGAGGGAGGTGCCAGGGGCTAGGGTGTGGCTGCCCTCCCTCCCCCCACTATATATAGGACCCCTAGGGGGGCGCCGGCCCTAGGAGATGGGATCTCCAAGGGGGGCGGCGGCCAAGGGGGTGGCTTGCCCCCCAAACCAAGTGGGGCGCGCCCCACCCCTAGGGTTTCCAACCCTATGCGCAGGGGGAGGCCCAAGGGGGCGCACCAGCCCACTAGGGGCTGGTTCCCCTCCCACTTCAGCCCATGGGGCCCTCCGGGATAGGTGGCCCCACCCGGTGGACCCCCGGGACCCTTCCGGTGGTCACGGTACAATATCGATTACCCCGAAACTTTCCCGATTGCCGAAACTTGACTTCCTATATATAAATCTTCACCTCCGGACCATTCCGGAACTCCTCGTGATGTCCGGGATCTCATCTGGGACTCGGAACAACTTTCGGGTTACCGTATACTAATATCTCAACAACCCTAGCATCACTGAACCTTAAGTGTGTAGACCCTATGGGTTTGGGAGACACGCAGACATGACCGACACGACTCTCCGGTCAATAACCAACAGCGGGATCTGGATACCCATGTTGGCTCCCACATGCTCCTCGATGATCTCATTGGATGAACCATGATGTCCAGGATTCAATCAATCTCGTATACAATTCCCTTTGTCAATCGGTACGTTACTTGCCCGAGACTCGATCATCGGTATCCCAATACCTCGTTCAATCTCATTACCGGCAAGTCACTTTACTCGTACCGTAATGCATGATCCCGTGATCAACCACTTGGTCACATTGAGCTCATTATGATGATGCATTACCGAGTGGGCCCAAGAGATACCTCTCCATCATAAGGAGTGACAAATCCCAGTCTCGATTCGTGCCAACCCAACAGACACTTTTGGAGATACCCGTAGTGCACCTTTATAGTCACCCAGGTTGTGACGTTTGGCACACCCAAAGGACTCCTACGGTATCTGAGAGTTGCACAATCTCATGGTCTAAGGAAATGATACTTGACATTCGGAAAAGCTCTAGCAAACTAACTACACGATCTTTGAGCTATGCTTAAGATTGGGTCTTGTCAATCACATCATTCTCCTAATGATGTGATCCCGTTATCAATGACATCTAATGTCCATAGTCAGGAAACCATGACTATCTTTTTGATCAACGAGCTAGTCAACTAGAGGCTCAGTAGGGACGTGTTGTGGTCTATGTATTCACACATGTATTACGATTTCCGGATAACACAATTATAGCATGAACAATAGACAATTATCATGAACAAGGAAATATAATAATAACCATTTTATTATTGCCTCTAGGGCATATTTCCAACAGTCTCCCACTTGCACTAGACTCAATAATCTAGTTACATTGTGATGAATCGAACACCCATAGAGTTCTGGTGTTGATCATGTTTTGCTCTAGGGAGAGGTTTAGTCAACGGATCTGCTACATTCAGGTCCGTATGTACTTTACAAATATCTATGTCTCCATTTTGAACACTTTCACGAATGGAATTGAAGCGACGCTTGATATGCCTGGTCTTCCTGTGAAACCTGGGCTCCTTGGCAAGGGCAATAGCTCTAGTGTTGTCACAGAAGAGAATCATCGGGCCCGACGCATTGGGAATGACTCCTAGGTCGGTAATGAACTCCTTCACCCAGATTGCTTCTTGTGCTGCCTCCGAGGCTGCCATGTACTCCGCTTCACATGTAGATCCCTCCACAACGCTTTGCTTGCAACTGCACCAGCTTACTGCCCCACCATTCAAAATATACACGTATCCGGTTTGTGACTTAGAATCATCCAGATCTGTGTCAAAGCTAGCATCGACATAACCCTTTACGACGAGCTCTTCGTCACCTCCATAAACGAGAAACATATCCTTAGTCCTCTTCAGGTACTTCAGGATATTCTTGACCGCTGTCCAGTGTTCCATGCCGGGATTACTTTGGTACCTTCCTACCAAACTTACGGCAAGGTTTACATTAGGTCTGGTACATAGCATAGCATACATGATAGACCCTATGGCCGAGGCATAGGGGACGACACTCATCTTTTCTCTATCTTCTGCCGTGGTCGGGCATTGAGCCGTGCTCAATCTTGTACCTTGCAACACAGGCAAGAACCCCTTCTTTGACTGATCCATATTGAACTTCTTCAATATCTTGTCAAGGTACGTACTATATGAAAGACCAATGAGGCGTCTCGATCTATCTCTATAGATCTTGATGCCTAATATGTAAGCAGCTTCTCCAAGATCCTTCATTGAAAAACACTTGTTCAAGTAGGCCTTTATGCTTTCCAAGAATTGTATATCATTTCCCATCAATAGTATGTCATCCACATACAATATGAGAAATGCTACAGAGCTCCCACTCACTTTCTTGTAAATGCAGGCTTCTCCATAAGTCTGCGTAAACCCAAATGCTTTGATCATCTCATCAAAATGAATGTTCCAACTCCGAGATGCTTGCACCAGCCCATAGATCGAGCGTTGGAGCTTGCACACCTTGTCAGCATTCTTAGGATCGACAAAACCTTCCGGCTGCATCATATACAATTCTTCCTTAAGGAAACCATTAAGGAATGCCGTTTTGACGTCCATTTGCCATATCTCATAATCATAGAATGCGGCAATTGCTAACATGATTCGGATGGACTTCAGCTTCGCTACGGGTGAGAAAGTCTCATCGTAGTCAACCCTTTGAACTTGTCGATAACCCTTAGCGATAAGCCGAGCTTTATAGATGGTCACATTACCATCCGCGTCTGTCTGCTTCTTAAAGATCCATTTATTTTCTATGGCTCGCCGATCATCAGGAAATTCAGTCAAAATCCATACTTCATTTTCATACATGGATCCTATCTCGGATTTCATGGCTTCCAGCCATTTGTCGAAATCTGGGCCCGCCATCGCTTCTTCATAGTTCGAAGGTTCACCATTGTCTAACAACATGATTTTCAAGACATGGTTGCCGTACCAATCTGGTGCGGAACGTGTCCTTGTGGACCTACGAAGTTCAGTAGCAACTTGATGTGAAGTTTCATGATCATCATCATTAACTTCCTCTCTAGTCGGTGCAGGCACCTCAGGAACATTTTCCTGAGTTGTGCCACTTTCCGGTTCAAGAGGTAATACTTCATCAAGTTCTAGTTTCCACCCACTTACTTCTTTCGAGAGAAACTCTTTCTCTAGAAAGGATCCATTCTTGGCAACAAAGATCTTGCCTTCGGATCTGAGGTAGAAGGTATACCCAATAGTTTCTTTAGGGTATCTTATGAAGACGCATTTTTCCGATTTGGGTTCGAGCTTTTCAGGTTGAAGTTTCTTGACATAAGCATCGCATCCCCAAACTTTTAGAAACGACAGCTTAGGTTTCTTCCCAAACCATAATTCATACGGTGTCGTCTCAACGGATTTCGATGGAGCCCTATTTAAAGTGAATGCGGCAGTCTCTAAAGCATAGCCCCAAAATGACAGTAAGAGACATCATAGATTGCACCATATCCAATAGAGTGCGATTACGACGTTCGGACACACCATTATGCTGAGGTGTTCCAGGTGGCGTGAGTTGTGAAACTATTCCACATTTCCTTAAGTGCGTGCCTAATTCGTGACTCAAGTATTCTCCCCCACGATCTGATCGCAAGAACTTGATTTTCCTGTCACGTTAATTCTCAACCTCACTCTGAAATTCCTTGAACTTTTCAAAGGTCTCTAACTTGTGTTTCTTTAAGTAGACATACCCATATCTACTCAAGTCATCAGTGAGGGTGAGAACATAACGATAGCCACTGCGAGCCTCAACACTCATTGGACCGCACACATCAGTATGTATGATTTCCAATAAGTTGGTTGCTCGCTCCATTGTTCCTGAGAACGGAGTCTTGGTCATTTTACCCATGAGGCATGGTTCGCACGTGTCAAATGATTCGTAATCAAGAGACTCCAAAAGTCCATCTGCATGGAGCTTCTTCATGCGTTTGACACCTATGTGACCAAGGCGGCAGTGCCACAAGTATGTGGGACTATCATTATCAACCTTACATCTTTTGGTATTCACACTATGAATATGTGTAACATTACGCTCAAGATTCATTAAGAATAAACCATTCACCAGCGGGGCATGACCATAAAACATATCTCTCATATAAATAGAACAACCATTATTCTCGGATTTAAATGAGTAGCCATCTCAAATTAAACGAGATCCTGATACAATGTTCATGCTCAAAGCTGGCACTAAATAACATTTATTGAGGTTTAAAACTAATCTCGTAGGTAAATGCAGAGGCAGCATGCCGACGGCGATCACATCAACCTTGGAACCATTCCCGACGCGCATCGTCACCTCATCCTTTGCCAGTCTCCGCTTATTCCGCAGCTCCTGCTTTGAGTTACAAATGTGAGCAACCGCACCGGTATCAAATACCCAGGAGCTACTACGAGTACTGGTAAGGTACACATCAATTACATGTATATCACATATACCTTTAGTGTTGCCGTCCTTCTTGTCCGCTAAGTATTTGGGGTAGTTCCGCTTCTAGTGACCACTTCCCTTGCAATAAAAACACTCAGTCTCAGGCTTGGGTCCATTCTTTGACTTCTTCCCGGCAGCTTGCTTACCGGGCGCGGCAACTCCCTTGCCATCCTTCTTGAAGTTCTTTTTACCCTTGCCTTTCTTGAACTTAGTGGTTTTATTCACCATCAACACTTGATGTTCCTTTTTGATTTCCACCTCCGCTGATTTCAGCATTGAATATACCTCAGGAATGGTCTTTTCCATCCCCTGCATATTGAAGTTCATCACAAAGCTCTTGTAGCTCGGTGGAAGCGACTGAAGGATTCAATCAATGATTGCGTCATCCGGGAGATTAACTCCTAGCTGAGTCAAGCGGTTATGCAACCCAGACATTTTGAGTATGTGCTCACTGACAGAACTATTTTCCTCCATCTTACAACTGAAGAACTTTTCGGAGACTTCATATCTCTCGACCCGGGCATGAGCTTGGAAAACCATTCTCAGCTCTTCGAACATCTCATATGCTCCGTGTTGCTCAAAATGCTTTTGGAGCCCCGGTTCTAAGCTGTAAAGCATGCCGCACTGAACGAGGGAGTAATCATCAGCACATGACTGCCAAGCATTCATAACGTCTTGGTTCTCTGGGATGGGTGCGTCACCTAGCGGTGCTTCTAGGACATAATCTTTCTTGGCAGCTATGAGGATGATCCTTAGGTTCCGGACCCAGTCGTATAGTTGCTGCCATCATCTTTCAGCTTGGTTTTCTCTAGGAACGCGTTGAAGTTGAGGACAACGTGGGCCATTTGATCTACAAGACATATTGTAAAGATTTTAGACTAAGTTCATGATAATTAAGTTCATCTAATCAAATTATTCAATGAACTCCCACTCAGATAGACATCCCTCTAGTCATCTAAGTGAAACATGATCCGAGTCAACTAGGCCGTGTCCGATCATCACGTGAGACGGACTAGTCAACATCGGTGAACATCTTCATGTTGATCGTATCTTCTATACGACTCATGCTCGACCTTTCGGTCTTCCGTGTTCCGAGGCCATGTCTGTACATGCTAGGCTCGTCAAGTCAACCTAAGTGTATTGCGTGTGTAAATCTGGCTTCCACGCGTTTTATTCGAACGTTAGAATCTATCACACCCGATCATCACATGGTGCTTCGAAACAACGAACCTTCGCAACGGTGCATAGTTAGGGGGAACACTTTCTTGAAATTATTACGAAGGATCATCTTATTTAAGCTACCGTCGTTCTAAGCAAATAAGATGCAAAACATGATAAACATCACGTGCAATCAAATAGTGACATGATATGGCCAATATCATTTGCTCCTTTTGATCTCCATCTTCAGGGCTCCATGATCATCGTTGTCACCGGCATGACACCATGATCTCCATCATCATGATCTCCATCATCGTGTCTTCTTGAAGTTGTCTCGTCATCTATTACTTCTACTACTATGGCTAACGCTTTAGCAATAAAGTAAAGTAATTACATGACATTTATGTTGACATGCAGGTCATAAATAAATTAAGACAACTCCTATGGCTCCTGCCGGTTGTGATAATCATCGACATGCAAGTCATGATTCCTATTACAAGAACATGATCAATCTCATACATCACATATATCATTCATCACATCCTTTCGGCCATATCACATCACACGGCACATGCTGCAAAAACAAGTTAGACGTCCTCTAATTGTTGTTGCAAGTTTTTACGTGGCTGCTATAGGTTTCTAGCAAGAATGTTTCTTACCTACACCAAAACCACAACGTGATATGCAAATTTCTATTTACCCTTCATAAGGACCCTTTTCATCGAATCCGATCCGACTAAAGTGGGAGAGACAGACACCCGCTAGCCACCTAATGCAACTAGTGCATGTCAGTCGGTGGAACCAGTCTCACGTAAGTGTACATGTAAGGTCGGTCTGGGCCGCTTCATCCCACGATGTCGCCGAATCAAGATAAGACTAGTAACGGCAAGTAAATTGACAATATCGATGCCCACAACTGCTTTGTGTTCTACTCGTGCATAGAAACTACGCATAAACCTGGCTCTGATACCACTATTGGAGAACGTAGCAGAATTTTAAAATTTTCTACGCATCACCAAGATAAATCTATGGAGTCATCTAGCAATGAGGGAGAGGGGAGTGCATCTACATACCCTTGTAGATCACGAACGGAAGCGTTCAAGAGAACGGGGTTGATGGAGTCGTACTCGTCGTGATCCAAATCACCGAAGACCTAGCGCCGAACGGACGGCACCTCCGCGTTCAACACACGTATGGTTGGGAAGACGTCTCCTCCAACTTGATCTACCAAGGGAGAAGGAGAGGTTGATGGAGATCCAGCAGCACGACGGCGTGGTGGTGGAAGCAACGGTGATCTCGGCAGGGCTTCGCCAAGCTCAGCGAGAGGGAGAGGTGTCACGGGAGGGAGAGGGAGGCGCCAGGGGCTAGGGTGCAGCTGCCCTCCCTGCTCCCCACTATATATAGGACCCCTAGGGGGGCGCCGGCCCTAGGAGATGGGATCTCCAAGGGGGGCACCGGCCAAGGGGGTGGCTTGCCCCCCAAGCCAAGTGGGGCGCCCCCACCCCTAGGGTTTCCAACCCTAGGCGCAGGGGGAGGCTCAAGGGGGGTGCACCAGTCCACTAGGGGCTGGTTCCCCTCCCACTTCAGCCCATGGGGCCCTCCGGGATAGGTGGCCCCACCCGGTGGACCCCCGGGACCCTTCCGGTGGTCCCGGTACAATACCGATTACCCCGAAACTTTCCCGATGGCCGAAACTTGACTTCCTATATATAAATCTTCACCTCCGGACCATTCCGGAACTCCTCGTGACGTCCGGGATCTCATCCGGGACTTCGAACAACTTTTGGGTTACCGTATACTAATATCTCAACAACCCTAGCGTCACCGAACCTTAAGTGTGTAGACCCTACGGGTTAGGGAGACACGCAGACATGACCGACACGACTCTCCGGTCAATAACCAACAGCAGGATCTAGATACCCATGTTGGCTCCCACATGCTCCTCAATGATCTCATCGGATGAACCACGATGTCGAGGATTCAACCAATCCCGTATACAATTCCCTTTGTCAATCGGTACGTTACATGCCTGAGACTCGATCGTCGGTATCCCAATACCTCGTTCAATCTCGTTACCGGCAAGTCACTTTACTCGTACTGTAATGCATGATCCTGTGATCAACCACTTGGTCACATTGAGCTCATTATGATGATGCATTACCGAGTGGGCCCAAGAGATACCTCTCCGTCATACGGAGTGACAAATCCCAGTCTCGATTCGTGCCAACCCAACAGACACTTTTGGAGATACCCGTAGTGCACCTCTATAGTCACCCAGTTACGTTGTGACGTTTGGCACACCCAAAGCACTCCTACGGTATCCGGGAGTTGCACAATCTCATGGTCTAAGGAAATGATACTTGACATTCAGAAAAGCTCTAGCAAACGAACTACACGATCTTTGAGCTATGCTTAAGATTGGGTCTTGTCCATCACATCATTCTCCTAATGATGTGATCCCGTTATCAATGACATCTAATGTCCATAGTCAGGAAACCATGACTATCTTTTTGATCAACGAGCTAGTCAACTAGAGGCTCACTAGGGACGTGTTGTGGTCTATGTATTCACACATGTATTACAATTTCCGGATAACACAATTATAGCATGAACAATAGACAATTATCATGAACAAGGAAATATAATAATAACCATTTTATTATTGCCTCTAGGGCATATTTCCAACAGAGGAAGCAGGCGTAAGGCGTAGTAAGCAAGCTTCACCTCATCCTGTGAGCCACCGCGCCCGTGGGTGGGGGAGATGGCGTACTAAGCAATCTTCTCCTTGTTCTGCGAGTTGACGGGGCACATCAAAAGTACTCCAGCGTATAGAGCCTTGCCTCTAAGGTAGGCCCCACATGGTTTGCCTCTTTTTTTAACATAACACGTCAATTCGCAATTTGTTTGTTCACCCGTGGTAGACGATCCTCCCTCCACCAAGTGGACAACCAGTACACGTGCCAAATTACCACATGGGCTGCCTTTTTCGTACAGAAATGAGCTCCACCGTGTACCCGCGCGGGTGTGGTTGGGAAAGAGACGGGAGTACGTGCGTCGTGCATGCACCTCTTCTCTTCGTGCACGTCCCCCACCTACGTGGGTGTGTATGAGAGATACAAACCGTGTTCGTGAGTGTTTTTTGTTTTGGGGGGGGGGTGGGGTGGGGGTTGATTTCGTGAATTATTTGTGGGAATATGTGTCGATGACATCTCAAACAAAATTTTGCATGCAATGTGTGTGAAATGGAGGCCTATCCATATCATACATAGAGGGTCGGGCAATCCACGAGAAGAGAGGGAGGGGTCATAGCTATTGATAGAGTTGAAGAGAGGATCAAGTGGGTGGGTGCGAGATCGATGAAGAGAGCCATCGAAATTATGTGTGTGTACAAGTCAAAGATATAGGGCGACTGGCCTACCGAAACGTTACAGGGCACACGTCAAGTTTGTGTGTGGCAGGGAGACATGACTAGAGAGCTAGATGTATCGGTGTGTGTGGGGGGAGGGGTGGTGGGAGGGGTAGGTAGAGGCCTAACTATAGAGGTACAACGACTCGTATATGCGTTGAGAAGGAGAGACCCAGCTATGTCTTGAGGGAGATCGGTCGACATCCATACATAACTGAAGGACGGGAAATATGATGGGAGAGAGAGAGAGAGGAGAGAGAGAGGGAGGGAGAGGGAGGGAGAGGGGTAGAGTGCTGGATGGGTGATGGAGTTGCTTCTCGAAGATGGTGGGAGAGGCCTACTAGACAAACTGTGGGTGGAACTGCAATGTTATCAATAAGAGTGGGGATGTGTTTCTGTGTGTGCCTGTGCGTGATAGATCTGTCGGGACGCATCCATGGATGATGAAGGGGAACCATGTGTTTGGTAAGCAAACCTAACTAGATCGGTAGATCAATTGTTGTTTGTCGGAGGAAGGGAGAGACACAACTAATGAGGTAGATCAATTGACGTGTGGGTAAAAATGAGTTATAAGGACCTAGCTAGCTATATGTATAGCGAGAGATCGGTCGGTGTACATCCATTTGTTAGAGGCAAATAAGGCCCAGCGAGACGGATAGACAGAGAGAATGGAGCTAGGAGGTGGTGCGAGAGGCCCAACTACTAGCTAGATAGGGGGAGGAGTGTGTGGTTGTGAGAGCGATGAAAAGAGGGGCGAGAGTTTACACGTGTGTCTGACCGTATGAGAGACATGAGGCAAGGACACATAAAGGAGGAGATTGAAGGTGTGTTTGTATGTTGTAGGCAGGCATCGCTGGAGAGGTTTATCGATCGGTGTGTGTTGGAAAGGAGTTGTGGAGACTCTGGGAGAACGACCTAAAGAAAAAAATGAATGTGCCCGGTGGATAGAATGCCGAGGGAGGGGGAGGGCGAGGAGGGCGTGTGCATGCACAAGAGAAACTTAGTGGTAGCTACAAAGGTTAGAGGATTGTGTGGGTGTAATAGACTAACAAAGATCATAATTTGATATGAAAGCGGATTCATATATTTGAATAGGAGATCATAGTGTTTTAAACATTGCATGCCTGAATATAGCGGTGATACACGTGATGTGCACATGTTATACCATAATGAGATAATGCATGGTGTTTGCAACTCACAGCTAAATGCCGAACAATCTAAACCATACTATACATAAAAAAATCTCACATTTTATTTGAATTTGTGATAATGTGTGGCGTTTGCAGCTTACAACTAAATATCGAACAATCTAAAAAATACTATATATCGAACATTCTCACATTTTATTTGAATTTGTGGTAATGTGTGGTGTTTGCAACTCACATCTAAATACTTGTAGGCGTAGGGGGCGGGTCACCATACATAATGTGATAAACACATTATACATATGAGACATGGTTTAGATTATGAAGATCTAGCTAGAGCTAGAAATGTAATGTGATTTGAAATCAAAATAAAGTGGATTCAAAAAATCTAGTTCGAGTTCATATAGTACACATAGTTCATATGTAACTCGAGACTAATCATGTGGTGTGCTATGAAGATAATACACAAATGATGGTTTAACTTGACAATAATGATGATTGTAGATCTTATTAAAACAAAGAAACGAATTCAAATGCTTTTACTTCACAACAATCATTACTGTAGATCTTATTCAAATAGAGAAACGAATTCAAATTTAGTTCATATTGAAGCGGTAGTATATACGTTTGGAATGCACTAAAACGTTCATTTGAGTAGTAGGTTGCATGCATTATACACGTAGCGAAATATTTTAATTGAACATAACATGAATTCAAAGTTTTGAATGACATTTGTAGGGTGCATTGATTTGGTACAGTACACGTTAGGCTTGTCCGGAAATTTCAGCCCGCGCCTTGTTAGCCCGAAATATTTAAGATATATCTTTGTCTTGTTGTGCTCCGACAACTCCATCCATCTCAACCCGCGCCTTGCTATTCCGAAACTACAACGCGCATGAAAACTCCCACCTCCTGTGAAATCCCGACATGCGAAATGCCCGTGGTACCCCTGAACCAAAAGAACCGCCTCAAATCGGTGGGGATACTTTCGTAACTTACCCCACATTTCAGACAAGCGCGTCTCTAAGCCATGGTTCCCCGCTGCCATCCCATCCGCCCACCCATTCGTACACCGAGGCCGCGAAAACCCGCGACGAAACCCCACACCCTGCTCCGTCCGCCACCCAGCCGGAGCCTCTTCCCTGACGACATCGTCCATAGCAACACCTCGACGTCCCTCATCCACCGTACTGGATGAGGATCCATTGTCGATCTCATCGTCCCGCCGGTTCAGCCACCCCGTCCTCCACCTCCAAGGAGCTGCCCCGACGTTCCCCTCGTCTTTCGCGCCACCTCCATTCCCACACCGCCGGAAGAGCACCATCATCACCGTTTCCTCAGATGAAGCTGCGGCCTAATCGGCGCCACCAAAGAGATTGTACACCAATCGCCGCATTTTCTTCTTGATTCGATCTCACGGTGCTGCCAGCGCTCGGTCCCGAGCTAACACGATGTGGCTCCATCCACGGCGGCATCGACGGCCACTTCCTCCATGGCTTCACTCCCTCGGCGGCGACGTCCACATCAGTAGGACCTGCTGCTTTAGCTCTCGCTCGTTCTGCTACTCTGCTCTTGCTCTCGGTCCCCTGCCTGGTCTGCTCTTGCTATTGCTCTTGCTCGCGCTGCTGCTCTTGCTCTTGCTCTTGCTTGCGATGCTGCTCCGATTTATCTACACTTCACTCCGATGCCGCCGGGGTGAAGGAAGAACCAGCCGCAGTGGGGAGGGGGGCTCGCCGGAGAGGTACCTCACTATCTATCTTAGGGTTCAGGATGGGGGCGGTGGTCGCCGGCGGTAGCGGGGCGTTAGGGGGGCGGTGGCGTGGGGATCGTCGGAGAAAAAGCTCGGCACAGGGGGGGCTAGAGGGATGGCCGGGGCAGCGGTGGACCGGCGGTGGGGAGTGTTTTCGGCCGGCAGGGCAGCGCACCGCCGGCCGCGGGCGGCGGGGGGCTGTTGTTTGGCCGGCTCAGGGGGGTGGAGGTTGAAGATGAACCGCAGGCCCTTAATTTCGTATCCAACGGCTGCAAAATCGACTGGCTAGAGATGAAAAAGTCAGTCAACTGACGTGTAGCCTCACCTTGCTAGTGCGTTCAGTTTCGACGCAAAATTCAGTTTCGACAGTTAAGTTCAGTTTCGACAGTTAAGTTCAGTTTCGACAGTTAAATTCAGTTTCGACAGTTAAGTTCAGAGATGAGCGGCTGATGTATTTTACATCTAGCACTTTGTGGTTATGTATTTTACGTCATGTATTGGAGATGCTATTAGAATTCCACTCAGGTTAACGTTGTTCGTTGTCTCTCTTGTCCTGCTTCAGCCTCGGCGTCGTACAACTCACCGGAGCTGCTCCAACGACGAAACCCTCCATCACAGCGGAGCAGTACCTCGGGCTCCATCTCCAGACGCCTAAGATCTTCTTCCCCTCCTCCGACAGCCAAGTCAGCCGGAGCATCCTCACCGGCCAACCCAATCACGCTGAGATCGACATGGCTTCGCCAAAGAGGTTGTACACTTGTTGCATCTCTTTTTTACTCTACATGTTATATATACTATCCACTGAGCACACGAATTTGTTCCTTTAGTGTCTCCTTGAAAGAAAAAACGTAGGAATTTTAATTTTCACTTGTCCTCCTTTTCAAATTCCTATTCATGAAGCACAAGACTAAGAGATAGTAGCATAATAGCATTATAACCATACATTTTCTTGTGGTTTGACTTAATCTCACCATGCTTCTTTGCATCCTGTGATCTTCCAATTGTTGTGAATCAAACACCCAGATTGGCAGAAATCCTGTGTTTTTAAATTCTCTGTTTTGCACGTGCATTCCTATCCTATTCCTGTCTATTTCCTATCCCTGCATTGTTGGAATCCTCCAATTCAAATGAGCCCTTACAGAATTAATTCTCTTATAGATAGTTGTCAAAGAAAACATTGCATGGTTTGTCCTGCTCCTGCTGCGCCGTCGTCCACCCCAGCTCAGCCGCTGCAACGATAGAAGGGTCCAGCACAGCAGGGATCCGGCCTCCAGACTGTCTTTCACCGCCTCAGATCTTCTTCCCCGCCGCTGGCAGCCATGAAAACTGCACTACCATCATCAACCAAGCAGATGACCTCGAGGACTGCACGGGTCTGCAAGAGAGGTTGCACTCTTTCGTGTCTGCTTACGTTATGCATCGCTTAATATTACATGCTACTTTATCGTCCTGTTCACCGATTAGACTCTGAGTCAGCTCCAAACTAATGGTCAAACTTGAGTTTTTAAATGGTTGTGGGGTACATATTGGGGCCGCTATCAATAGTATCTATCTACTATCTGGTTAATCTCCGGTGTCTACTATGAGTTTCATGTTGGGTGGGAAACAAACAGTAAAGAAGACATTATCTGTATTTTTAACTGAAGCCATTATCTACCTGCTATTATTGGTTTTGGGTCTATCCACAGGTTGCTACCATCACTCTGGATTTCTGCATGCACTCCTTACATAATCTCACTATGTTTTATTCCTATGCATGATAGTTATTGTAAACAATGGAACTGAACATGTAGAGCAAAAGAGACGAGCCTTGTGTGGCAATAAAATTTCATGCAGACGTCGCTCCATGGTAGGCGCAAAGGCAGCCCCCCCCCCCCACGCATTTCGGATTGTAATCGAGAGGAAGATATCTGTTCTGAGGGGATTCAGAAGGAGAAGAAAACTCCTATTTACCCCCTGAGGTCTTCGCTCTAACTTGGCATGCTGATGTTGGTTATATCATGCATATGGTGTCTTGCATTGCTTACTTTATACATCAAATATGCCATCTGCTTAGTTTAGACATCCTTTGTGTGAATGCCATCTGTTTAGTTTATTCATCATTTATGTGAATTATGCAACGCCATCTTGTTTAGCCAGGCATCATATATGTGAATTTTGCAATGCCATCCTGCTTAGCCAGTCATCTTATATGTAAATTATATCAGGCCATCCTTTTTTTCGTTACATATTACATTTGTCAACAATGTTATTACATTCAACTGCTCTTCGTGTGCATCAGCCATTTGACACGGTGATGGCAAATTCTGGAGTGAAAACAACGTCTTCAGAGAAGACTATGCTATCTAACGAAGCGCATATCTCGCTCGTTACGGATAGCTCCTCAGAGGAGGATTCAGAGATAGATGACCAGTCCTATCCCCCCCTCCGAGGTGTATGCTCTAACTTGGCAGGCTTATGTTGCTCATATCATGCATATGGTGTCTCGCATTGCTATGTCATTTGATTAGTTTAGACATGCTTTGTGTGAATGCCACCTGTTTAGTGTCTAATTACCATATATGTGAATTATGCATTGCCATCTTGTTGCAAGACATTATATATGTGAATTATACAATGCTATCTTGTTGCAAAGGCATTATATATGTGAATTATGCAATGCCATGCTGTTTAGCCAATCATCATGTATGTGAATTATATCATGCTATCATTTTTTTGTATTACGTATTCCATTTGTCGACAATGTTTGTATATTCAGCTACTCTTCCTGTGCATCAGCCATTTGAAGCGGTGATGGAAGTATTTGGAGTGAAAACAAGGTATTCAGAGCAGACAATGCTACCTGCTGAAGCAGACATCTTGCTGGTTACAGAGAGCTCCTCAGAGGAGGATTTAGAGACTGATGACCAGTCCTATTTTCCCCCTGAGGTCTATACTCAAACTTGGCAGGGTTATATTACCCATGTCATGCATGTTGTCTTGCATTGCTTAGTTTTTACATCATATATGGATTGCCATCTGCTTACTTGCTTACTATATAAATCATATATTTGAATTATATCATGCCATCATGTTTACATAGTACATACACATCATCTATCTAAATTATGGCATGGCAACCCATTTAATAAAGACATCATATAGTTATATCATCTCATCCTGTTTAGTGTTTACAGTCATCATATTTTGAATTATGGCATTCTATCTGTGAATGTATGTGAATTATGGCATGCCAACCTATTTAATAAACACATTATATAGTTATGTCATGTCATCCTGTTTACATAATCTCATATTTTGAACTATGTCTTTCCATCTTTTTTAGTTAGCCATCATAATGTGAAATTGTGTCATGCTATCCTGTTTAGTTAGCCATCATATATGTGAAATTGTGTCATGCTATCCTGTTTGGTTAGACAACATAAATATGAATTATTTCATGCCCTCTTTTATTCCCCACTATCCATTGCACCTGTCTATCATACAATGTCTATACTTTCAATAAATTTTCTTGTTTATCAGCCATTTGAATTGGAGAGCTTGATGGCAGTATCTAAGGGAGTAACAACACGGTCTTCAGAAAAGATAGTTCTACCGATTGATGTAGATAGAACCACGGTTGTACTTGCCCAAGGACCAGATCCACCACACATAACCCAGACTCTCGCAGATTGTACCCCTACCCAGTTGGACAGAGAACCAGCTACACCCCTCCTAACCCCAACCCTGGCAGATAGTAACCCAGTTTCAGTTGACACAGCACCGTCTCCACCATAGAGCACCCAAACACGAGCAGTTAGTAAGGGAACTGCAGTGCCCAAAGCACAAGGACCACCACTCCGAATCCCAACTCAACACTTAAAGGAGAAGAATATTTGTTCTTAGGTCAGGTTCTGTAGCTATGGTTCATACTCCTTTGCTCTTGCATGACTGTATTTACTCATACCAACTATTTTCAAATTTGAAGGATGGAATTGAAACTCCAATGGCGCAACAGGTATGTTTTAAACCTGTTTCTTTAACTGGTTTGCTGTTGTAACCTGCTCTATGTTGATTTCAGTTTTAATTGAATAAACAGTTATGTTCTCATGTCATGCACATTACAAGTGTCGTTATTGCTCTATAGTTACCCACACTTATATTCTGTCTATTCTGCTTTGTCTTGAACAAATATTATTTGAACTGTGTCTCTATCTTGATTTGGCAACAAAAACTAGAATGATATAGACCATAAAGTGACCATGGTACATAGATATATGTTTGTTTCATGCTTTTATCATGTCCACTTTACTACTGAAATCATTTACCAAAATGAGTTTCATATACAACATGGTAAACATGTGATGTGTCTTCTTGTTTCTCTTTTAGAATGCGGACAAAATATTGGAGAACAGTACCGCGTTATCCAATGGTAAAGGAAGTAATGCAGATAAGGTTCAAGATAGTGAGACATCCCTGTTGGTCTCCAAGAAAGCTGATAAAAACTATCTTGGCGATAGTGAGGGAACCCAAAAGTCCTGTCTTGATGTAGTGTTCGAGTTACTGGCCAGTACTGCTGGCACAAGCTCTTCGAACTTGCTGCCTGAATCAGTTCATCTTCTTGAGTCTCAACTTCAAGTTGAAAGACATCGATCAGATGTGCTGCGACAGGAAGCTGAAGGACTGAGGAAGTCCCTGCAGAATTCAGATGCATATTTTCTGGTGCAACAGCAAGCGTTGGAGGACTTAAGCGCCAAACAAGAGAAAGTTAATAAGCTTGCTAAGCATCTTGCCAGCATTATGGGTACCCAGGATATTGTTTCTTGAGATCTTCTGAAGTGGTTTCAGTTCTGGATTTGTTTTGCTGCGACGTTTATTTGCGCTGGTCGCCAACTTTGACAACCAGTGTGTATCATATGTTGCTTTGTTCCCTATATTTGCACTGGTGGCGAACTTTGATGCCCAGTGGATGTAATATGTGTAATAGCCGTGATAGCCTAGCATTAGTTGCTTGCTTATTTATTTCCTTGTTGTCTTGTTTATTTGTTTGCTTGTAGTCATTGCAGTTCTTTTTCCGCGGTTAGCTAGTGGCTGCAATAACCTATTTTTTAAAACTAGGCCACAATAACCATGGGCTAATATTTACTGTAGTGACACTGGGCCTCCTACTCGCCGTAGAAACAGTGGGCCTTCTACGGGCCGTAGAAACAATGGGCCTTCTACGGGCCATACAAACAATGGGCCTTCTGCGGGCCGTATTATCAATGGGCCTTCTACGGGCCGTATAATCGATTGGCCAAACATGGGCCAAACAGACCGCATTATGGCCGTAAACGGGCTAGAGTTGGAATCGTCCGTTCATGGGCCGACCATAACAAGCCATCGTTAATAGTCCGTATTTGATGACGCTATGAAATCGGCCCAACGTATTAACGGACCACAAACGGGCCGACTGTAACCACGGCATGAATTTGGCCCACAAGCAGAAAATGACAGTAACGGGCCGTAAGTAAACGAATGCTGGAAATGAGCCCAAGAATAAATGGGCTCTGAGAAGGCCGAAAGATAACATGGGTTGGAAACGGCCCAACGGAATAACGGGCCGTTAATGGGTATAAAGTGATACACTGTTCATTACGGGTCAGTTTCACCACGGGCCGTTAATGGGTGTAAAGTGATACACTGTTCATTACGGGCCAGTTTCACCACGGGCCGTTAGTAGGCCAAGAGTTACATAGGTCCTCATATGGGCTGAAAGACGTCATGGGCCATACATGGGCCAGAAGTGAAAATGGGCTGGAATCATATTGGATGGCCCAGATGACGCTACTGGGCCTAATTCGGATAGGGCGTAACAGTCCTTGGGTTAGCGGGCTGTAAATGGGCTATATTCGAATAGGCCATTACAGGCTTCCATGGGCCGGCCCGCCAGCTTTTGACCAAGTCAAACGGGCCGGCCTTTTCATAGGAATGGGCCTCTGTTGGGCCGTGCAACGTGTCGATGTATCATAGGCGCCTTCCGTCCAATGAGTGGTTGACATCTGTCCAAACAATGAGCCGACATGTGTTTCCTCCAGCCAATGATGATTTTACACGTGGAAAATCCCCATTGGTCGGGGCTGTTAACGGGTTATCGGATCCAAAACCCGACTCGATAGATTAGCGGCGTTCCGTTACGGTGGATGCCATGTGTCGGTCACCCTTGACGAAAGCACTTCTGTGACGCACGATTTATCGTCATGGAAGTGGACACTTTCGTGATGATAATTTTGGTAATGTCATGGAACACTTCTACGACAGCACAGGTATGACTATCTTGATTCTGTCATAAATTTGTCATGGATGTACATGCATGACAGAAAACGCGACCTACTGTGACAAACACGTATCATCACGGAAGTGTATTTTTTTGTAGTGGTACCAGCTACCGATATCCTGAATAGTGAGCAGATATAAGCCATGGGATGAAACTAAACTCGATGGAAAATAGCAGTCATTCCCAAAATTGTCCTATGTAGGTACATCAAGAAGCATGTTAAGAACAACAGGCTAAACATCAACCAAAATTACACATGGAAGACAAAATCATCTCCAAAAGATAGCTTCAGTGTGCAGGTTTAAGCACGCTAGTAAAGCAAAACAAGTGGAAAGGTGTGCTAACTGCAACAGGCCAAACATTTAACAACAAGCAAACATGGTCATTCAAACTGGTATTGTGTCGGTCTAAGTACACTAGTTATGGTTAAATAAAAAATGGAAAGGCATGTTAACTACAAGATGCAGCAACCAAATGTAGTCATTCATAGTGGTATTGTTGAAACTGGTACTGATGAAATTGAACTGCACAGTTCATACTTGCACATATAGAACATCACGTTGTGAATAACTGGAATAAACAAGGCATACTACGAACAACCAAAGATAGCATTTGAAACTGAACATATGCTAACTACAAACAACCAAACAATCAAAAAACTTTAAAAGAGGCATATGCTAGCTATAGCAGGCTTAACAGCAAGCAAATATATGCATTCCTATCGGTATATTTAAAACTAGATTGATGAAATGTACTGCACAGTAAATAATTGCACATATAGAGCATCACATTGTGAACAACTGAAATAAACAAGGCATACTGCAAACAACCAGATATAGCAATTAAAACTGGACATGTTCTCACTACACTACAAAAGGGACTCGACAAAACAAATCATGGGTTTCCCCCTGTGAAGAGGCATCGCAAAACAAATCATGGGTTTCCTCACATGTCACGGATGGGATCTTTCCAGTGGGAAGAGCACGGACCCTGGATGCGCTCCATGTTGTCGCGGATGGGCTCCTTCCCCTTGGAAGAGCATGACTATAGGGTGCCCTCCTTGATGTCGCAGACAGACGCTTTCCCCTTGGAAGAGCAGATGGGCTCTTTTTCCTTGGAAGAGACGGAGAGGGTGCCCTCCTCATGGTCGTCGTTGATGAGGTCTGACTTGGAAGCTATGGATCCCAAGCCAGCGTCGCAGAATGTGTCCTTCAGAAATGACAAAAGGGGCTCGATAGCGATGTAGAATGGCAAATTGTTGACAGCGAGCCAGAGGAGATCAGCGGCGGGGCCATGGATGAGATCGACGGCGGTTGAACCCAAGGGCTTGGGGGTGGGCCACTTAACCTATGACACAGCCCGCCTCAAGGCGTCGCTATCGATGACCTCGATGTCATAGCCGGCGGACGAGACATGCTCGCATACTCTAGCCTGCTGCTTGAATGTCTGCTGCCAGTAATGGTCGTCAGCTTCCGCGGCGACGTCGGGCGAAGAGACGGCTATACACCTCTTTTGGGCCAGTCGCTCCTCGAGCTCCACAGGAAGCATTGCCGGGCTTAGGCTGCGATGCTCTGGGGTGGGGGATGGGGATCTATGGGAAATGGGGCATTTGGCAGGCGTCATCTAAGAAACTCAGGGCGGCCTGGGTATGGAGATCGGTGGGTAAGCTGCACGGGAAACCGGCAGATGTTGACAATGGAGGCCTTGCGGCCGCGGCCGCGGTGACAGCGGCGGCGGGGACTTTGCTAGGGTTTCGAGTGAGGGAGGGTGTGTGTGTGTGTGCACGCACGCCCGAGGAGGTTTTGGTGTGTGTGTGGGGGGCATGGGGTGTTTGAGGAAATGACGTGGGTACTTAAAATTTTACTACGCGGGAGTCAAAGGCGGGAGTGAAATGTCGGGCTATTGAAAATTTTGATGATAGTGCATCGCACACGGTATGGAGATAACAACCGCGTGTTATGAAACAGAAAAACCCTCAAGGCGGGCAGATATTTTCTAGGGATGCGGGCAGGATTGCGAACAAGAAACATCGCACACGGTCCAGAGATAACAACCGTGTGCTATGAAACAGAAAAACCCTCGAGGCGGGCAGATATTTTTGAGAGGGGGAGCCTCGTGGAGCCCAATGTACTGTGCGGATGTGTGCGTGACAAATGCACCGGCGTGGCACACGGTTAGTTTGAGTGAACCGTGTCTGTTGTGTCATCTGACTTGTCTAATGTTCATAAATTTGGCGAAAAATGACGCGGGAGAGGGTCAGAACACGAACACACTTGCATGTGGACCAAATTTATGTATCAAAAGGGTGGTTTGATTTTCAAATACCAAATGCAACTTCTATGTGGCACCTCTCTTGCAAAGCGCACGATATTGCTTGCCCCCACCCCCTCGTGTTGGCACGAAGGGAATCCTAAGCTATGAATGCATGCCCCCTTCCCCTCAACCGAGGTTCACCAATCAAAGTGCGAAGTAGCTAGCAGCCCCCTCCTCCCTCGTGTCGGCGTGAAGGCAATCCTAAGCTATGAATGCATGCCCCCCCCCAACCGAGGTTCACTGTAGCAAAGTGCGAAGTAGCTAGCAGCCCCCCTCCCTCGTGTCGGCACAAATGGAATCCTAAGCTATGAATTCATGCCCCCCAACCGAGGTTCACCTAGCAAAGTGTGAAGTAGAGCTAGCAGCCCCCCCTCGTGTCGGCACAAAGGGATTCCTAAGCTATGAATGCATGCCCCCCCCCAACCGAGGTTCACCTAGCAAAGTGCGAAGTAGCTAGCAGCCCCCCTCCCTCATGTCGGCATGAAGGGAATCCTAGCTAAGCTATGAATGCATGCCCTCCCCCCCCAACCGAGGTTCACCCTAGCAAAGTGCGAAGTAGCTAGCAGCCACCCCTCCCTCGTGTCGGCATGAAGGGAATCCTAAGCTGAATGCACATGCCCCCCAACCGAGGTTCACCAAGCAAAGTGCGAAGTAGCTAGAAGACCCCCTCCCTCGTGTCGGCACGAAGGGAATCCTAAGCTATGAATGCATGCCCTCCCCCCCCCAACTAAGGTTCACCCTTGCAAAGTGCGAAGTAGCTAGTAGCCACCCCTCCCTCGTGTTGGCATGAAGGGAATCCTAAGCTATGAATGCACATGCCTCCCCAACCGAGGTTCACCTAGCAAAGTGCAGAGTAGCTAGCAGCCCCCCTCGTGTCGGCACGAAGGGAATCCTAAGCTATGAGCATGCCCCCCCCAACCGAGGTTCACCTAGCAAAGTGCGAAGTAGCTAGCAGCCCCCACCCCCCTCGTGTCGCCACAAAGGGAATCCTAATTAAGCTATGAATGCATGCCCCCCAACCGAGGTTCACCTAGCAAAGTGTGATGTAGCAACCCCCCCCCCACACACACACACACTCTTTCAGTCGGCGGGCCAGAGAGGCATATATCTCACCAAGATGGATCATAAAACGGACCAAGAATAATCCACCTTGGTCGTACAACCTCTCAATTGTTGTTGGTCAAAGTGATGGCCGTCCATGCGACCCCGAAGATGGGCTAGCTCGCCAATAATCACGCAAGTAGCTAGTCCCCGAAGACAACCACTGCATGCGTGTGGCCCAAACATATGTATGGAGAGGTGTGTTTTTGAGTAACAATGGAACAACTTTGATGTGGCACCATGATTTCGAACTAGAAATCCCCACACTGAGTGAGGGTTAGGTTGACGATGCATATGTATGTTACACCACACTTCAAGCCAACGACGGGGATTCATATATGCATGCATGTGTGCATAGTATATGCGCTCAAACTTAATTAGGTCTGAATCTCACCATGACCTGTACTATGATAACACGAACCAAATGAAGAATCCGCCATGGTAACATATCTTGTTGTTGGTCAAGGTGATCATGGATGTCCACGCGGGCCCACTAATATATAGGCTTGTTGCCGATCACCACGCGAGGGAGTGTATCGTTCGAAGGAAACCACTACATGCATATGTATGGAGGTGATGCGTGCATGCATGTTTGAATACACAACATTGATCTGGCACGTGTGTCAAAAATCGTACACTAGCTCCCCACACAGAGCGAGATCGGTTCATAATGGTGTTGTTGTACTAGCCACTGCTACCTCTTGAGCACTGCGTTGGTTTTCCCCGAAGAGGAAGGGATGATGCAGCAAAGTAGCGTAAGTATTTCCCTCAGTTTCTGAGAACCAAGGTATCAATCTAGTAGGAGGCTACGCGTGAGTCCCTCGTACCTGCACAAAACAAATAAATCCTTGCAACCAACACGAATAGGGGTTGTCAATCCCTACACGGCCACTTACGAGAGTGAGATCTGATAGATATGATAAGATAATATTTTTGGTATTTTTGTGATAAAGATGCAAAGTAAAATAAAGGCAAAGTAAAAAAGAAAAGGAAATAACTAAGTAGTAGGAGATTAATATGATAAAGATAGACTCGGGGGCCATAGGTTTCACCAGTGGCTTCTCTCAAGAGCATAAGTATTCTACGGTGGGTGAATAAATTACTATTGAGCAATTGACAGAATTGAGCATAGTTATGAGAATATCTAGGTATGATCATGTATATAGGCATCACGTCCGAGACAAGTAGACCGACTCCTGTCTGCATCTACTACTATTACTCCACTCATCGACCGCTATCCAGCATGCATCTAGAGTATTAAGTTAAAACAGAGTAACACCTTAAGCAAGATGACATGATGTAGAGGGATAAACTCATGCAATATGATGAAAACCCCATCTTATTATCCTCGATGGCAACAATACAATACGTGCCTTGCTGCCCCTACTGTCACTGGGAAAGGACACCGCAAGACTGAACCCAAAGCTAAGCACTTCTCCCATTGCAAGAAAGATCAATCTAGTAGGCCAAACCAAACTGATAATTCGAAGAGACTTGCAAAGATAACCAATCATACATAAAAGAGTTCAGAGAAGATTCAAATATTGTTCATAGATAGACTTGATCATAAACCCACAATTCATCGGTCTCAACAAACACACCGCAAAAAGAAGATTACATCGAATAGTTCTCCCCAAGAGAGGGGGAGAACATTGTATTGAGATCCAAAAAGAGAGAAGAAGCCATCTAACTAATAACTATGGACCCGTAGGTCTGAGGTAAACTACTCACACTTCATCGGAGGGGCTATGGTGTTGATGTAGAAGCCCTCCGTGATCAATGCCCCCTCCGGTGGAGCTCCAAAACAGGCCCCAAGATGGGATCTCGTGGATACAGAAAGTTGCGGTGGTGGAATTAGGGTTTTGGCTCTGTATCTGATCGTTTGGGGGTACGTAGGTATATATAGGAGGAAGGAGTACGTCGGTGGAGCAACAGGGGGGCCACGAGGGTGGAGGGCGTGCCTGGGGGGTAGGCGCGCCCCCCTACCTCGTGGCCTCCTCTTTTGTGTCTTGACGTAGGGTCCAAGTCTTCTGGGTCTTGTTCGTTGAGAAAATCACGTTCCCGAAGGTTTCATTCCGTTTGGACTCCGTTTGATATTCCTTTTCTTCGAAACCATAAAACAGGCAAAAAACAACAATTTTGGGCTGGGCCTCTGGTTAATAGGTTAGTCCCAAAAATAATATAAAAGTGGATAATAAAGCCCAACAATGTCCAAAACAGTAGATAATATAGCATGGAGCAATCAAAAATTATAGATACGTTGGAGACGTATCAAGCATCCCCAAGCTTAATTCCTGCTCGTCCTTGAGTAGGTAAATGATAAAAACAGAATTTTTGATGCGGAGTGCTACTTGGCATAATTTTAATGTAATTCTTCTTAATTGTGGTATGAATATTCAGATCCAAAAGATTCAAGACAAAAGTTCATATTGACATAAAAATAATAATACTTCAAGCATACTAACTAAGCAATTATGTCTTCTCAAAATAACATGGCCAAAGAAAGTTCATCCCTACAAAATCATATAGTTTAGTCATGCTCCATTTTTGTCACACAAGAATGCTCTCATCATGCACAACCCCGACGACAAGCCAAGCAATTGTTTCATACTTTAGTAATCTCAAACCTATAAGCTTTCACGCAATATATGAGCGCGAGCCATGGATATAGCACTATGGGTGGAATAGAATATAATGAGGGGGGTAATGTGGAGAAGACAAAAAGGAGAAGGTCTCACATCAACGAGGCTAATCAATGGGCTATGGAGATGCCCACCGATTGATGTTTATGCAAGGAGTAGGGATTGCCATGCAACGGATGCACTAGAGCTATAAATGTATGAAAGCTCAACAAAAGAAACTAAGTGGGTGTGCATCCAACTTGCTTGCTCACGAAGACCTAGGGCACTTGAGGAGGCCCATTGTTGGAATATAAAAGCCAAGTTCTATAATGAAAATTCCCACTAGTATATGAAAGTGACAAAACAAGAGACTCTCTATCATGAAGATTATGGTGCTACTTTGAAGCACAAGTGTGGCAAAGGATAGTAACATTGTCCCTTCTCTCTTTTTCTCTCATTTTTTATATGGCCTTTCTCTTTTTTATGGCCTTTCTCCCTTTTTTATAATTCCTCACTTGGGACAATGCTCTAGAAAATGATGATCATCACACTTCTATTTATTTACAACTCGATACTAGAACAAAAGATGACTCTATATGAATGCCTCTGGCGGTGTACCGGGATATGGAATGGACCTAGAGTGACATGTATGAAAGAATTATGAATGGTGGCTTTGACACAAATACTATGTCAACTACATGATCATGCTAAGCACTATGACAATAATGAATGTGTCATGATAAACGGAACGGTGGAAAGTTGCATGGCAATATATCTCGGAATGGCTATGGAAATGCCATAATAGGTAGGTATGGTGGCTGTTTTGAGGAAGATATAAGGAGGTTTATGTGTGAAAGAGCGTATCATATCACGGGGTTTGGATGCACCGGCGAAGTTTGCGCCAACTCTCAATGTGAGAAAGGGCAATGCACAGTACCGAAGAGGCTAGCAAGGATGGAAGGGTGAGAGTGCGTATAATCCATGGACTCAACATTACTCATAAAGAACTCACATACTTATTGCAAAAATCTACAAGTCATCAAAAACCTCGGCACTACGCGCCTGCTCCTAGGGGGATAGATTGGTAGGAAAATACCATCGCTCGTCCCCGACCGCCACTCATAAGGAGGACAATCAAATAACACCTCATGTTTCAAATTTGTTACATAATGTTTACTATACGTGCATGCTACGGGACTTGCAAACTTCAACACAAGCATTTCTCAGTTTCACAACTACTCAACTAGCACGACTTTGGTATTATTACCTCCATATCTCAAAACAATCATCCAGCATCAAACTTTTCTTTGTATTCAAAAGACTCATAAGAAAATTTTACTAATCTTGAATACCTAGCATATTAGGATTTTAAGCAAATTACCATGATATTTAAGACTCTCAAAATAATCTAAGTGAATCCTGAGAGATCAATAGTTTCTATAAAACAAATCCACCATCGTGCTCTAAAAGATATAAGTGAAGTACTAGAGCAAAACTATATAACTCAAAAGATATAAGCGAAGCACATAGAGTATTCTAGCAAATTCCAAATCATGTATGGCTCTCTCAAAAGGTGTGTACAGCAAGGATGATTGTGGTAAACTAAAAAGTAAAGACTCAAATCATACAAGACGCTCCAAGCAAAACACATATCATGTGGCGAATAAAAATATAGCTCCAAGTAAAGTTACCGATAGAAGTAGACGAAAGAGGGGATGCCTTCCGAGGCATCCCCAAGCTTTGGCTTTTAGGTGTCCTTAGATTATATTGGGGGTGCCATGGGCATCCCCAAGCTTAGGCTCTTTCCAATCCTTGTTCCATAATCCATCAAATCTTTAGCCAAAACTTGAAAACTTCACAACACAAAACTCAAAGTAGAAAATATCATGAGCTCCGTTAGCGAAAGAAAACAAAAGACCACTTCAAGGTACTGTAATTAACTCATTCTTTATTTATATTGGTGTTAAACCTACTATATTCCAACTTCTCTATGGTTTATAAACTATTTTACTAGCCATAGATTCATTAAAATAAGCAAACAACACAGGAAAAACAGAATCTGTCAAAAACAGAACAGTCTGTAGTAATCTGTAGCTAGCGCAAGATCTGGAACCCCAAAAATTCTAAAATAAATTTCTGGATGTGAGGAATTTATCTATTAATCATATGAAAAAATAATTAACTAAATATAACTTCCCAAATAAAAATGGCAGCAGTTCTCGTGAGCGCTAAAGTTTCTGTTTTTTACAGCAAGTGTAACAAGACTTTCCCCAAGTCTTCCCAACGGTTCTACTTGGCACAAACACTAATTAAACACAAAAAAACACAAACAAAACAGAGGCTAGATAAATTATTTATTACTAAACAGGAGCAAAAATCAAGGAATAAAAATAAAATTGGGTTGCCTCCCAACAAGCGCTATCGTTTAACGCCCCTAGCTAGGCATAACAAGCAAGGATAGATCTAGGTATTGCCATCTTTGGTAGGCAATCCATAAGTGGCTCTCATAATAGATTCATAAGTTAATTTAATTTTCTTTCTAGGAAAGTGTTCCATGCCTTTACTTAATGGAAATTGGAATCTAATATTTCCTTCCTTCATATCAATAATTGCACCAATCGTTCTAAGGAAAGGTCTACCAAGAATAATAGGACATGAAGGATTGCAATCTATGTCAAGAACAATAAAATCTATGGGCACATAATTCCTATTTGCAACAATAAGAACATCATTAATTCTTCCATAGGTTTCTTAATAGTGGAATCCGCAAGGTGCAAGTTTAAAGAGCAATTGATACGTCTCCAATGTATCTATAATTTTTTATTGCTCCATGCTATATTATCTACCGTTTTGGACATTATTGGACGTATCTATAATTTTCCTAGAAAACTTTATAATGAATGGGAACCTACCATTAAAATTAAAATTAAATATCATGAATGTTATGCTTTGTGTGATTTGGGTGCTAGTGTTTCCACGATCCCAAAAACTTTGTGTGATTTGCTAGGTTTCCGTGAATTTGATGATTGTTGTTTAAACTTGCGCCTTGTGGATTCCACTATTAAGAAACCTATGGGAAAGATTAATGATGTTATTATTGTTGCAAATAGGAATTATGTGCTCGTAGATTTCATTGTTCTTGGTATAGATTGCAATCCTTCATGTCCTATTATTCTTGGTAGACCTTTCCTTAGAATGATTGGTGCAATTATTGATATGAAGGAAGGGAATATTAAATTCCAATTTCCATTAAGGAAAGGCACGGAACACTTCCCTAGAAAGAAAGTTAAATCACCATATGAATCTATTATGACAGCCACTTATGGATTGCCTACCAAAGATGGCAATACCTAGATCTATCCTCGCTTTTATGCCTAGCTAGGGGCGTTAAACGATAGCGCTTGTTGGGAGGCAACCCAATTTTATTTTTATTCCTTTATTTTTGCTCCTGTTTAGTAATAAATAAATTATCTAGCCTATGTTTTGGTTGTGTTTTTGTGTTTAATTAGTGTTTGTGCCAAACAGAACCGTTGGGAAGACTTGGGGAAAGTCTTTTTGATTTTGCTGTAAAAAAACAGAAACTTTAGCGCTCACGAGAATTGCTGCAATTTTTTATTGGAGAGTGCTATTTAGTAAATTCTTTTTGCAGATGATTAATAGATAAATTAATTACATCCAGAAATTTATTTTAGAATTTTTGGGGTTACATAAGTTTGCGTTAGTTACAGATTACTACAGACTGTTCTGTTTTTGACAGATTCTGTTTTTCGTGTGTTGTTTGCTTATTTTGATGAATCTATGGCTAGTAAAAGAGTTTATAACCATATATTAGTTGGAATAAAGTAGGTTTAATACCAATATAAATAAAGAATGAGTTCGTTTCAGTACCTTTAAGTGGTGTTTTGTTTTCTTTCGCTAACGGAGCTCACGAGATTTTCTTGTTAAGTTTGGTGTTGTGAAGTTTTCAAGTTTTGGGTAAAGATTTGATGGATTATGGAACAAGGAGTGGCAAGAGCCTAAGCTTGGGGATGCCCATGGCATCACAAGGTAAAATACAAGGATACCAAAAAGCCTAAGCTTGGGGATGCCCCGGAAGGCATCCCCTCGTTTGTCTTCGTTCATCGGTAACTTTACTTGGAGCTATATTTTTATTCGCCACATGATATGTGTTTTGCTTGGAGCGTCTTGTATGATTTGAGTCTTTGCTTTTTATTTTACCACAATCATCCTTGATGTACACACCTTTTGAAAGAGACACACATGAATTAGAATTTATTAGAATACTCTATGTGCTTCAGTTATATCTTTTGAGCTATATAGTTTTTGCTCTAGTGCTTCACTTATATCTTTTAGAGCATGACAGTGGTTTTATTTTATAGAAATAATTGATCTCTCATGCTTCACTTATATTATTTTGAGATTCCTTTAGAACAACAGGGCAATTTGCTTTTAGGCATAATAAGAACTTTCATACAAGTGCATTGAATACTAAGAGAAGTTTGATACTTGATGATTGTTTTGAGATATGGAGATGGTGATATTAGAGTCATGCTAGTTGAGTAGTTGTGAATTTGAGAAATACTTGTGTTGAAGTTTGTGATTCCCGTAGCATGCACGTATGGTGAACTGTTATGTGATGAAGTCGGAGCACGATTTATTTATTGATTGCCTTCCTTATGAGTGGCGGTCGGGGACGAGCGATGGTCTTTTCCTACCAATATATCCCCCTAGGAGCATGCGTGTAGTACTTTGTTTCAATAACTAATATATTTTTGCAATAAGTATGTGAGTTCTTTATGGCTAATGTTGAGTCCATGGATTATACGCACCCTCACCCTTCCACATTTGCTAGCCTCTCTAGTACCGCGCAACTTTCGTCGGTACCATAAACCCACCATATACCTTCCTCAAAACAGCCACCATACCTACCTATTATGGCATTTCCATAGCCATTCTGAGATATATTTCCATGCAACTTTCCACTATTCCGTCTGTTATGACACGCTTCATCATTGTCATATTGCTTTGCATGATCATGTAGTTGACATCGTATTTGTGGCAAAGCCATCGTTCATAATTCTTTCATACATGTCACTCTTGATTCATTGCATATCCTGGTACACCGCCGGAGGCATTCACATAGAGTCATATTTTGTTCTAAGTATTGAGTTGTAATTCTTGAGTTGTAAGTAAAAAGAAGTGTGAGTCATATTTTGCACTACTGAGGAAAGGATGATGGAGACTATGATTCCCCCACAAGTCGGGATGAGACTTCGTACGAAAAAAAGAAGAAAAAAAGAGAGGCCAAAAAGAAAAGAAGAAGAAGAAGAAGGCCCAAATAAAAAATGGAAAAAAATAAAATGAGAGAAAAAGAGAGAAGGGACAATGTTACTATCCTTTTTCCACACTTGTGCTTCAAAGTAGCACCATGATCTTCATGATAGAGAGTCTCTTATGTTGTCACTTTCATAAACTAGTGGGAATTTTACATTATTTAACTTGGCTTGTATATTCCAATGATGGGCTTCCTCAAATTGCCCTAGGTCTTCATGAGCAAGCAAGTTGGATGCACACCCACTTAGTTTCTTTTGTTGAGCTTTCATACACTTATAGCTCTAGTGCATCCGTTGCATGGCAATCCCTACTCACTCACATTGATATCTATTAATGGGCATCTCCATAGCCCGTTGATACACCTACTTGATGTGAGACAATCTTCTCCTTTTCTCTCTTCTCCACAACCACCATTCTATTCCACCATAGTGCTATATCCATGGCTCACGCTCATATATCGCGTGAAGATTGAAAAAGTTTGATAACATCAAAAGTATGAAACAATTGCTTGGCTTGTCATCGGGGTTGTGCATGATTTGATATTTTGTGTGATGAAGATAGAGCATAGCCAGACTATATGATTTTGTAGGGATAACTTTCTTTGGCCATGTTATTTTGAGAAGACATGATTACTTAGTTAGTATGCTTGAAGTATTATTATTTCTATGTAAATATTAAACCTTTATCTTGAATCTTTCAGATCTGAACATTCATGCCACAATAAAGAAAAATTACATTGAGAAATATGTTAGGAAGCATTCCACATCAAAAATTCTGTTTTTATCATTTACCTACTCGAGGACGAGCAGGAATTAAGCTTGGGGATGCTGATACGTCTCCAATGTATCTATAATTTTTGATTGCTTCATGCTATTATATTATCTATTTTGGACGTTAATGGGCTTATTTTTACACTTTTATATTATTTTTGGGACTAACCTATTAACTGGAGGCCCAGCCCAAATTGTTGTTTTTTGCCTATTTTAGAGTTTTGCCGAAAAAGAATATCAAATGGACTCCAAACGGAATGAAACCTTCGGGGGCGTTATTTTTGGAACAAACGTGATCCAAGAGACTTGGAGTGGACGTCAAGAAACAATCGAGGAGGCCACGAGGCAGGGGCGCACCCTCCACCCTCGTGGGCCCCTTGTTGCTCCACCGACCTACTTCTTCCTCCTATATATATCCATATACCCCGCAAACATCCAGGAGCACCACGAAACCCTATTTCCACCACCGCAACCTTCTGTACCCAAGAGATCCCATCTTGGGGCCTTTTCCGGAGCTCCGCCGGAGGGGGCATTGATCACGGAGGGCCTCTACATCAACTCCATGGCCTCTCCGATGATGTGTGAGTAGTTTACCTCAGACCTTCGGGTCCATAGCTAGTAGCTAGATGGCTTCTTCTCTCTCTTTGGATCTCAATACAAAGTTCTCCTCGATTCTCTTGGAGATCTATTCGATGTAATCTTCTTTTGCGGTGTGTTTGTCGAGATCCGATTAATTGTGAGTTTATGATCCAGATTATCTATGAACAATATTTGAATCTCCTCTGAATTCTTTTATGTATGATTGGTTTATATTTGCAAGTCTCTTCGAATTATCAGTTTGGTTTGGCCTACTAGATTGATCTTTCTTGCAATGGGAGAAGTGCTTAGCTTTGGGTTCAATCTTGCGGTGCTCGATCCGAGTGACAGAAAGGGAAACGACACGTATTGTATTGTTGCCATCGAGGATAAAAAGATGGGGTTTACATCATATTGCATGAGTTTATCCCTCTACATCATGTCATTTTGCTTAAGGCGTTACTCTGTTCTTATGAACTTAATACTCTAGATGCATGCTGGATAGCGGTCGATGTGTGGAGTAATAGTAGTAGATGCAGGAAGGAGTCGGTCTACTTGTCTCGGACGTGATGCCTATATACATGATCATGCCTAGATATTCTCATAATTATTCGCTTTTCTATCAATTGCTCGACAGTAATTTGTTCACCCACCGTAATACTTATGCTATCTTGAGAGAAGCCACTAGTGAAACCTATGGCCCCCAGGTCTATTCTCCATCATACAAGTTTCCAATCTATTTTATTTTGCAATCTTTACTTTCAGTCTATATCATAAAAATACCAAAAATACTTATCTTATTATTATCATCTCTATCAGATCTCACTCTTGCAAGTGGCCATGAAGGGATTGACAACCCCTTTATTGCGTTGGTTGCGAGGTTCTTATTTGTTTGTGTAGGTACGAGGTGACTCGCACGTGGTCTCCTACTGGATTGATACCTTGGTTCTCAAAAACTGAGGGAAATACTTATGCTGCTTTACTGCACCACCCTTTCCTCTTCAAGGGAAAACCAACGCAGTGCTCAAGTGGTAGCAAGTGGCTCACAACTCGTAGTGTACTGCGAGCCACCCGCCACCCCAGACGCACACACCCACACACACACCGTGAATCCACCGCAATTAGGATGCATGTTAAATTAATTATCCCGCGATGAACATACATGTTACCAAAGGAGGGACGTTTTAATTTCAAAAAAATCACAGAGATCATTAAGACGTTTCAGTACATTGATTGATTGATTTTATATGGGTATAATGTGCAAAAATCAAATTTGAGCTACATGCACACGTGACAGTGCACCTATATGGATTACAAAAACACATGTGTCTCACTGGGTGCATGTTTACTCCCCGTGCAATAAATTTCAAACATTGAGAATCTTGATTTTTAAATTCTAGTACATCCAAAACTTATTTGAAGTTCATGAAACTTATCGTGTTGTCATATGGACACCAATACAAAGTGGCATTGTACTTTTTTTGTCAAATTTGAGACCAGTTTTGATGTAATCTTTATCTAATTACAGACGGGAGATTATTAATAATTGGGAACCAATATCCCAAACGGATTATTTATTCGAACCGTGAGCGTTAGACCAACAATGGATACGTGCCATGCTTCGGTTAAGCAATAGAGCGGCAGCATTAATCATCCAAATAGAAAAACAATATACGTGCCGCCGCGTGACCCGTGTGACGTGCGAGCAGGCGTTAGTTGACGGGACGCATGCGAGCAGTCCGCAGCGCAGGCAGACGGGGAGGCGTGCGTGCAGGTGTGTGAATTGACGGAGGCGTGCTCGCTGCGCAGTGTCATTAGAAGGCGTGCGAGTAGCTGTGTGAAACTTTGGTAGGCATGCCAGTAGTCTGGTGAGCAGGCTCACCGGGAGGCGAGACAATGGTTTGACCGCCTCCCGCCTCTCTCCCACAACTCCCACTACTCCTTATTAATGGTGTGCCCGAGCGGCTGCACCCCCCATTCTCGCTACGCACACACAATCCTCTCTCTCCGCTTGCATCCTCGACTCCGCTCTCAATCCTCAAAGCCGTCAGTGTATGAGGATGTTGCCAAAGCGCCCCATCGGAGGGAGTGGCGACGCCGGGGCTGCTAAAGCACCCGAGCACGGCGTGGAGATGGAGATAGAGGTTGCCGTCACCGCCGGCGAGTTATCGTTGCACCCTAACGTCGTCGACGGCGTCGAGCTTCCATAGCCGGAGGCGGAGTTCCACACCGACTCCGACGACCACTCCGGCGACGACTCCGACGACGACGGACAGCTGGTTAGTCATCTATACCCATTTATGTGCCAAATAGATCATAGGGTTTCTCTGGTTACTCCTGCCTCCCCCTTTTTGGAATAGAAATCATGTGGTTATGTTCTCCCAATCCATGAAATCTGAGTAAGTTTCAATAGATCCGTGTAGTGTATTGATTGTTTGAATGGTACAGGTGATAAGTTATTAGTTGTTTCATCTGTGCAAATGATTTCTGCTAGTAATCCGACTAGGGTTGGTGTTCGTGCTAATAATTCCTAGCCAGGACTTGACAATTGATTTTGAATGACCTACCTATGTTTGTGCCATTATTTTCTTCAAGATTGGTCTGTACATAGACGACTATGCTTAAAAATCAAACCATAATATCTGGATATGTATAAATAAATAGCCATAAATTCCTAATCCTATTTCACGGCATGTAATCAGTGATTTGATGCAAATTTGTTTTACTATTTGTATAGGTGCTGTCTGACAATGTGGACAGCGAGGATGAATATGCCCAGAGGAGGTACAAGAGGCAAATCCTGAGGGAGCTTTATGCGGGAATGCATAATAGGTGCATTAGGACCTGGAACGACGGCTATGGATGCCCATTTTGCAACGACAAGGTTCATGACGCGTATCTAAGTGTTCTGGCGCATGCAAGAGGACGGGCAGTTGGCTCCTTCAAGCAGAAGTATTCTCCCAGGGTGGTGCATGACGTGTACGCCGAGTACCCGGAGAAGCTTCAGGATCGTGCCGGCCGCATGTGAGATGAGATGTGGGATGGATCAAACTATGTACGCTTGAGTATGCTTAATGACGGTTGAACTATGTACTTATGGTTGAACTATGCTTATGTACGTGTACACTTATTATCTATGCCTGAGTATGTTAAATATTTCGCCAAATTGTGGTAAAAATTACAACAGGGGACCCATAAACCAGGAAGGAGGTAGTACATCAATCACACACGGTTCCCAAAATTGGAACCGTGTGCAATGACTTCCATTTTGCCTGCTATGTCAATCACACACGGTTCGCTCTAACAAACAGTCGCCCCCAAAATTCTTTGTGGGAAAGAAAACCCTCACCACCCAATTCAAAAAAGAAAAAAGAAAAACCTCACCATCCCCACGTCACAAAAACCCTCACCCCGCCCGCCACCCCCTCGGCCCCTCCGGTACGTTCCCCATTCACACCTGCACAAGCTCCTCCGCGTCTATGCCATGGCACCGCCTATCATGACGGTAAACACTTAGCTCGATGCCTACCGCCGCCGCCAGGCCACTGGCAAAGCCCACCACATTTTGCCACTTTCTCTTGCCGCTGCCTATCACCATCAACTTTCTTGTCGAAGTAAATGACCACGGGTAGCCTAGCCGGCACCCCCTGGCTCTTCTGAAAAATTACAAGCCGATCCGGCCCTCGAGAATCCAAGACGTGGGGCCGCCTTCCCCTTGCCAGCTGTCTCCCAGGCCGGCTATCGGAAGGCGACCCGACTTTAGCCCTCATGAAGAAAGCCGCGGGAGGGCCGGCCGCGAGAAGGCCGACTCCAAGAAGCCGGCTCCCACAAAGCGGTCAAGATCGTACCCTCGAAGTCTGCATCCACATAACGGCGATGTGACGGGGCGTGGCTACAGTAAAGCCTACCACCCCCGAATCCCGGAGCACGCCTGGCACAGTGCGTCCTACGGGTGGCCATGGCCCGTCCGGCACGGCACTGTTGCCACGTTGACCCTGATGTCATCCACGACGGGCTGCCAGTGCGGCCCATGGGCGGTGGGCCCCTTCGGGCAGAGAGACACCCGAAGGCGGCCAGGCCTCCCCCAGTCAGCCCAAGACAGAGCCGGCTCTCTACAGCCGGCTTGCCACCTCCCTTGAAGGAGACGCCCCATTAAGGAGACAAGACGCGGTGAGGCTACAGCGATCACCCGCCGGGCGGCGACACTGTAGCCACGCCCCCCTCGGCGAAGCCCTCGTCACCAGGATTGAGCAACAGTAACCAGCCACCGACAAGGCCTTGGACAGTGGGGCCTGCCTGTCGACCAAGGAGCCGGCAGCCGGCGGGACCCACCAACCGGCGGGCCCCAGCAGCCAGCGCAGAAGCCGGTGAGTGTAGTCACAGACGGCTGGGCCCCACGCCCAGCCGGATTACCATTGTACCCCCGGGGGGTAGGCCTATATAAACCCCCCTGGACACCCATGCAAAGGGTTGATCCAAGCTAGTTCTAGACACCACATAGAGAGGGGAGGAGGGTTAGCCGTGCTCTACTTCTTCTCCTCACAAAACAGCTCAAGGAGCATCGTGTAGCTACTTGTTCATCTAGTGATCATGCGGAGACCCTGCAGAGCAGCAGTAGGGGTGTTATCTCCACGGAGAGCCCCGAAGCTGGGTAAGATTCGCCGGCGTGCATGTCTTCGCCTCATCCCGCTTCCAGGCACCGGCGACATCTTACTGGTTCCCACAATGATAAGCCACCCGTTGGCATATGTCGCACCTACCACCCGACATTTGGCGCCCACCGTGGGGCCAGGTGCACCATTGCTCGGAGACCTGTTCTGGACGGGAACCCTCTTCCTCCCCAGCGAGTGTAGCCAGCCCGGCACGCCCGATGGCGCTTGCCACGACGCGCTGCAAGGCGTCACCAACGTCTACGCAGCGAGCGGCCTCGCTGATCTCCTTGACAAGACCCTCATCTCCGACGAGCTCGCCTCTAACACGGGCACCGACCACCTCGTCAACCTCCTCGGCCAGCTCCACGTCTCCGGCGAGCCTGCTGTGGACTTGGAGTCGGTTGGCTCCACCGATCCGATGCCTGTCGACTCCGACACGGCCTCACTCGACACTTTCCCCACCGACGTCACGATCTACAACGACCCGCTTCCCCGGGCCGATGGCTGCGACGCTGTCACCACCGAGGTGATGGTCATCAGCCATGGCGACGCTTCTGACGAGAGCGCCCACGACGCCCCGCATGCGGCGGTCCACGACTTGACCATCCCCCTCCCGGCAGATGCCGATGCCAAAGCACTAGAGGCTCGCCGCCTCGCCCTCCTCGCGGAGGGCCGGAAGTTGGCTTCCATGAGACGCCTCACTGAGGCCCACCGGCGCGAAGCCGACCGCGCCGCCTTTGGCACGCCGCCCCCAGGCGGGCCCAGCCGGGCCGGCGTTGTCAGGCAGCGTGGCGCTGTCGTCGCTGACACGCTAGGAGTCGACCGCCCAGTCTACGCCACTCCACTCGAGAACCTGCGTGCCGCCCAGGCGGCCGTAGACGAGCTAGACGGATTGGGGGCTGAAGAACTCCCCCACATGACCAGATGCATCCAGCAGCTAATCGATGCGGCCGCGCAGCGCCACGAAGTCGACGCCCGCGCGGAAAGCCCTCCCCCGCACCGAGATCACGGCGCGACGTCCCGGACGCCGACTGCGGGTAAAACCCACGCGCGGCACGAGAAAGAGCCGGCTGCCAGCCGAAGCCGAACCCGAATCTCCATCGAGCGAGACGCAGAAGGCCATCCCCGGGCCGTGGAGTGGCGGGGCAACCCGCCTCCGCCTCGGCCCCGTGGGGAGAGATATCCCACCCCACCGCCTGTTGCGCATCCGACTCTCAGCGGCCGGCTAGGTCGCCGCGAAGGAGTCGGCGAGAACGACGCCCGCCATCGGATCGACCGCCTAGCGCGATCCCTGGCGCTGGAAGAAGAAGATGATGTCGGCCCGCCTTGCTTCGGCCCCCGCATCCGCGACGAGCCTTTCCCCAAAGGGTTCTCGCTCCCAAGAGACACGCCCAAGTACAATGGCTCCATGAAGCCGGAAGATTGGTTGATCGACTACTCCATGGCGGTTAGCATAGCAAATGGCAACAGGCGTGTTGCCATGAAGTACGTGCCCCTCATGCTGCAAGGCACGGCGCGGACCTGGCTCAACAGCCTCAAGCCATACAGCATCAACAGCTGGCTAGACTTCACAGAAGCATTCGTCCGCAGCTTCACCAGCACCTACAAGCGGGCTCCCAAGCCCAGACAGCTCTCCTTGTGTGTACAAGGCCCCGCCGAGTCCACTCGCGACTACCTCACGCGTTGGGCTGAGCTCCGCAACTCTTGCGAATGGGTGCACGAGGTGCAAGCCATAGAATACTTCACTGCCGGGTGCCGAGAAGGCACCCTCCTCAAGCACAAGCTTCTCTGCGACGAGCCGACTACCCTCGACGAGCTTCTGGACATAGCGGACAAGTACGCCACCGCCGACTCCTCAATGAAGACCGAGCTCCGGGTAGACGCGTCCGGGAAAGTACTCAACCCGGCGGCCAAGACGCCGGCTGGGGATTCCGGCCGACGCCCACACCAGAACGACCATAAGCGCAAGGGCCCCGTGCTGCCCTCCACCAGTCGGCAGGTGGCCACAGCCGAAGACGAGCAGCCCGAAGGGCGGCCCGCACCCAAGAAGTAGAGGGGCAGCAAGCCGGCTTGGCAGCCGGCCTTCTCCTACGAGCAAACTCTCGACGCCCCATGCAAGTTCCACAGCGGCGCGAAGCCGTCCAACCACACAACCCGGAAGTGCCACTGGCTCACCCGAATCTCCAAAGGCGAAGGGCTCGCGCCGCCTCCGCCTGCCGTTCCGCCGCCTCCGGCTCCGCAGCCGCCGACCGCTCGGCCTGCAGTCGGAGCCGTGCACGATGAGTTCCCCGACGAGCATGCCACCTATGTCGTCTTTACAAGCCAGCCCGAAGACCGGCACGGCAGACGTCGAGAGCACCAGGAGGTCAGCATGGTCGCTGCCAACCCTGCCGAGCACATGCACTGGTCAGAAAAACCTATCAGCTAGAGCCGAGCCGACCACCCAGAGGTGATGCCATCTCCCGGCTCTTATGCTTTGGTTCTGGATGCCACCCTTGCAACGGACAGACGCGCCGCCCGTTTCTCCCGCGTGCTCATAGACGGCGGGAGCAGCATCAACATCCTGTACCGTGACACCCTGGAGAAGCTGAACATCAAGACGAAGCAACTCATGCCTACTCGGACTGTGTTCCATGGCATCGTACCCGGCCTGTCCTGCGCCCCCATTGGCAAGATCAAGATTGATGTACTCTTTGGGGACAAGGAGCATTTCCGCCGGGAGGCGATCTGGTTTGAAGTGGTGGACCTGGAGAGCCCCTACCATGCATTGCTTGGCCGACCTACCTTGGCCAGGTTCATGGCTGTTCCCCACTATGCTTACCTCAAGATGAAGATGCCGAGCACCAAAGGCATCATCACCATAGCCGGCGATTACAAGAAATCTTCCGAGTGCGCAGCAGCCAGCAGCCGGCTGGCCGAGTCCCTTGTGATTGCCGAAGAAAAGAAGATGTTGGACCGAGTCGTGGCCATGGCCGGCAAACAGTCGGCCTTGTCCCCCGATCCCAAGGAGTATGATGCCCAAGGATCTTTCCAGTCGGCCAAGGAGACGAAGAAGATACCTCTTGACCCCGAGCACCCAAAGAGGTTTGCCGTCATCGGGGCAAACCTAAACAGCAAATAGGAAGGCGAGCTCGCTGATTTCCTCCGTGAGAATCGGGACATGTTTGCATGGTCCCCCAAGGACATGCCGGGTGTTCCGAAGGAATTCGCCGAGCACAAGCTACACGTCCGAGAAGACGCAAAACCAGTCAAACAACCCCTCCACCGACTGTCGGAGGAGAAAAGAAGGATCGTAGGAGAAGAGATAGCCCGGCTTCTGGCAGCCGGCTTCATTATGGAAGTTTTCTTTCCAGAATGGCTCGCCAACCCGGTCCTCGTGCTAAAGAAGAACAACAAGTGGCGCATGTGCATAGACTACATGAGCCTCAACAAGGCCTGCCCCAAAGATCCCTTTGCCCTGCCAAGGATTTATCAAGTGATAGACTCCACGGCCGGATGCGAGCTGTTGAGTTTCTTGGATGCTTACTCAGGATACCACCAGATAAAGTTAGATCCGGCAGACCGCCTGAAGACCGCCTTCATCACGCCATTCGGAGCCTTCTGCTACCTGACTATGACATTCGGCTTGAGAAATGCCGGTGCCACTTTTCAGCGTTGCATGCAGAAGTGCCTCCTCAAGCAGCTCGGCGGAAATGCCCACGTCTACGTAGACGACATTGTGGTGAAGACGGAGAAGCGCGCACCTTGCTGGAAGACCTCAAGGAAACATTTGAGAACCTACGCCAGTTCCAAATCAAGCTCAACCCCGAGAAATGCGTGTTCGGAGTGCCAGCCGGCCAACTCCTAGGCTTCCTGGTTTCCGAACGCGGCATCGAATGCAACCCAGTAAAGATCAAGGCCATTGAGAGAATGGCGATTCCCACCAAACTTCGAGACGTCCAGAAGTTCACCGGATGCTTGGCCTCCCTGAACCGCTTCATCAGCCGGCTCGGAGAGAAAGCTCTCCCCCTCTACCGCCTCATGAAGAAGACCACTCACTTCGAGTGGAATGACCAAGCCGACCAAGCTTTTCACGAGCTGAAGAAGATGCTGGCCACGCCGCCTGTCCTGGCGGCACCGACTGAGAAAGAGCCCATGCTCCTCTACATTGCCGCAACCAGCCGGGTGGTCAGCACCGTCATCGTAGTCCAATGCCCAGAAGAGGGCCGAGCCCAGCCGGTCCAGAGGCCGGTGTACTATTTGAGCGAGGTGTTGTCTACCTCGAAGCAGAACTACCCGCACTACCAGAAGATGTGCTACGGCATGTACTTCGCCGCCAAGAAGCTGAAGCCCTACTTCCAAGAGCATCCCATCACGGTTGTATGCACTGCCCCGCTGGCCGAGATCATAGGTAGCCGGGATGCATCTGGCCGGGTGGCGAAATGGGCCATCGAGCTGGCCCTGTACACGATTTTCTACCAGCCTCGCACCGCCATCAAGTCCCAAGCATTGGCCGACTTCCTCGTCGACTAGGCCAAGACCCAGTACCTGCCGCCAGCTCCCGACTCCACTCATTGGCGCATTCACTTCGATGGGTCCAAGATGCGCACCGGCTTGGGAGCCGGCGTCATCCTCACCTCTCCCAAAGGCGACAAGCTCAGATACATGCTGCAAATTCACTTTGCCGCCTCCAACAACGTGGCCGAGTACGAGGCGCTCATACACGGGCTCCGGCTTGCCAAAGAGCTCGGCATTCACCGGATCCTATGTTATGGCGACTCGGACTTGGTGGTCCAGCAATCATCCGGCGACTGGGATGCCAAGGACGCAAATATGGCAAGCTACCGCTTCCTCGTTCAGTAGATCAATGGGTACTTTGAAGGATGCGAGTTCCTCCACGTACCGCGAGCCGACAATGAGCCAGTTGATGCCCTGGCTCGAATAGGCTCCACTCGGCAAGCAATACCAACCGGTGTCTCTCTACAATGCCTCCTCAAGCCGTCTATCAAGCCGTCTCCAGAGTCCGATTCCATCTTCGTGCCGCCTGACCCCGATACAGCCGGGTCCAGCTCGAAGAACCAAGTGGGTGACCCGAGGACTTCGATAGTCAGCCCGGGGACATCAGCAGGCGGCTCGGGGACTTCCGTAGTTACGCCTGACCCGGGGACTGCCACACCTGGCTCGGGGACTGCGGTAGTCGGCCCGGAGGCTACACCAACACAGCAGGCGGCGGTCGACTCCAGCATTTCACCACCCAGCCCGCCCACCCTGGTCGCAGTAGCCGTGTTGGCAATAGAAGAAGTCGCAGCTCCATCATGGGCTCAGTCCATCCTCAACTTCCTAATAAACCAAGATCTACCGGCTGACGAAACAGAGGCAAGACAAGTCCAACTCTGAGCTGGAGCATACGCAATCGTCAACAGAGAGCTCGTCAAGCGCAGTGTCATTGGAGTCCTCCAGCGATGCGTCGAGCAAGAGAAAGGCATTGCAATCCTCAGAGACATCCACCAAGGAGAATGCGCCCACCATGCGGCCTCAAGATCACTTGTCGCCAAAGCTTTCCGCCATGGTTTCTTTTGGCCGACTGCTTTGGATGACGCCAAGGAGTTAGTTAAACATTGCAAAGGGTGCCAACTCTTCAGCTCCAAGCAACACATGCCGGCTTCAGCACTCAAGACCATTCCCCTCACTTGGCCCTTCGCCGTTTGGGAACTGGACATGGTGGGCCCATTCAAGACGGCGCGCGACGGCATGACACATCTGCTTGTCGCTATGGACAAATTCACCAAATGGATTGAGGCAAAGCCGATCAAGAAGCTGAATGGGCCGACTGCCGTGACATTTATCGCAGAAATAACAACTCGGTATGGCGTGCCACACAGCATCATCACCGACAATGGCACGAATTTCGCCAAGGGAGCCTTGGCACGTTTCTGCGCGACGCAAGGCATCCGGTTGGACTTGGCGTCCGTTGCCCACCCACGGTCAAACGGCCAGGTCGAGCGAGCCAACGGCCTCATCCTTTTCGGCATCAAACCCCGACTGGTCGTACCACTGGAGCGTTCGGCCGGCTGTTGGCTCGATGAGCTGCCGGCCGTCCTCTGGAGTCTGCGCTCTACCCCAAACAAGTCAACCAGCTTCACTCCTTTCTTCCTCGTGTATGGTGCCAAGGCGGTCATCCCAACTGACATCGAGTTCGACTCGCCTCGGGTAACCATGTACACGGAGGCGGAGGCCAAGGAAGCACGAGAAGACGGCGTCGACCTGCTGGAAGAAGGCCGGCTGTTAGCCCTCAGCCGGTCCGCCATCTATCAGCAGGGCCTGCGCCGCTACCATAGCCGGAAGGTCAAGCCAAGATCCTTCCAAGAGGACGATCTTGTGCTCCGGCTGATCCAGCGAACAGCCGGCCAGCACAAGCTCTCGGCCCCTTGGGAGGGCCCCTTCGTCATCAGCAGAGCTTTAGGCAACGACTCCTACTACCTGATCGACGCACAGAAGCCGAAGGCACGAAAGAGAGACGACTCCGGCAAGGAGTCGGAACGACCATGGTACGCTAACCTCCTCCGAAGATTTTACAGTTGAAATGCAGTATGTATCACGCTAACTTTTGTACTAAGTACGAGACAATAGGCCCCCCGAGGAGAGCTCGGGGACTGCCATCTTTTATCTATGAATGAAGAATATCATGCTTATGACCTTGTCATTACATTTACTTTTTTCGTCCGGCACCAGGTTCGACTAGTCGGCCTGGGGACTGGCCGCCTAGAGTTATATTAAAAGTCCTACCCGCGGCCAGACAAGTAGTGTGTCGGCACCCAAGCCTTCTCTTGCCAAAAGTCGCAGTTCGAAGAACCGGCTGTCCGGCTGGCAAGAGTTAAAGGCAGGAAAGGACGCCCACACGAAAAACGGCTAGGGACTAACGGACTAATATAACAAAAGCCGGTTTTTCTCCCCCCACCGACCGACTACCAGAGTAGCCGGCCGGCCGGCTTCCATTCGCCTCGCTTCAATCTAAGAAAGCTCGAGTACTTGCCTTCCCAAAAGGGGAAGGCGGCAAAGGAAACAGCCTAAGGATAAAAAGCATACACGAATGGAAACCAAACACGCACACGATCATATTTACACAAAAGACCTTCAAAAGGCCAGCATTCAACATAATCCGAATACACCCCCAGTGGGTGGAACTGCGCAAGTTTAATAAAAATTGTTCAAAGGGTAACAAGTAGGAAAAGCAAGGACAGCAGATTAAGCCAGGGGAGCGACTGGCGAGTCGGGCAGGTCGGTGGAGACGGCAGTGCCGGCTGGAGGAGTGGCCGGCTGGCGAACCTCGGCATGATCACCGCCTCCCGCAGAGGGCGCGCTAGCACGCGCCTCGTTGCTGGAAGCAAGGTCAGGTTGAGGCTGGCTGGCTGCTTCACCGGCCGGCTCAACGTCTTCGCCCTCCTCTCCTTCGTCGTCTTCGCCTTCATCGCTGGAGGCGATCTCCTCTGCCGAGTCCTCACCCGCTGCCAGGTCCAGCCCGAACCACTCCTCCGGCTGGGCAACGCTGTCGTCATTTATTTCAGGAGCGAAGACGCTGATGTCAGTGCACTCGGCGATCGTCGAGGCACGCTGAGCGATAGCCGGCCGCACCTCCTCCATCTCCTCGTCGGCCTCCAGCCGCCAGGTGCGCAGCTGGTCCAGGTTCAGCCCGGGATACCAGGCTCGGACGAACTCCAGCGCCCGCCCAGCTCCAAGCCGGGCCGCCGATGCCTTCCAAGCCTCGAAGCGGCCAACTGCAACCTCCAGCCAGTCGGCAGTCCGACTCGGGGTGCGGGGAATCGTCTCGCCTGGCCAGAGGGCGGCCAACACCTACGCCCTGGCGCGCTGGAGGCAGCGGAGCATACGGTGAGCCGGCTGCAGCCGGGCTTGGACCGCCAAGAGTTGCTCTTCGAGCGTCCGGCTCGCGTCCGGCGCGATTTCAGCCCCCGCCTGCCGGCGTGCCTCGCGATGGGCCTCGATGGTTTGGGTGGCGAAGACAGAGTAGCCAGGAAAGTAGTCTGCACAAAGAACAAAAAGCAGCACAAGTCAGAACACAAATTAGGGGGCAAGGGGCAAGCAAGGAGTGAGGAAGGCGGCTTACCGTTGATCAGATCCTCGATACGACCGAAGCCCTCGCTCAGCGCTTGTTTTGCCTCAGCCCAGCCCGCCGCTTCGGTCTCGAACTCGGCCTTCAGAGCGTCCTCGCTGTCCTGCGCCTTCTTCAGGGCCGCCTTGTGGCTCTCCTCCTGGTCGGCCAACTTCTTGGCCAGGCGGTCACGCTCCAGGACCAAGGTGTTGTACTCAGCTTCCTTGGCACGAAGGGCGGCCTGGGCCCCGCTGAGCTGCCCCCTCAAGTCGGCATTGGCCCCTGCAAGCATGAAGACAAAGGAAAATCAATAAGGAAGAAGTCATCAAGGAAGATCCGACCCGACTACTCAGCAATCGGCCCGAATCTCGGGGACTACACCCAGTGGGTGCGCTGACGCGCCCCCACAGGAGATGAACGAAACAAAGCACGCACTCCAACTGCTGGTCAGGTCTTCGGTTCTCCGGCCCAGCTCCTGAGCCTGGGAGTTGAAGGCAGCAGCGCGGAGGTTATGATACTCCTGGAAGATCAGATAGGAGGCGAGAATAAGATAGTTGTCAGGACCTAGTAAGTTCCAAGCCGCCTGCGCAGCAGCCGACTCGGAACTCGGGGACTACACCCAGTGGGTGCGCTGTCGCGCCCCCACGGAAGAAATCAAAAGAGCAAAACAACCAAGGCCAGAAGACTCACCCGGATGACAGCCCGCGTCGCGAGGAACTCTTGGGTGTATCGCTGCAGCGAGGCGGCTTGGGCTTGAAGTCGGTTCAGGACCTCCTGGGCCGCCGCATTCAGCTCGCCCGTCCCCCCGCTGGGAGTCCACTCGGACGTGCTAACGCTGGCCGCCTCCAGGGCCTCCGCCGTCTGGCTGGCGCCCGTAGCTCGGTGCGGCTCCGGTGCGGATGTGCCTCCCCCTGCGCGCCGACGCAATGCCGGCTGCACCTCGAGGCCGGCCCCTGCCTCCGGCTCGCCCCCGACCGGCTGCTCTGGCGCCGCGGCTGATTGGCCGCTTTGGCCCGCCCCAGTCGGCGCCGTCTGCGGCGCCCCCTCCACGAAGACCACGTGGTCCTCCCTCCTCTCCACCACCGGCGGGTCTTGGTCGACCTCCTCCAACGGGGGCACGGGGATGTCGGGGGCCATGGCGCGGAGGGGAACGACGAGCAACGGAGGCTGGTTGTGCGAGGCCTCCGCCTCCGTCTCCGCGGCTGCCGCCTCCGCCCGGGCCTTGGCCGCCGCATCGGCCTGCTCCTTCGCCGCCTAGGCGGTCCTTCGCTCCGCCTCCTCCCGCTCCTCCCGCGCCTCCCGTGTGTTCCGCTCTGTGGCCTCCCTAAGGTCGGCGCGGGGATCCATGCGACAGGAGCCGGAAGACCCTCCAGTCGGCCCGACTACGGAGCTGCCAGGACCTCGCTCAAGGGAAAGCGGTGCCCTGCCCGGCGAGCAAAGAAAGGTTCAGAAGAGCTTCAATCGAAAAGGACAACAATATATATATATACAAGACGTTTGACGACTTACGCCGAGATCGCCTGCGGCTGTTTCACCGCCTTGCGGAAGCGGGCCGCCTTCATGGCCGCCTCATCCCGCTTGGTCGCCACCGCGGAAGCCTTGGATTTTTTTGGCCGGCTACCGAAGAAGGTCGACGCGGCCCGGCACTTCTGCGCGCCGCCACGGGCAGCCGGCGCGGCAGACGGGCCCGCGCCTTGATGATCAAGCGCCGGCTCGCGGTGCGGGGCGGCTTCGACCTCATCGTCGTCCGGCTCGAAGCCGGCTTCGAGCCCCGCGCCTCCTGCCTCATCGCCTTCCCCCACGATGGCGTCTTCCATGGCGGCCGCTCCCAGGTCCGGGTCGTCGGCGTCGTCCACCGTGCGGTCGGGGAGGAGCTGGCGCTCTACCCCTGCGGCCCCGGCCGTCGGCGGAAGAAGAGGGTTCTGCTAAGGGCAAACCAACTGATAAAAGGTCGGCTATCACGAGGCCGGCTACAAAAAGGAAGAAAAGAAGAAAAACTTACGGCAGGCGGAGGGTTGGCGCGAGAATACGGCTCCTTGCCGTATCGCCAATCCTCAGTGAGCTTGCAGTTGGAGATGTAGTTCACCATGTAAGACACCTCTGCATGAGGCATCTCCCTGGTGCTCAGCCGGCACGAGTCGAAGCGGCCGCTCATCTGGCAAATCATGTGAGGCTGGCCTTGGAGCGGAAGTACCCGGCGCTCCACGAAGGCGGCCACCAAGTCAGCTCCAGTCAGGCCCTCCGACTGGATCATCACCCAGAGCTGGGAGACGGCTGCGTTCCCGGCCTGAGACAGCGACCTGGCCCGGTAGCTCCATGAAGGTTGCCTCCCAGCTGGCGGGCCGGCTACGTAAGCCGGCAGGTTGACGTAGTCGCCTTGCGGGGCAACGTTCTTCACGTAAAAGTAGGACTTCTGCCAGAGCTTCACCGACTGGATCAGCGGGATGGGCGGGAACGGATTGTTCTCGCCCATCCGCCTCATGGCAATGAAGGCTCCGCAGGGGGCGGGCACGCCCGCGACAACGGTGCCGAGCTTGCTCTGGAAGAATTCCCCCCAGAGCTCGAGAGTGGGGAGAACCCCAAGAAATCCCTCGCACAGGGTGACGAAAGCCGACAGCAGCATCACCGCGTTGGGCGTGAGGTGATGCAGCTGGAGGTGGTAGAATTCAAGGAAAGCTCAAAGGAATCCGCTCGCCGGGAGGCCGAAGCCGCGCAGGCAGTGCGAGCGGAAGATCACCCGCTCGCCCTCCTCCGGTGCCGGCGAGATCTCCCTCGACGGCGCCTGACGAACCCGCATGAAGTTCTCGCCCGGCAGGCGCCGCGTCCGGCGGAGGAACTCGACGTGGTCCTCGTGGACGTTGGAGCCATCCCACGAGCTCGACAGCGCCATGGGAGCGATGCGGCGGGGAGCAAGACGAAGCGACGGCGTAGACGCGCACGACCCCGCTACGGCGGGACCAAAGGAACCGAGAGGTCCGACGGCGGAACGGCACGGCAATGGGTTGCTGCGGCGGCGGAGGGAAGAAGAAGGAAGGTGAGAAGGGGTGGAGCGAGGGAGAGCGTGCGAGCCTCTGCCGCTCCCCCTCCTCCCCCTACTTATAGACCCGCGCGGTGGAGCCGAGGAGGCGTGGCGTGGGGGAACGTGGGGATCAACTGCGCCCACTCCCCCACGACCCACGATTATTGCGCCCTGATGGCATAATAAAACCACCGCGGGAAGGCGAGCGGTCCGTGTGGGCCGCAGAAGATCCGCGCTCGGGCCGAGGCCTGGGAGTGGCAGGCTCGGGCCTGCAGCGGCGTCCCGTCGCGCGCGTGCGTTGGCAGGATTTCCTTGCCACGTGGCCCGCGGGATGGCGCGCGGTCAGCTCACAGGTCGACCCGCATTCCCGCCTACGAGGAACGGGGCTTCCCGAAGACGGCGCGCACAAGCAAAGCCGGCCCCTCAGGATAGGAAGCTGACCAAGCTTCTCGTCCCTTTGTCAGCCTCGAAGCTCGATCAGCTTCGGGGACTACTGTCGGAGTAAATGACCACGGGTAGCCTAGCCGGCACCCCCTGGCTCTTCTGAAAAATTACAAGCCGATCCGGCCCTCGAGAATCCAAGACGTGGGGCCGCCTTCCCCTTGCCGGCTGTCTCCCAGGCCGGCTATCGGAAGGCGACCCAACTTTAGCCCTCATGAAGAAAGCCGCGGGAGGGCCGGCTCCGAGAAGCCGGCCGCGAGAAGGCCGACTCCAAGAAGCCGGCTCCCACAAAGCGGTCAAGATCGTACCCTTGAAGTCTGCATCCACATAACGGCGATGTGACGGGGCATGGCTACAGTAAAGCCTGCCACCCCCGAATCCCGGAGCACGCCTGGCACAGTGCGTCGTACGGGTGGCCATGGCCCGTCTGGCACAGCACTGTTGCCACGTTGACCCTGATGTCATCCACGACGGGCTGCCAGTGCGGCCCACGGGCGGTGGGCCCCTTCGGGCAGAGAGACACCCGAAGGCGGCCAGGCCTCCCCCAGTCAGCCCAAGACAGAGCCGGCTCTCTACAGCCAGCTTGCCACCTCCCTCGAAGGAGACGGCCCATTAAGGAGACAATACGCGGTGAGGCTACAGCGATCACCCGCCGGACGGCGGCACTGTAGCCACGCCCCTCTCGGCGAAGCCCTCGTCACCAGGATTGAGCAACAGTAACCAGCCACCGACAAGGACCTGGACAGTGGGGCCTGCCTGTCGACCAAGGAGCCGGCAACCGGCGGGACCCACCAACCGGCGGGCCCCAGCAGCCGGCGCAGAAGCCGGCGAGTGTAGTCACAGACGGCTGGGCCCCACGCCCAGCCGGATTACCATTATACCCCCGGGGGGTAGGCCTATATAAACCCCCCGGGACACCCATGCAAAGGGTTGATCCAAGCTAGTTCTAGACACCACATAGAGAGGGGAGGAGGGCTAGCCGTGCTCTACTTCTTCTCCTCACAAAACAGCTCAAGGAGCATCGTGTAGCTACTTGTTCATCTAGTGATCATGCGGAGACCCCGCAGAGCAGCATTAGGGGTGTATCTCCATGGAGAGCCCCGAAGCTGGATAAGATTCGCCGGCGTGCATGTCTTCACCTCATCCCGCTTCCAGGCACCGGCAACGTCTTACTGGTTCCCACAATGATAAGCCACCCGTTGGCATATGTCGCACCTACCACCCGACACTTCTCGATGCTGCTCACGGTCAACTCAGCTCCGCTCGGTTGGGGAATCTGCCGTACTAAGGGTTCTTTCTCATGGACGACAAGGTAACTAATTTAACGAGATATTATCTCATCGCTTATCCCAGTTCATCTACCTCCTTTAATCACCCTGCAGAAATTGCCGTGAATTCATTTTTATTCGAGTTGATTTGAGAGTTTTCTTTCATTCATAGAATGTATAGTGCGCCGACACTTCAGGACTTGGCGACCGCCACCAGAGATTCCATCTCATCGTACCAGACAACTTGAGGACGTGCACGGTATGTTCAATCTCACCCTAAATCGATTGGCATGGCCTACTTTCCTGAACATATTCTAAATATTGCTACATTTGGATAAAAGGTGCCACATGCACCATATACGTCAAAGGGGATTTCCCCCCTCTTCTTTCTATATTAGGAAAATTAATGATGTATTGTTCTTTCGATTACTCTCATATTTCCATGACATCATGTTTACCCTATTTGTTTAATTATAGACTTTTGTCCTTCGATTTCAACTGATGTATAGTTCTTTCAATTTGGGCCCATATTTGCATGTTACCATATTTTCTTTAACAATCCTATCATTTTCTGCAGGACATCCCTCGCTATGCAACAGATTATGTAGTGCACAATTTTTCCCTTTACATACATCAAGGCTCCACGAATGTCATACTGCACACAAACCATGGATTTACAATCGTTGCTACTGTAAGACTTGATGAACATGATGACTCCTATTTTGGCACTGGCTTTTGGAATGAAATTGCAAAGTTTTATGTATTGAAAGCTGGCACTAAAATTGCACTGCACATAGAAGGGCCTGGTCATGAGATATATGCTAACTTCCCCGACAAAATCATCCGTCCAGACTTTGTTCGAAGTAAGTTTTCTTTTCAACTATCTGCATATGTTAACTTACCCAGCAATGTCAAATGAATTGTGTAGTATTTAAGAAACCAATTGTTATTCCCTTTTCTTACTATATCCCTACCTAATAACTTCTAGTTACCAATACACTTTTCTATTGCCCTGTTTTAACTAAATATTCCATGTACTCCCATTTCTATCAGAAAGCGCTGCTGACAAGGAGACTCCAGAGATGGAGAACGGGGCTGCCAAAAAGCGGAGGCGGGGCGAGCTAGAACCGCAAGCGACTCCAGCAGGCCTAGACTTAATCAGCAGCCTCCCCGATGAAATGTTGAGAGTCATCATTGATTCATCTCCAACGTATCTATAATTTTTTATTGTTCCATGCTATTATATTATCTGTTTTGGATTTTTAATGGGCTTTATTATACACTTTTATATTATTTTTGGGACTAACCTACTAACCCAAGGCCCAGTGCAAATTGTTGTTTTTTGCCTATTTCAGTGTTTCACAGAAAAGGAATACCAAACGGAATCCAAACGGAATGAAACCTTCGGGAGAATTATTTTTGGAACAAACGTGATCCAGGGGACTTGGAGTAGACGTCAATAAAGGAGCAAGGAGGGCATGAGGCAGGGAGGCGCGCCTGCCCCCCTCGGCGCGCCCCCCACCCTCATGGGCCCATTGCAGCTCCACCGACCTACTTCTTCCTCCTATATATATCCATATACCCCAAAAACATCCAGGAGCACCACGAAACCCTATTTCCACCGCCGCAACCTTCTGTACCCAAGAGATCCCATCTTGGGGCCTTTTTCGGAGCTCCGCCGGAGGGGGAATCAATCACGGAGGGCTTCTACATCACCACCATAGCCTCTCTGATGATGTGTGAGTAGTTTACCACAGACCTTCGAGTCCATAGTTATTAGCTAGATGGATTCTTCTCTCTCTTTGGATCTCAATACAAAGTTCTCCTCGATCTTCTTGGAGATCTATTCGATGTAATTCTTTTTGCGGTGTGTTTATCGAGATCCGATGAATTGTGGGTTTATGATCAAGTTTATCTATGAACAATATTTGATTCTTCTCTGAAATCTTTTATGTATGATTTGTTATCTTTGCAATTCTCTTTGAATTATCAGTTTGGTTTGGCCTACTAGATTGATCTTTCTTGCAATGGGAGAAATGCTTAGCTTTGGGTTCACTCTTGAGGTGTCCTTTCCCAATGACAGCAGGGGTAGCAAGGCACGTATTCTATTGTTGCCATCGAGGATAAAAAGATGGGGTTTATATCATATTGCTTGAGTTTATCCCTCTACATCATGTCATCTTGCCTAATGCATTACTCTGTTCTTATGAACTTAATACTCTAGTTGCATGCTGGATAACGGTCGATGTGTGGAGTAATAGTAGTAGATGCAGAATCGTTTCGGTCTACTTGTTGCGGACGTGATGCCTATATACATGATCATGCCTAGATATTCTCATAATTATGCACTTTTCTATCAATTGCTCGACAGTAATTTGTTCACCCACCGTAATACTTATGCTATCCTGAGAGAAGCCACTAGTGAAACCTATGGCCCCCGGGTCTATCTTCCATCATATAAGTTTCCAATCTATTTTACTTTGAGGTAAATACACTAGTGGTGCTTGAACTTGCCATGGATGTTCACTTTAGTGCCTGAACTTGAAAAATACATCAAACTGGTTCTAAAACTTGGCATGAACGTGCAAATACGGTGCTAATCCTATCCGTAGACGTAAAGTGCATCCGCGTGTCATCGTATATGGATGATGTGGCACTGACATGGTGTGGGGCCCAACTGTAGGTAGAAAACATAATTATTACTTGAGTACTATATACAATTCTATGACTAGTGGGCCCACCTGTCAATACATTAGAAAAATTAATATGAAGAATGAAAAAGTGCGACAAACAGGAATCAAACAAGCAACCGGATGACTGCCAGCTAGTTGCGCTAGCCACTATACCAACCATGTACTTATTATTAAAATAGGCCACTCAATTTATATGTAGTTTAACTAAAAGTCTTGTGCCCATAATTTGGCTGCAGCTAGTGACAAATTTTGCACACGTTATTTTTCAAAAAAAGTTGTGAAAAGCGTATTACTACTAATCATAATAATAAATTTAAGATTCAGATATTCATGTGTCAGTAATAATTACGTCATGCTACACAAATATCTGTGTGCACAAAAAGTAAATATGTAGAGGAGTTTAATAAAATAACATACAAAAAAATGTTCATGTAAGTTTTACAAATATTGACTTATTATTTAGAATATTTTTAACTATAATACATGAGTGTTTAAAAATATTTGTAAATTAATTTTTAAAGAATATGTGAATATTTATTCAAACCTTTGAATAATTGAGTGAATATTTACAAACGGTAATCTAAAAGAAATGAATGATTTATATTATACAAACATTGCTATAATTCTTATATACTATTTCATGATTGTATATTTTAAATATCGTATATCATTGTTAAATATAATCCATGACTGTGTATTTTCAATGTTTGTTTACAAAAAGTTTGAAACACTCATATATTATATTTAAAATAGTTTTTTCCAAATAATTAGTTAATATTTCTAAAACTAAGTTTTTTTATCGCATACCTCTATATATTTATTTTGTGTGCACACTGATATTTGTGTATAATGAGGTAATTATTAATAACACATGAATATTCGAATCTAACTTTTCTTATTATGATTATTATTTACATACTTTTTACATTTAAAAAAATGTATGCAACATGGCCACTGGCTGCAGCCAATTTATGTAATAAGAGTTTTTTGTTTAAGTACATAAAATCTGAGGGACTTTCCATGTCAGCAAAATATGTTGGTTGGAGTGGCTAGCGCATGCATCGCCCAAGGGGCAGGCAGGAAATTCGATTCATGCAGTCTATTTTATGTTATTTTTCCTAATTACTGACAAGCGGGCCCACTACTCATAGAGTAATATAGTGCTTAAGCATTTTTATTTCGTAACTACGAATGGGCCCCACGCCATGTCAGTGACACGTCAGCCATATACATTGCCACGTTGATGCATATTACGTCTACAGACAACATTAGCACCGTATTTACCCGTTCATGCCAAGTTGTAGAACCAGTTCAATGTATTTTTCAAGTTTAGGCACCAAAGTGAACATCCATGACAAGTTCAAGCACGTTTTTACCTCTTTTACTTTGCAATCTTTACTTTCAATCTATATCATAAAAATACCAAAAATATTTATCTTATTATCTCTATCAGATCTCACTCTCGTAAGTGACCGTGAAGGGATTGACAACCTCTTTATCGCGTTGGTTGCGAGGTTCTTATTTGTTTGTATAGGTGCGATGTGACTTCCGTGTAGTCTCCTACTGGATTGATACCTTGGTTCTCAAAAACTGAGGGAAATACTTATGCTACTTTGCTGCATCACCCTTTCCTCTTCAAGGAAAAACCAATGCAGTGCTCAAGAGGTAGCAAGAAGGATTTCTGGCGCCGTTGCCGGGGAGGTTGCACCAAGTCAAGTCAAGATTTGATCTCCCGTCAACAAGCCATTTCTGGCGCCGTTGCCGGGGAGATCTACGTACAAGTCAAGACATACCAAGTACCCATCACAAACTCTTATCCCTCGCATTACATTATTTGCCATTTGCCTCTCGTTTTTCTCTCCCCCACTTCACCCTTGTCGTTTTATTCGCCCTCTTTTTTCCGTTCGCCTCTTTTTCGCTCGCTTCTCGTGTGCTTGTGTGTTGGATTGTTTGTCACGATGGCTCAAGATAATACTAAATTGTGTGATTTTTCCAATACCAACAATAATGATTTTATTAGCACTCCGATTGCTCCTATTACTGATGCTGAATCTTGTGAGATTAATACTGCTTTGTTGAATCTTGTCATGAAAGATTTGTTTTCTGGCCTTCCTAGTGAAGATGCCGCTACCCATCTAAACAGCTTTGTTGATTTGTGTGATATGCAAAAGAAGAAAGATGTGTATAATGATATTGTTAAATTAAAGCTATTCTCGTTTTCGCTTAGAGATCGTGCTAAAACTTGGTTTTCGTCTTTGCCTAAAAATAGTATTGATTCTTGGAACAAGTTCAAAGATGCTTTTATCTCTAAGTATTTTCCTCCCGCTAAGATCATCTCCCTTAGAAATGATATTATGAATTTTTAAGCAACTTGATCATGAACATGTTGCACAAGCATGGGAGAGGATGAAATTAATGATATGTAATTTCCCTACTCATGGTTTGAATTTCTTGATGATCATACAAAAAATTTATGCTGGATTGAATTTTGCTTCTAGAAATCTTTTAGATTCGGCCGCGGGAGGCACTTTTATGGAAATCACTTTAGGAGAAGCTACCAAACTCCTAGATAATATTATGGTTAATTATTCTCAATGGCACACCGAAAGATCTACTAGTAAAAAGGTTCATGCTATAGAAGAAAAAAATAATGTTTTGAGTGGAAAGATGGATGAACTTATGAAATCGTTTGCCAATAAGAGTGTTTCTTCTGATCCTAATGATATGCCTTTGTCTACTTTGATTGAGAATAATAATGAATCTATGGATGTGAATTTTGTTGGTAGGAACAAATTTGGTAACAACGCGTATAGAGGAAACTTTAATCCTAGGCCGTTTCCTAGTAATTCCTCTAATAATTATGGTAATTCCTACAACAATTCTTGTGGAAATTATAATAAGATGCAATCTGATTTTGAATCTAGTATTAAAGAATTGATTAGTTCACAAAAGAGTTTCAATGCTTTGATTGAAAAAATTTGTCTAAGATTGATGAGTTGGCTAGGAACGTGGATAGAATTTCTCTTGATGTTGATTCTTTGAAACTTAGATCTATTCCACCTAAGCATGATAGCAATGAGTCTCTCAAAGCCATGAGAATTTCCATTGATGAGTGCAAAGAAAGAACCGCTAGGATGCGTGCTAAGAAAGATTGCTTTGTGAAAGCGTGTTCTTCTAGTTTTCATGACAATAAAGATGAAGATCTAAAAGATCAAAAATTTACATAGCAATGAACCCACTATTTTTGGATTTCAAGAACTTTAATTATGATAATTGCTCTTTGATAGATTGTATTTCCTTGTTGCAATCCATGCTAAATTGTCCGCATGCTTATAGTCAAAATAAAGCTTTTACCAAACATATCGTTGATGCTTTAATGCAATCTTATGAAGAAAAGCTTGAATTAGAAGTTTCCATCCCTAGAAAACTTCATGATGAGTGGGAACCTACTATTAAAATTAAAATTAAAGATCATGAATGCTATGCTTTATGTGATTTTGGTGCTAGCGTTTCCACGATTCAAAAACTTTGTGTGATGTGTTAGGTTTCCGTGAATTTGATGATTGTTCTTTAAATTTGCACCTCGCGGGTTCCACTATTAAGAAACCTATGGGAAGGATTAATGATGTTTGAGGGAGTCCTGGATTAGGGGGTCTCCGGAAAGCCAGACTATATCCTTTGGCCGGACTGTTGGACTATGAAGATACAAGATTGAAGACTTCGTCTCGTGTCCGGATGGGACTCTACTTGGCATGGAAGGCAAGCTAGGCAATACGGATATGTATATCTCCTCCTTTGTAACCAACCTTGTGTAACCCTAGCCCTCTCCGGTGTCTATATAAATCGGAGGGTTTTAGTCCGTAGGACAACATACAATCATACCATATGCTAGCTTCTAGGGTTTAGCCTCTCTGATCTCGTGGTAGATCTACTCTTGTACTACTCATATCATCAATATTAATCAAGCAGGACGTAGGGTTTTACCTATATCAAGAGGGCCCGAACCTGGGTAAAACATCGTGTTCCTTGCCTCCTGTTATCATCCGCCTTAGACGCACAGTTCGGGACCCCCTACCCGAGATCCGCCGGTTTTGACACCGACATTGGTGCTTTCATTAAGAGTTCCTCTGTGTCGTCGCTAGAAGGAAGGATGTCTCATCTCGTCTTTAAAGACGGTACTACTGTTGGGGGAGCTTTGGCTGTCGGCCAAACTCTCTGGCTAGGCGGGTTCATCATGACCGCCTGTTCGGCCGCCGCGCCGACGATGAATTCTCGGGTCATCGAAAACAGCCTCCACGTCAAATCGGCACTCACCAAACAGATGGATCCAATGGAGCTCTTCTCCTTAAAAGAGCTCTTGGATCGCATCGCCGCCTTGGGAGTCACTACGGACTATGATCGGATTGGGCTTAAACCCGATCAAAGGGAGATTAACTCTCCACCGGTCACTCATCATATTGTAGTGGTGGAGGAACAATGCGGCGACCTTTCCTCTATCCTGAGGACCAAATATGTCCGGATTCCCGAGCTCTCCGAGCCGGACGCCCGTTCGCGGGAGGACAACACCCAATCCTTGAACTTAGAGTCAGGCAGCGGGCCAGGATCATCGGGTCACACCCCGGAACCGGAACTTTCAAAATTGGAAATTCCTCGGCCCTTGGATCCCAGATCAGGTGAGGGTTCGGATTCAATTCCACCCACCCACCCAAACATAAGCGATCTTTCCCACATCATGCAAGAGCCCCAGGAAACAGTACATCACTATTGGGCCAGATTCCTCCTTGCGATGAACAAGGTTAAGGACTGTCACGAGGAAGACGCAATCCTATTTTTCTGCAATAATTGCACGGACAAGGGAATCCTTAACGCCATAAATCGCCGTGAGATAACACGCTTCGCTGACTTGGCGTCCATAGTACGAAAGTACTGTGCGATGGAAAGTGCCTAGAAAACTGAAGTAAACTTTTGGGATAATCCGGCCCTGAATTCAAACCCAGTCCGAAACAAAAGGGTGCATTATCACAATACACCCGGGTCAACTACCAAAAAGCAAAAACCCTCTACAGGGTATGGAACCGTACTGGAAGGATGGCTCAACGGACCCTGCAAAATTCATAGTACAGTGGATACAATACCAACGCACGGCCTTAGAGCATGTTGGATACTCCGGCAGGTGGCCAAAAGTGGTGAGGATCTTCTTATCCCACATACCACGGAGCACCATCCAGTGGATAACAATACGGTGTTAACAGTGTTCAGACCTTTGCGTCAAATAACAGGCGCAAGCAAACACTCCGCAGCATGGCCGAAATCTGCCACGTAGCAGCAACAAATCCATGGAGTGACACGGCTATTACCTTCAATGCCAGTGATGAACCCAAATTCCGAACAGCCCGAGCACCAGCCGCACTGGTCCTCAGTCCAATCGTGGATGGCTTTCGACTCACCAAAGTACTCATGGACGGCGGCAGCGGACTAAACCTCATCTATGAGGAAACCCTTCAAAAGATGGAAATAGACTGGAACCGCATCGAGCAAAGTAGCACAACCTTTAGAGGAATTATCCCCAGTCGGGAAGCACGCTGTGCTGGGAAAATCACGCTAGATGTGGTATTCGGCACGCCGGATAATTACAGGTCCGAAGAAATTACATTCCAAGTGGCCCCGTTCAGCAGTGGTTATCACGCTCTTTTAGGACGGGAGGCATTCACAATCTTCCAAGACGTACCCCATTACGGGTACATGAAGCTCAAAATGCCCGGGCCCAATGGAATCATCACTCTCGCCAGCGATCCGGACACAGCACTCCGCGCCGAAAACAAAACAGCCGCATTGGCCCTCGAGGCACTATCCGAAGCCCTCTCGGCTGAGGAATTAACTACGCTACGCTCCACAGTGGACAGGGACAACGTGATACTCGACAAGAGATCCAAGTCCACCTCTTTTAAACCAGCGGATGAAATAGTCAAATTCCAAGTCCACCCAACGGACCCTACAAAAACAGCCTCCATTGGGGCACAGCTAAGCCCCGCTGTGGACGCCGCACTACGAGAGTTCCTGCGCGAGAACTGGGACATATTCGCCTGGCATCCCTCAGACATGTCAGGAATCCCACACAGGTTGGCCGAGCATAGCCTCAATATCCTAAAGGGATTCAAGCCGGTCAAGCAAGCTCTTCGGCGTTTCTCTGAACCTAAGAGACAGGCCATGGGAGAGGAACTAGCCAAGTTATTGGAGGCCAGATTCATCAAAGAAATAAAACACCCGGACTGGCTAGCAAACCTAGTGATGGTACCAAAGAAGGACAAATCCTGGCGCCTTTGTGTCGACTTCAAAGACCTCAATAAAGCTTGCCCAAAGGATCCCTTCCCCCTCGCACGCATCGATCAAATCATTGATGCTACTACAGGACACGAGTCATTGTGTTTCCTCGACGCATACTCCGGTTACCACCAAATCAAGATGGCGGAGTCCGACCAAGCCGCAACGGCATTCATCACACCATACGGTCCCTTTTGTTTTAACACAATGCCTTTTGGGCTCAAAAATGCCGGCGCAACATATCAGCGCATGATTCAGACATGTCTGGAGAAACAAATCGGCAAAACAGTAGAGGCATACGTAGACGATGTGGTCGTCAAAACCAAACACGTCGACTCTTTGATAGACGACTTGAGGCTCACATTCGACAACCTCCGAACATATGACATCAAGCTCAATCCGGAAAAATGTGTTTTCGGTGTACCAGCCGGAAAGCTCCTGGGATTCATTGTCTCCAGTAGAGGTATTGAAGCTAATCCGGCTAAAATCAAAACGTTGTCACAGTTGGCTACCCCAACAGACCTCAAACAAATCCAAAAGCTAACTGGATGCGTGGCGGCTCTAAGCCGCTTTATCTCCCGCCTGGGAGAAAAGGCTTTACCCCTTTATCGCCTCCTTCGGCGCACCGAACACTTCGAGTGGACGGACGCGGCCACAGCCGGATTAGAAGAAATAAAGGCCATTCTGGCAACCAACCCGATCCTGGCCGCACCAAACATCGGCGAACCAATGATGTTGTACATTGCGGCAACTCATCAAGTTGTAAGCGCGGTGCTCGTTGTCGAACGGGAAGCGGACGGACACAAATTCCCTCTTCAAAAGCCGGTATACTATGTATCCACTATCCTCACTCCATGCAAATCACGGTACCCGCATTACCAAAAAATAGCATATGCGGTATTCATGGCATCGCAGAAACTGCGACACTACTTTCAAGAGTGTTCGATTACAGTAGCCTCGGAAGTGCCACTTAATGATATTATCAACAACCGCGACGCTACGGGCCGGATTGCCAAATGGGCCATTGAGCTCCTCCCATTCGACATAACATACAAACCTCGCTGAGCCATTAAATCGCAAGTACTGGCCGACTTCTTCACCGAATGGACGGAGGCCGAACTCCCTATAGAGTACGGCGCATACTCCAATTGGATCATGCACTTCGACGTTCTTAAATGCTGGCCGGTCTAGGGGCTGGCGTCGTCCTGATGTCCCCAACCGGAGATACCGTTCGGTACATACTGCAAATATTGTATACAGATTCCAACAATGCAGCCGAATACGAAGCTCTGTTGCATGGTCTTCGGATGGCAGTCTCCATGGGCATTCAACGCCTGGAGGTGCGTGGGGATTCAAACCTTGCAATATCCCAAATAAACGGAGATTTCGACGCCAAGGATCCGAAAATGGCGGCCTATCGAAATGCCGTCCTAAAAATGTCAGCACGGTTCGAGGGACTCTAATTTCACCATGTGGCTCGGGAAAACAATCAGGCGGCGGATATCCTCGCCCGCATCGGCGCAAAACGCGACGCGGTCCCCCCCAACATATTCCTGGAGAGGCTCTTCAAGCCATCCGTAGCATGGGAATGTTGGAAATATGCCCTAGAGGCAATAATAAATTAGTTATTATTATATTTCCTTGTTCATGATAATCGTTTATTATCCATGCTATAATTGTATTGATAGGAAACTCAGATACATGTGTGGATACATAGACAACACCATGTCCCTAGTAAACCTCTAGTTGACTAGCTCGTTGATCAATAGATGGTTACGGTTTCCTGACCATGGACATTGGATGTCATTGATAACGGGATCATATCATTAGGAGAATGATGTGATGGACAAGACCTAATCTTAAGCATAGCACTAGATCGTGTAGTTCATATGCTATAGCTTTTCTAATGTCAAGTATCATTTCCTTAGACCATGAGATTGTGCAACTCCCGGATACCGTAGGAATACTTTGGGTGTATCAAACGTCACAACGTAACTGGGTGGCTATAAAGGTGCATTACAGGTATCTCTGAAAGTGTCTGTTGGGTTGGCACGAATCGAGACTGGGATTTGTCACTCCGTGTAAACGGAGAGGTATCTCTGGGCCCACTCGGTAGGACATCATCATATGCGCAATGTGACCAAGGAGTTGATCACGGGATGATGTGTTACGGAACGAGTAAAGAGACTTGCCGGTAACGAGATTGAACAAGGTATAAGGATACCGACGATCGAATCTCGGGCAAGTAACATACCGATAGACAAAGGGAATTGAATACGGGATTGATTAAGTCCTTGACATCGTGGTTCATCCGATGAGATCATCGTGGAACATGTGGGAGCCATCATGGGTATCCAGATCCCGCTGTTGGTTATTGATAGGAGAACGTCTCGGTCATGTCTGCATGTCTCCCGAACCCGTAGGGTCTACACACTTAAGGTTCGGTGACGCTAGGGTTATGAAGATATGTGTATGCAGTAACCCGAATATTTTTCGGAGTCCCGGATGAGATCCCGGACGTCACGAGGAGTTCCGGAATGGTCCGGAGGTAAAGATTTATATATTATATATAGGAAGTCCAGTTCGGCCACCGGGAAGTTTCGGGGTCATCGGTATTGTACCGGGACCACCGGAAGGGTCCCGGGGGCCCACCGGGTGGGGCCACCTATCCCGGGGGTCCCATGGGCTGAAAGTGGGAAGGGATCCAGCCCAAAGTGGGCTGGGGCGCCACTTCCCTTATGGCCCATGCGCCTAGGGTGAAGGGGGAAACCCTAAGGAAGAGTCCCAAGGAGGGAAGGCACCTCCTAGGTGCCTTTGGGGGGAGGACTCCTCCCCTGGCCGCCGCCCCCCTGGAGATTGGATCTCCTAGGGGATGACGCACCCCCCCCTTGGGATTCCTATATATAGTGGGGTAGGAGGGCCCCTCAAACACAACTTTTGCCTTTGGTGCAGCCCCTCCCTCTCTCCCCGTTACGTCTCTCTCTCGTAGTATAGGCGAAGCCCTGCTACTGTGACGCCCTGCATCCACCACCACGCCGTCGTGCTGCTGAATCTTCATCAACCTCTCCCTCTCTCCTTGCTGGATCAAGGCGTGGGAGACGTCATCGGGCTGTACGTGTGTTGAACGCGGAGGTGCCGTCCGTTCGGCACTAGGATCATCGGCGATCTGAATCACGACGAGTACGACTCCATCAACCCCGTTCACTTGAACGCTTCCGCTTAGCGATCTACAAGGGTATGTAGATGCACTCTCCTTCCCCTCGTTGCTAGTTTCTCCATAGATAGATCTTGGTGATACGTAGGAAATTTTGAATTTATGCTACGTTCCCCAACAGGGGAAGGGGACACCGATAACAACAGTCCGGACCCAGCCAAAATACCTGATACTGAACTCTCTGACACAATCGGAGGCTCCGCCACCGAAATAACACCTTCAGCCCACGAAATAATGGCCATTATTGCCCCGTGGACAGAACCATTCCTGGCCTACCTAACTAGACAGGAACTTCTGGAGGACCAAAATGAGGCACGCTACATAGTGCGGCGATCCAAGGCCTACAGGGTCCATGAGGGAGAATTGTACAAGAAAAGCACTATCGGAGTCCTTCAAAGGTGCATCTCCGAAGAGGAAGGGTGGAATCTTTTGGCAGAAATTCACGCTGGACTCGGCGGTCATCACGCCGCAGCCCGGGCTCTTGTAAGCAAGGCCTTCCGTACAGGATTCTATTGGCCAACGGCCTGGGCAGATGCACAGGACTTGGTCCAACATTGCGCCGGTTGCCAGCTTTTTGCAAATCAAAGCCACATGCCACCCACCGCCCTCCAAACAATCCCCATTACATGGCCCTTTGCGGTCTGGGGGCTTGACATGGTTGGACCCCTTAAAGGGGGAACCCACAAGAAAAAATACTTATTGGTCATGGTGATTAAATTCACCAAATGGATAGAGGCCAAACCGGTTAAAACAGCTGAATCCGGACCGGTGATAGATTTCATATCCGGGGTCGTACACCGTTATGGCGTCCCCCACAGCATCATCACTGATAATGGCACAAACTTCACGGCCGACGAGGTAAAACTCTGGTGCAGCAAAATGGGCATCAAGCTCGATTATGCCTCAGTCTATCACCCACGAACCAATGGTCAAGTCGAGCGAGCAAACGGTCTTATAATGAGCGGCATTAAACCTAGATTAGTGCGTTCCTTAACGGAGTCTAACACGCACTGGGTAGAGGAGCTTGACTCCGTACTCTGGGGGCTGCGGACCACGCCGAATCGTAGTACCGGATATACACCCTTCTTTATGGTGTACGGCGCAGAGGCAGTCTTGCCCTGTGACATAATTCATGACTCACCTAGAGTGCGCATGTATGAAGAAAGAGAAGCCGAGCTCGATCGGAAGGACAGTCTGGACACCTTGGAGGAGGAGCGCGACGTAGCCAAAGCCCGTTCCGCATTTTACCAGCAACAGGCTCGCAGATACCAAAGCATAGAAGTACGGGCCAAAACTTATAACGTTGGCGAACTAGTTCTACGCCTGCCGGATAAGAAAAAGAACAAGCTCGAGCCCAAATGGGAAGGTCCCTTCATTATTGACCAAGTTCTGACCGGTGGAGCGTACCGACTGCGGGATGCATCGACTAGTCGACTCGAGCCGAACCCATGGAACGCGGCCAGGCTCTGAAGATTCTACGCCTAGCACCGGACTCTATGTTAGTCCCCTCCCTTTGTCCATTTTTCACAAATACATTATCTGTCTTGTTTTCCTTTCTTTCTTTTCTTATTTCTCTAGGCCTTCAAGGGTCACCTTGTGCCCTGTTTGCACACTACAGATGCGCTAGCCGCACTCTACATACCTGGGGCCTTCCTTCACAGAAGCTTAAATTATTTATCCGGGCTTCATGCCCAACACATGTGTTCTACTTCCGCATGTACCTTTTTTCACCATTATATGCATCGATATGACTTAAGTTTTGGCCAAGCTGGGTTGCCTGGCTCTTGTATTTATGCCCTACGTTCCCGTTAATTTGGCTAGGGCATAAGGGGAGCACCTCTGCGATTGTTACTGCCGGGTCAGCCGGATGTGTACCTCAGACTGGGTGAAGCCGAAAGCTAGCGTTCTTAAGAGAATATTCGGTCGGTGAACAAAAGATGATTTTTATTTATTGTCCATATCTGCCCCCAGATGCTTTTTCTGCGTTTCTTATCGTAGTCCAGACATGCACTTTAGGGCATGCTTACCCAGGGAAAGGAACCGTTAATGGAACTATTCTCCCTAGAAGATGTTTCTTACTACCCATGTAATATAACATAACTAGTTGGGCACTTGTCTGATAAAGCACTAATGACCCCTACGCCTGGTCTCCACGCATACCCCAGTTCTTATATAACTGAGCGGGTATTCGGATTCACTCCGGACTATCGGGCCTGGAGGTTGAAGCGAAAAGGTCCGCAGCGGCAAATGATCTACAATCCGGCTAGAAGGCATTATACATGTCACTTTAATTACATAGTCATGCAGACTGACTAAACTCCTCTTCTATACCATCCAACAGGCGGTCTAGCTTACAATCCTGTTGGGAATACTTTGTGGCTAATTCTACTTGCCCATAAACTAAGCTAACAGGGATCTCTTTTCCGTCGGGCCCCACAGGTCTGACCTCGGCCATGTGATTTGGGTCTGCCTTGGTATACCGAGTCTTCACCATGGCCCAGGCCTCTCTGGCACCCTGTCGGCAGGCCAATATCTTCCATAATCGGAGGCGCCGCCGTGCTCCCCTGAGCTTCTCCGTAAGCTCTGCAACGCCCTCTGGCAAGGAGACAGATGGCCACAAAGCCTGGGAAACACCTTGCATCACCTGCCGAACTTGTTCGTGCAGATATGACAGCTCGGACAGAAGATTACCCGCAGACCCGGGCATTTCCTCCGCGGGACGACCTGTCAGCATACCTACAGACATAACGCTGTTAGTCAACTTCTTCGCCGAACTCCTTTAGCAGGATTCATTCAAGCACTTACTAAAAATGTCGCGCCGAAGCCGCTTATTCTCCTTCTCGGATTCCGTAAGCTGGCCCCGAACGTCTTTCAGTTCAACGCTCAGCTTAACATTGGCATCTTGGAGACTGTTTTTCTCCAGCATAACCTTACTCAGCACGCGTTTGCCGGCCTCTAGCTGTCGCATAACATGCTGGTCCCCCGGATTCTCTCTGGACTCATCTGCAAAATCAATTGTTAGATCTGCAGACACGCCGCACACTATATGGTAACCACCATTCTTTAAAGTAAATGTTACCAGCGGGAGGCTTTTTCTATTCCTACAATGTGGCAAGAGCGGCCCCCAGTTGGGTCTTGCATTCCTCCAGCTCCTGGGACAGCCTAGTATTCTTCTCTGTAAGAACCTGCACATTATAGATGATCCTTAAATCAGTTCTGCTAACTGTTTCAAGGCTTAGGGGCTACTGATACATATAAATCGTCAGATTTACTCACCCGTACATCCTTTACATACTGATCCGTGGCTCTGGCTAGACCATCTTGAGCAGCACAAAGGTACGCCTCTCCAGAATTGAAGGCGTTGAATGCCTCTGGTGAGAAAAAAGTGCCGCGGAGTATGGCCCGGCGGCGCCTATGATTCATGGCGCTTTCCAGTTCTGAATTTGTAGCGGACAATCTATCTGCATCCTCTGTCGGGGGATTATCCGGCGCCTGCCCCATATCGCCTTCCGCCTCTATGTCCGGTCCTGGCGCCCGACTGGTGGAAGCTTGATTGGCAGCATCGTCGGACATATTCTGGCGAGCGTTCTTTCTGTTAAAGAAACGCGAGCGTCATTACATTTTGAGAAAGACGACAACCACGGAGCAGGGTTTTTCCTATACCTTTGCGTCGGCGTCTCCGTCCTGACCGCCTTCCTTTTTGGCCTACCCAGCCTCGGGACCACTTGTTGGCGAGTTGCCGCGGGTTCGGCAGGGCGTCCCGAATGCCTTCCCTGTAAAAGATGCCATGTGTATATGGTGGGTGAAGATCCTAAAAGGGGATCCTAGTTTTGGAGTTGGGACTTTTTGATTTTTCTTACCTGCGATGCAGGGAGCAGTCCGGGATAGTCGGCCGTAATGGCCACCGGGGCATCGTCGCAGCTTAACTGGTAGAACTGCCGGTCTATCAGTTCCACGGAGATAACTAAATCTTCTTCGAGTCCGGAATCGATGGCCCGGTCAGGATCCTCTGGTTGTGGAGAAGGGCTGCCGACCTCCTTTATGGCTTTTCGTAGTTCCTGCCGCAAGGTGGCAAGGTGAATACTTACGACTAAGAATGCAGGAAAAATGGGAGCAGGGAAATATAACTTACCCAGCTTGGAGGATTGTACATAGAGAATCCATCCCGTGGCTTGATGCGGGTGAACTCCTCTTCCTCGCCCTTGAACAGTTCAGACAGAATCTTCGCTAGAGCGGCAGCATTGTCCGGACCCTTACGCCCGCAGCGGGTGGCGTCATCCGCACCGTTATAACACCACAAGGGGTGCCCACGATATTGGAGTGGTTGCACTCCCCGCATTATGCAAATCGACATAACTTCAATTATTGTCAATCCGGATCGAGCTAGTGCTTTGATCCGGTTCATCAGATAGAGGACTTCTCTGTTGTCTTCCGCCTGGGGGCTCCGTGGGCGCCAACTTCGGCGCTTCTTCAGAGGAGCATTGTTGAACTCGGGTAGACCCCGCCGAACAGGGTCCGAAAGGGGGACATCCTCCATATAAAACCATTCCGAAGGCCAGTCTTCGGACGACTTCTTCGGGGTACCGGACAGGTATCCGGTATCGGCGATGCGCCATATTTCGGCTCCGCCCACTTGATAAAGTGATTCCCTCTGTGTGCGAGGGACAAGGCAGAATAGCCTTTTCCACAACTCGAAGTGAGCCTCGCAGCCCAGGAACAACTCGCAGAGAGCAACATAGCCGGCGATGTGTAGGATGGAGGCAGGGGTAAGATTGTGTAGTTGGAGTCCGTAGAACTCCAGGAGCCCGCGAAGGAACGGAGGAATTGGAAATCCGGGTCCCCTTAGTAAGTAAGGAACAAGGCAAACCCGTTCCCCCATGGAGGGACAGGGAAAGTTCTCCGCTTGCTCCCCGCCATTGTAGGTGGCGAGCCCGGCTCGAACGGGCACCATGTACGTCGGAGGGAGAAATCCCTTAGTCTGCAGCTTGACTAATCGACTGTATGGGACTGAACACCTCTCCCAATCACCGGGCTTAGGGCTACGGGGGCGGGAGGAGGAGCTGCGGAGGTCGTCCATGCTAGAATGGATCTTTCCGAAGCAAGCTCTAATGAATTCTCGCTGGGGGAGGATGATATGGATTGGATCTAAGAATCCCCATCCCTTTAATAGACAATTTATTTATCTGGCTAGGGGGCGAATGTAAAAACGCCCTGGCGCCTCGTATTCATTTGACGCGTGGGAGATAGCCCTTATTGGGCACAGAAGCCAAGAGGTTCAACATTTATGGAGCTAGACACTGCTTACGAACATTTGAAAGTTGGAGAAGAACCCGCCTTGCAATGTCGAAGACAACACTGCGCGCCGGACTCATCGTCATTGAAGCCTGGTTCGGGGGCTACTCAGGGAGTCCTGGATTAGGGGGTCTCCGGACAGCCGGACTATATCCTTTGGCCAGACTGTTGGACTATGAAGATACAAGATTGAACACTTCGTCTCATGTCCGGATGGGACTCTACTTGGCGTGGAAGGCAAGCTAGGCAATACGGATATGTATATCTCCTCCTTTGTAACCGACCTTGTGTAACCCTAGCCCTCTCCGGTGTCTATATAAACCGGAGGGTTTTAGTCCGTAGGACAACATACAATCATACCATAGGCTAGCTTCTAGGGTTTAGCCTCTCTGATCTCGTGGTAGATCTACTCTTGTACTACTCATATCATCAATATTAATCAAGCAGGACGTAGGGTTTTACCTCTATCAAGAGGGCCCGAACCTGGGTAAAACATCGTGTTCCTTGCCTCCTGTTATCATCCGCCTTAGACGCACAGTTCGGGACCCCCTACCCGAGATCCGCCAGTTTTGACACCGACAATGTTCTTATTGTTGCAAATAGGAATTATGTGCCCATAGATTTCATTGTTCTTGATATTGATTGCAATCCTACATGTCACATTATTATTGGTAGACCTTTCCTTAGAACGATTGGTGCTATTATTGATATGAAAGAAGGGAATATTAGATTCCAATTTCCGTTAAGGAAAGGCATATGGAACACTTCCCTAGAAATAAAATTAAATTACCTTATTAATCTATTATGAGAGCCACCTATGGATTGCATACCAAAGATGATAATACCTAGATCTATTCTTGCTTTTATGCCTAGCTAGGGGCGTTAAACGATAGCGCTGGTTTGGAGGCAACCCAATTTTATTTTTGTTCCTTGCTTTTTGGTTATGTTTAGTAATAAATAATTCATCTAGCCTCTGTTTAGATGTGGTTTTATGTTTTTAATTAGTGTTTGTGCCAAGTAGAACCTTTGGGAAGACATGGGGGAAGTTTATGTGATCTTGCTGTAAAAAAACAGAAACTTTAGCGCTCACGAGATTTGCTGCTATTTTTTACTGGAGAGTGCGATTAGGTTGATTCTTTTTGAAGATGATTAATAGACAAATTCATCACGTCCACCAATTTATTTCAGAATTGTTTGGGTTACAGAAGTAAACCTACAGATTACTACAGATTGTTCTGTTTTTGACAGATTCTGTTTTTCGTGTGTTGTTTGCTTATTTTGATGAATCTATGGCTAGTATCGGAGGGTATGAACCATAGAGAAGTTGGAATACAGTAGGTTTAACACCCATATAAATAAATAATGAGTTAATTACAGTACCTTAAGTGGTGGTTTGTTTTCTTATACTAACGGAGCTCATGAGATTTTCTGTTGAGTTTTGTGTTGTGAAGTTTTCAAGTTTTGGGTGGTAAAATTCAAGGACAACCAAAAGCCTAAGCTTGGGGATGCCCCGGAAGGCATCCCCTCTTTTCGTCTTCGTCCATCGGTAACTTTACTTGAGGCTATATTTTTATTCACCACATGATATCTGTTTTGCTTGGAGCGTCTTGTATGATTTGAGTCTTTGCTTTTTAGTTTACCACAATCATCCTTTATGTACACACCTTTTGGGAGAGACACACATGAATCGGAATTTATTAGAATACTCTATGTGCTTCACTTATATCTTTTGAGCTAGATAATTTTGCTCTAGTGCTTCACTTATATCTTTTAGAGCACGGTGCTGGTTTTATTTTATAGAAATTATTGATCTCTCATTCTTCACTTATATTATTCTGAGAGCCCTTTAGAACAGCATGGTAATTTTCCTTGGCTATAAAATTAGTCCTAATATGATAGGCATCCAAGATTGGTATAATTAAAACTTTCATAAAAAGTGCATTGAATACTATGAGAAGTTTGATGCTTGATAATTGTTTTGAGATATAAAGATGGTGATATTAGAGTTGTGCTAGTTGAGTAGTTGTGAATTTGATAAATACTTGTGTTGAAGATTGCAAGTCCCATAGCATGCACGTATGGTAACCGTTGTGTAACAAATTTGAAACATGAGGTGTTCTTTGATTGTCTTCCTTATGAGTGGCGGTCGGGGACAAGCGATGGTCTTTTCCTACCAATCTATCCCCCTAGGAGCATGCACGTAATGCTTGGTTTTTGATGCCTTGTAGATTTTTCCAATAAGTATGTGAGTTCTTTATGACTAATGTTGAGTCCATGGATTATACGCACTCTCACCTTTCCATCATTGCTAGCCTCTTTGGTACCGTGCATTGCCCTTTCTCACCTTGAGAGTTGGTGCAAACTTCGCCGGTGCATCCAAACCCCGTGATATGATACGCTCTGTCACACATAAACCTCCTTATATCTTCCTCAAAACAGCCACCATACCTACCTATTATGGCATTTCCATAGCCATTCCCAGATATATTGCCATGCAACTTTCCACCGTTTCATTTATGACACGCTTCATCATTGTCATATTTCCTTGCATGATCATGTAGTTGACATCGTATTTGTGGCAAAGCCACCATGCATAATTTATCATACATGTCAGCATTGCCCTTCCCGGTACACCGCCAGAGGCATTCATATAGAGTCATATTTTGTTCTAGTATCGAGTTGTAATCATTGAGTTGTAAATAAATAGAAGTGTGATGATCATCATTAATAGAGCATTGTCCCAAATAAAAAAGTGGAAATGCCAAAAAAAGGCCCAAAAAAGAGAAATAAAAAGGGGCAATGCTACTATCTTTTTTTCCACACTTGTGCTTCAAAGTAGCACCATGATCTTTATGATAGAGAGTCTCTTATTTTGTCACTTTCATATACTAGTGGGAATTTTTCATTATAGAACTTGGCTTGTATATTCCAACAATGGGCTTCCTCAAATGCCCTAGGTCTTCGTGAGCAAGCAAGTTGGATGCACACCCACTTAGTTTCTTTTGTTGAGCTTTCATACATTCATAGCTTTAGTGCATCTGTTGCATGGCAATCCCTACTCCTTGCATTGACATCAATTTATGGGCATCCCCCTAGCCCGTTGATTAGCTGCGTCGATGTGAGACTTTCTCCTTTTTTGTCTTCTCCACATAACCCCCATCATCAAATTCTATTCCACCCATAGTGCTATATCCATGGCTCACGCTCATGTATTGCGTGAAAATTGAAAATAGTTTGAGATTACTAAAGTATGAAACAATTGCTTGGCTTGTCATCGGGGTTGTGCATGATGAGAGCATTCTTGTGTGACGAAAATGGAGAATGACCAAACTATATTATTTTGTAGGGATAAACTTTCTTTGGCCATGTTATTTTGAGAAGACATGATTTCTTAGTTAGTATGCTTGAAGTATAATTATTTTTATGTCAATATTAAACTTTTGTCTTGAATCTCTCGGATCTGAATATTCATGCCACAACAAAGAAAATTACATTGAGAATTATGCTAGGTAGCATTCCACATCAAAAATTCTGTTTTTATCATTTACCTACTCGAGGACGAGCAGGAATTAAGCTTGGGGATGCTTGATACGTCTCCAACGTATCTATAATTTTTTATTGTTCCATGCTATTATATTATCTGTTTTGGATTTTTAATGGGCATTATTATACACTTTTATATTATTTTTGGGACTAACCTACTAACCCAAGGCCCAGTGCAAATTGTTGTTTTTTTTGCCTATTTCAGTGTTTCGCAGAAAAGGAATATCAAACGGAATCCAACCGGAATGAAACCTTTGGGAGAGTTATTTTTGGAACAAACGTGATCCAGGGGACTTGGAGTAGACGACAAGAAAGGAGCAAGGAGGCCACGAGGCAGGGAGGCGCGCCTGCACCCCAGGCCGCACCCCCCACCCTCGTGGGCCCCTTGCAGCTCCACCGACCTACTTCTTCCTCCTATATATATCCATATACCCCAAAAACATCCAGGAGCACCACGAAACCCTATTTCCACCGCTGCAACCTTCTGTACCCAAGAGATCCCATCTTGGGGCCTTTTCCGGAGCTCCGCCGGAGGGGGAATCAATCACGGAGGGCTTCTACATCAACACCATAGCCTCTCCGATGATGTGTGAGTAGTTTACCACAGACCTTCGGGTCCATAGTTATTAGCTAGATGGCTTCTTCTCTCTCTTTGGATCTCAATACAAAGTTCTCCTCGATCTTCTTGGAGATCTATTCGATGTAATTCTTTTTGCGGTGTGTTTGTCAAGATCCGATGAATTGTGGGTTTATGATCAAGTTTATCTATGAACAATATTTGATTCTTCTCTAAGATCTTTTATGTATGATTTGTTATCTTTGCAAGTGTCTTCGAATTATCAGTTTGGTTTGGCCTACTAGATTGATCTTTCTTGCAATGGGAGAAGTGTTTAGCTTTGGGTTCAATCTTGAGGTGTCCTTTCCCAGTGACAGCAGGGGTAGCAAGGCACGTATTCTATTGTTGCCATCGAGGATAAAAATATGGGGTTTATATCATATTGCTTGAGTTTATCCCTCTACATCATGTCATCTTGCCTAATGTGTTACTCTATTCTTATGAACTTAATACTCTAGATGCATGCTGGATAGCAATCGATGTGTGGAGTAATAGTAGTAGATGCAGAATCATTTCGGTCTACTTGTCGCGGATGTGATGCCTATATACATGATCATGCCTAGATATTCTCATATTTATGCAATTTCTATCAATTGCTCCACAGTAATTTGTTCACCCACCGTAATACGTATGCTATCTTGAGAGAAGCCACTAGTGAAACTTATGGCCCCCGGGTCTATCTTCCATCATATATGTTTCCAATCTATTTTACTTTGCAATCTTTACTTTCAATCTATATCATAAAAATACCAAAAATATTTATCTTATTATATCTATCAGATCTCACTCTCGTAAGTGACCGTGAAGGGATTGACAACCCCTTTATCGCGTTGGTTGCGAGGTTCTTATTTGTTTGTGTAGGTGCGAGGTGACTTGCATGTAGTCTCCTACTGGATTGATACCTTGGTTCTCAAAAACTGAGGGAAATACTTACACTACTTCGCTGCATCACCCTTTCCTCTTCAAGGGAAAACCAATGCAGTGCTCAAGAGGTAGCAATCATCTCCCTCCTCCCAATCAAATATGGGGCGCGGACAACCCTCCTTTCCCGGCGGTGGTGCCCCCTATGGAACTCCAGCCCTCTCGACCTCATCGACACCCACGAGCTCTGCCATGGCTATCTCAAAAGCTTGGATGCGTTCCCCAAGATCCTTGGCAGTCACCTTGGCCCAACCAAAGGCCTTAGAATGGGCAAGTTCCGTTCCAACGGCAAGGACCGAGCCAAGCTTGACGACTGGTTCCGATCCCCCGCCCTAGATCAGCTCGAGGAGCTCACTTTTGATGATGGGCATATGTGGTCGCTGCCAACGTCCGCACTCCGCCTCGCGCCCACGCTGCGCGTCGCCAAGTTCAGGAACTGCCATTTCCCGCCCCTTAATGATGCGCCCGCTCTTATTCTACCACAACTGAAGCACCTCGAGCTCGTCGTCGTCTTCCTCTCAAAGGGTGACATGGAGCACCTGCTCTGTGGTTGTACTGCACTCGAGTACCTTCGACTTCAGGCGATCAATGGGTCGAGTACCTTCCACATCACCTCCATGACTCTCCGAACTATTTATGTGTGTAGCTGGTGCGACGGGAAGACATCACAAAAGGTGGACCACGGTATGGTCATCCAGGACACACCTGCACTTGAGAGATTACTTGTAGTTGATCAAGAAGGTCCAACAAGAATCAATGTCATTTCTGCGCCGAAATTGACAGTGGTGGGCTACTCGTCTGACAAATACTCTGAACTTGTTATTGGATCCACACCCGTTCATATACAACAGCCGCCTTCTACCTCTCCTTCTACAAATTAACATTATTTCTAATTTTGAAGATGTTTGTTCGTTTGTCATTCAGAAAATGATTCCGACAAGCTTGACCTCGAAACTGCGCACAGTGAAGGTCTTGGCACTAGAATCTATCGGGCCCGACCTGGAGCAAGTTGTCAGTTTCCTGAGATGCTTTCCGTGCCTGGAGAAGCTATATATCGAGGTGATGTTCCTTTCCTTTTAAATGTTAACCATTAGGGAGTTCAATTTGTGACACCTTTTTCCAAGTTTACAATGACAATGTACTATGATTTCTGAAGGTTCTTTTGGAGGTTTTCAGTACATACATGCCCCCCCCATATTGGTTGCTTGATCCATATGGTTACATTCAACAAGCATTTCTCCTTTGGATTCATCTGTACTAGTTTTCTTAGGGAACTTTTCATCCACTCCAAACTCTTGTGAAGAATTCTACATTTGTCTAGAATGTAATCAAATGCCCATGTTAATCATGTCAGATCAAAGATGGCATGTTAGTGCATTTTACAAATCCTGCAAACCAAATAGCTAGGCCTGTAGTAATGTTCAAAACTGCATGTAGGCACTAACACATTTTCTTCTTTTGCAGATAAGATTAGGCCCAATGGTGGATAATGTGATACAATATAACAATCACGTCAAATGCCTAGATCTGCATCTCTCAGAAATTACTTTGAACTCCTACCAAGGGACCTTACCGGAGATTATATTCGTCAGGTTCTTTGTTCTCAAAGCAAGGGTGCTGAAGGAAATGAGGTTTTCCCTACATTTATTTCGCAAAAATGAATGGTCTGTTGATCAGTGCCGGCGCCTGTGGCAGAATGGAGTAGGCTCCAAAAATGCCGAATTTCATTTTGGAATTTCAGATGACAAAGTAATCGGAAGTCATCGGGTCAACCCCATACATGAGTTCTCAATGGCTGACCCCTTTGCAAAAATTGTGAGGTTTCGAAGCCGGACTTAGAAACGGTGATATTAGTTTGAACCTCTCTGATATCCATGTTCAGCGCATCAGCGCGAGCGTTTGCAGCTGATGAGCTGAATTTCATTTCTAATATCAGTTTGAACCTTGTAATCTTTGTATTTGAGCCATATAACTCTAGAACTTGAACCTTGTAACATTTCGAGCTTTTGTGGTACAATCGTTGAAATACATCGTATGAGACTCGTATATTGCTAGCACTATTTTGACCTTTATGCAATGGTCTTAGATTTTATTAACCATTCTTGAATCAGTTTACCTTGTCGATCTCACAGCACACGATCTGTATAGCTAACTCGACTACGATCTTCGACAATATTGCACACAGTTGGTTTCTTCCACCGTGTGCACTGTAGAGCGCAGAATTAATTATCGCATTCGAGTGTCCATCATCACCCTTCGGTGTAACTTTAACCTCATCACCCAAGGGTAAACTTATGACCGAAGTCACTCCACACACTTCGTTTTTACAAAGCTTTTTGCCAATAAACGCCCACGATTTGTCCCTCTTCTAGCCGACGCGTGGCCAAACTAGCCGGGCGGGAAGCTTGCACGGTAAACAACACGGTAGCGCGAGAACAGGCTCTTCGAGCCCACGCCTGGGGTGCGGTGTTGTCAACCGTGCACTGGATTCTGGAATCCTCCGCTATGAACATCGTGACGATTACAGGTCGGCCGGCCCCCATTTATTACAGCGGCCATTTAACCTACCCTTGTGTCTCTTCAACCTTTCAATCGTGCCCCACCATTGCAAGAAGCACACCCACCACGAGAAATTCTTAGAGGGTATCCTGCGCGGCTCCAATGGTGCTCCGAGCGGCTACCGGTGACGAGCAGCAGTTCACAATGCGTGCCATGGTGGACACCCACAGAAGGTTCATGGACCTCTCGGTGGTGTACACCAATGACCCGGTCTAGGCGGAGCACTCCATCCACATCATGGAGATGTTGCTTGCCAAGGAGAAGTACAAGGTGGTCGGGTTCGACCTCGAGTACACCCACGCTCATGCCGAGTCTCGTCCCAAGGTCGCCGTCGCCCAGATGTGCGTGCGCCACCACGTCCTCGTCTACCACTACTGCCTGGCCACAAGGCCTTGCGAGCGTTTCGCCAGGTTTGTCAACATCCCCCACTACATGTTTGCTATGGTGGACATCACCAACGATGCAAAGGCGCTCGAGAATTCGGGCATCGCCTGCCAGAATCTTGTCGACATCCAGGCCAATACAAGATCAGGGGTAGCAAGGAGCATGAGAAGGACACACTGGTTCACCTCGCCGAGGCCATCATCGACTCCTACTACAGAGACATGAAGGATTCGTGCAACAAGGACAAGCATGCCTGGCACTCGGCCTGGATGGAGAAAATCGACAAAGCTCACGTCGTGTACGCGGCCAAGGACACGAGCTACGACATGTACAGGCGGATCGTTGACATGAGGAAGTCCCTCCTTCCCCAAAACGGCCAGGGATCCAGCCGGAAGCAGAACAATGGCAAGTGTCGTCGCAACAATAAGTAGATGATTAGATCCTTGTTTCTCCTACTTTAGTATGCATGTAATTGCTTTCTTTGGTGTGTGGAAATGTTATGTGTGTAGTCACTTGTGTAATTGTATGCTTAATTTGGTTATGCAATGCTGTCTTTTTAAGTATATATGTTGATGCTGTAGACATAGGGTAGGTGTTGTGCGGACAAAGAAAATCACATCGCACATGGACTAAACAATGGAACCAGTCGGTGATGTTTTCATCAACCACTCACAATTGTATACCGGCAATCGTTTGCTCACAACACACACGGCTTGTTAGCAGTAATCGTATGTGTTGTTATCAATATTCGCACACATCTCCGATTACAGACATGTTTACCTCGTATCACACACATCTTATTCATTTGAACCATTTCTGTTCTCATGTCTCAACGCAAATAGTTCATCCGAGTGAACCACATGTCGTATATCGCACACGCCTTTGATCTGGCTCACTATTTCTTTTGTGTTTCCTAATCACAGACAGTTCATCCGAGTGAACCATATGCTGTGTATCGCACACGCCTTCATCTGGTTGCCTGTTTCTTTTGTTCCTCCTCATCGCAAACAGTTCATTGAACTGAACTGTATGCCCTTCATTGCACACGCAAATAAAACCTGAACCGTGTTTGATGCATCTGTCATCGCAAACGTTTTATACATTTCTGACGGTTTTCATACAGCACCGTTTGCGATTATTGCATCACACACAGTTTCTCGAAGGGTCTCTGATCGTAGTGTCACACTAGCAGCATCCTGTAGTAGTGGTTACTTGCCCGAGATTCGATTGTCGGTATCCCCATACCTCGTTCAATATCGTTATTGGCAGGTCTCTTTACTCATTTCGTAACGCAAGATCCCATGACCAACTCCTTAGTCACATTGAGCTCGTTATGATGAAGCATTACTGAGTGGGCCCAGAGATACCTCTCTGTCATACAGAGTGACAAATCCCAGTCTCGATTCGTGCCAACCCAACAGACACTTTTGGAGATACCTGTAGTGCACCTTTATAGTCACCCAGTTACGTTGTGACATTTGATACACCCAAAGCACTCCTACAGTATCCGAGAGTTGCACAATCTCATGGTCTAAGGAAACGATACTTGACATTAGAAAAGCTCTAGCAAACGAACTACACGATCTTGTGCTATGCTTAGGATTGGGTCTTGTCCATCACATCATTCTCCTAATGATGTGATCCCGTTATCAATGACATCCAAAGTCCACGGTGAGGAAACTACAACCATCTATTGATCAACGAGCTAGTCAACTAGAGGCTCACTAGGGACATGTTGTGATCTATGTATTCACACATGTATTACGGTTTCCTGTTAATACAATTATAGCATGAACAATAGAAAATTATCATGAACAAGGAAATATAATAATAACCACTTTATTATTGCCTCTAGGGCATATTTCCAAGACCAAACATATCACTAGGAACACACACACGGAAGTTAGATGGGATTCGCACAACCAAGGAATGAGCTCTAAGAGGTGGAACCACGGAAATGCTATTGTTGTACGGATACTAGAGAGACACTAGCTCGATTGCTCTAATGGGCTACATACGCTAGTGCACCAACCTAAGAGAGAAATGGGGCATCTACTATCCCAAGTATGCTTCTGTATGTATGAACCTGTAAGTGCATCTAGTGCCACCCCTAGTTGGTTTTGGAGTATTGACGACAAACCTGGTTGAGGGACTAATGTGTTTGTGAGAATTGCAGGATAACACAGGTAATAGTCCCTCATTGATTCGGTTTACCTACCAGAGATGACCCCTAAAAATGTGTGAAGACATTGAAGACAATGGTGGTATGTGAAGATATTCACACTGAAGACTATGACATGAGAAGACATCGCATGAAGACTTTGGAGCACGAAGACATAGTTGTTTCGTAGTTTCATCTTCTTCTTTGTTGAGTCATAGGAACCACTGTACTGTTAAGTGGGGTCCAAGTGAACATAGACAGAATGACTAAACTGATGCTCAACCAAATCCTAAGTCTTCGAGCAAAGACAATGAGAGCAAATCTTATCCAGAGCTGGATAAGTCAGCTTTACTTGTAGCCCAAGTCAAGCTGCCGCGTGTGTTTGAAATCTGACCGTTGGAACACGTGTCAGTTCCTTAGTGACCCAGGGTCATTTCGGACAAATCAGGTCGGGTTGCCTAGTGGCTATAAATAGCCCACCCCCTACACCATAAATTGGCGTCTGCTTAGAGTTAGTGCACAGCTTTTGTCGTTTGAGAGAAACCCACCTCCGAAGCCTTTGAGAGAGAAATCCTTGTGAGGACAAAGCCCTAAACACCCAGAGCCAAAGAGTGTTAGGCATCACTAAAGTCTTCCTGTCTGTGTGATCTGAAGACTTGTTACACTTGAGGACTGTGAATCCTCCAGCTGGTTAGGCGCCGCGTTCTGAGCATCCAAGAGTCATTCTGGATCGCCGGTGAACGAAGTCTGTGAAGGTTTGGAAGTCTACCTTGAAGACTTACCTGAGTGATTGGGCGAGGACTATGTGTCCTTAGCTTAAGGGGAATAAGGTGAAGACACGGTCTTCTGAGTTAAATCTCAGCCTCCCTAACCAGACGTACAGTTGTCACAGCAACTGGAACTGGTCCAACAAATCATTGTCTTCAACAAGCAACTGGTTCTATCCATCCCTTCTCTTTATTTATAGTTGGTACTTGTGAAGTCATTTTCTATCTGCATTATCTGTTTATCTTCACTGTGTGACTGTTTGTTCTGATTGGCTTCATACTATCTTCCATCCTGATCCATACTGCCTAGTTTCTATTAGTCTTTCTGCTTTCATTTCATTGTATACTAGACTATGGCTTTCCTAGTGTTGTCTACCTTCCGCTGCATGTTTATAGGTTCATTTCTATCGTTTGTCTTCGAAACATCCATGTTTTGAAGACTTTCATAAAAATCGTCTATTCACCCCCCTCTAGTCGATAACTAGCACTTTGGTATCAGAGCAAGGTACTCCCTTGTTCTGTGTGATTCGGTTTAACCACCTGGAGTTTTAGCTATGTCGACTGCAGGGATAATCAAAGTCTCCGTTGTGTGCCCCGTCTTCGATGGAACTGAATATCCCTACTGGAAGAATAAGATGCGTATGCATCTTGAAGCCATTGATGTCGACCTCTGGTATGTCGTCAAGAATGGCGTTCCCAAGACTGGTGAAGGTGCACCCCTGCTGATGTCAAGAAGTTCGTTCAACTGGATTCTACTGCCAAGAACATCATCTATGGTCATCTGACCAAAGGACAGTATGGCCGTGTGAGTGCTCTGGAAACATCGAAGCTAGTCTGGGACTGGCTCTCCAAGGTCAACGAAGGCGTCTCAACCCAGAGAGATCAAAGGATCAGTGTCCTTCGCAACCGCTTCAAGAGAAACGACAATGAGAATGTTCAGCTCACGTTTGATCGCCTCACTGACATCACAAATGAGCTTCAAGCTCTCGGTGCTACTGAGATCACCAAGCATGAAATCGTCAAGACGCTCCTGGGATCACTTGATAGCTCGTTTGACACCCTAGCCCTGATGATTCAAGAATGCCCTGACTTCAAGACACTCAATCCGTCTGACATACTTGAAAGGCTCAACACACATGAGTTTCAGCTTTCTGAGAAAAGAGATATCTACGGTCCCAACTATGGCCGAACTCGCGCCTTGAAGGCAAAAGCTGTTTCCTCATCTGAAGAAGAATCTGACTGCAGTTCTGATGATCCTGAAGATGTTGGAAAGGAGCTTGCTATGCTAGTGAAGAAGTTCCAGAAGTTCACTAGGAAGAAAGGCTTCAGAAAGTCTTCACGATCCAGCTCAAGGAATGATGAAGCTTCTACTCATGACTACAAGAAGAGAACATGCCACAAGTGCAAGAAACCTGGTCACTACATCTCTGAGTGTCCGTAGTGGGACAATGAGAACAAGAAGAAGAAGAACAGCAAGGAATATGATTCTAATGACAACAACAAGAAGAAATACTCAAAGTCTTCTTCCAAGTCTTCCTCAAAGTCTTCATCACACAAGAAGAGCTCATTTGGCAAGGCCCGTGCGTTTGTTGGCAAGGAGATGGATTCAGAGGAGGAGTCTGCTTCTGAGGAGGCGGAGGTGGAGTCTGAGGAGGAGTCCGACTCTGGCGTCGCAAGTCTAGCTACAGCCTACGTTGCCAAGTCCATCTTCAACACTGAAGACAATGGTTCCATCACCCACGCTGATGACAAGGACGACTCCGCTCCCACCTATTGCTTCATGGAACATGGTGCCAAGGTAAACTCACGCAATGCTCACTATCAAACATCCAGTGAAGATGACTCTGATTGTGATTCCAAACCTAGCTACAAAACGCTTGCTAAAATTGCAACTGAACAACAGAAAGCTATGGAACATATTCAAAAACTGTTAGACAAAAGCGATGACATGTTGGACGCGGAAATGACTTGATCTCAGTCCTTAATTGAAGACATAAAAAATCTTCATGTTAAGTATGAGGAACTTGAAAGTCGTCATGAAACGCTCTCAACAACTCATGAAAAGCTTTCCTATGATTATCTTCAAATGAAGCAAGAACTTAGGAAATTGAGAGCAATTCATGAAGATCTTCAAAAGGAAAACGAGTCACTTCGCGCTCAACAGTTCAGTCCCGCTCAGGAAGGATTTGAACCACCATGTCTAAAATGCCTTAAGCGTGATAATGCTACTTCTGTTGCTGAATGTTCTACTGCTGCTACTGTTGCAATATCTTCAACTGTTGATGTGGTAACTAACCCCTCTGCTGAGGATGCCACTGCTATTGCTGATGAAAATGCTAGGTTGAAGATATTGCTTGAAACAGGGATGTACAAAAGTCTCAAAGGGCATCAGACACTATGTGATGTCCTCAAAAGGCAGATTCTGAACCGAAACCCTAGGAAAGAGGGTGTTGGGTTCGAAAGGAAAATGAATGCTGGTGGCTCTTACTGGAAGCCTGAGCAGTACCCCAAAACCACATGGGTTGTTGCAAAGGAACCTTCAGTGGATCCATCCACCCTATCTGGCTTCACTTGTGCTAACTCTATTGTCATTGATGAATCCTTTGATGCAAACAATAAATTGTTTAAGAATCAGAATGGTGAAGTGTTTGCCAGGTATATTGGTACTAACTGCAGGAATGGGCCACCTATGAAGAAAGTCTGGGTGCCCAAAAGGTGTCTGGAGAATCTTCTTGTGAATGTCGTCACGACACCACAAGGGAAAAAGACAAACCCCAGACCACAGGCTTCATATGGTCCAAAGGCTTCATACAGACAGAGGACTCACCTGAGTCGCACTAATGCAAATGTTTTGCAGGGAAACTATACTCAGGACTATGAATATGAGTGTGTTTCATCAAACCGCCATGTTCATAAGACCCAGAACTACTCTGCTTATTCTTATGAGTATTATTCACCACCTGCAAGACTATTTGCTAGGGCTCCAAAGCCAAAGTTCTCAGATATTGCACTTAGACTCATGACTTCGAAGCCACCCCTGAAGATGTGGGTGGCTAAGAAAACTTAACTCTCTTTTGCAGGGAATGGTCTCCAGCCGGAAATCAAAGGCATCTAAAGCTATTGCTGGGGACCTAAAACATCTTGTGGGGCACAAGATAAAATGCCCAAATGATCTTATTATGTATTTCGTTTCTGAGTCGCTTAACATGCATCCTATCAGTTCTAACCTAGGTCTGAGCTTTCATAATTCACTTGCTCGTCAAATGCTTATGCTTCACAATACTCTTCATGAAGCCTATCCCCCTAACTGTTCTGTAGGGTATGACACCAGCTGCTTTAGAATGGATTATCGATAGTGGATGCACTAATCATATGACTGGTGATCAAAGTCTTCTCATGGACTCAACCTTACGTCCATCTGAGAAGAGTCACATCACATTTGCTGACACTGGTAAAAGCAAGGTATTGGGTCTAGGTAGAGTTGCAATATCAAAGGATCAGCACATGGATAAAGTGATGCTTGTTGAATCCCTTGGTTTCAACTTAATGACTGTCTCAATGCTTTGCGATTTGAACATGATTGTGATATTTGTAAAATATCGTTGCCTTGTTCTAATGGAATCTGACAAGTCTCTAGTCTTTGAAGGGTATCGGAAAGATGATTTGTACATGGTAGATTTCTCAGCAGGACCACAGCTTGCCGTATGTCTTCTTGCAAAATCTTTAGAGTGTTGGCTCTGGCATCGGAGGCTAGGGCATGCTGGCATGAGGAACTTGCATACTCTCACAAAGAAGAAGCACGTCATAGGCATCGTGGGCGTCAAGTTCAAGAAGGATCACTTATGCGGTGCCTGCGAAGCTGGAAAGATGACGAGGGCCAAGCATCCCTCGAAGACAATCATGACAACGACTCAACCCTTCAAACTGCTACATATGGACCTCTTCGGCCCTACTCACTACTCTACTCTAACTACTACTGCTTGTCTCTATGGCTTCGTCATTGTTGATGATTATTCAAGATATACATGGGTACACATAATCCTCTACAAGACTGGAGTGCAGGATGTCTTCAGACGCTTCGCCAATCGAGCCATGAACAACTATGGCGTCAAGATCAAGCACATCAGAAGTGACAATGGCATAGAATTCAAGAACACCAGTCTCGACACTTATCTTGACACCTTGGGTATCACTCATGAGTTCTCAGCTCCATACACGCCGTAGCAGAATGGCATCGTGGAACGCAAGAATAGAACACTCATTGAGATGGCAAGAACGATGCTTGATGAATATAAAACCCCAAGAAAGTTCTGGCCCGAAGCCATTGATACTACCTGCCATGTCATCAACCGTGTTTATCTTCACAAGCTTCTGAAGAAGACATCCTATGAACTCCTTATTGGTAAGAAGCCAAATGTCAGTTACTTCAGAGTATTTGGTGCTAGGTGCTGGATCAAGGATCCACATCACACTTCAAAATTTGCACCGAAAGCACATGAAGGTTTTCTGCTTGGTTATGGAAAGCATTCGCACTCCTAAAGAGTCTTCAACCTCTTTCACTATAAAGTGGTTGAAACTGTGGATGTGCAGTTCGATGAGACTAACGGCTCGCAAAGAGAGCACCTGCCAAATGTGCTAGATGAAATTCCACCTAGTGAATCCATCAAGCTTATGGGAACTGGAGAAATCATACCGTGTGAAGCTCAGGCTGAAGAGGAACTTATCATTTATACACCTAATCAACCTGAAGACAATGCTCAACCTGAAGACAATCCTCCTAATGATGACAATGATCAGCAAGGGCAAAATCTTCGTCCAGCCCATCCTCGTGTTGCAAATGAAGTATAGATTGAGAAGATAATTAATAGCATCAATGCACCTGGTCCACTCGCTTGTTCAAGGGCAACACAACTAGCAAATTTCTGTGGGCACTTTGCATTTGTCTCAATATCTGAACCCAAGAAAGTTGATGAAGCCTTCATGGAACCTGAATGGATTCAAGCTATGCAAGAAGAGCTTCAACAGTTTGAGCTGAATAATGTATGGGAACTGGTCAAGCGTCCTGATCCTCGTAAACACAATATCATAGGCACTAAATGGATATATCGCAACAAGCAAGATGAGCATGGTCAAGTTGTCAGAAACAAGGCCTGTCTCGTTGCTCAAGGATACACTCAAGTTGAAGGAATTGACTTCGATGAAACATTTTCTCCCGTGGCTAGGCTTGAAGCCATTCGCATACTACTAGCCTACGCAAATCATCATAACATCCTTCTGTATCAAATGGATGTGAAGAGTGCCTTTCTCAATGGCAAGATTGAAGAAGAAGTGTATGTTGCACAACCGCCTGGTTTTGAAAATCCAAAACACCCTGATATGGTATACAAGCTCAACAAGGCACTGTATGGCCTCAAACAAGCCCCTCGTGCTTGGTATGACACACTCAAAGACTTCCTGAAAAGCAAAAGCTTCAAACCTAGTTCCCTAGATCCCACACTCTTCATGAAGACATATGATGGTGAATTGTTTGTGTGCCAAATATATGGATGACATTATCTTCAGCTGCACTAATCAAAAATACAGGGATGAGTTTGGACACATGATGCAAGAGCAATATCAGATGTCCATGATGGGTGAGCTGAAGTTCTTCCTTGGTCTTCAAATACGGCAGCAACGCAACGGCATCTTCATATCTCAAGAGAAATACCTCAAAGACTGCCTGAAGAAGTTTGGAATGCAAGACTGCAAAGGTTACACGACGCCAATGCCAACCAAAAGTCATCTGGGTCCTGACGCCAATGGTAAAGAGTTCGATCAAAAGGTATACCGCTCCATGATTGGTTCTTTGCTTTATTTATGTGCATCTAGGCCAGATATCATGCTTAGTGTTTGCATGTGTGCCCGATTCCAAGCGGCACCAAAGGAATCGCATCACTTAGCTGTGAAGTGAATTCTTCGATATTTGGCTTACACCCCAACACTAGGATTATGGTATCCAAAGGGCTCAGAGTTTGATCTAGTTGGATTCTCGGATGCTGACTATGCTGGTGACAAGGTGGATCGCAAGTCTACATCAGGCACATGTCACTTTCTGGTGACAAGGTGAATGATATTGATATCATTCACGTCAACACTGAAGAGCAACTGGCAGATATCTTCGCAAAGCCCTTGGATGAGAAAAGGTTTTGCAAGTTGCGGTGTGAGCTAAATATCTTGGAATCCTCAAATGTCCTGTGATCAGGCACACATCCTAATATCTTGGGACGATCACTTGTTTGTTGGTCTTCAAAGAAGCAGAACTGTGTATCTCTCTCCATTGCTGAATCTGAATACATTGCTGCTGGATCTTGCTGCGCTCAGCTTCTATGGATGAAGCAAACACTCAAAGACTATGGCGTCCATCTGAAGCAAGTGCCACTCTACTGCGACAATGAAAGCGCCATCAAGATTGCCAACAACCCAGTTCAGCACTTGAAGACAAAGCACATTCACATCCGTCATCACTTTCTGAGAGATCATGTCATGAAGGAAGATATTTGATATCATTCACGTCAACACTGAAGAGCAACTGGCAGATATCTTCACAAAGCCCTTGGATGAGAAAAGGTTTTGCAAGTTGCGGTGTGAGCTAAATATCTTGGAATCCTCAAATGTCCTGTGATCAGTCATTATCTCCTCTTCCACTTCTCCTTCTCGCACAAACCCTAGCGCCACCGCTAGCCCTCGACGACGACGACGACGAAGCGTTTAGCTGTTGTGACCTCACCGACGCCGTCCTCACGCCGACCGCAGACATCGTCTTCTCCGTCGTCGCCGTAGGTATCCTCCGTCGCCAAGTTAGGGCACGGAAGATCGAACTGCTTGGCCTCATCTTCTACTCCGTCTAGCAGTTCCTCAAGTGGTAAATAAAAGCTCTTTTTACAGTCCTTTTGATCCAATAGATTCATCCTTCTCAACCACAAGTGGTTTCTGTCCCAACAAATTGAATCTATCATGTTCTGCATCTCATAACATGCCTAGTATGTTCACTTATGCTTCACAAAGTAGTTAGATTCCTCACTTGTACTTATTCTTGGATTCGTACAAATCTAGAACCAACTCTCAACATATCAGTGAATGTCTTTGCACTATGAGGTCCATGTCTTCTAAACTGATTTATCTTCAAAATCTTATGAGAATGCATATGACCTCTTCCCCTTCCCTCGCATCTCTAATGCTGTCACAGGTACATGTTCGTGGGAGAATCCCTTGGTTCTCATAGTCTGCATTCATTTGCAGAATTCTTACAGCGTCACATCAATTCTCCCGAAGCCAGTTCCTGTCTGACCAGCAGACGGAAGCCTTTGCAAGTTCTGAAGCCATTCAGTCTGAACTTCATGGTGACAGAAAAATCAGTCAGGAAGGGCGGCAGACAACACCGTGAAAACACTGCTATGGACCTACCACCGGATCTCTATGAGCTATACAAGCTAGATCCAGAAGAGACCTATGGAGAATGCAAGAACCGAATCCAATGGATTCGAAGACATTGGGCAGAGGAATGGTTCAAGTACAAATTTGTCATTGACGAATATGCTGAAAAGAATGCCATCAAGGGCCCCTGGGGAGATATTATATACAAAGGTCTTCAGCCCAAGTCGAAGTCCGAAGCCATTGCTCAAGGCTTCTACCCGTGCATGATCCGTGGACCTTAGCCTGTTAATGCCGACCCATCCTCTCTGTTATGGTGTCATGAAGACAATCTCTTTAAGCGCAACTTCCAGTTTGCCAAAACTTCTGCCAAAGAGAACAAGAAGTCACTTGGGTTAGACTTCAACCCCGGTCCCTCTACTCCTCGTGCCGACGGCACACGCGATGTTGAACCCAATATTGTTGGGGCCTTCTACAACCTTGAAGGTCTCATCACTCACATTCAAGTTCAAGGGGCAGCCGTGGATCACTCTGCAGATGACGCTGATTCTGACGAAGCGCCTGCACCACCGAAGCCTGTGAAGCAGAAGAAACCAAAGGCTTCAAAGCCCTCCTATGCACCAAAAGTTTCGCGTGCGAAGCCTCTGGCCACTGCACCTCCTGAAGCCAGTGTGCAGTCTAAAGATCTCTCTCGCATCTCCAAGTTTGACAAGATAAAGAAGCCCGTGCAACCTACTGGTCAGGCATTGACCCCTGCTGTTGTTCTAAGGAATGAGAACGAAGCCATTGATCTGTCTAGCGATGACGATCTTGGCGATGATGCTCTCGAGGTGCTTATAAAGAGCAAGCAAGAGGCGGAAATCTTCAATGATCTTCCCCTCTTTGATGTGGAGATCCTGTACAAGTTCATTGATGAGTGGTTCGACAGCCCAGACCTTAGTTTTGATGATCTTCAACTCCCAATTGGCCTCAGCGTCTCCTTCCATGGAGCCATTGCTCCTGAGCTGGCTCTTGCACAGAGAATTGTTGAGCTGGATCACAAGATTGACTATGAAAAGGCTCAGTTCAAGAAGCACATGGCTCAGCTCAGCGTGACAGACGTCCAAAACTTCAAGCAAATGATGCATGAGCTCAAGGAGGCGTTTCACAAGAAACATGAAGAAACTAAAGGTTCTCGAGAGCGCATGAAACACCTGGCTGCCAAATGTGTTCAAGGCTACAATGAAGCTGAAAAGCGCAAGGCTCTGGGGCGACCTGGCATTGACCCCGGAATGGCTGCCAAGAAGAATAAGAAGCCTGTTGTGGCCCAAGCTGAAGCATCTAGGCAGGAGGAACCTTGCATTGTCTTCCCTGCCAGTATGACAGGCTCAAAGCCTAAAGTCCCCACAGTGGCTTCGGAGCTCAAGAAAACAAGGGCAGATGAAGCCGAAGCCCGCAAGCGCAAGACCAAGCACACCACTAATGACGCTCCACCGACGAAAAAGAGAAAAACCAAGAAGAAAGATCGGGCTACTCCCAAAGAGCCCCTTGTCGTCGAGCCGATCTCAGTGGCTCGTCCTGCGTCTGAACAACATGAGCGTCAGTTGATAGTTCATGAGCCTACTACCAATGAGTCTACTGAAGCTGAAGAAGATCCAGCTGTTGACCCCAGCGTAGCTGAAGACATTGGTCACCACAACAATGTTGAAGATGATGACGTCCTTCCTCAGATCGAGCTCAATATGGTATCATCGCCTATTCTGACGAACAACGAACTCATCAGCATTGGTCGTCCTTTGACGCCAATTGCTCAGGATGATTCATGGGCTGATCACCCTCAAGACTCCCCCCGCCAAGAAGAATCACCAAGTACTCCCCCACCTCAAGTCACAACTTCGGTGCTTGAAGACGATGACTTTGTGGCCCAGCCAACTCCCTCTCCAAAGGCGTCGCCCGCACTCCGCAGGCTTCGCAAAGGACCAAGGCCGCAAATCCCTCTGTCAAGCGTTCTAGAAGGAGAAGAACACCACTCAGTATCACGCCAAGTATTTCCTGAAGCCTCTCCTACTGCGAACATCCACGAGTCTGAAGCCAAAGCTGCTGAAGACATTCCGTGTGCATCAGCTGATGAATAAGAAGAACATGTTGCTACACCCCCAACCAACCCTGAAGTTGTTCTAGCGGAGAACGTGTCCGAGCCCTCCAGCTACTCAAGTGGAGGTTAACAATACTGAGGCGGCCACAAACAACTCAACTGAAGCCAATGACGTCGTCATGGCTGAAGCTAATGTGGCGCCTGAAGCTAATGAGGTACCAGAAGTTCCTGAACCTGAAGCCAATGATGCACACCTGATGCAAATCTGCAGCCTGAAGTCGATACCACTGGCACTGCCACTGCTCCTGTACCGCCTCCAAGGCCACACACCATTGAGCAAGCATTTGATCGTGGTCGGCTGGTTACTGTTAGATGGCCCATTCTGTTTCCTCCGCCTGCTGCTGGTCCGCAATTTGATTATCATGTAGAGCACATGCCTCAGGTCCAGAAGTCTAAGCCAAGACTGCCAAGGTTCCCCGGTACCGCAACTTCACCAGGATCCTTTAATGTCAATGGCTTCAAGGCACACAACACATTCTTTGACAGTGCCAAGAACCCCTACACAAGGCCAAGAATTTCATCAGATTGATTCTGGAGTTATCAACAACGCAGTTACTATTCCTACATCTTATACAATCAGGGGCGCATTTTCCCTCATATGCGTCTAGACAGCGAAGCCATGGCTGGCCTGCGTTGCCTAGAAGAAGCCCTTGACTGCTTCAAAGATGCTGGTCTTCTCCCATTTGTGACTACAAAAGAACATTGGAATGAAGAACTTCTGCTTCAATTATATGCTACCCTCCACATTCGTGGCTACAATAGGGATCCGAAGACATGGATCCTTGAGTGGATGACGGGCGATGTACATCATGAAGCTAAAGCCCAAGACATCATTGAGCTTAGAGCCCTGCCCACTCCTGGCGAACATTATGAACCAGGTTGTCAACTACACCAGAATGCTTTGGAGAGCATATTCTAGAAGCCAGAGCCTAATTTGAGCCAAATGCTGAGCATGATGAAGCCTCTACCATGTGACGCTGAATACCCAACGGAATTCTTTGTTGAAGACCTAGAGTATCTGCCCCGCACCATTTATCACATCATCAGGCGAACTCTATGGCCTGTCAAAGGACATTCCTCTGCAGTGAAGCTTGAAGGAGCAATGAAGACTTTGGTTTTCTATATCTTCAATGGCATCAGCTTCAATGCTCAAGACTTTTTCATCAGGTAGTTGGCTGCATCTGGCTCCGACATCTTTGGTATGAAATTCTATGCTCCATGGGTAATGCACCTTATAAAGCTTCACTCTGCAATCAACTATCAGCCTTCTGCATGCAATCATCGCATATTCTTGCCAGAGGTTGATCTGTCTGTTGAAGCCATATACCCAGAGCCTGCCAAAGAGCATGTTACTCTTCACAATGATGATTACCAAAGCTTCTCACAGCCCATTGAAGGAGTTCAGGCCATTTCTCGTGTTTATCCCTTGGCTGGCAATACACGTGCCCCTCGCACCCAAACTGAAGCCACTGAAAGCACCATTGCCCGAAGGCCTCGGAAGCTACCTCGTGTTCTCAATGACCAAGAGCTTCTCGTCGCTCTACATCAGAAACATGATAAGCATCATGACTGGCTTAAGCGTCAAATGCAAAGCCTCTTGGTGGATGTCAATCGCCTTCGCAACCTTGCCACCAAGAATGCCTTTGTTACACATGAAACTTGACGCTGATCGTGGAAGAGTCTGACTCTGCTGAGCTCTGAAGATGATCTTCACCAGGATGGCTTCGCTGAGAGATTCAAGTTTGATTCAACTCCTCCCTGGAACGCTCACTTGCACCGGACTCCCTCACTCGAAGACTCTAACTATTATTCGTCAACTGCAACTGTTAATGCCAGAGTCATTGATGACCAAGATGATGCTACCTCACCACCTCCAACTTTGGCATGTATCGACACTGCACCAAGTTCGTCTGCACCACCAAACCTCAACAACGACCCTGCTGCTTTGCCTACTCCTCATGGGAACGAGTAGCAAGCTCTATGTCTTCAAACCTTTTTGGTCATTACTAACAAAAGGGGGAGAAGCATATGAGTTGATAGTCTTCAAGCGGGTCCATATGGGTGGTTGCTATACTTTTGCTACAATTTGCCAAGTGCTTACAACTCTCGCTTTTGATACATTTGGTTCTTTTGAGTTGTAACACTTAAACTTGATGGTAATTTGCTACCTTTTGAAAGGATCGAGAAGAGGTGTCTAGAGGGGGGTGATTAGACACTAAGTGCCAAAAGTTGCAGTTTTTAATATTCTTAAGTTTAAGTGGAGTTTAAGAACAAGTTTAACAAACACAATACATATCAAGCAAGCATGCAATGAGTATATGAGCAGCGGAAAGTAAAGCATGCAACTTGCAAGAATGTAAGGAGAAGGGTTTGGAGTATTCAAATGCAATTGGAGACACAGATGTTTTTGTCGTGGTTCCGATAGGTGGTGCTATCGTACATCCACGTTGATGGAGACTTCAACCCACGGAGGGTAACGGTTGCGCGAGTCCACGGAGGGCTCCACCCACGAAGGGTCCACAAAGAAGCAACCTTGTCTATTCCATCACGGCCGTCGCCCACGAAGGACTTGCCTCACTAGCGGTAGATCTTCACAAAGTAGGCGATCTCCTTGCCCTTACAAACTCCTTGGTTCAACTCCACAATCTTGTGGAGGCTCCCAAGTGACACCTAGCCAATCTAGGAGACACCACTCTCCAAGAGGTAACAAATGGTGTGTTGATGATGAACTCCTTGCTCTTGTGCTTCAAATGATAGTCTCCCCAACACTCAACTCTCTCTCACAGGATTTGGATTTGGTGGAAAGAAGATTTGAGTGGAAAGCAACTTGGGGAAGGCTAGAGATCAAGATTCATATGGTTGGAATGGAATATCTTGACCTCAACACAAGTGTAGGTGGTTCTCTCTCAGAAAATGTGTATTGGAAGTGTAGGTATGTTCTGATGGCTCTCTCCACGAATGAAGAGTGGGTGGAGGGGTATATATAGCCTCCACACAAAATCTAACCGTTACACTCAATTTACCAATCTCGGTAAGACCGAAGGGAAAAACTCGGTCGGACCGATTTAGTAAACCTAGTGACCGTTAGGGTTTTCGGTGGGACCGACTAGTTCAACTCGGTGGAACCGATGTGCTACGGTTAGGGTAAAACCAAAACTCGGTTTGAACGATTACTCAAACTTGGTGGGACCGATTTGGGTAATAAGCGAAATAGAGAGTTGGCCAAGCAAACTCGGTGGGGCCGATTGCATATCTCGGTGGGACCGAAAATATTGCAACAGGTAACAGAGAGTTTGTAAGCCCATCTCGGTGAGACCGAGATCCCATCGGTGAGATCGAACTGATTAGGGTTTCTGGCAGTGGCTATGTTAACTGAACTCGGTGGCTCCGGATAGAAAGAATCGGTGGGGCCGAGTTTGACTTTTGGTTTAGGTCATATGTGGATGTGGGAAGGTAGTTGAGGGTTTTGGAGCATATCACTAAGCACTTTGAGCAAGCAAGCCATTAAGAAACACCTCATCCCCTCTTGATAGTATTGGCTTTTCCTATAGACTCAATGTGATCTTGGATCACTAAAATAGAAAATGTAGAGTCTTGATCTTGAAGCTTGAGCCAATCCTTGTCCTTAGCATCTTGAAGGGGTTCCACATCCTCTAGTCCATGCCACTCCATTGTTGAACTTATCTGGAACATACTAGGTAAAAGTGTTAGTCCAACAAGAGATATGTTGACATTAATTACCAAAACCACCCAGGGAGCACTTGTGCTTTCAATCTCCCCCTTTTTGGTAATTGATGACAACATACATCAAAGTTTTAGATAAAGATATAGAGAATAGCAAGTAAAGCTTTGGAAAGACATGTAACATGCATAGGCTCCCCCTACATGTACGCAATCATGTGAATATTGAATATAGGAGCATGTGAATGTGTAAACATGACAGAGTAAGCAATGTGTTACATGTATATTTGCTATATGCATCAGAGCAAATGATGTGAATGTGAGAAATGTACCTTCATGCTCATGAGTCCTTCTTGCAAACAATATGTACATCAGCAAGGATTTCTCATTCACATGACTCAGATGCATATACTTACCTTGTGGTCTTGAGTTGGCTTAGGATGGGATGAACCTGCGCAAACAAGGTTAAGTAACACAGATACACCTACTGACCAGAGCAAAATAAGAGAAACCACAAGAGAACCAAGACTGGGATGACATGTAGAGTGAGTACTAAGTACCACATTGGATATAGACATGTCCCCAAAGGTAAAGATATGCAATAAAATCAGAGATTTCCTTCCCTTAGATGTCTTGCTCCCCCTGAATCTTCATGGGATATTGGGAGAAGATAAGGAACAGAAAATCAGAGCAACAAAAAAGGAAATAATAGAGCTTGAGCTAAAGCAAGCAACCAAACATGGCTTTCCCCTCTTAAAGACATGCGACATCTCTCCTCTTGAACACCAAGCATCTGGGGTCTTTGATGATATTACTTTCTCCTAGTTGAGAAACTCTCTCCCCCTGAGTATTCTCTCTTTCTCCCCCTATAGGAAGGATTAAGCTTTGATGTGATCTCTCTCCCCCCCTTTGGCATCAATTTCCAAGAAGGGCTCTTCTGGACATGTGATACAAATGGGTTGGTCCTCGAGTCACAGAGCAAAGCAGCATGTCTAATATGATGCTGGTAGAGGACAAGAATCATTGAGTGGAGCTGGAGCAAACAGAAATCAGGAATAAGTGGCAAGTTGGTTTTCCTGTGATGGAATCGGTGACTCCGAGTTGTGGGCTTCGGTTGCACCGAAAGATTTCGGTTGGGCCGAAGAGAACAAACCGGTGTTACCGAGTTCATCAGAGTGAAACCACTTGTCACCTCAACTCACTAGACCAGTAAGATCTCACAAGGATATGCAAGGAATTAACTGAAAGATTTGCAATGAATTGGATGCAGAAAATGCAGAACAAAAAGGAAAGAAAAGAAACTAAAAGTTCTAGATGAAGTTTTTTTTGAAAGGGGAAACAAATATGCAGATGCAAAAGCATGGAGAAACACTAGAGAACTTCATCTAGAAATGGTCGGTGACAAAGTCACCTATGTTAGAGTATATTGACTTAGGAGTCAAGTGAGAGCACTTGATCATAGGTCATACTCATCGTTTAAGCTCAAAATGGGGTTACCATTTTTTGTTTAAGCCTTTTGATGTATTGACATCTTGTCGAGTTGCTTTGACTCATGACTTGGAGTAAAGCTTCTCTAAGATGGAATAACATACCTTGGGTGGTGGTGTTGATCTTGTTCATGTAGTTGAACTTGTGTGGGTTGCTCAAGGTTGATGTAGTTCATCAAGGGTTGGGATCACCACTTGGAGTTTGAGTTCATCTACCTACATGGGTTAGCTTTGCAAGGAAGAGCACTTGTGTATCCAAAATGACAATCATGAGACTCATCATGGAATTTGCAAAAGGATATGTTTGAATGGTTTCGTGCTTCCTTGTCTTCAACCACCATTGTGTAGAGACTTGGTGATGTAGAGATTGCTCAAGATGTGAGTGAGTTGCAATCTCATAGATTTATATTCAACCAAGTACCTACACGGGTTAGATAACATGCAAGGTACAAATATATCCAAGACATATGAATAGCATCATAAGAGAAATATCGAGGATTAGTCATAGGCTCATGCCCTGCATGTATAAAATGGAGTTTCTAATCCAAGTTTGAAGCATCAATGATGTTCAATTCACCTCTCAACCTGCAAAACACTTTCTCATCAAGTGGTTTAGTGAATATATCCGCCAATTGCTTATCGGTGCGAACATGCTTAAGGTTAATGTCCCCTTTTGCAACATGATCTCGAATGAAATGATGACGAACTTCAATATGCTTAGTTCAAGAATGTTGCACGGGATTGTGAGCAATCTTAATAGAACTTTCATTGTCACATAGCAATGGAACATGTTTCACATATATCCCATAATCTTTAAGAGTTTGGGTCATCCAAAGTAATTGAGCGCAACATGAACCAGCGGCAATGTATTCCGCTTCGGCGGTGGATAAGGATACCGAGTTTTGTTTCTTGGAAGACCAAGACACAAGAGATCTAACAAGGAATTGACAAGTACCCGAAGTGGACTTTCTATCAACCTTGTCTCCGACATAGTCCGAATCGGAGTAGCCAACAAGATCAAAAGAGGACCTCTTAGGATACCAGATGCCAAAATTTGGTGTATGAATTAGGTATCTCACTATCCTTTTCACAGCCTTAAGATGACATTCTTTAGGAGCAGCTTGATATCGTGCACACATTCACACACTTAGCATAATATCGGGACGAGAGGCACATAGATATAACAATGAACCAATCATAGAGCGATAAACCTTTTGATCATCCGGTTCACCATCTTTGGTCATGTCAAGATGTCCACTAGTAGGCATGGGTGTAGTCATACATTTGCATTCTTGCATATTGAACTTCTTGAATAAGTCATTGGTGTACTTCGTTTGAGAGACAAAGGTACCTTCCTTAGTTTGCTTGATTTGCAAACCGAGAAAGAATTTGAGTTCACTCATCATAGACATCTCAAACTTCTCCGACATTAGCTTTCCAAACTTCTTACTAAAATGAGGGTTAGTTGAACCAAATATGATATCATCAACATAAATTTGGCACACAAATAATTCTCCGTTAACCCTTTTAGTAAAAAGGGTAGAATCAATTTTACCAATTTCAAAGCCTTTTTCAATAAGGAACTTGGTCAAGCATTTATACCATGCTCTAGGAGCTTGTTTAAGACCATAAAGGGCTTTGTGAAGTTTGTAAACATGATTAGGTTTCTTAGGATTGACGAAGCCGGGAGGTTGCTTAACATAAACTTCCTCTTCGATTTTGCCATTTAGAAAAGCACTTTTAATGTCCATTTGGTACAAGGTGATATCATGGTGATTAGCATAAGCAAGTAAGATGCGAATGGACTCAAGTCTAGCAACGGGAGCATATGTCTCACCATAGTCCATACCTTCAACTTGTGTGTAGCCTTGGGCGACGAGACATGCTTTGTTGCGAACCACTTGTCCATCTTCATCTTGCTTGTTGCGAAACACCCATTTGGTACCAATGATGTTGTGGTTGTTGTCGGGTTTCTCGACTAATGTCCACACTTGATTTCTCTCAAAGTTGTGTAGCTCTTCATGCATAGCGTTTATCCAGTCCGGATCCTCCAATGCTTCTTCAACCTTCATAGGTTCAATGCTAGAGATGAATGAGTAATGTTCACAAAAGTTAGCTAAACGAGTTTTAGAGCGAGTGATTCTCCCGGTTTGGATATCATTGTAGATTTGCTCGACGGGATGATCCTTAGCAATTCTTGCTCGAACTCGTGAAAGCTTTTGCTTGGGTCGGGGTGGAACATCCTCTTCATCATGTGCTTCTTCTTGGCCTTCTTCATTGTTGACGTTGTCGTTCTCATGTCGTGGTGGAGAAGGAGGTTGTTGATGTTCATCTTGGTGAACTTACTCGTTTTCTTCATCTTGGCGTGTCCCACTTGTGGATGCTTTCATATCAACTCTTGGTTCACCTTGTCGTGAGGTAGAAGCTTCCACTTGGACGAACGAGGTACTCTCCTTCACTTTTGTTGGACGAATCTTGCCAATGGACAAGTCTTGAATTGCTTCCGAAGGGTATTTGTCTCCTACATCAATTGGCAATTGCTCTACTTGCGAGCCGTTAGATTCATCAAACTTCACATCTACCATCTCTTCAACCTTTCAGGTGAAATTGTTGTAGACACGGTAAGTGTGAGAGTTTGAGCCATAACCAAGTAGGAAACCTTCATGAGATTTAGGAGCAAATTTAGAATGACGATGCTTATCAAGAATGTAGCACTTTGAGCCGAATACTCGAAAGTATCCAACTTGGGGTTTGTTACCAGTGAGGAGCTCGTATGTCGTCTTGTCGAGTAGCTTGTGAAGATACAAGCGATTTGTTGCATGACAAGCTGTCTCAACCGCTTCCGCCCAAAAGTGCTTTGGCGTTTTGTACTCATCAAGCATCGTTCTTGCCATCTCGATAAGAGTCCGGTTCTTCCTTTCAACAACTCCATTTTGTTGAGGTGTGTACGTAGCCGAGAACTCGTGTGAAATCCCTTCTTCGTCAAGAAAGGTGTCCACATTTGCGTTCTTGAACTCCGTTCCGTTGTCGCTCTGAACCTTCTTGATCTTCACGTCAAACTAATTTTGGGCCTTCCTAGCGAAGTTTTTGAAGATCTTTTGGACCTGCGATTTGTCATCAAGAAAGAACACCCACGTAAATCTTGAAAAATCATCAACTATGGCTAGACCAAATGAGTTACCACCGAGACTCTTGTAGGCATTTGGACCAAAAAGATCCATGTGAAGTAGCTCGAGTGGTCTTCTTGTGGTCATGATGTTCTTCGCGCGATGACTTCCTCCAGCTTGTTTCCCTACTTGACAAGCACTACAAAGTCTATCCTTGTCAAATATGACATCTTTTATTCCAAGGATATGATCACCTTTAATAAGCTTATCAAGATTTCGCATACCAACATGACCTAGTCTTCTATGCCACAACCAACCTTTAGAAGATTTGGCAATTAAGCAAGTTTTAGGTTGAGCCTTTTTAGTGAAACCAACAATGTAAAGATCTCCTCTATGTATACCAGTAAAGACCATTTTATGATTATCTCTACGAAACACTTGGCAGTCTACTTCAGTAAATAGGACATTGAAACCGAAATCAGCAAGTCTAGATACTGAAAGTAAGTTGTAGCCAAGAGATTCAACGAGCATGACATTTTGTATGGAGCTATCATGTGAGATGGCCACCTTACCAAGGCCAACCACCTTACCCTTTGAATTATCACCAAAAGTGACATACTTTCGAGGGCCGTCATTTTCAGCAAGCTCACGGAACATGTCTTTATCTCCGGTCATACGATCAGTACATCCACTATCAAGGACCCATTCCTTTCCTCCAGCCATGTAGCCGCGAAGATTTGCCATAAGACCAAAGTGTCTCATCGCATCATCGAGATCATAGTCACTATCATCATCATCATCATCCTCATCCGAGTATTCATGTTCAACATCATCTTGTGATTGATCAATTCCTAGAGAGGGCAATTCATTAGATAAATGATCATTTCTATAGTTATCTTTATGAACTCTAATAGCTCTGGAAATGATATTGCTAATGATTCCAATATCTCCTTTGGCACTCGTAAGATTAGTAAGCTCAAATAAGCAGTCACCAAATTTGGGATCATTGGCACTCATCTTAATTAAGGCAATAGACTTATGGAGGATTTCATCTAGATCTTTCAAGGAATAATTTGGAAAGAGTTCCTCAAGAAATTTCCATATGGTGTAGGCACACTTAAGAGTAGGCAAACATCCAATCAAGTTTCTAGGCAAGCCTCTAGTGATAAGATTAATAGTTCTAAGATTGAAAATCATGTCAATTGACTCATCAAGGGTAGGATGCAAAGGATCAACATGAGGTGCACAAGGGCTAGTAATGTACTTGTTCAAATGATATTCATTGAAAATCTCAAGCATTTCATTTTTCCACTCATGAAAATACTCTCCATCAAGAATGGGCACTCTATGTCTAAGACTCCCCAAAGTAGACACATCCATCTTCCTCCAACGGTGTTTAAACCAAGGCAATGGAGACCAAAGCTCTAATACCAGTTGAAAGGATCGAGAAGAGGTCTCTAGAGGGGGTGATTAGACACTAAGTGCCAAAAGTTGCAGTTTTTAATATTCTTAAGTTTAAGTGGAGTTTAAGAACAAGTTTAACAAACACAATACATATCAAGCAAGCATGCAATGAGTATATGAGCAGCGGAAAGTAAAGCATGCAACTTGCAAGAATGTAAGGAGAAGGGTTTGGAGTATTCAAATGCAATTGGAGACACGGATGTTTTTGTTGTGGTTCCGATAGGTGGTGCTATCGTACATCCACGTTGATGGAGACTTCAACCCACGGAGGGTAACGGTTGCGCGAGTCCATGGAGGGCTCCACCCACGAAGGGTCCACAAAGAAGCAACCTTGTCTATTCCATCACGGCCGTCGCCCACGAAGGACTTGCCTCACTAGCGATAGATCTTCACAAATTAGGCGATCTCCTTACCCTTACAAACTCCTTGGTTCAACTCCACAATCTTGTTGGAGGCTCCCAAGTGACACCTAGCCAATCTAGGAGACACCACTCTCCAAGAGGTAACAAATGGTGTGTTGATGATGAACTCCTTGCTCTTGTGCTTCAAATGATAGTCTCCCCAACACTCAACTCTCTCTCACAGGATTTGGATTTGGTGGAAAGAAGATTTGAGTGGAAAGCAACTTGGGGAAGGCTAGAGATCAAGATTCATATGGTTGGAATGGAATATCTTGACCTCAACACAAGTGTAGGTGGTTCTCTCTCAGAAAATGTGTATTGGAAGTGTAGGTATGTTCTGATGGCTCTCTCCACGAATGAAGAGTGGGTGGAGGGGTATATATAGCCTCCACACAAAATCTAACTATTACACTCAATTTACCAATCTCGGTAAGACCGAAGGGAAAAACTCGGTCGGACCGATTTAGTAAACCTAGTGACCGTTAGGGTTTTTGGTGGGACCGACTAGTTCAACTTGGTGGAACCGATGTGCTACGGTTAGGGTAAAACCAAAACTCGGTTTGACTGATTACTCAAACTCGGTGGGACCGATTTGGATAATAAGCGAAACAGAGAGTTGGCCAAGCAAACTCGGTGGGGCCGATTGCATATCTCGGTGGGACCGAAAATATTGCAACAGGTAACAGAGAGTTTGTAAGCCCATCTCGGTGAGACCGAGATCCCATCGGTGAGACCGAACTGATTAGGGTTTCTGGCAGTGGTTATGTTAACTGAACTCGGTGGCTCCGGATAGAAATAATCGGTGGGGCCGAGTTTGACTTTTGGTTTAGGTCATATGTGGATGTGGGAAGGTAGTTGAGGGTTTTGGAGCATATCACTAAGCACTTTGAGCAAGCAAGCCATTAAGCAACACCTCATCCCCTCTTGATAGTATTGGCTTTTCCTATAGACTCAATGTGATCTTGGATCACTAAAATAGAAAATGTAGAGTCTTGATCTTGAAGCTTGAGCCAATCCTTGTCCTTAGCATCTTGAAGGGGTTCCACATCCTCTAGTCCATGCCACTCCATTGTTGAACTTATCTGGAACATACTAGGTGAAAGTGTTAGTCCAACAAGAGATATGTTGACATTAATTACTAAAACCACCCAGGGAGCACTTGTGCTTTCACCTTTTCATCAACTATGTGATGCGATGATAAATTCCGCATGTGCGACGATAAATTCCGCATGAAGTCATTTTGCAGACGTCCATTTTTCATTATGCATGTCACTATCTTCGTTATATCCCTTCATGCATGATGAATTGTCTTCATAAGTAGAAGAGGAGCTCCGCAAGTACAACCTACCATGTGCATTTGCATTCAAAAGTAAAATACTTATATGCACATCTTCAGGGGGAGCCTTTCTGCTACTTACGAAGACAATACCTCAATCCTTCACAATTTCACATACTTTTATCCCCGTTGAAAACTTCAACCAGTTTGTCATCAATCACCAAAAAGGGGGAGATTGTAAGTGCATCTAGTGCCACCCCTAGTTGGTTTTGGAGTATTGACGACAAACCTGGTTGAGGGACTAATGTGTTTGTGAGAATTGCAGGATAACACGGGTAATAGTCCCTCATTGATTCGGTTTACCTACCGGAGATGACCCCTAAAAATGTGTGAAGACATTGATGACAATGGTGGTATGTGAAGATATTCACATTGAAGACTATGACATGAGAAGACATCGCATGAAGACATAGTTGTTTCGTAGTTTCATCTTCTTCTTTGTTGAGTCATAGGAACCACCGTACTGTTAAGTGGGGTCCAAGTGAACATAGTCAGAATGACTAAAGTGATGCTCAACCAAATCCTAAGTCTTCGAGCGAAGACAATGAGAGCAAATCTTATCCAGAGTTGGATAAGTCAGATTTACTTGTAGCCCAAGTCAAGCTAACGCGTGTGTTTGAAATTTGACCGTTGGAACACGTGTCAGTTCCTTAGTGACCCAGGGTCATTTCGGACAAATCAGGTCGGGTTGCCTAGTGGCTATAAATAGCCCACCCCCTACACCATAAATTGGCAGCTGCTCAGAGTTAGTGCACGACTTTTGTCGCTTGAGAGAAACCCACCTCCGAAGCCTTTGAGAGAGAAATCCTTGCGAGGACAAAGCCCTAAACACCCAGAGCCAAAGAGTGTTAGGCATCACTGAAGTCTTCCTGTTTGTGTGATCTGAAGACTTGTTACACTTGAGAACTGTGAATCCTCCAGCCGGTTAGGCATCGCGTTCTGAGCATCCAAGAGTCATTGTGGATCGTCGGTGAACGAAGTCTGTGAAGGTTTGGAAGTCTACCTTGAAGACTTACCTGAGTGATTGGGCGAGGACTGTGTGTCCTTAGCTCAAGGGGAATAAGGTGAAGACACGGTCTTCTGAGTTAAATCTCAGCCTCCCTAACCAGACGTACAGTTGTCACAACAACTGAAACTGGTCCAACAAATCATTGTCTTCAAGAAGCAACTGGTTCTATCCATCCCTTATCTTTATTTACAGTTGGTACTTGTGAAGTCATTGTATGTCTGCATTATCTGTTTAACTTCACTGTGTGACTGTTTATTCTGATTGGCTTCATACTATCTTCCATCCTGATCCATACTGCCTAGTTGCTATTAGTCTTCATGCTTTCATTTCATTGTATACTAGACTATGGCTTGCCTAGTGTAGTCTACCTTCCACTGCATGTTTATAGGTTCATTTCTATCGTTTGTCTTCGAAACATCCATGTTTTGAAGACTTTCATAAAAATCGCCTATTCACCCCCTCTAGTCGATAACTAGCACTTTCAGAACCGAGATGATGAACTAGGCAAGGTGGCTCAATGCTATTGCTTACAAGCTCTTGCTTCTCTTTTCTTTTGCTTAAAAGCTTTTTTTGACTATGCCAAAATGCTTGATATGCGATCCGCAATGCGAGATAACAAGTAGCATATGGACGGGAGAGACGTAACATTAAAGGTGCACTAAAAGCGTGTCTAGGAAATTATCAACTTGCTAGTGTCGATGGGTAAGTAATGCAAAAGAGGCTCGAGGCTATCAAGGTAATGGCAAGGGTACTATAAAGGTGTCGCCGAGGTTACCGTCCTTGCTTACAGTTGGTATGAAGACGGAGTGGTCGATGTCGAAGTGTAGTCCAAGCTGGCGACGAGTGGCGGTGATGATGAAGAAAAATCGCACCTAAGTAGCCGAAACACCTTAGCACACATGAGAACCGCAACTCCAAAGCTCAAACACTCATGAGAAATATTGCGGAAGATCAAGTGTAGTGGTGGAAAGGCAAAATGGTGGAAAGATGGGGATGGCCGAACTGCTCTGTATGGCCCGTGCGCGGGGGTAAGTGGTGCTCGTGTGCATGGGGTTTCGATGGCCCGTGCACACAGGGATGTTCTGTAGCGGAAGAACACCTTCGGACCGTGGAGTTTTTCAAATTTCTGGCCAAAATCAATAGTGGGAGTTTGGGTAATGGTGGTAAGGGGTAGATCCACTTGTCAAACACCAAATTCGTGGATCAAATATAAACCAAATCTCACAAGATCTAACAAATTGCAAGAAATTTTTTGGGGCTATTTTTGGTGGGGATTTTCGAATTAGGATGAAAAACAACAAAATCAAGCTAGTAAATGGGGGTAGTGTAAGTGCATCTAGTGCCACCCCTAGTTGGTTTTGGAGTATTGACGACAAACCTAGTTGAGGGACTAATGTGTTTGTGAGAATTGCAGGATAACACAGGTAGAAGTCCCTCATTGATTCGGTTTTACTACCAGAGATGACCCCTAAAACTTCATGAAGACATTGAAGTCAAAGGTGGTATATGAAGATATTCACATTGAAGACTATGACAAGAGAAGACACGATATGAAGCCTATGGAGCTCGAAGACTTAGATCTTTCGTAGTTCTTTTTCTTTTGTGTTGAGTCATAGGAACCACCGTACTGTTAAGTGGGGTCCAAGAGAACCAGTCAGAATGACTGAAGTGATGCCTAAACCAAAAACCTATGTCTTCGAGTGAAGACTATGAGAGCGAATCTTGTCCAGAGTCGGACAAGTCAGCTTTGCTTGTAGCCCAAGTAAAGTTGCCGTGTGAGTTTGAAATCTGACCGTTGGGACACGTGTCAGTTCCTTAGTGACCCAGGGTCATTTCGGACAAATCAGGTCGGGTTGCCAAGTGGCTATAAATAGCCCACCCCCTACAACTATAAACGGTTGGCTGCTCAGATTGAAAGTACGGCTTTTGTCGTTTGAGAGCAACCCACCTCGAAGCCTTTGAGAGAGAATTCCCTGCGAGGATAAAGCCCTAACCACCAGAGCCAGAGAGAATTGGGCATCACTTAAGTCTTCTTGTCTGTGTGATCTGAAGACTTATTACACTTGAGGACTGTGCATCCTCCAGCCGGTTAGGCGTCGCATTCTGAGCATCCAAGAGACATTGTGGATTGCCAGTGAATGAAGTTTGTGAAGGTTTGGGAGTCTTCCTTGAAGACTTATCAGAGTGATTGGGCGAGGTCTATGTGACCTTAGCTCAAGGAGAATAACGGTGAGGACTGGTGTCCTGAGCTGCGTGTTCAGGACTGGGTGTCCAGGGACTGTGTGTCCTAGTTTAAATACCTAGCCGCTCAACCAGACGTACAGTTGTCACAGCAACTGGAACTGGTTCCAACAAATCATGTCTTCAACGAGTCACTGGTTTCATCTTCACTTACTTTACTTACTGTTACTCCTTGTGAAGTCATTGTATGTTTGCTCTATCATTTGTCTTCACTGAGTGACTGTGTGTTCTGTTTGGCTTCACAATATCTTCCTACCTGATTCCTTACTACCTAGCTGCTATTAGTCTTTGTGCTTTCACTTCATTGAATACTTGACTATGGTTTGCCTAGTGTAGCCTACCTTCCGCTGCATGGTAATAGGTTTAATTTTATCGTTTGTCTTCAAAACTCCCATGTTCTGAAGACTTTTATAAAAATCGCCTATTCACCCCCCCTCTAGTCGATATAACGCACTTTCAATTGGTATCAGAGCAAGGTGCTCCCTTGTTCTGTGTGATTCGGTTTAACCACCTGGAGTTTTAGCTATGTTGACTGCAGGGATAATTAAAGTCTCCGCTGCGTGCCCCGTCTTCGATGGAACTGAATATCCCTACTGGAAGAATAAGATGCGTATGCATCTTGAAGCCATTGACGTCGACCTATGGTATGTCGTCGAGAACGGCATTCCCAAGGCTGGAGAAGGTGTCACTGCTGCTGATGTCAAGAAATTCATTCAACTGGACTCTACTGCCAAGAATATCATCTGTGGTCATCTGACCAAAGGACAGTATGGCCGTGTTAGTGCTTTGAAGACATCCAAGCTGGTCTGGGACTAGCTCTCCAAGGTCAATGAAGGCATCTCAACCCAGAGAGATCAGAGAATCAGTGTCCTTCGCAACCTCTTCAATCGCTTCAAGTGAAATGACAATGAGAATGTCTAGCACACATTTGACCGACTCACTGACATCACAAATGAGCTTCAAGCCCTCGGCGCCACTGAGATTACCAAACACGAAGTCGTCAAGATGCTGCTGAGATCACTTGATAGTTCGTTTGACATCCTGGCCCTGATGATTCAAGAACGTCCTGATTTCAAGACACTCGATCCGTCTGACATACTTGAGAGGCTCAACACACATGAGTTTCAGCTTTCGGAGAAAAAAGAGATCTACGGTCCAAACTATGGGCGAACTCGTGCCTTGAAGGCAAAAGCTGTCTCCTCATCTGAAGAAGAATCTGAAAGCAGTTCTGATGACCCTGAAGACATTGGAAGGGAACTTGCTATGCTTGTCAAGAAGTTCCAAAAATTCACCAAGAAGAAAGGCTTCAGAAAGTCTTCCCGATCAAGTTCAAGGAATGATGAAGCTCCTGCTCATGACTACAAGAAGAAAACATGTCACAAGTGCAAGAAATTTGGCCACTTCATCTCTGAGTGTCCACAGTGGGACAATGAGAACAAAAAGAAGAAGAAGAGCAAGGAATATGACTCTGACGACAAGAAGATGAAGAAGAAATACTCAAAGTCTTCTTCCAAGTCTTCCTCAAAGTCTTCATCACACAAGAAGAGCTCATCTGGCAAGGCACGTGCGTTTGTCGGCAAGGAAATGGATTCATAGGAGGAGTCTGCTTCTGAGGAGGCGGAGGTGGAGTCTGAGGAGGAATCTGACTCAGGCGTCGCAAGTCTGGCTACAGCATACGTTGCCAAGTCCATCTTCAACACTGAAGACAATGACTTCATCACCGACACCGATGCAAATGACAAGGACTACTCCGCTTCTACCTACTGCTTCATGGCACGCGGTGCCAAGGTAAACACACGCACTACTTACTATCAAACATCTAGTGACGATGACTCTGATTGTGGTTCAAAACCTAGCTACAAAACACTTCCTAAAATTGCAACTGAACAACAGAAAGCTATGGAACATATTCAAAAACTGTTAGACAGAAGCGATGATCTGTTAGGTGCTGAAATGACTCGATTTGAATCCTTAATTGAAGACATAAAAAATCTTCACGTTAAGTATCAGGAACTTGAAAGTCGTCATGAAACTCTCTCAACAACTCATGAAAAGCTTTCCTATGATTATCTTCAAAGGAAGCAAGATCTTGAGAAATTGAGAGCGGTTCATGAAGATCTTCAAACGGAAAACGAGTCACTTCGCGCTAAACAGATCAGTCCCGCTCAGGAAGGATTTGAACCACCATGTCTTAAATGCATTGAGCGTGATAATGCTACTTCTGTTGCTGAATGTTCTACTGCTACTGCTGTTGCAATATCTTCAATTGTTGATGCGGTAATTAACCCCTCTGCTGAGGATACCACCGCTATTGCTGATGAGAATGCTAGGTTGAAGACATTGCTTGAAACAGGGATGTACAAAAGTCTTAAAGGGCATCAGACGCTATGTGATGTCCTGAAAAAGCAGATTCTGAACCGTAACCCTAGGAAAGAGGGTGTAGGGTTCGTAAGCAAAATGAATGCAGATGGATCTTACTGGAAACCTGAGCAGTACCCCAAAACCATGTGGGTTGCTGCAAAGGAACCTTCAGCAGATCCATCCAATCTATCTGGCTTCACTTGTACTAACCCCATTATCATTGATGAATCCTTTGATGCAAACTATATACTGTTTAAGAATCAGAATGGTGAAGTGTTTGCCAGGTACATTGGTACTAACTGCAGGAATGGACCGCCTATGAAGAAGATCTGGGTTCCGAAAAGGTGTTTGGAGAGTCTTCCTGTGAATGTCATCATGACACCTCACGTGAAGAAGACAAACCTCAGACCAAAGGCTTCATACGGTCCAAAGGCTTCATATAGACAGAGGACTCACCTGAGTCGCACTAACGCAAATGTTTTGCAGGAAAATCATACTCAGGCATATGAATATGAGAGCGGTTCATCAAACCGCCATGTTCATAAGACTAAGAACTATTCTGCTTATTCTTATGAGTACTATTGTCCGCCTGCAAGACTGTTAGCTAAGGCTTCAAAGCCAAAATTCTCAGATGCTGCACTTAGACTTATTGCTTCTAAGCCACCCTTGAAGATGTGGGTGGTTAAGAAGGCTTAACTCTCTTTTGCAGGGAAAGGTCTCCAGCAGAAAACCAAAATCGTCTGACGCTATTGCCGGGAACCTTAAACATCTTGTAGGGCGCAAGATCAAGTGCCCAAATGGTCTTACTATGTACTTCGTACCTGAATCGCTTGCTACTCTCCCTATTAGTCCTAACCTGGATCTAAGCTTTCATAACCCACTGGTTCGTCAAATGTTTTTGCTTCACAATGCTCTTGGTGAAGCCTATCCCCCTAACTGCACTGTAGGGTACGACACTAGCGTCTTCAGAATGGATTATTGACAGTGGGTGTACAAATCACATGACTGGCAAAAGAAGTCTTCTTATGGACTCAACCTTACGTCCATCCGACAAGAGCCACATCACATTTGCTGACACTGGTAAAAGTAAGGTATTGGGTCTAGGTAGAGTTGCAATCTCAAGGGATCAACACATGGATAAAGTCATGCTTGTTGAATCCCTTGGCTTCAACTTAATGTCTGTCTCAATGCTTTGCGATTTGAACATGATCATAATGTTTGGAAAATATCGTTGCCTTGTACTAATGGAATCTGACAAGTCTCTAGTGTTTGAAGGATATCGAAAAGATGATTTGTACGTGGTAGATTTCCCGGCAGGGCCACAGCTTGCAGTATGTCTTCTAGCAAAGGCTTCAGAATGCTGGCTCTGGCATCGGAGGCTTGGACATGCTGGCATGAGGAACCTCTACACCCTTGCGAAGAAGAAGCATGTCATAGGCATCGAGGGCGTCAAGTTCAAGAAAGACCACTTATGCAGTGCCTGTGAAGCAGGGAAGATGACGAGGGCCAAACATCCCTCGAAGACAATCATGACTACTACTCAACCCTTCGAACTGCTTCACATGGATCTTTTCGGTCCCACTCATTACTCAACTCTAACTACTACTGCTTGCCTCTATGGCTTCGTTATTGTTGATGATTATTCTAGATATACTTGGGTGCACATAATCCTTTACAAGACTGAAGTGCAGGATGTCTTCAGACGCTTCGCCAATCGAGCTATGAACAATTTTGGTGCCAAGATAAAACACATCAGAAGTGACAATGGCACTGAATTCAAGAAAACTGGCCTTGATACATATCTTGATACCTTGGGCATCACATATGAATTCTCAGCCCCGTACACGCCACAGCAGAATGGCGTCGTCGAACGCAAGAACAGAACACTAATTGAGATGGCCAGAACGATGCTAGATGAATACAAGACCCCAAGAAAATTCTGGCCCGAAGCCATTGATACTGCATGCCATACAATCAACCGTGTTTATGTTCAAAAGCTATTGAATAAGACATCTTATGAGCTCCTTACTGGCAAAAAGCCAAATGTCAGTTACTTCAGAGTATTTGGCACAAGGTGTGGATCAAGGACCCACATCACACCTCAAAATTTGCACCAAAAGCACATGAGGGCTTTATGCTTGGATATGGAAAGGATTCGCACTCCTATAGAGTCTTCAATCTCTTTCATTACAAAGTGGTTGAAACAGTGGATGTGCGGTTCGATGAGACCAACGGTTCACAAAGAGAGCAGCTGCCAAGTGTGCTAGATGAAGTTTCATCCAGTGAATCAATCAAGCTAATGGGAACTGGAGAAATTATACCTTCTGAAGCTCATCCTGAAGAAGAACTTATCATTTCAGCACCTGATCAACATGAAGACAATGCTCATCCTGAAGACATTCCTTCCAACAACGACAATGAACAGCAAGAGCAAAGTCTTCGCCCTGTACATCCTCGCGTTGCCAATGAAGTGCAGATTGAAAGAATAATTGATAGCATCAATGCACCTGGTCCACTCACTCGTTCAAGGGCAACTCAGCTAGCAAATTTCTGTGGGCACTTCGCATTCGTCTCAATATCAGAACCCAAGAAAGTTGAAGAAGCCTTCATGGAACCTGAATGGATTCAAGCTATGCAAGAAGAGCTTCAACAGTTTGAGCTGAATAATGTATGGGAACTGGTTAAGCGTCCTGATCCACGGAAGCACAATATAATAGGCAACAAATGGATATACTGCAACAAGCAAGATGAGCATGGTCAAGTTGTCAGAAACAAAGCTCGTCTCGTTGCTCAAGGATATACTCAAGTGGAAGGCATTGACTTCGATGAAACATTTGCTCCTGTGGCTAGACTTGAAGCCATACGCATACTGCTGGCCTATGCAAATCATCATAACATACTTCTATATCAAATGGATGTGAAGAGTGCCTTTCTCAATGGCAAGATTGAAGAAGAAGTGTATGTTGCACAACCGCCTGGCTTTGAAAATCCAAAACATCCTGACATGGTATACAAGGTCAACAAGGCACTGTATGGCCTCAAACAAGCCCCTAGGACCTGGTATGACACACTCAAATACTTCCTGAAGAGCAAAGGCTTCATACCTGGTTCCCTGGATCCCACTCTTTTCACGAAGACATATGATGGTGAACTGTTTGTGTGCCAAATATATGTGGATGACATTATCTTCGGCTGCACCAATCAGAAGTACAGTGAAGAGTTTGGATATATGATGCAAGAGCAATATCAGATGTCCATGATGGGGGAGCTGAAGTTCTTCCTTGGTCTTCAAATACGACAACAACGCAATGGAATCTTCATATCTCAAGAGAAGTATCTCAAAGATTGCTTGAAGAAGTTCGGTATGCAAGACTGCAAAGGCTTCACAACACCAATGGCAGCCAAACATCATCTGGGTCCTGACGACAATGGTAAAGAGTTCGATCAAAAGGTATACCGCTCCATGATTGGTTCTTTACTTTATCTATGTGCATCTAGGCCAGATATTATGCTTAGTGTTTGCATGTGTGCTCGATTTCAAGCGGCACCAAAGGAGTCGCATCACTTAGCTGTGAAGCGAATTCTTCGATATTTGGCTCACACTCCAACTCTAGGATTATGGTATCCAAAGGGCTCAGAGTTTGATCTGGTTGGATTCTCGGATGCTGATTATGCTGGTGACAAAGTTGATCGCAAGTCTACATCAGGCACATGTCACTTTCTGGGACGATCACTTGTATGTTGGTCTTCAAAGAAGCAGAACTGTGTATCTCTCTCCACTGCTGAATCTGAATACATTGCTGCTGGATCTTGCTGCGCTCAGCTTCTGTGGATAAAGCAAACACTCAAGGACTATGGCATTCATCCGAAGCAAGTGCCACTTTACTGCGACAACGAAAGCGCCATCAAGATTGCCAACAACCCAGTTCAGCACTCGAAGACAAAGCACATTGAAATTCATCATCACTTTCTCAGAGATCATGTTGTGAAGGAAGACATTGATATCATACACGTCAACACTGAAGAGCAATTGGCAGATATCTTCACCAAGCCCTTGGATGAGAAGAGGTTTTGCAAGTTACGGTGTGAGCTAAATATCCTGGAATCCTCAAATGTCCTGTGATCAGGCACACATCCTAACCCATATGCATATTGATGACTCAGATGTGCAACACACGAAGTGAAGTATATCTTCAATCAATGAAGACATACATTCTAAGTGTGAATACATTAATGTGGAATTTGACTTCGGAGCACCACGATAATTGTGCGCCGTGTCTGGGTCTAATACTTCCTATACGGTGGGTAACGCCACCACCAAACGTTCTATTTTGAAGTGTTTCACTCATGGCATTACCTTGCAATGTCTTCACATTTGGTTTGGCTTCGAACTCAACATATTTTCATGATTATCTTCACTATGTTGATTATATATATATATGCTAGTGTTCTGTCCTCTACAGCATTCACTTATAGCTATGTCTTCGTGTTGAATCTTTTGAACTAAGTGAATGTGATCGGACCCCAACTTCTCTATGCTTTCTATCTCAAACTCTATCTCTCCAAGTCATATGCATTCTATTGAAACTGTCGAATGTCTTCTCTGCGTCCTTGTCAGCAGAAGATACAGAGACAACCATTAAGTCCGTTTTCAAAGCTCATTCCTCCACATGAAATCCGGAGAAGTAGGAACGACCGCCCGACAATCCAGGCGTGCGTGGGACGTGGAACAAACCCCAAAATTCCGCATACTGGCCACGTGTTCCTCAGATGCGAATCGCCAGGGGTACCTGTGTAATAGCACAGTGCCGCCCCTGTGCCTATAAGTACACACTCACTGCGGTCATTATCTCTTCTTCCACCCTCGCACGAACCCTAGCGCCACCGCTAGCTCTCGACGACGCCGGCGACGAAGCGCTTCGCTGCCGCAACCTCTCCGACGCCGTCTTCACGCTGACCGCGGACATCGTCCTCTCCGCCGTCGCCGTAGGTGTCCTCCGTCGCCAAGTTAGGGCACGAAAGAGTGAACTGCTCGGCCTCATCTCCCACTCCGTCTAGCAGTTCTCAGTATGGTAAATAAAAGTCCCTTTTTACAGCACCGTTGATCCTATTGATCCGTCACTTTCTACCTCAAGCAGTTTCTGTTCACACAAGCTAGATCTCTCTCATACTGCATCTCATAACATGCCTAGTATATTCACTTGTACTTCACAAAGTAGTTAGATTCCTCACTTGTACTGATCTGTGGATTCGTACAAATCTGGAACCAACTTCTTATCTATGAGTGAATGTCTTCGCATGATGAGGTCAACGTCTTCTAAACTGATTTATCTTGAAAATCTTCTGAGAATGCATATGACCTCTTCCCCTTCCCTCGCACCTTAATGCTGTCACAGGTACATGTCCGTGGGAGAATCCTTTGGTTCTCATAGTCTGCATTCATTTGCAGAATTCTTACAGCATCACATCAATTCTCCCGAAGCCAGTTCCTATTGGTCTAGCAAACGAAAACCTTTGAAGCCTTTGAATGTCTTGAAGCCTTTCAAGTTAAAGTTTATGGCTTCAGAAAAGGCAGCAAGGAAGGGTGGCAGAAAGCGTCGTGGTGAGACCTCCAGAGATCTGCCACATGAACTCTCAGAAATGTACAAGAGAGATCCTGAAGAGGATTACAGTCAGCGCAAGACCCGAATCCAATGGATTCGAAGATATTGGGCAGAACAATGGTTCAAATACAGATTTGTGACCCAGGAGTATGCTGAGAAAAACGCCATCAAGAGACCGTGGGGAGATATCCTATTCAAGAATCTTCTACCCAGGTCCAGAGATGAAGCCATTGCTCAAGGCTTCTATCCATGCATGGTCCGTGGACCACAGCCTGCTGATGCACACTCGTCGTCACTGCTATGGTGTCGTGACGACAATCTGTTCAAGCGCAACTTCCAATTTGCTCAAAACTCTGCGAAGCAGAACAAGAAGACTTTTGGGTTAGACTTTAACCCTGGTCCCTCATCTCCAAGGGCAGATGGCACATGACATGCAGAACCCAATGTCATCGGTCCTTTCGCCAACCTTGAAGGCCTCATCACCTACATCTTGGTTCAAGGGACTGCAGTGAATGAGCCTGCGGCTGACACTGAGTCTGATGACGCGCCTGCAGTGCCGAAGCCAAAGCAGTTGAAGAAGCCAAAAGCTTCAAAGCCAGCCCCTTCACCAAAAATCTCAAGGGCGAAGCCATTGGCAACTGCACCTCCTGAAGACAGTGTGCAGTCTGAAGATTTATCACGCGTCTCCAAGCCCCAGAAGGCCAAGATGCCTCTGTCTCACACTGGCAAAGAGCTAACAGCTGCTACCATTTTGTGCAACGACGACATTGATCTGTCAAGTGATGAAGATCTTGCAGATGACGCTCTTGAGCAACTCATCAAGAGCAAAGAAGAAGCAGAAATCTTCAATGATCTGCCTCTCTTTGATGTCACCATCATCCACAACTTCATTGACGAGTGGTTTGACACGCCAAACATCAGCTTTGAAGATCTGCAGCTACCCATTGGCCTCAGTGTCGCCTTCCAAGGCGCCATTGCTTCAGAACTTGCTATTGCCCAGCGCATTGTTGAGCTGAAGCAGAAGATTGACTATGAAAAGGCTCAGTTCAAGAAGCATATGGCCAAGCTCAGCATGCAAGAAGTGAAGAACTTCAAGACAATGATGCACGAGCTCAAGGAAGCCTTTGTGAAGAAGCGTGCAGAAGCTCAGGGTTCGCGTGAGCGCATGAAGACTCTGGCTGACAGATGTGTGCAAGCCTATAATGAGGCTGAGAAGCGCAAGGCACTTGGGCGTCCTGGCATCGACCCCAGGATGGCCGCAAAGAAGAAGAAGAAGCCTGCTACGGCTGAAGCTGATGCACCAAGGCAAGAAGCAGTTCCGATTGTCTTCCAAACAAGAATGACTGGCTCGAAGCCAAAAAGCCGGTCAACAGCTTCAGAGCTCAAGAAGACAAGAACTGCTGAGGCTGAAGCCAGGAAGAGGAAACACTCTGAAGCCTCTCCTTCTGCCCCCACCAAGAAAAAGAGAAAGACCAAGAAAGCTCAGGCTGCTCCCACAGAGCCCTTGATAGTTGAACCCATTTCTATGGTTCATCCTGACGCAGAACGTCAACTGACAGTTCATGAGCCTGCTTCCACAGAGGCTCCTGAAGCTGAAGACATTCCAGCAGCTGATCCCATCGCTGCTGAAGACATTGGTCATCATGACAATGTAGAAGATGATGCAGTCCTTCCTCAGTTTGAAAACAGCGAACTCATCAGCATTGGTCGTCCACTGACGCCAATTGCACAGGATGCTTCATGGGCAGATCGCACACAAGAGGAAGAAGACTATGAGGCCCAGCCTACTCCAACTCCATAGGCGTCGTCTGCGTTCCGCAGGCTTCGCAGAGGTCCAAGGCCTCAAGTCTATGCTGAAGACATTCCGGCTGCATCAGCCGTAGAAGAAGAAGTACCACAAGATCCCATTCCCTTGCTCCACCAAGAAGCAGTTCTCCAGAAGAACGTGCCTGTGATCGACCCTCCAGCTAGTCAAGTGGAGGATGAAAATCTTGAGGCTGCCACAACCAACACCGAAGCTAATGTGGAGCCCTCCCCAGCAAAAGCTTCAGAAGACAGCGAAGCCACTGATCCCGCCACTTCTGTTCCTGAATCTGCTGTCGGTCCCCAATTCAACTATCACGTTGAGCACAGGCCTCAGGTCCAGAAGCCAATCCCAAGACTGCCAAGGTTTCCAGGTCCTGCATCAGCACCTGGCTCCTTCAACATCAATGGCTTCAGGGCAGACAACACGTTCTTCAATAGCTCCAGGAACCCCTACTCAAGGGAACGGATATCATCTGATCGGTTCTGGAGCTATCCTCGGCGAAGCTATTACTCTTGCATTCTTTATAACCAAGGTCGCCATCTTCCCACACAAGCGCCTTGACGTTGAAGCTATAGCTGGTCTGCCCTGTCTAGAAGAAGCGTTGGATTGCTTCAAGCAAGTGGGTCTGCTGCAATTTGTTACTGCTGAAGAGCATTGGAATGAAGAGCTGCTGCTACAATTCTATGCCACACTTCACATCAAAGGATACAGCAGAGATCCGAAGACTTGGGTCCTGGAGTGGATGACTGGCAACGTTCATCATGAAGTCAATGCATTTGACATCATTGAGCTCACTGGCTTGCCCACTCCTGGCGATCTCTTCGAGCAAGGCTGTCAGCTGCATGCTAAAGCTATTGAGAGCATCTTTCAGCGGCCAGAACCTACTATGAGTCAAATGCTCAGCATGATGAAGCCATTGCCCCAAGATGCTGCGTATCCCACAGAGTTCTTCGTTGAAGACCTTGAGTACCTGCCCAGAACCATCTATCACATCATCAGGTGAACTCTCTGGCCTATCAAAGGGCACTCTCCAAATGCCAAGCTTCAGGGTGCAATGAAGACTTTGGTCTTCTATATACTTCATGGCAAATGCTTCAATGCACAGGACTTCTTCATACGCCAACTTGCTGCATCAGGCATTGACCTGTTTGGTTTGAAGTTCTACGCCCGTTGGGTCATGCGGCTGATCAAGTTACACTCCGCCATCTCTTATCAGCCCTCAGCCCGCAACCATCGGATCTTCTTGCCTGACGTGGACATGTCTACTGAAGCCATATATTCTGAGCCTGTCAAGCAACCTCTAAGTCTTCAGAATGCAGAACATCAGAGTTTTACTCAGAACGCTGAAGGCGTTGAAGCAGTTTCTCGGGTGTATCCTTTAGCTGGTACTACACGTGCACCACACCCTGCTTCCACTGAAGCCACTGACAGTGCCACTGCTTCAAGACCCAAGAAGCGCACTCGTGTTCTTAATGACTGAGAGCTTCTTGTGGCCCTACATCAGAAACAAGATAGGCATCATGACTGGCTGAAGCGTCAGATGAAAAGCCTCTTGGTGGATGTTAATCGCACTCGAAATCTTGCCACCAAGAATGCTTTCGTTGCCCATGAAACCTGTCGCCGCACATGGAAAGGGCTAATGATGATGCTTTCTGAAGCGGATCTTCAAGAGGATGGCTTCACTGAGAGATTCAAGTTTGACTCCACACCTCCTCAAAGGGCTGTGCTGCTAGGAACTCCATCCCTTGAAGACTCTGAGTTCTCTTCCTCTGCTGCCACAGTGACTGCCAGAATTATTGAGGAAGAAGACGATGCTACTTCACTGCCATATCCTTCAGCACCTCCAAGCTCTTCTGCACCGCCAAACAACACCAACAATCCTGCTACTTCACCTACTCCTCATGGGAACGAGTAGAGGCTCTATGTATTCAAACCTTTTTGGTCATTACTGACAAAAGGGGGAGAAGCATATGAGATTGATAGTCTTCAAGCGGGTTCACATGGGCGGGTGCCTTATATTCTGCTTCGTGCTTACAACTCTCGTTTTTTTGCTACATTTGGTTCTTATGAGTTGTAACACTTAAACTAGATGGTTGTCTGCTACTTATTTGCCACCTTGTTTTGCGAAGATAAATTCCGCATGTGCGACGATAAATTCCGCACTTAGCTCATTCTGCAGACATCCATTTTCCATTATGCATGTCATTATCTTCATATACTTTCACATGCATAGTGGATTGTCATCATAAGTTGAAGTGGATCTCCACAAGTACAACCTGCCATGTGCATTTGCATTCCAAAAGCAAATTAACTTATATGCACATCTTCAGGGGGAGCCCTTGCAACTTATGAAGACAATTCCTTATTCTTTACAATTTCACAGATTATATTCCCCGTTGAAAACTTCAACTAGTTTGTCATCAATCACCAAAAAGGGGGAGATTGTAAGTGCATCTGGTGCCACCCCTAGTTGGTTTTGGAGTATTGACGACAAACCTAGTTGAGGGACTAATGTGTTTGTGAGAATTGCAGGATAACACAGGTAGAAGTCCCTCATTGATTCGGTTTTACTACCAGAGATGACCCCTAAAAATGCATGAAGACATTGAAGTCAAAGGTGGTATATGAAGATATTCACATTGAAGACTATGACAAGAGAAGACACGATATGAAGCCTATGGAGCTCGAAGACTTAGATCTTTCGTAGTTCTTTTTCTTTTGTGTTGAGTCATAGGAACCACCGTACTGTTAAGTGGGGTCCAAGAGAACCAGTCAGAATGACTGAAGTGATGCCTAAACCAAAAACCTATGTCTTCGAGTGAAGACTATGAGAGCGAATCTTGTCCAGAGTCGGACAAGTCAGCTTTGCTTGTAGCCCAAGTAAAGTTGCCGTGTGAGTTTGAAATCTGACCGTTGGGACACGTGTCAGTTCCTTAGTGACCCAGGGTCATTTCGGACAAATCAGGTCGGGTTGCCAAGTGGCTATAAATAGCCCACCCCCTACAACCATAAACGGTTGGCTGCTCAGATTGAAGTACGGCTTTTGTCGTTTGAGAGAAACCCACCTCGAAGCCTTTGAGAGAGAATTCCTTGCGAGGATAAAGCCCTAACCACCCAGAGCCAAAGAGAATTGGCATCACTTAAGTCTTCTTGTCCTGTGTGATCTGAAGACTTATTACACTTGAGGACTGTGCATCCTCCAGCCGGTTAGGCGTCGCGTTCTGAGCATCCAAGAGACATTGTGGATTGCCGGTGAACGAAGTCTGTGAAGGTTTGGGAGTCTACCTTGAAGACTTACCAGAGTGATTGGGCGAGGTCTATGTGACCTTAGCTCAAGGAGAATACGGTGAGGACTGGGTGTCCTGAGCTGTGTGTTCAGGACTGGGTGTCCGGGACTGTGTGTCCTAAGGTTTAAATACCTAGCCGCTCTAACCAGACGTACAGTTGTCACAGCAACTGGAACTGGTCCAACAAATCATTGTCTTCAACGAGTCACTGGTTTCATCTTCACTTCACTTTACTTACTGTTACTCCTTGTGAAGTCATTGTATGTTTGCTCTATCATTTGTCTTCACTGAGTGACTGCGTGTTCTGTTTGGCTTCACAATATCTTCCTACCTGATCCTTACTACCTAGCTGCTATTAGTCTTTGTGCTTTCACTTCATTGAATACTTGACTATGGTTTGCCTAGTGTAGCCTACCTTCCGCTGCATGGTAATAGGTTTAATTTTATCGTTTGTCTTCAAAACTCCCATGTTCTGAAGACTTTTATAAAAATCGCCTATTCACCCCCCCTCTAGTCGATATAACGCACTTTCAGGTAGGAACTCCAAGATGTGAATCAACATTGCTCATGATACCAAGATGTTGTAGGGTGAAACCCTAAGATGGATATTTTCACACTTGGAGGGGGAAAAGGGATGAACACCAAGAACACAAAGAGGAATTCAATCCAACAAAATCCAACCACACATCCACTAGAATAGCAAACACATAGATCCATAAGATTACAAGCACAATCAAAGGAAACAAGCACTAGGTAAAGTTCTTCCCACTCCTAAGAGATGAGGTCTTGATGATGATAGTCTTCTCCAATAGGAGGTATTGAAATCCACAAGTGGATCCTCTCCTAAGAGGCCTTGATCTCCAATGGAGGGGTAGAAGGAGCAAAGCTCTAAAATATCTTACATATGTCTTTGCTAACCCTAAACATGACCCTAGGTACGGAATATATAGGCATGGGGGCAAAGGGGGAAGTGGAGGCCCAAAACAACAGCTTCAGCCGACCATCCTGATGGGCCCGTGCGCATGGGGTAAGTTGGGCCTATGCGCACGGGGGTCCCATGTGCATGGTACATGCCCGTGCGCACGGGGTGCTACAGTGCCAGCTTCCTGGGTAGCCCGTGGGCACGGGGTCTCGGGGCCCATGCGCACGGGGTCTCCTGGGACCTGCAGCCTTGCTCCTTTTGGTATCCTTCTTCTTCCTCGAGGTCTTGGGGCGCCTCTCCTTCTCCTTTGGGGTGTCCCTTAGCTGCATGGTGGCGTTGGATTTCATACCTAAGGACACATAGCATGTTTTGGTGAGGTAGCACCCAAGTTCCTCTCGTGTCCATATGCATGTCAAGTAGGAATGAGTTCACCTCAGTTTCCATTGTGTGTGCTCTAACTCTTGTCATGGGTCCACGTGGTGCTTGATACATTGGTGTAGATTCCATGAAGATGATGGAAGGATGCTCCGCATCATCACTACTAGAGACTACTAGTGACTCAGCATGCCAACTCCTGGAGCGGGTCTGATGAGGGGTGGAATGAAGCCGATGCTGGCTATGGGAGTAATTTGCCTACCGCGTGACCACAATTTTTAACATCTAGATAGCGTTCCTGACCTTGATTTCTATCAGGCTGTTTCTAGTAATCAGAATTGCAACGATATTATGAGTTGCCAGCCCGTTATCAATCGGGTTGAAAAAATGAACAACCAACATTTGAGAACGATGAGGTGGGCACTCGACCGACGACTGCTTCTGAGCGAGCTGCGCTGGAGCTGCTGAGCCAGTTGGTTTTGTTGAGCCAACGACTGCAATTGGGTTGTGTTTGGAGGTACGTTCTGGGTCAATTGGGGTATGGCGGGTGCTTCACCTGGCATGCCAGTGCCTGCCCCTGGGGCGGGCGCATATTGCTGTGTATCAAACAACCATGTAGGCTCAAAACTTGCTGGTAGCTGACTCTGATGTCTCCTCTGGTGTACCATAGAATTCTCATTTTGACGGAAACTAAGATGAAGTGCTCCTGCTTTCAAGCGCTCGGTTTCACTAGGGATGTGCGCCAGTGTCTCCGCCAAGCATATGTTCTCTGCATTAATATCCTCCTCGATCTTGGCCATCTGTTCGCGAAGCTTTGTAACTTCCGCGTTGGCTATTGGATCTGTCAAGAGCATGCCCAGAGTAGTCATCAACTCTGCTAGCGCCTGAGCCAGGACATCTAGCTTGAGCCGACCGTAGCAGAAGTTGCCGCTGCGCCCCCAGCTGTCGTGGAGTTGACCCGACCCAGTCTCGACCGGGTTCTGATTCCCTGCCAAGTAGACAGCCGCGTGGCGGGGCGGCTCAGAAACCTCTGGATCGATTTCGTTACCAGAGTAGCCCCCAGTCCGTCGTCGAAAACCGGAAGAATTGACTCGGTATCCCCAACTGGAGAATCACCTGACGACTCGACTCCATGAGTGAAACCAACGAAAGTGTGGATTCGGCCAGGTCTTGCCTGGTCGGGTCTAGTTCGATGAGGCGACTCAACGGGGTTGGATATGATGTCCGACTTGGGACCAGACTCACTAATTGTGCCGATGAAGACGTGGATCTTGCCAAAGGGGACCCGGTACCCGTACTCGATCGAGTCGGCCTTGGGACCCCAGCCCGAGTCGTTAATGTAGAGCTTGCCACAATGACTCTTCGTTATCCGACCGATCATGTTTCCTTCGATCCCTGGGAGAGCTCCCTCTAAGAACTCAACATCACCGTGCGGTGGCCCCACGGTGGGCGCCAACTGTCGTGGTTTTTGTCACAGAAGATGTCCTCATGAAAGGACTAAGTCTTGAGACCATCATGACTAGGTGGTTGCTTGAACGGGGTTAACCGGGAATGAAAGACACGTGTTTACCCAAGTTCGGCCCCTCACGGTGGAGGTAAAAGCCTACTCTTGCTTGATTGATATTAACAATGATCTTGATTACAAGGATGAAGATTCCCTAACCTAACTTTTGAGAAATTGCAACTTAGTCTTTTCGTCCTAGGGGCTCTCATTTATATAACAGGTTGTCCCTAGGTTTATAGAAGATTTCAGGTCGCAATGCTAACCCGTATCCTACTCTAACTCTCATTAGGCGTGTCCTCTAAGTTTGGACAATTTTCCTTCTAGGCCTTCTTCTTGAGCCGACCCATTGCGCTCTTCCGTGAGCAGGCCTCCTGCCTAGTCTCACACTGGGCCTTTCGACCTTTCTTGTTTCCCTTCCATGTCCCATAAAATAGAGTGACCCATAGAGCCTCCATGCTCTTGGTCGGGTCATAATTTTAGCCGGGTCTTAGTCGTGGGGAACATCCCCAACATAGCAGTTTGGGAAAATGATTTTCTTCACTATCCAAAATGCCTAAGTTGGTGCCTGGAAGTCCTCTATTTGAATCCCTTTCACGGTGCTAAGTGCATGGGAGTTCCACATCACCTACAAAACACACGAAGACAAAGAAAATTAATAAAAACTAACAAAGAATAAATATTATGCAATGCTCGTGGTGAAAAGAGTAAATACAAGAAATCATGCATATGGACATGTAATTGGCTCAATGTGACATGATATATGGGGAGAACATGCAACAAATGAGCTCTAAAATGCGTAAATACAGAGCCATCAACTGAGAATATATGATCATGGACATGAAAGGCCAAGGGAATGAATAATTGAGACATGAGCATTGCCAGTGTGCGTTGCCGTACACATGCACATTGCAATATACGTGAGAAGACATTGTTGATTCTACGGATGCACAATAACAAGACAATAAAGCACGGTGTGTGTTATAAATAATTTTATTTGCGCACGGTCTACCAATGTGGACAGACATGCACATTGTTATGATCCAAAAAATGCACATTTGAAATGTGTGCTATCTAATCCAATTGGCGAATCAATCTAATATACGACTCAGCAAACAACGTGGTCGCGCTTCCTCGCATCAATTGTGCCCTAGCCAAAAACACAACATTTCGCCGGGGCACAACAGCCGTGAACCACCCCAAAATACCCTTATGACAGACGAGTCGTCCATCGGTTTACATGCGTGAAGCAAACCCGAGGTTAGTTGTACTTACATCGTTCTGTCAAGGTTGGACTACTGCCGACGGATGTGGAAGGGATGTCGCCGAGGCTAGAATGGATACCGTTGGATCAAAGGAAAAAAAATAGGGCGAGGACTAAAAATTCTCGACGCAGCTACGACAGTGGGCGGCCAAACGTAGCCAAAGACCCCGCCGCGTGAACAGCTGAAGCCCCCCGCTAATGCAGTTGACGTCCCGACAACAATGATGGTTCGTTACGGGCCGACTGCCGCTGGAAGCAAATTGAGAAGGAACCTTGAGCATCTTTTGCGTCTCCTAGAGGTCGCGATCCCCAGTCGTAACGACAGCGAGCCAACGATGACGAAACTACTACTGAGAAGACATGGAATTGGGCACTAGGGTGGTGGAGCATCAGCTGCCATATGTGGCAAGGAAGGGACCGTGATACATAATGTGAGTTTTCGAAGCAAGGGAGTGTAGTAGGGAATTAATAAGGGTGATATGCCATGCCACCCACGCTTCCCAAGGAGTACAAGTTTACTGACACGTGAAACTGCATGCTGCGCTGCGCCTTCTCGGCACCGACTCCTTAGGAAAGGCCGGCTAGGCCATTATTCTCCCTCAAGACCGAGGACAACTTTAGGTTCATGAGGGCAATTCTGTGCCGACCAGGATGCCAAGTTTATCAAACCCGATCAAGTGTACTTGACACGCCTTCTTCAAAAGTCAGGTAGCACGATTAACATTTTGCCATACAATCACATTCAATTCAATCCTATTTATGAGCAATGAAGATAATAATAAATAGTTTCTCTATCCGGCTTTGCATATAGTTCTGCAAAAAAGCCCTTCAAAAAGTTCACCTAACTTCTTGGTTGCATTTGATTTTTGTATCATCAAGTTATAAATAAAACCTGCCATTCGCCCAACACAAAAAACCCCCTAAAAAATGACCAACACAAAAAAACCCACCTGCCACTGATTATCTCCATTTTCACTCAAGTTCTATAACTTTATTTTTTATTTGATTATATTTTTATGTAAACAGAAATAAGAACTTAATCGGTACCTTTGGCGTTCACCACGCGACGGAGCACGTGCGTTCTCCATTTTGTTTTTCTGTGAGTGTAACGTGCGTTCTCCTTAGCGCACACGCAAAAAATGGCAAAGCTGGTGTGGACCTTAGCGCACACGCAAAAAATGGCAAAGCTGGTGTGGACCTGGGCTTAGCCCGGCTTAGGCCCGCATTTCGGTCCCACAAATCCAACCCGGCCCGAACCGACCCGATCTGGCGTATATTATCCCGACGTAGTAAAACAAAAGCGAAAGAGAAAAGGAAAACCTAAATTCCCCATCCGAAGCGCAGAGCCACCCCACCTCGCCCCGGCGCCCGCCCGCCCGCCTGCCTCCCCGACCCCGATCGATCCATCGAAGCCGAAGAAGCTCCCCCTCCCCTCTGAGAACACCGCGCGAAAACATAACACAGCCCCCCTCTCCAGTCGTAAAGGCAGCCCCCGCAAAGGCTTCGAGCGGGCGTTGCCGCGCTCCGATTTGAACCGGGAAGCGGGGGACGAAGGCCCCCGCCTCACCGCCACGCCTCCGCCGCGCCGCGCGGGCCGGAGGCGGAAACCCTAGCGATGGCGGCGTCCGTGGACGCGGCCGCGGCCGTGGCCGCGCCTGCTCCCCCGCCGCCCGTCGCCGCGCCCGAGGAGGCCGGCGGGGGCGACGCGGAGCAGGCCAGGATCCTCATCGGGGCGCTCAACCTTCTGTCGCGCAACCTCCCGCTTCCACCCGCCGTCCTGCGCGCGGTCTCGTCCATCTACCACGGCGGCGAAGACGCGGACCAGGAGGAGGAGGAAGGGGCCGAGGGCCCGTCGCTGGTCGGGGATGAAGGCGGAGAGGGGGATCCCGCTGACGCCGTCGATGCGGCCGAGGTGCGTGCCGGTGCTTCTCCACTATGCGGCGCGTTTCGGTTGGTTGCTCTGGCGTCGTGTAGCTCGATGGGGACTCTGGTGCCGGGGTTTGGTCTGGTGCATGGTTTGGCTAGGGTTTGTGGAATTGGCGAGATTTAGCTGTGGTCCCAAATAATTAATTACTGTGGTTCGTGGTTTCGTGCTACGGATTTTGGGTTAGTAAATTTCTCTGGCTGACACACTCTTGATTCTCTTTAGATGAACGCATGATTATGGCATATCAACTTGTATTATCCCGGGGCTACAAGATTGGTGCTAGATATATTTAGCTGGCCACTCAGCTGGAACGACTTGAGTGACATTTGATGATTGGGTGTCATGTTGTTTGTTTGGGTGATAGGGTCTTCTAATGTTGCGATGGAATCAGAAACATGTAGCTTCATTTCCAAAATGCACTATATTTATCTAGGACTTCCTTGAGAACTTTGTCTTGCCATCAGGCTGATTTTCATTAATGAGGGGAATTAGATGAAAAATGGGATAAATTCTTGTCTTCCTTTATATGTTAAGTTGTTTGCCGTCATAACTGATCTGAGATACTTCTGCCCCCACCCCCCTTGTTTCGAGAAACTTCTCCTTCTGCCACTGTTTGTGATCCCGACCTTGGGTTAGGAAAAAGCCATGCCAGTTTTCTGTTGTCCTGACAAGAAATTACCAGGAAGGAAAGCACCACAAAATCACATGAAGTTCATAAGAAACAAAAATACAGGATGACCTGGAGAATTCTGGAGTCACTTTTCTACACAAGTTTAAGACTGATTTTCTTCTTCTGAAGTTTCAGTCCAGATCAATCCATGATTTTTTTTCTTGATTATCTGGCATTTTCTTGATAGAGTTCTGAATTTTCTTTTATTCTTTCTGTTGATGGTTGTTTGGCTTGGACCACATGACAATGGCTAGAGAAACACGTAATGCTAGGAGGAGGAACACAACGAGTGGCATAAATATTATCTCTTTTGTTCTATTATTATTGGAGGTTTAGTGTTTGTTAATATTCTTTAAATGGCCTTTTCCTCTTACTCTTAGGAAGCCACCTTGATTCAAGAGCTTGAAGATTCTATATATAGAAACCAAACGACACACATGTCGTCCTCAAAGTTGACTGCTCTAAAAGAAGAACGCTTCAATACCTGCATCCAGCATCGGTTATCTGAACTCGAAGGTCAGATATCAACTCCTTCAATGTCTTGTTACCTGATTAGTTTTCTGAGTTCCATTTTCTGTAGTAAATCAATACTGTATTAGGCTTTTAGCATTAGTACTTATCCCGCTTTCACCTTGTCTTTCTGTATTACGAAGGTCCTTGGTTATTTTGTTTTGGTACTTATCTTTCTGTTTTATCTTCTGTTCTGTATCTTTGCTTACCTTGATTTGCATATAAAAAGTTGGTTCTGCAATTGACCTTCTGAAAATGGCTAAGACGGTGCAAAAGGGTAGGATTGATGTTTTTGGTTTTCTTAGAATCTTGTATGTCCATTTCTCTGTTCACACTCTTGTAATTGCACGTCTCAAACATGATTTCTAGTGGATGCTTACTATTGGGCATGTCTCCACAACACAATTTTCCTGTACTTGCATTTTTTTGCAGTTGCTTTTTAGAGTACTTCTCAACTTTTCTGAGCTTATTTAGTTATTTAATAAGTTATGTACACCAATGCCAATCTCGTTTCTTGTTATGTGCCAGGGTTACCATCTACTAGGGGTGAAGATTTGCAAATGAAGTGTTTACTCGAATTATATGGGCTCAAGGTAAATGCAATGTCTATTGGGACCAATGATTTTCCAGGCATTGCATTTTTCTGCTTTACATGCTTACACTTCCCACTACATGGTTTTCTTATTTGTGATAGTTTCTCTTTTCTCCTGACCATCTAATATTTGTGTAGATAATTGCTTGATGGTTATACATTGATAAATGTTATAAGCTGAAGTGTGCTGGTTTTATAATACATTGCTGTCCCCTTTTTTTTCCGAACAACTTCATTATTTATAAAATATTGGCATGTTTGGTCGATAGGAACGACTTTGCCAAGACATTTATGTTGGTAAGTCGAGATTTTGGCACTGTCTGCTGCCAAATTTTGGTGCAAAATTGTAGTGATTGCTTTGCTGTCAATTGCTTGGTCCATATGTTTGGCACTGCCAAAATTTTGCAAAGACAAGGTGGCTGCCAATTTCCCAATTCTTTTGGAAGCAAACCATTTGGATGACTACTTTCTGGGTATACCAACATATTGGCAAGCCAAAAACTGGCAGCTAACCAAGCATGCCTGGTGTCTTATTTGAGTGAATCAAGCCTCACGTCTTCATGGAATATACCTGTAAATACATGCAACTTCTGCAAACTAGTTGTAGTGTTTGGTTTAGTGATACACTTGATGAGTAAGCATGCAGGGAAAATCTGTACCAAGTTACAGCGATACAGATAGAAATGCCAATACTGTGCTCTGGCACCTTTTAAAAAACACATATGGGTTATGTTTGTGTGTGTGTCTCTCTCTCTATATATTATTATAGAAGTTAGTCATGTTTATACTAGAAGTCTATTGGTCTCCAACATACAAATGCAAATACAAATACAAATACCGATACCATGCTACAACACCTTATAAAAAACACAGAAATGGGCTATATATATATATACTCCCTCCGTTCCTAAATATAGTGCGTATAAGCTTTTTAGAGATATTCCGCAATGTAGTGCGTATCTCCCTCCTGGAGCGATTTTGGACGAAACTACCCTCCCACCAAACCGAACAACCAGTGCCCCAGCCCACCGCTTCACTCGCATCTCTCTCTTCCTTATCCCTTCGTCTTGCGGCTTTTCCCACCTGTCTCGCCACCGATCTGCCACCTCTGTTGCTCATCTCCACTGATCCCTACCTCCATTGCGACAACACAGTAGATCGAGTTGCTTCTAGGCAAGAGGGCCGAGGTGGATGGACGAGGTGATGCACAAATCGGCAAGCAGGAGCTCCAGCGCCGCGGTCGTAGTACGCCGCACGGAGGGCGAGCTCCAACACGTGAAGCTCAGTGGCACAGAGCAGGTTCACCAGCCACAGGAGCTCCAGCGTGAGCACGCGCACGCGAGCATCAACAGGGCAGAGCATGTTCTCCACCGACGGGGGGGGGGGGGGAATCACGGCCACCTGCCCGTTCAACACGTGCAGCTGCGGCAGCGGCGAGAATCGATGGGCGGCAGCAAGATTCGACCAGCAGCCGAAGCAACGCGCCCGTGTCCGGTTTCTCGGCGGCCACCGCGTGCGTGTATGGCTGGCGACGGCGACACTGGTTCAAGGATGAAGGAGGGTGAGGGGGAGGAGAGGAGGAAGAAGATGGGGAAGAGCTAAAAAAAGGAGCCGCCTGACGAGCGACGGCGCTGGAGGAGCCGCCGCCTAACGAACGGCGGCGCTGGAGGAGGAGATGGCTGACGACGGCACCACCGGAGTCTAGCTAGCATCGGCAACGCTGATGGGTGGAGTACCAACTAGTACTACTACTTGGACCTGGGCTGGGATAGAGATGGAGTGGGGGCTTTCTCGTCCAAAATTTGATGCCAGCACACTCATTGGTATATGTGCTAAAAACTATGCGCACTAGATATTGGAATGGAGGGAGTACTTAATACCAAAAAACATATATAAACTGTGTGAGCGCGTACACTGACTTATTCTGCGTGCAGATCCATCATGCGGGCGCCCTCAGTTTGGTTAAGATCAAACCAACCTGTAGTGTACCCCGCCGCATGTCACAACTGATCGTCACACCTAGCCCATATATGGTAACCTAAAATGAACATGTTCAAGCGTACAGTTTTGCATGTAAACAGTAATCATGCATACATATAGTAGTAACGCTAGTAATAATGAGGACAAGAACTTGTATTACGATATAAACTAGTTCCATTTACCATCTTGCAAAACTAGAGCCTTGTACATCACAACGTCATTTACAATCTTCTATATTTACTAGATGCTCCACTACACATTAATTAGCACCTACAACTTTAATACATTACCACCTAAATAATCGTGTGGTTTTGATTTGCATCTTAGTTTTAGTTGCATCTCGTGGTGATTCCATTACTATATTTGTAACTTGTGGTGATTCCATTACCATATTTACCAGCTATTTTACCAGGGTTAGAAGGATGGCTGGTTTGCGAGACAGAGAGTTGTGCATGACACATAGTAATAGATGCAACTCTATTACTATTTTTGCTGGCTATTTTACCGGGATGGTTTGCGGAGCAGAGTGTTGTGTGTGTGTGACTAGCAGTAACCATCTTAGTTTTAGTTGCATCTTGTGGTAATTCCATTACTCTATTTGCAACTTGTGGTAATTTCATTACCATATTTGCCAGCTATTTTACCAGGGTTAGAAGAATGGCTTGTTTGTGAGACAGAGAGTTGTGCATGGCTCATATTAATAGATTTAACCCTACTACTATTTTTGCTGGCTATTTTACTGGGATTAGAAGAACGACTGGTTTGCGGAGCAGAGTGTTGTGTGTGACTAGCAGTAGCCAATTTTTTTCGAGAAAACGCAAAAAGGCTTTTGCGTTTCATTATATTGAAAAGAGAGAGATAGTTTGTTACATCCTCCTAGGAGGCACCATTCCAGGTGAGAAACACAAAGTAACTTCAGTGGACATCCCAGGTCTGTGGGAGGATGACACGCATGCCTCGAGCACCCGCGGTCGCCCAGAGCGTAGCTTCTTCTTTGATCTTTGCAACCAAGACGCTAGTCGAAGGGGTGGCCGCATTGAAGACACAATCGTTGCGATGTTTCCAGGTCATCCAAGGGATCAGCAGCGTCGCGGATGTAAGTCCTTTGCGCATCAGCTTGGGCGTGGTCTGCCGCGCCGTGTGCCACCAGGTCGACAGGGAGTTTTCACCATTAGGCGCTCTGCAAGGAAGGTGCAGCCAAGACAGGATGTTGTGCCAAATCTGCTTGGTGAAGGGGCAGTCCATGATCAGGTGGTTCATCGATTTCGGCATTTGATCACATAGCGGGCAGCGAGGAGGGTGCGGCAGTCCGTGGCGAGCGAGACGATCAGCTGTCCAGCAGCGTCCCAAGCTAGCGAGCCAATGGAAGAACTTCACTCGCGGGGGGGCCCAGCCTTTCCAGTTAAGTTTCCATGCCGGGCAGGAAGTAGAGCCATGGAAGGTGGCGAGGTACGCGGACTGGGCGGTGTATGTGCCAGCAGCATTCCACTTCCAATGGAGCTGGTCTGGATCAGCAGAGAGTGATATTCTCAATGGCCCTCCAGGTTAGCAAGTATTGGCCAATCTCTTGAATGCCAAGGGCGCCATGAATGTCTGAAGCCCATGTGTGCGCCTGAAGGCCATCGGCCATTGTTCTTATTTTGCGGCGGCGCTTGGGGATGAGGGCGTATAGCTGGGGGGCGATCTCAGAGATGGATTGCCCGTTGATCCATCGGTCTTCCCAGAACAATGCTCGCCGACCATCGCCAAGGACCATGGAGGTGGACGCAAAGAAGAATGCACGTTCCTCACTGGAGAACTGCAGATCGAGGCCAGCCCAAGCCCTGTTTTCGTCCATGCGCGCGAACCAGAGCCATCTGGTGCGCAAGGCAAGGCCCGTGCGCTCCAGGTCATGGATGCCGAGGCCGCCTAGGCGTGTAGGGCGGCAGACGCGGCGCCAGTTCACGTGGCAGTTGCCGTCTTGAGCCTCGGTGCGGCCAGCCCAGAGGAAGCCTCTGGATCTTCTCGAGGAGTTTGAGGACTTTCTTCGGCGGCGCGAGCACAAGGAGTTGATGCAGGGGAATTGCACAGAGCACGGATTTGACAAAAGCGAGGCGTCCAGTCTTGTTCATGAGGTGCGCCTTCCAAGTGGGCAGCTTCCCGGCAGTCTTGTCGACGACGGGTTGTAGTTGGGCGGCAGTCGGGCGTCGCAAGGTGAGGGGGATACCCAGATAGGTGATGGGGAACTGCGCGATGGGGCATCCCAGTGTCGCGATGGCCGGAGCGACCTCCTCGTTTGTGCAATGAATCATTGTGGCCGTGCTCTTCTGGAAGTTTACCCGCAGGCCTGAAGCTCTGCCAAAAAGCTGCAGGATCTCTCTGACCGCCAACGTGTCGCTGGGCGAGGGGTGGCAGAAGAGGATGACGTCGTCGGCATAAAGCGAGATGATGGGGACCACACGACGGGGGTGCAGCTGTTGCAGGATGTTGAGCTCGGCAGCCCAGCGAAACAAGCGCCCCAATGTGTCGACAGCAAGCACAAAGAGCTGCGGTGACATCGGGTCGCCCTGGCGGAGTCCACATCGATGCCAGATCGCCAGGCCAGGCGCGCCATTTAGGAGGACTCGGGTGCTGGCCGACGAGAGCAGGATGGCGATCCAGTCGAGGAAGCGATCACCGAACCCATATCGACGCAAGGCCTCGAAGAGGAAGGGCCATGAGACGGAGTCGAAGGCGCGGGTGAGATCAAGCTTGAGGAGGATGCGCGGAGTTCCTAGCTGGTGGAGGAGGCGCGCCGACTGTCGCACGATCAAGAAGTTGTCGTGGAGGCTGCGTCCGGGGATGAAGGTGTTCTGGATGGGACTGATCAAGTCATTCAGCTTGGGCGCGAGGTGGAGAGGTAACACCTTCGTGAAGATCTTGGCAACGAGGTGGATGAGGCTGATGGCCCTGTAGTCAAACAGGCTGGCAGTGTCGGCGCGCTTTGGGATGAGCGTGAGCAGCGCCTGGTTCAGACAACCGAAACCTCGTCCATGGAGCAAATGAAGCTGCTGGAAGGCGCAGACGAAGTCGTGCTTGACGACGGGCCAGCAGGATCGAAGGAACTCCGCGGTAAAACCGTCAGGGCTGGGCGCCTTGCGCGCCGGCAGGCGTTTGATGGCTTGCCAAATCTCATCTTCAGTGAATGGGGCCTCCAGGTCGTCGAGGGCGGCCGGCTCGATGAGATGCTGCAGGTCAAGGGCGCAATCTCGAGGTCGATCGGTCCCGAGCAGAGAATCGTAATGCGCGAAGGCCGCCGCGGCCATGTTAGTCTGGTCGGTGAGCACGATGCCGTCAACCGACAGGGAGTGGATCCTGTTCTTCTGCTTGCGATAGGTGCACTGGCGATGGAAGAAGGATGTGTTGGCGTCGCCGTCTTTGAGAGAAGAGATGCGCGCGCGCTGTTGAGCCAGAGTTTGCTCGAGCGAAGCGAGGCCAAGGTATGACAGCTTGATCTGTCGGCGGAGCCAGTCCTCGTGGGGCGTGAGCTGGCGAAGCTCCTGGGCCGAGTCAAGACGCAGGAGCAGCTCGCGCGAGATCGTGAGCTGGTCGCGGATGTTGCCCACGGCGCGAGCGCTCCAGCTCATGAGTCTGCGCGCGGTGGCCTTCATGCGCCGCATTATGCGGCGGAACGGGCTCGGGTCGTCCATCGAAATCCAAGCAGCCGCAACCACGTCTTGGAAGCTGGCAATGCGCGTCCAGTATTCCTCGAATTGGAAGCGCCGGTGCACCGGGGGCGAGGGCGAGCAGTCCAGCATGAGCGGGCTGTGATCAGATACAACCGAGGCAAGGCAGCGAAGGTGGCACTCGCCGTGTCGCTCCTGCCAATCCGCGGTGCATAGTACTCGGTTGAGGTGAACCAGCGTGGGCGGGGTCTGCTCATTTGACCATGTGTATCGTCGACCATTGAGGTAAACCTCCTTAAGCGCGAGGTCGTTGATAACACGACGGAAGCGCCCATCATGCGTCTGTTAGTATTCCCGTTGTTCTTGTCTTCGTCGCGGTAGATCAAGTTGAAGTCTCCGCAAAGCATCCAAGGGACGTCGCAATTAGCACGGACGTCGCGGATTTCCTGAAGAAACGCGATCTTCTCCTGGTCCTGCTGCGGCCCATATACAATGGTCAGCCACCAGGGGGCGTCAACGCTCGATGGAGTCGAAACCTGGGTAGTGAGCGTGTTGGGGTTGAACATGTGATTGTCAACAGTCACCATCCTGCTCTTCCAGGCCAGCAGGATACCGCCGCGAGTGCCAATCGCCGGCAGGTAAACATAGTCATCAAAGTCCGAACCAAGCGTTTCGAGGACAGTGGACATGTGGATGAACTCCATCTTGGTTTCTTGAAAGCAGACGATCGACGCGTCGGTAGACACGATCAACGAGCGAATGGCGGTGCACCTAGCGCGGGTGTTTAGGCGACGCATGTGACGGGGCCGTGTCTGGCCCGACGTCAGAGGTGGGGGGGGGGGTTGGCGCCAGCAGTTGGGGGCCAGATGGGGCAGCGACATGCGTGTCCTCCTGCTGAGGCGATCTTGTCGGGGGAGTTGGCACCAGTGGTTGGGGGCCAGCAGGGGAAGCGACATGCACGGACTCCCGCTGAGGCGATCCTGTCGGCCTGGGATCTGCTGCCGCCGCAGCCTTGGCGAGCGCAGTCTCCTTTCACGCTTTTTCTTTCCTCCCCTCTTTCCTCTTTTAGCTTTGTGACGAGAGGGGTGGCCCTGGGTGCAGGCGGTGGGCCAGGCGTCCATACATCGGGCTGGCGACGGTACGGGCGGTGGTGTGTCTGCGCGCACGGTGGTGCAGACTCCGGACCAGCGATCGGCGACGGCGAGGCCGTCAGCGCGGTGCTGGCCACGGAGGTGCGTCTAGCCGGCAGCGTTGACAGCCATGCCGTCGGCACGTCCCTCCTGAGCAGCGGCAGTGCGGCGGCGCTTGCGGCCGCGGCGACACGAATGGCCGCGTCCGGGGCCTTGGCCGGCATCGGCATCTCCATCAGCCGCCGCGCGCCCGTCACCCGTGCCATCTGGGCGAGCTGCATGACTGGAGGGGGCGCGAGCTCGGTCGACGTCGGATCGGGCAAGGGCGATGGCGATGGGGTACGTGAGGGTGGTGACCGTGGGGGCGGAGGAGGCGGTGCGTCCCGGAGTGACCTCGACGATCTCCAGCGTCGCAGCGTGGCGGATGTCAGCAGGGTCGTGTGCGACCAGAGAGGCGGAACGTGGCCAGGTCAGCGCGGGAGCGCGTCTGCGGATGGAGGCGCTCAATCCAGACACCGGTCCCGAGGATGTGCTCCGCCGTCGCTAAGTGCCAGGCATGGGCGGGGATGCCGCGGAGCTCGAGCTCGACGCGGTATTCGAACCCACCGGAGCCGGCGTGGGCAAGTTTGCACCATGGGCGAAGCGACAGTGAGAAGCGCGGGCAGCGGATGTAGTGGTCGCCGTTCATGCGGTCCTTGGAGGCGCGGGAGCCGAAGATGATTAGGAAATCTTCCGGCTTGTGGAGGTGGGTGGTGAAGTCGCCTTCTTCAAAGCCGAACGTGGAGTAGAGGAGCTCAGCGACGTCGTCGACGGACACCTGGGGACGAGTCCCAGTGATGGTGGCCACCATCGCCCGGCTGAGCACCTCCTCCGCTTCCTCCATCTCAACGGTGCGCGACATGATGATACGTGCTGGTGCAGCAGCGTTCACGTGCGCGACCGGAGCTGGGGCCGGTGGTTGGGGGGCGACCTGCACAACTGGAGCAGGAGCCGGTGTCTGGGGCGCGGCAGTCCGCAGGGCGGCGGGGGGGTCGCGGTCGGCGTGGTGCTCGGCAGCCCTTGGGGCGGCGGGTGGAACGCGCCCAGCGCGGCGGTTGAAGTCGTCACATCCACGGGAGTCGTGGCCGGAGATGAGGCACCGCCGGCAGCGAATGTCATTGGTGCAGTCGCGGACGCGGTGGCGGGGGTCGAGGCAGCGGAAATAGAGCCCGGCAAGCTCTTCGAGGGACGGGCTGCGCTGGCGACGGGCTCCGCGCAGGCTCGCGGCGAGGCCGACGTCGATTCCTGCGGCGCGGTTGCTGGTAGCTGTCGGCGTCCACCGAGGCACCGCGCGAGACTCGGTGCACCTCCGAGCGGGGGCCAAGGCGGGCGGAGGCGGGCAGCCTGGGGCCGCCGGGGCGGGGCCGCTGGGCGCCGGCGCGAGGACGATGAATTTAATTCCGTTACTTTTTCTTGCATGCGGTTTTACCATCATGATTAGCGGGTTGGTACGGAGCCACGGGACGGAGGTGGGGCGCGTGGAATGGTAACGGAAATTAAAGAAATTACTATATTTCTTACTTCCTTTTACTCTCACACAACTAGCCGAGTGAGACTGCACTGGTTTGGTGGCACGGTGATTAGCGACCGGCGCGTAGAATAAGAGCTTTGCGCGCTCGCTTGGTTTAGCGCCACCGTATATATAGAGAGATTAGTGATTTTTATACTAGAAGTCTATTGGTTCTCCAACTCCAGTGTCCAAACGCCCCAATATTATCTAAGCAAGGCCTCTAGCTCTGCAAGATTAAAAAGGAATGCCTACAAATGAAATAGAAAGCTATTAAAAGCATCCTAGCAAAAATGGTAATTAAATACTTTGCATTGTAAATTACCCACCTGCAGTATAGAACATCCTAGCAATCAGAGCAGCAAAGCTTGCTGTGAGTTTCCTGATTGAAGCTTGCTTCAATAGCCAATGAGCCCCTTCTCTTCCTCCCACTGGTGCCATCGTCATTTAGAGAAATCGCACAAGCAGCATTCAGCCCGTGGACTGCATTGGCTCTTCCACTGCCTGCATTTGAGTTTGAGCTTCCAATTCCAGAACCACCAGTCGCTACCAGTGCTTAATGAACTAGCCATTTCTGACCTTAAAAGGGGGGTAAAAAGTAATCGGCACACAACAACTCGAGAGGGAGAAGGGAGAAGGGGAAACTAACCCGCGGCTTGGAAGGAGACAGATCAGCTCCGGACGGCGAAGGGATCTGCGGTGGTGGTTTGGATCTGGCGGTGAGAGGCTGACAGCAGCCATCCTTCTTCTCCAGTGCGGCGGCCCTCCGACCAGGGGAGGGAGCTGTGGTGAGAAATCAGCCTTCTCCGGTGAGGAATCCCGTCTCGCAGGCGAGAAATCAACCTCCCCGGCGAGGATTCATCCTCCCCGACGAGGACTCAACCTCCAACGACAAATTGACTGATTTCGGCGACGGATTGAGCTTCTCTCGCGAGAAATCGAGCTTCACTGGCTGGTTCCCATCAGTGCAGCAAGGGACAGAGGAAGAGGGAGAAAGGCGGCGTGAGGAGGAACCCTAGATTTTCTGTTGACTGTGCACGTATGGGATCCTTTAGTAGGACAATGGAATAAACGGGCCGGTGGTTTAATGTGCTAGGTCAGCACGTCTAACTAGTCGTGTGGCACTAAGGTCAGATGGAGGCATGGGCGTGTGAGAACGAGTCGAGAATGGGCAGGGTGCGTTTGTGGTATGAATCGAGCGGTTGGGTTTTCCTGTATGAGACAGGTATCGGGGTGCATCCCAGCTGTATCAGAATTATTTTTAGGACGCTGCTAGACAGCAATTGCTTGCTGCCTAGCGCGATGGAGCGGCCTATCTATTTTGGGTAAGTGCGTGTGTGACCTCCTCCCAGATCCGGAAAAGGGAAGTTATTTGCCCATAGCACTTACAAGCTGCCGCAAAAGAAAAAACAAACTGGTCCCCGCACCACGGGATCCTCATTACAGGAAAATACCACTTTCGCCCACCCTGGTCGTCTTGACCTCTTCTATCCAAGAATACGTCAAGCAAAAAAGAGAACTGGGCAACAATATTATACACCAGGGGGAAGGAGCAGGCAAAATAGAAGGGTAAAACAATTCGGTTGCTGTCTCTTAACTTGTCACATGATCCGGACTACAGAAAACTTGCTTTGAATATGGTATTTTTTTTTCATGTTCCTGTCCCTGTAAAACCTAATGTTTTGCTGTACATTTCATCAAGTTCCTACAAAATCAAAAGCTTGCTGACCATTCTTGTTGTCTATTAATGTCTTGCACCTAGCCCCTACAAGAAAAAGTAGATGGTGTGAAGCAAAAACTCAAAGAAGTTGCATGCACAGGATCAGGATTTGAAAAAGCAATTTAAACGTGTTCCCATGGGCAAAAAAATTGTCAATAAGCGTTAGTGTGGTTGCTTCATATCTACAGGATCTAAGTTCCCTTCCCCGTTGAATATGTGAGAGTTCCCAAGTTAGCGGTGTTGGTAGGCAAATTAATATGTGTTGGTGCATATTTGTAGGCAAATCAATATGTGTTGATGCATTCTAAAAAATATGTAGGCAACTTGGGAAGCGTTTGGCAGGCGAACTAGGAGTGAGGACTCTATGTTGCAGGCAAATTAGTAATGTTCGGTAGGCGAATTCGGGGTGAGCTGTGTTGTAGGCAAATTAGGAACGTTTGGTAGGTGAATTAGGAGTGAGGACTCTGTTGCAGGCAAATTATGAGAGTTGGGTAGGTGAATTTAGTAGCGTTCAGTAGGCGAATTAGGGGAGTTCAGTAGATGAATTAGGAGTGTTCAGTAGGCGAATTAGGAGCGATCAGTAGGAAAATTTAAGAGTGATCAGTAGGCAAATTAGAAGCATTCAGTAGGTGAATTAGGAGCGTTCAGTAGGCGAATTTAGGAGCGTTCATTAGGCGAATTAGGAGTGAGGACTCTATGTTGTGGGCGAATTAGGAGCTTTCAGTAGGCGAATTTAGGAGCGTTCAGTAGGCGAACTAGGAGTGAGGACTCTATGTTGCAGGCGAATTAGGGGCGTAGGTAGGTGAATTAATATGGGCAGGCAACTTAACACAAAATTGTTAGGCTGATTAGGAGTGAGAATTCTAAGTTTTGGCTACTTAGTGTGCATTGCGGCGTGACTAAGTAGCTAGGTTGGCAGGCTAGCCGACTTTTAGTGTTCTGTTTTGGCGACTTAGTTTGCATGCTGATGCGACTAAGGCTAACGGCTAGGTTGGCAGGGTAGCATGACTTATTGCGCGGGTTTAGACGGCTTGTGTATGTGAGGGCATGACTAAGTTAGCTGCTAAGTCGAACGAGTTCGGGCAACTTAGTTATACATGCTGGCTGGTTTTAGGCAACTTAGTACGTGTGGTGGGCAAATTAGTGAGGGGGGTTAGCAGCTAGGGAATCGTAGAGTTAGGGAACTCTGTTCATTGGTTTAGCGACTTTGGAGGGCTTGGCGACTACGGGTCTGCTGGCTTGCTGGGGTTGTAACCGTGTCCGGCAGGGGGACAAACCAAAACCAATAACTATGTCAGCTTTTTTTTTGGCGGGGGGGGGGGGGGGGGGAGGTAGAATAATAATATAAACTGAGAATTTAACACAGTAGATTGTCCTGGTCCGGAAACGGGAGCCCAGCCATGCCTCAGAAACCTTGCCCAGGTCCACTTCTTTTTGCTTCAAAAATCAAACATGTGCGCAAAAATGGTTACAGGTGTTTGTTCGCGTCGATTTTCAGTCCAAAATCAACATGACAAAATAATGTGCCACATGCTGAGGACATGCCATTAGCAGCTCGACACATGATATGACCCCAAAATGCTGGCATCATATTAGCCATTCCCTGCTCACTTTAAATTACTTCATCAATGATTCCTAAGAAAAAAAAAACAACTAGATTTTGGATTGATTTAAGTTGTTGATTCTAACTTGGTGCTGAATAATGACTGCTGATTTTCTACTTCAAACTTTTCTAAAAGGCTCAAAAAGTACAGCTGTAAGGCACCAGGGGATGCACCGATGCAGATTCACAAACTACATATTTTTTAGGCAACTTGGAGGAGCATCGGTGGGCGAATTAAGAGTGCTGTTAGTCACCATAGAACCCGAACTAGGCAATACTTGGAGAAAGCTCTCAGAAGTTCGTACGTTCTGGCACCCAGTGTTCCTAAATTTAGCGGCAACTTAACAACAAAATGATGGGCAGAAAAATTCCTAGCAGCACGTGAGAAATCTATGTAGTGGCAACTTCACAAAAAAATTGTTGGCAAAAGTTCCTAGCAGTGCGTGAGGATTCACTACCTCTCCTGTACCTCGCACCAGTATGTGGTCCCCAGCAGTTTCCGTAGCAGCACCTCGAATCAATCCCCCCGGAATCATCCAGAAAACTGTGAGAGTTCCCCCAATTCCCATTGCAGCACCTACCCCGAGCCTGGTACCTCCTTCCCTCCGCACACCCTTCCTCATGCCCCGTGTGAGTCGTCACTCCCGCACCGCGAGTCGACGAACTCATCTTCTACTGCGATTAGAAGGAGGGTACAGAACGAAACTAACCTTGGGATGGCGATGTACTGCGTGAATCGCAGGTCCCCCGGGAGCCGACTGCCATCCAATTTCTTCACGCTCGCTCGCGGGCTCATCCGTCCGCTCCCTGATCCACCATGCTCGATGTCGGTCCACTGTGCAGTGCCGCGTCTGGTGGACGGTGCGGCTGTGTCGCTCTGCTGCGCGGGGTCGCGCCAGTGACTAGGTGCCGGCAACCCTAGAATTTCAGTAGGGAAGAGAAAGGGGAATCGCCGGCGAGTGCGTGACCTGGAAAGAAAATAGTGAGCGGCGCGTCTTGCAAAAAAAGAAAAGAAAAAAAAAAGAAACGGAAACGGCAAAAGAAGCCACCGCTTCGCCCACCCCTCCCCACGTGGCGCGATCTCACGAAACGATGGACGGCGGGCGCTCCATTGCGCTCGCTCGCTTTCTAGCGTTTGGGTTATTTTTATTATTTGAAAAATAGAGAAGTGGCTGATATGTATGAGGATATGTATCTCGGGGTATCATGACGTGTCCAACCCCTGACACACTGGTTCCCAACTGTATCCGTGTTTCCCAGGTGGTAATGTAAATGTATATTCATGCTTCTGAATGAAACATTTGATTGATGTACTCATCACTGTGGGAGGCTGGTACCTATTGTCGTTCTAATATGATAATGCTCCAACACGGAGAAAAATAATTACAGATGTGATCTTTTATTGTCGATTTCCTCATTGATCGGGGCACATGAACAATATTTGAGTTGTTTGGCACAAAGGACATCTATAACTTTCAATACTTATTCCAATTATAGGAATGAGTAGTGTAATATGGCAAGTAGTTGTGCACCATATCTTGTTTGCTAAATAGTAGTATGAACTATCAACTGTGTATTATGTTGTTTATATATATATATTTCATAATGCATCATTGTGATTATGAAGTGAAGTGAAGTATAACATGTGCGTGGCATCTATAGATCTATATATAGAAGTATAATAGTGGCGCTGAGTTATTGTATTGATGACCATTGATTAACTTAATTGTATACTTGCAGTTACTAGACTTGCAGAAGAAAGTACGGTCTGATGTCAATGCTGAATACTGGCTACACAAAAAATGTGCGCATCCTGAGAGGCAATTATTTGACTGGGGGATGATGAGGATACGATATCCTTTTACCATGTATGGAATAGGGGATGGGTTTTCAATGGATACCGATGATATCCATCGCAAAAAGAGATTCACCGAGGTTTTTTCTCACATATTTGATATTCAGTTTTGACAATTTTTATACAACTGAAATCTTGATTTTCATTTTTTGCGTTCCCAAACTTCAGAGGATCTCAAAGCTTGAAGAGGAGGAAAAAAATCAGGCTGAGACCAGGAAGAGAAGATTTTTTACAGAAATTCTTAATGCTGCTAGGGAATATCAAGTGCAAACATCGGCTACTTACAAACGAAGAAAGCAACGTAATGATGGAGTTCAGGTATGGTTTGATTTGTTTCCTTATTTCAGAATTAGCAAACAAGATGGTCAATTATCACCTAATTTTGTGTCTTCACTGGATTTATTAGCTCATCCTATTTGTTTACAAACTCGGCTCTGCTGATGATTCTCTTTTATCTCATGATGTTTATTTGAAACACGCCTTATTTGCTGATAGCAATAACCTGATATTGTCAGTTTCTGGTAGGTGTGAACAATGCATCAAAAGTTTCTACTTGTTATATTTAGAGGACTTTCTTAATTTAGCTATTTTCTCCAATATTCATTGATATGTCTGCAACACCATTTCATGTGATGAGCCTCCCATAGGGATAAATGCTTTTTCTAGCATCACTCTACAATTTTTTTATGCTGTATCTATTGGCCTATCTGCAATTGTCTTGCTTCAATTAGCCATGCCATGATTTTGAATGATATTTTTGATGCTGGTTGCAACATGAAAGATGGACATTGTAGTAGCATACATGAAATCATTAGAATGTACAACAGATAAAAAAGATATCTGATGAAATGTGTTGTGCATGTTGTAATGCCCAAGAGATATCATACTTTTTGTGGATGTTCATGGTCAAGCCTTAAGATAAGATGTTTATCGCCCCCTTCCGCCCTTTAAGTTTTTTTATTAGAACGCCATTGTGTTTATTCCGCCCATTATATTTCCTAGGTTAAACTATGCATTTATCCCTATCTATACCCCTTTCCTTGATTTGCTAATCTAAGGATGCGTGAACTTTTTCTTTACTTGTTAAATGTAGGCATGGCATGTCCGGGCGCGCCAGCGTATCAATCGACTTGAAAAAAGTAGGTTGCAAGTTTTGAAAGCAGGTGATCAAGAAGCGTATATGCGGATGGTTGAGGAGAGCAAGAATGAACGGCTTACGATGCTCCTTGATAAAACAAATGAGCTTCTAGAAGGAATTGGGAAAGCTGTACAGCGACAAAAAGATGCTGAGCATGTTAGTCGTCCTGAAGGGTCTGAAGACTCAGAATCTGATGAATCCCCCGAGGAGTCTCCTTCAGATGATGATGCAGATACACACGGTTCTGCAAATACTAGTAAATTTAATGCTGCTGGCCGTAGGCTTGATTCTACTGTCCATTCCATCGAAGAGAAGGTAGATTGAAGCTCGACTTTTAGCCATATACTCCCTCCTTCCGGAATTACCTGTTGGAGAAATGGATGTATCTAGACGTATTTAAAGTTCTAAATACATCAATATCTATCATTTCTGCGACAAGTAATTTGGGACGGAGGGAGTATTTAGTAACTTGTTGCTTGAGATGTTGTCTCGGTCTCACAGTTTTAATCGATTTCTATATGCTATGCAACTAGTGTTGTATAATCTGGTAGCATGGCAAGTAAGATTGTGTGATCAAATACAAATTAACCTTTTGGCTGCACTCATTTTATGCCCCCCTTGGATTCGTGATGATGGTAGATAATATTATTGTCCATAATACAGTGGGTAGAGCCCTACTGCTATACAGTGGGTAGTGCCCTACTGCTACTAGATACCTACTGGCTTAAATAAATCAGTGTGTTATAATCATGTAATGTGGGGATTTTTCTGCAGAAGAATTTATTGCCTGTTTGCAATAACTGATGGTCCCAGTTTATTTGGATCTAATTTCGCTGCTCAGTGGTCCACGAATGAAAATTTTCAGTATTATGGTGTTCTGTAATTTGTTTTTGCCATTTTGTTCTTACAATACAATTTGTTATGTTTCCACTTCTGGGGCAACTAATGTTTCTTTCTACTGTTTTGGATTTACAGGTAACAGAACAACCGTCAGCCCTTGTAGGTGGGGAGTTGAGACCATATCAGTTAGAGGGTCTCCAATGGATGCTTTCTTTATTCAACAACAATTTGAATGGCATTCTGGCTGATGAAATGGGTTTGGGGAAAACAATTCAGACCATAGCTTTGATCGCTTATCTTTTGGAAAAGAAGGAGGTCACAGGACCTCACTTAATAGTAGCTCCCAAAGCAGTACTACCAAACTGGTCTAATGAGTTCAAAACATGGGCTCCCAGGTATCGTCTCACTGGAATTTGCTTGATCAGTATTTCTATATTGTCCTGCTATAAATTGAAGTAACCTAACTCTGATATGCTCGTCGTTTGCAGTATTGGTACAATTCTGTATGATGGTCGTCCAGATGAGAGGAAATCTCTCAGGGAAACAAATTTTGGAGGACAATTTAATGTTCTGCTCACACACTATGATTTGATACTGAAAGATAAGAAGTTCCTGAAGAAGGTTCACTGGCACTATTTGATAGTTGATGAAGGACATCGCTTGAAAAATCATGAATGTGCTCTTGCTCGCACACTAGTTTCCGGGTACACACTTTGGTCATAAGTTATTTTTTTTTTCTTTACTCTGGTGAAGCTTCTTCTATGTGATCACTTGCACCTCTGTTGGAGGATGGCTCTGTGCGCTAGTGACTCCATAACTCATTGTCCTATAGAAAACTTGAAAATATCTGTTGCGGAACAGCCACAGCGGAAAGATGATTAAAGATGAATTATTGTCCGTCCCTAAAAAAACGAGATGAATTATTGTCCGAATAAGAATAATATTGTAGTCCAGAAGAAAGATTAGATTAGTTTAGGAAAGTAACTGGTTAAAAGTGTCCAAGATAGAATTAGACATAGAACTCGTGCGGCATGTTCAGTCTGCTGTATTAAAGGCAGGGCCTGTACTCTATTGAGGGATGCAAGCAATAAACCTCCAGTATTCCTCTTTTCTTTTTCCTTCTTCGCCGATCATGCCCCAACTTTGTTTCCACAACCTCCCCCAGTCAACCGATACATTCTATTCAACCTGTCTTCTGTTCAGTCCACGTTTGTATCAGTCACAGCCGTTGAAAAACTCCAACCTTTCAGCTTTGTTTGTAGTATTAGGTCTCAGAAACCAAGGCTGGTGCTGCTGACCAGTATGAAGCTTCCATTCCTCTTCCGATAAGGTGGCATTGGCAAATTGAGCCTCAAAAGCACCTTATCCTGTCAGTTATTACACTCTTCAAACAATAAATGGTTTGTTAAAATAAGTACGGATCTCTCCCTTCATCAGCAAGAAAGAGCGAAGTTAAAACTTAGTATGACTAGGACACGACCTGAACTTATTCAAAGGTTTCTCACAAAATCATGTTGTACGCATGCACAAATTTGTGTAAAAGTATAATCATGTGTATAGAACAGAAGTTAATAGGCATGCCTTTTTGAAATGTACATATTTTAGAGATAAGTTCATATCATAGTTCGTGGAACTTACGTACTGGAGTTTGTGGTCTTCAGACAGTCTATTTAGCAGGTTAGACCTGTGCACACAACCGAAACATGTGTTTTATTAGTCTTACGTGAGTAGCTAACAGTACAATTAAGGAAATTGTGACCGTGTTCTTTACAGAATATAAAAGGTTACTTTGTACACAAGCATTATGTCTTCTCTCCGTGTTCGCATAAAAACCAGGCATATTTCCTTTGGGTATAAGGGTATGTTTGGATAATCACCAAAACTAACCGTACCAATATGGATAATCACCAAAACTAACCGTACCAATATTTTGGCTATAACCAATATTTTGGCATGCCTATCCCCCCTAGCTAATTCTAGTTCATTTTTCTTGCCAACATTGTTCAAAGCATGTGCAACTTCCTTGACCAATATTGCTTAGCCAAATTTTGCTAGGGCAGCTTGGGCTCAAACCAAACACACCCGATTTTTAAACTTAAGGTACACGCATTTATCCTTCTATTTTAAGCAACGTGAGTTAAAGGCTGAAAATAACATTGAATGGGAGTGCATCCAACTGTACAAGAAAATCTGATGGCTTCTGGGCAGACATCTGGGATCCCCCCCCCCCCCCCCCCCCCCCCCCCCCCCCCAACCCCTCCAAATCAAAACCAGTGGCTATTTTTCTTAACAGCTCTCATTATCTGTATCAACAGTATGGTCCCAACTGATAATTGATAAATTAGTCACCATATTGTTTATTTAAAGCTTAGAAGTTAACCATTAAGTTCGGTGTAAATCGTTGTGAACTCCAGGTAGGCCAGTAAATATTTATCTTTCGGTATGAAAAATGTTTTTTTCTTGAGAATATTCTTATCAAGATGAATAATTTCCATTACATTTCAGTATCTCTTTGCTTCATGGCTACTTGCTTACTCCCACTTTCCAATTTTCTGTTGAAGCCTCATTTTCCTTCATCTTTTCTGTGATTTAACCTTTTTGCTCATCCTTATTGGCTGAAGTGTTAAATTTTGTCTCGACCTTTTGTGAATCTGACTTATAGATTGCTGATACTTTCTTGTAGATATTTGATCCGCCGCAGACTACTTTTGACTGGCACTCCAATCCAAAATAGCCTACAGGAGCTGTGGTCATTGCTCAACTTTATTCTGCCAAATATTTTTAATTCATCTGGGAATTTTGAGGAATGGTTTAATGCACCGTTTGCATGTGATGTTAGCATTAATGATGAGGAAGAACTATTGATCATACATCGTTTGCATCAAGTGAGTAATGCTTGCCCCAATCCACCCTCAGTCACTCAGTGATTTTGACAAGCTTACATGTTGATATAATGATATTTGTACCTCCACTTCTCTGGCATTCACACCTTTTCGGTTCAATGGAACCAACCGGTGTGTAAGCACGTGTGACACATGAAATGAAGATTACTTCTGATATTTGGGATTTTTATATTTATTCATTTGCTCTTGGTATTTGCCCAGGTTTTGCGTCCATTTTTGCTCCGTAGGAAAAAAGATGAAGTGGAAAAGTATCTCCCTTCAAAAACACAAGTAATACTGAAGTGTGACTTTTCAGCTTGGCAAAAAGCATACTACGAGCAAGTCGCAAGCAAGGGAAAGGTTGCCCTAGGATCTGGTACGTTTTACTTCCAATTCTTTCTTCCCTCGAGGAAGTACTTCTGACTGAATAAATTTGTAATGTTTGATCGATCCTTGGAGAAAGCTGTGCATAAAATTTCAAACTCATGCTATAGTGTCAATGCAAACTTGGTCTTCTTTTGTATTGATGGCATATATAATGCATAGTATTGTCCTTGTGCCTGTACTGCATCTTGAAAATAATAATAAACCGACCGATGATATATTCTTAAGTGGAGCAAGGGATTCCTGCCTGTATTGCATATTTGCATTTAAATTGTCCTTGTATCTTTCTTGAATAGAAGCACTTCTTTATTGTCAACTATGTGCACGTGCAGGACTCAAACCAAAGGCTGTGGCAAACCTATCGATGCAGCTTAGGAAGTGCTGCAATCATCCTTACTTATTTGTAGAGCAATATAACATGTATCAGCGCGAGGAGATTGTTAGAGCATCAGGGAAGTTTGAATTGCTCGATCGGCTACTTCCAAAACTGCATAGGGCTGGTCACAGGGTTCTGCTTTTTTCTCAGATGACAAGATTGCTTAATATTTTGGAAGTATATTTGCAGATGTATAATTTCAAGTATATGAGGCTTGATGGATCAACGAAAACTGAAGAACGAGGGAAATTATTGGCAGATTTTAATAAGAAGGACTCAGAGTACTTCATTTTTCTTCTCAGCACACGAGCTGGAGGCCTTGGATTGAACTTGCAGACTGCAGATACAGTTATTATTTTTGATAGTGATTGGAATCCTCAGATGGATCAGCAAGCTGAAGACCGTGCTCATCGTATAGGACAGAAAAATGAAGTGCGTGTATTTGTTCTTGTTAGTGTTGGATCAATTGAAGAAGAGATCTTGGATCGTGCAAAACAGAAGATGGGTATTGATGCAAAAGTTATCCAGGCTGGGTTGTTCAACAACACCTCCACAGGTTTGTATGCCATTGCTGGCTGTCCTGTTCCTGTATCTCTTTTCTCCATGATGTATTCAAATGTGGAACTCACAAAAATATTGTATTGATCTCTCGTGCAGCTCAGGATAGGAAAGCGTTGCTACAGGAGATCTTGAAGAGAGGAACTAGTACACTTGGAACTGACATCCCTAGTGAGCGTGAAATAAATCGTTTGGCTGCTCGAACTGAGGAAGAGTTCTGGTTATTTGAGAAGATGGATGAAGAGAGGCGACGACGAGAAAACTATAAATCCAGGCTGATGCAGGGACCTGAGGTTCCAGAATGGGTTTTTGATATCAGTGAAACCTTAGCTGAGAAGCTCCTTGCGGAAGAAGCCAAAAATCCTGTGATAAACACAAAGAGGCGAAGAAAGGAGGTTGTCTATTCGGACTCTTATGTTGATCAATGGATGAAATCTGACGAGGTATACGAAGACATCCCAAAGATGACTCCAAGAGCAAAACGGAGTGCTTATTTATCCGATATACAGGAGGTTGATTTACATGATAGGGCAAAAAGGCTCAAATATTCTGACAGCGCCGATGGCGCAGGCAACTCAACCTGGACACCAGAGAAAGGAAGAGCTGGAGTTTCTTCCTACAGCAAGGATGAGAACGAAGACGACAATGACGAAGATGAAGTCACCGCCGGTGGTTTGCAGCAGGGTGGTAGCTTCACCTGGAATACCCTCAGGAGGAAAAGGTCTAGCCACTCCACTAATCCGTCGTCGGACCCTAAAGGGCGCTCGGCATTTTAATGCCCATCTGATAGGAGTGGCATTTAGATGCATGTCTGCTTTCTTCCTTGTGAGGAAAAGTGCTCCGATAGAGAAACTAATACAGTTTCTTCAGAAGTGCATCTAAGCTCATCAACTTTAGGACTAGTGCAGTATTTTATGAATTGGTTGGTATTAAACTGTATCTCCATCAGAACTCGGAATGTTTCCTGATATGTTCGATGCTTAAATAGAAACAATGTTCCTCATGTCATGAGGGTAGAGGTATCTTAATTAGTTCTAAAAGAAAGTAAGGGCATGTTAAATAATGGACGCCACTAACTGCCATACGTGTGGCATATACGACATGCGCCCACACACCGTGTGTGGTGTGAATAGGAGGCAGCCCACACGGGCTGTGTGTGGGCGGACATTGAAATTGCTCACACGTGTGGGCGCGGCTACTTCGTGCCACACGCCCAACAAGTACTACTCAACTTCACCCCGTGCATGTGGCACAAAGCAAAAATGCCCACATGTAGCTATCCGGGATGGCAAGTGTAGTTGTAAAAGCATGGCAACTCTGTCTGTTTTGGTTGACTATAGTTGTCATGTCTAATTTATGGTAGTTACCGCGTGTAATCAAATCGTAGTTGCCGTGTGTGATTAACTACTTGCCATATATGATCAAAACAGTAGTTGTCATATGTGTTTACCTAGTTGCCACGTGTGGTCCAATTATAGTTGCCATGTATTGTTAATCACAGTTGCCATGTATGTTTATCTGGTTGCCACGTACGCGCAACTGCAGTTGCCGTGTAGCAAAGAATCACAGTTGCCATGTGTGTGTACCGAGTTGCCACGTTCGCGTAACTGCAGTTGCCGTGTAGCAGAGAATCACAGTTGCCGTGTGTGTACCGAGTTGCCACGTTCGCGTAACTGCAGTTGCCGTCCACAACATAGGAGTGTCGTGTGGGCAAAAAACAGTTCGCCCACACGCGCATGACCTAGATGGTGGCTGTGTGGGCAGGAACTAGTTCGCCCACACAACGCAGCTGGCAAACAGCGTGGTGCGGGCGTGTGGGCAAACTTTCCAACGCCCACACACCAGCCCCATCCTACGTGGCACAAAAAATCAACCTTTTCGTGCCAAGATTCGTGCAAAAGGCATTGACGACGATCCAGGTGTGTGGACGAGTTAGGGAACATCCACGCGTGTGGGCTTTAGACTTCTCGTAAATAATTGATGCCCCTTGTGTTGTGCTAGCATGTCTAGCACAGTCTTTGTAGCACATACATGTGATTTCTCGTCCCGTTGTTGGCAATTCTGATGGGAAACTCCAAACCAAGTCGCTGAGGTTGTGGTTGGAGAGAAAGCTGAACCAAGGAGGCGAAAGATTTGGGTTGAGTTTGAGAAATATTTTGGTGAATGGGGGACAGGGAGTTAAATTTACGGAAAGGAGGTGCACAGAAATTTGACTTCAAAATTAGAGGAGTTATTTGGGAAGATGGAACAGGGAGTTGAATTTTAGGGTAGGGCTAGAGTTTCTCTGTAACTCGCGTTAAGCTCACTTCCTAGTCGTCCCAACTACTTTGATCTGAGCGTTTTTCTAAATCAAATCCTCCGTGTGACGTGAGCAATGCTTTGAGGTTCGTAGCAGCGATGTCTACGGACCCACATTGCTTCATGTGTCAGCAATGGGATAATTGAACTAACCTGCAAAAAAAAACCATGATGACTGAACATGAAAATTTCATTGTCAGCCACACGCATGACGAAGCTCGCCCTCCCTGCTTTAGGTCCCGACGCAATGTCCGCTTTTCTACTGAGCAGTAATCGAGACCAACACCTTACCTGCGCAGCACTGGGCTGCACTTCCTGAACTGGAGGTGTCAGCAGAGGTAGTCCTATGATTGCTGGACTTGTGCGTTATCAAATTGGGATTGATGGCTCTTGTCTCGAGTTCTCCATTAGAACTGAGAGCTAGCATCCACCCCCATTTGTGAATAATACTCTCGAAATAGCCTTTCACCTTACTTTGTAAATAAAACCACACGGTCGAATAATGGAAGATGTTGAGGAAGTTCTCTTCCAAGCTGATAAAAGAATATAAGATTGCACATGATGAACAAACCCAAGTCACCATTGGTGAACTATTTGATGTTCACAACGTGCTGTTGAGTAGAAGCACATGAGCCATGGTGGCGGAGCAGCGCTGAGAAGCTTGGCAGGTGCTCCAACAGCACCCTCACGGGTTGTTATTCCCCATATCCAAGGGGGTCTTGAAATTGAGAATCTTGAAGTCAAGAACAGGTGTCTTCTCAGCAAGTGGTTGTGGAAGTTATCTAGCGGAACTGACGCCACTTGGGCACAAATCCTTCGTAGTAAGTATCTTCAAACCAAAACTTTGTCTCAGGTCACAGTACGACCGACGGATTCACCCTTTTGGAAAGGGCTTATGAAAGTAAAGCTTTCCTTGTTTAATAGGACAAAGTTTATTGTTGGTGACGGAGCCAGTACGAGATTCTGGGAGGATACTTGGCTCGGAGAGGTACCCCTAGCCATCCAATACCCGTCGTTGTATCGTATTGTTCAACGACGTGATGTTTTTGTTGCAACGGTATTTCAATCAACCCCCCTTAATATTCAGTTCAGACGGACGTTAGTGGGCAATCGTTGGGAAGAATGGCTACATCTAGTAAGGAGACTCATGGATGTTCAACTTTCCCAACAACCCGACAATGTATGCTGGAAGCTCACTAGGTCGGGAGAATTTACAGTTAAATCAATGTATGTTGATGTGATCAATTCAAACTCGATTCCTAGTTCCAAACATGTATGGGCTGTCAAAGTTCCTTTAAAAATTAAAGTGTTTATGTGGTTTCTACACAAACAAGTTATTTTAAATAAGGACAACTTGACAAAGCGTAATTGGACAGGACCTACTAGGTGTAGTTTCTGTGATCAGGATGAAACGATTAAACACCTGTTTCTTGATTGCCCACTAGCTAAAGTTTTATGGAGGACAGTCCATATTGCTTTTAATATTTCTCCACCGAGTTCAGTCAACACGTTATTTGGAACGTGGCTTAACGGGGTAGAGCCCGGGTTAGCGCGACATCACCTCGACAAGTGGAATTCGAAACTGTCATCATCACCAACTGTTGTGCAATAATTTGACTCCTTATGTTTTGAAGATTGTTTTTTTGATCGTGAAACAGTAGGAAAGTCTCCTACTACGAGGGTCAAATAAAGTAGCAAACTATACAATAATTACATGGTTAATTACAAGACATCCTTAGCTCCATTTTGGGTACTAGGTGGCGTGAAAAATTAAAACAGAAGAAAACTAGTGTGACGCCCTCGATTCAATCGTACACTAATTATACACGCAAATGTGTACGATCAAGATTAAAGACTCACGAGAAGATATCACAACACAACTCTGGACACAAATAAAATAATACAAGCTTTATATTACAAGCCAGGGGCCTCGAGGGCTCGAATACAAGAGCTCGATCATAGACGAGTCAGCGGAAGCAACAATATTTGAGTACAGACATAAGTTAAACAAGTATGCTTTTAAGAAGGCTAGCACAAAAATAGCAACGATCGAAAAGGCAAGCCTGCCTGGGACCTCCTAACTACTCCCTGAAATCGAACTCCACGTAGAATTATCCTCGGGATCCTCTGGCTCCTGGACTCCATCATATGATCACAATAACCGGGAAAAGGGAAAAAGAAGTAGCAAAGCAGCCGTGAGTACTCATCCAAAGTACTCGCAAGTAAGAATCTACACTACATATGCATTGGTATCAATGAAATGGGTAGTATCTGTGGACTGAACTGTAGAATACCAGAATAAGTGGGGAATAGCTAGTCCTATCGAAGACTACGCTTCTGGCAGCCTCCATCTTGAAGCATGTAGAAGAGAGTAGATGGTAACTTCACCAAGTAGCATTGTATAGCATAATCCTACTCAGCGATCCTCTCCTCGTCGCCCTGTGAGAGAGCGATCACCGGGTGTATCTGGTACTTGAAAGGGTGTGTTTTATTAAGTATCCGGTTCTAGTTGTCATAAGGTCGAGGTACAACTCTGGGTCATCCTTTTATCGAGGGACACGACTATTCGAATAGATAAACTTCCTTGCAGGGATGCACCACATTTCCCAACACGCTCGATCCCCTTTGGCCGGACACACTTTTCTAGGTCATGCCCGGCCTCGGAAGATCAACACATCGCAACCCTACCTAGGCACAATAAAGAGGTCAGCACGCCAGTCTAAATCCTATAGCGCAGGGGTCTGGGCCCATCGCCCATTGCACACCTGTACGTTGCGAGGGCGGCCGGTGAGCAGACCTAGCAACCTCCATTACATACAAAGTTGCATTACACGGTCCAACCCGGCGCGCGCCACTCAGTCGCTGACGTCACGAAGGCTTCGACCGATGCCACGATGTCGAGTGCCCATAACTGTTCCCGCATAGTTGGTTAGTGTGTATAGGCCAGTGGCCAGACACAGATCAAATACCAAGATCTCGTTAGACATGTTATTTTAAAGTAACCACGAACCCCGACCAGGGCCAGGCCCACCTCTCTTCTAGGTGGTCTCAACCTGCCCTGTCGCTTCGCCACAAAGTAAAAGTCGGAGGCCGTCGGGAACCCAGGCCCACCACTACCGGGATGGAACCACCTATCCTTTCAGCCCCCACATCGGAATCACTTGCGGGTACTCTACGAGCCGACACGACTTTAGTCACCATAAGTATCATAAAATGTATACAAGTATATGCCCGTGATCACCTCCCGAAGTGACCACGACCCGATAATATAGCATAGCGGACGGACAAGAATGTAGGGGCATTGATGGAATACTAGCATCCTATACTAAGCATTTAGGATTGCAGGTAAGGGTAACAACTGTAGCAACAATGACAGGCTATGAAGCAGAATAGGATTCACCGGAAACAGTAACATGCTACACTACTCTAATGCAAGCAGTAGAGAAAAGGAATAGGCGATATCCAGTGATCAAGGGGGGGCTTGCCTAGTTACTCTGGCAAGGAGGGGTCGTCAACAACGTAGTCGATCGGGGCACCAGCAGCGGCGTCAGTCTCGTAGTCTACCAGAGAGAAGAGGGGGGGAAGAAACAATGAATACAATGTAAAACAGATGCATATGAATGCATGACAAGACAAGTAACGGCGCCAGGTGTGCCCTAACACAGTAGGAGGTGATACCGGCGAAGGGGGGAAACAACCGGGAAAGTATCCCCGGTGTTTCGCGTTTTCGGATAGATGAACCGGAGGGGGGAAGTTGTGTGTTCGCTATGCTAGGGATGTGTGGCGGACGAATGGGCTGCGTATCCGGATTCGTGTCGTCGTTTTGAGCAACTTTCATGTACAAAGTATTTTCATCCGAGTTACGATTTTTTATATTAATTTGTGAAGTTTTAAACATTTTCTAAATTATTTTAATTCAAAATAGATGTTAAAATGTTACGGGTACCCAGCTCCGTGTACACAAATGTGTACCCCGAGGCTAACATGTGGGCTAGGGGGACCCAGTTGACCAATCAAAGTTTGACTGGTCAACAGGGGTGGCCCCCCTGTCATTCTTTGATTTACGTAATTACAGTTTAATTAGTTAATTAGAAGGTTTATTAAAGTTAAATTAGTTAAGCAGCTTAATTAAGCTAATTAATTAATTAATCACTTAAGTTTATTATTTATTTATTTTATGTGTTCGTTTTCTGGGGCGGGTCCCACTGGTCAGCTGCCCAGAGGACCTAACGGGCGCGTGGGCAGGTGGGTGCGGGCGCAACCCGTGTGGGAGCCGAGACCGATCGGGGGGCGAAACCACCGGGGCTCGGCAGGGTGGTTCGCCGGAGCGCGGCCACGTCAAGTAGGAGATCGGGCGGCGAGGCGAGCCGCTGGCGTAGCAGGCGACAGAAGTGGCGGTGAGGCGGAGCGGCGCGACAGCAGCGGCGGGCGCCGACGGCTGCATCAGGGGCGTGGGCGAAGGCCACAGGGATGCATGGGCGGTCACCGGAGTGGCTGACGCGGGCAACGGCGGCGGGCCGGGGCGAGGCCGCACACGGGACGGAGGCAAGGCGCGGGTCAGGGGGTGGGGGAGAGGGGCACCGACTACGAGCGAGTCGGCGGTAGCAGAGGGCGGGGCCGACGACATCGCACAGGGCGGCGCGCCGGCGTGGCCGCGGGGCGGGTGCAGTAGCAGCAGTGCACGGCGGAGCGGTTCGGCGCGGGGACGGCTGGTGCGGTGCGTGCGCTAGAGCCAGGAGGGAATGGTGACCGCGGCGGGGACAACGCGGGCGCGTGGCCACGCACGGATGACATGTGTGGGCGAGGAAAGTAGCGAGGGGGAGGAGCTCACCCCCGATGTAGGGGTACGTGCGGTGAGGGTTGACGGAGTCTGTCGAGGCGGAGGTCGAGGACGCGGTTCCAACGAACGGCGACGGCGAGGCGGTCCTGGGGCGTTGGGGACGGCGGCACAACGACAAGGCAGCCCTAGGCGGGGTGGCAAGGGCGAGGTGGTGGTCCAATGAGGCGGCACCGGCGAGGTGGTGGTGGGACGAGGCGGCGATGGTGAGCGCCGGCAGAGGCTCCGGGCGAGGGCGGGGGCGACCGCGTTGGGGGCGGAGCGTGCGCCCGATCCAGATCGCACGGGGAGGGGAGAAGGGGATCGTGGGGGGCGACTGGGTAGTGGGGAGGAATCGCTAGGGTTCGGTGGGAGGGGGGTTAAGTGGGGCTGTGGGGGGAGGCCGGCTGGGCCAGGTGGGCCGGTTGGCTACCTGGGCCAGTTGGACCAAAGGGGTGCTTCTTCCCCCCTTTTCCTTTTTTGGCTTTGTTTTTATTTATTATTTTCTCTTCTCTATTTTCTATTATAGTTCATTTACTTTTACTTTTATAAAATACCAAGTTAGCACCTAAATTAGAGTCATTAATATAGGCCACTGTCAAACCTGGTTCGGACCCAAAACAAGTTAGTTAAATATTTATATAATTTAAAAAGCAATTAAATTGATATTTTAGCCACTATTTTTATTTAGATTAGGGCATTTAAACATTTTGAAAAAGGTTGGTTTCACCACCAAATTAGTTAGGGATTATTTTCTACATGATGAACATTTTAGTTTTAACATCTGAAAACTTTTATTGTTTGTTGGATTTCAAATTTGAATTTGAATTGGTTTTGAACTAATGCGAGATTAGCAACAATAATCGAAGTGACGTGGCATCATTAGCAGAGGGTTGCGGTAGCTTAATTATCCAGGCGTCACAATTCTCCTCCACTACAAGAAATCTCGTCCCGAGATTTAGGAGTGGGAGTAAGGGGGAAGGGATTTGGTTACGAAATTCTAACGGGTCTTCTCGGTCTTGGTTGCTCTTCTCGAAGAAGTTGATCCATAGAATTGATGTCTTCATTTCCTGGTATCAATGCCTCATGTTGAAGTTGTCGTTCTTCCTTACGGATCTTCACGGTACTTACGAAAAGGCAAGGGGTAACTTCAGAAAAACGGTCCTCTACAAGGTTGTCTATCTGGTAGATAACATTTGGGAAGGTGGCGGAAAGTAACTCTCGAATTGAAACTTAAGAATTTATCGAGAGTAAAGTAAGAAGGTACCATGGGAAGTTTCAAGTAGGCAGGCAATTGTTCGATGCCTAATCAGAAGGTGAAAAGGGTTTCAAGGCAACAAGAATAAGTATTGCGTCTAATACCAGAATAGATCACTAGGAAGGTGGCTCGTGAATTAGATATGGAGCCAAGCGTGAGGAATATCTTTGGCCACAAGGGTGTACAAGAGAGTCAGGTTTCGTTCCTGGGAACTGTGGGTTATGGGCCCACCATGTAGATCAAAAGTAGGAAGGGCGATGACGTCTTGCACGATCATGTAAGCAAGGCATGTCAGAGTATAGTTTGTCGGTTATGTCGGCAACAATATCGGTACCAAGGGCGAGGGACGAAGAGAACTATTTTCCTGCTCATTGAACGAGGCGAACCAATAGGCAAAGTCCTCGTTCATCGATGGTTACCATAATGTCACCAACAATAGTAATAGGGTCTTACCGGCACGATTGTACACCTAGGTATTTACATAAGCTGAAGAACATTACTGCTTAGATCATATAGATCACCAGAAAGGTTAAACAAAACAATGGAAAGGAAAAGGTGATCATCAGATTAAATAGAACAATGGAAAGGAAAATGTGTTTAAACACATATTTCAGGGGTATACCCTTCCCAAGGACAAGCAGAGCATGATATCCATGACATGATATAAAGTAGAAAACCCTTTTAGGTAAGGGGAGAGAAATTTAATGACATTACCCACACAACGATGTTTGGATAATTGATAAGGAAAATTTAGCATTGTGCTCTCAAAGTTCTCGTTGATGATCGGGGTATCACAGACATGCTTCGGGATAGCATTGACATGGTCATCATGTGAAGGTTAGACTTTGGATACACAAAGGATCCATTCAGGAACAACTCATAGAATAAGTCTTACAATTTTCCTCATGGAAGAATAGATAACCTTGCTAAAAAGGAAACTATAACAACAGGTCCTCCGGCTAGGTGTGCCAGGCACGACATCACCTTATCGGGTCATAGTAGACCAATGTTATAACTCTTGGAAATATGTTCCAACCATCATAGGATCGAGATTCATATCTGATTGGTGTCAAGATACCTCAAACGCGGGATGCCTGAGAAGAAAAGGTGCGACACAAATTGATGAGATGACATTGTTAGATTCTCGGGAAATGAACCATGGAAGCGAGTTCTAAAATAATAGTTCATCATTAAACCCAAGAGTGGATGAGGGGGTGACTGATGGACTCAGCGACAATTCATCAAGATTTCCAAAAGGATGGATTTCCACAATTATGTAAACAAGGAGATAACATTTGTCAGATCAAATGATATGATGATGTATGCCTGAGGAAAACATACACAATTAAATATTGGTTGAAAGGCGCACCCGAAATATGGGCTGGGTTGCACGACCAACGTTGGAATGACGATTTAGCAACCAACACACTAAATTGGGATAGTTGTCCATTAACCAGAAGCAATAGGGTTGCTAGAAATATTAAATTCTCACAACAGAGTTCACTTATTGGTATTCCAGTTGGAACACGAGGACCAAGAGAAGGATGGTGATGAAGAGAAGCGTCACTATACCAAGAATTATTAAGAGGTGGACCAATTCTCACAACATCCTCGACATAACAAATGGTAATACTCCAAGGTAGAACATATCATAAGCTAGATAGCAAGGAAATCAAGATACAACACAAAACATGAACACATTTGTGTTGGGAGAAGGCAAGAATGTTGTCGATGATAAGACAATTCATCAAGGGGCAATGATGGTATTTCTCATCCTGAATTCGACACACCACTTGGAAGAAGTCAAATTGTTGACAGTGATCACGACAAATTTGTCGAGAGGTTTCAAGAAGATGTAATCGATTGACGATGACATCAAGTCAAAGGAATGATGAAAGCGAAAGGTTATTGGAACCATGGGTAGGACACAAACTCGAATTCAAGTTTGCTGTTCAAGGAGAAGTGATATGACGAGGAAGATTGACGCAAGATTAGCTCACTATCAAAATTTGTGCTCTGGGAAGAAGGACCAGGTAGCACAGTTAAAATTAGCACAATAATGATATAGCCGATCAGGCTAGGAATGACTTGAAGGATTATTAAACTCGTAAGCAACAAAAATTATTTAAGAGTTATTGAATTGGAGCCCAGAGTTGATTCACTTATCGGTGTTCTAGAGTGACTAATAACTCAAAACCTGTGGGAAATCTGAAATCAGTGAGAAGCAATACTAGATGAAGACTCATAAGCAATTATGTAGTTTGATGATATTCTCGAGATAACAGAGGTGAAACTCAGAGGTTGATCGGAGTAGAAACTGATTTGTATCATAGACTTGCGATAGTAGATACTTTAATCTTGTCAGAATAGACGAGGCAATGGAATGGTTTCCTTTCAGATATATTGAATAAGATTAGCATGGTTGGAACCATAACTACAAGGGATCCAATTTACGATACCGGAAGAATTATTCAAATGATTAAATATTCTTGCAAGAAGCTTTCATGACAAGTTCAACACCGTGTCTGTGGGCATGAACACAAAGGTTCAGGGTTGACTCCCACTTCTGCAATGCATAACCTTTCATTCACTTCTCGTTTTCTAAAAAGTTGTAGTGTTGAAATTTTATTTGGAGAAACAACAAAAGAGTGTGACTTGCGAAAACTTTCGGGTTCATACGGTTTGGAAAAGGCATAGGTTCAACCCATCGGGAATCTTAGGAGCATATACCATAAATTTCAAGAATAAATAACACAAGCTTGATAGTAGAGCATGCTTGAGAAAGCAGAGGATACAATTTACCAAAGGCATTATGTATCCGAGGAAAGGCTCACAAGCTTATTGAATATGAAGGACCTTGTCGGATAAAATCTGACAAAGGGTCTGGTGGTCCACAAGGGATCTGATGTGAGCATCAGTACTCAACCAGAGGAAGAAAGAATGCAAGGAGATCAGATTATAGAAACAACTGTCTAACTGTCTAACTCAAAGCTCAATTGCAAAGGAATTATGGATTCCAAGACAAGGGATCAGAAGCAATGCTCTGATTAGGGATGGATAGGTAGAATAACCTTAGGGGTACAATCGATGGCGATTTGATTGGTCGATAACCAACTCATGTTCAAAATGACATCTCAGCCGGAAAGATAATTTTAAAAGGATCACCTGATGATTGCGTGCATTCGCACTCATGTTGAATTAATAGGATCAAAATAATGGTGTCAAAGGAGACTAATGAATGCTGCTAGACCTATGGGAAGCATCCATAATGCAAGCAGACAAGTATATGCAGAGCAATAGTTTTAAAGAGGATTCTCGAAAGATCGGATAGTATTTCAAAGTATCATATGAAACATATGAACAACTGGGGATGGATGAATACTCGATAAGTGCGAGTAATTATTTGAGGGGTATTCATGTGGTAAAGAACTACAAGGCAGTAGGCACAAGGTATTCTCGTATCAATAAACAGAATTTCGGGGTATCTTGTAATAACAAGATCAACTGAGAATAAAAGTAAGAACGACAAGTGTATGTATTTATCCATAGGGACATTTTGATGGTAGGGAATTGAAAAAGCAAGGGGCACAAAGTCTTAGAAGAACATCATAGAGTATCCTCGGAATCTTCTAGTGCAGCAGTCGACCATCAGTAATAAGATGCTCTACGGGTGAAAGTGATCACGAGATCCTAATGTTAGATTTAGCAAAATTCATTTAACCCGAATAGAAGAGAGATCGGAGTCCTAGAGTAAATATCGAGGAGTAAAAGATCCTAATACCACCCATATGGCGACGTGGGCCCGTAAGACACACAACCATGTTAGTAAAAGTTTTGCAACATCTAGCCTCGACTTCGACCAAGGAGTGTGGAAGGGGGATTCCTACAGGCAGTCGACCCTGATACCAACTTGTGACGCCCTCGATTCAATCATACACTAATCATACACGCAAATGTGTACAAGCAAGATCAAGGACTCATGGGAAGATATCACAACACAACTCTAGACACAAATAAAATAATACAAGCTTTATATTACAAGCCAGGGGCCTCGAGGGCTCGAATACAAGAGCTCGGTCATAGATGAGTCAACAGAAGCAACAATATCTGAGTACATACATAAGTTAAACAAGTATGCCTTAAGAAGGCTAGCACAAAAGTAGCAACGATCGAAAAGGCAAGGCCTCCTGCTTGGGACCTCCTAACTACTCCTTGAAGTTGAACTCCACGTAGAATTATCCTCGGGATCCTCTGGCTCCTGGACTCCATCATATGATTGCAATAACTGGGAAAAGGGAAAAATAAGTAGCAAAGCAACCGTGAGTACTCATCCAAAGTACTCGCAAGCAAGGATCTACACTACATATGCATTGGTATCAATGAAATAGGTAGTATCTGTGGACTGAAATGCAGAATGCCAGAATAAGATGGGGATAGCTAGTCCTATCAAAGACTAAACTTCTGGCAGCCTCCATCTTGAAGCATGTAGAAGAGAGTAGATGGTAAGTTCACCAAGTAGCATCATATAGCATAATCCTACCCGGCAATCCTCTCCTCGTCGCCCTGTGAGAGAGTGACAACCAGGTGTATCTGGCACTTGAAAGGGTGTGTTTTATTAAGTATCCGGTTCTAGTTGTCATAAGGTCGATGTACAACTCTGGGTCTTCCTTTTACCGAGGGACACGGCTATTCGAATAGATAAACTTCCTTGCAGGGGTGCACCACATTTCCCAACACGCTCGATCCCCTTTGGTTAGACACACTTTCCTGGGTCATGCCCAGCCTCGGAAGATCAACACGCCGCAGCCCTACCTAGGCACAATAGAGAGGTCAGCATGCCGGTCTAAATCCTATGGCGCAGGGGTCTGGGCCCATCGCCCATTGCACACCTACACGTTGCGAGGGCGGCCAGTGAGCAGACCTAGCAACCTCCATTAGAAAGGAAGTTGCGTTACGCGGTCCAACTCGGCGCATGCCGTTCAGTCGCCGACGTCACGAAGGCTTCGGCTGATACCACAACATCGAGTGCCCATAACCGTTCCTGCGTAGTTGGTTAGTGCGTATAGGCCAGTGGCCAGACTCAGATCAAATACCAAGATCTCATTAAGCATGTTATTTTAAAGTAACCGCAAACGCCGACCAGGGCCAAGCCCACCTCTCTCCTAGGTGGTCTCCACCTGCCCCGTCGCTCCGCCACCAAGTAAAAGTCGGGGGCCGTCGGGAACCCAAGCCCACCACTACCAGGATGGAACCACCTGTCCTTTCAGCCCCCACATCGGAATCACTTGCGGGTACTCTACGAGCCGACCTGACTTTAGTCACCACATGTATCATAAAATGTATACAAGTATATACCCGTGATCACCTCCCGAAGTGACCACGACCCGATAATATAGTATAGCAGACGGACAAGAATGTAGGGCCACTGATGGAATACTAGCATCCTATACTAAGCATTTAGGATTGCAGGTAAGGGTAACAACTGTAGCAACAATGACAGGCTATGCAAGAGAATAAGATTAACCGGAAACAGTAACATGCTACACTACTCCGCAAGCAGTTGAGAAAAGGAATAGGCGATATCTTGTGATCAAGGGGGGCTTGCCTGGTTGCTCTGGCAAGGAGGGGTCATCAACAACGTAGTAGATTGGGGCACCAGCAGCGGCGTCAATCTCATAGTCTACCGGAGAGAAGAGGGGGAAGAAACAATGAATACAATGCAAATAGATGCATATCAATGCATGACAAGACAAGTAACAGCGCCAGGTGTGCCCTAACACAGTAGGAGGTGATACCGGCGAAGGGGGGAAACAATCGGGAAAGTATCCCCGGTGTTTCGCGTTTTCGGATAGATGAACCGGAGGGGGAAAGTTGTGTGTTCACTATGCTAGGGATGTGTGGCGGACGAATGGGCTGCGTATCCGGATTCGTCTCATTGTTCTAAGCAACTTTCATGTACAAAGTATTTTCATCCGAGTTACGGATTATTCTATATTAATTTTTAATGCTTTAAACATTTTCTAAATTATTCAAAATAGATGTTAAAATGTTACGAGTACCCAACTCCGTGTACACAAATGTGTACCCCGAGGCTGTCATGTGGGGAGGGGGACCTAGTTGACCAGTCAAAGTTTGATTGGTCAACAGGGGTGGCCCTCCTGTCATTATTTGATTTACCTAATTATAGTTTAATTAGTTAATTAGCAGGTTTATTAAAGTTAAGTTAGTTAAGCAGCTTAATTTAGTTAATTAATTAAGTTTATTATTTATTTATTTTGTGTGTTCGTTTTCTAGGGCGGGTCCCACTGGTCAGCTGCCCAGAGGACCTAACGGGTGCGCGCGCAGGTGGGTGCGGGCGCAACCCATGCGGGAGCCGAGCTCGATCGAGGGGCGAAACCACCAGGGCGCGGAAGGGTGGTTCGCCGGAGCGCGGCCACGGCAAGTAGGAGAGCGGGCGGCGAGGCGAGCCGCTGGCGTAGCAGGCGGCAGAAGTGGCGGTGAGGCGGAGCGGCGCGATAGCAGTGGCGGGCGTCGGCGGCTGCATCAAGGGCGCGGGCGAAGGCCATGGGGATGCATGGGCAGTCGTCGGAGTGGCTGACACGGGCAGCGACGGCGGGCCGGGGCGAGCCCGCACACGGGATGGAGGCAAGGCGCGGGTCAGGGGGTGAGGGAGAGGGGCACCGACTACGAGCGAGTCGGCGGTAGTAGAGGGCGGGGCCAACGACATCGTGCAGGGCGGCGCACCGGCATGGCCGCAGGGTGGGCGCAACAATAATAGTGCACGGCGGAGCGGTTCGGCACGGGGACGGCTGGTGCGGTGCGCGCGCGCTGGAGCCAGGAGGGAATGTTGACCGCGTCGGGGACAGCGCGGGCTCGTGGCCACACACGGGCGACGTGTGTGGGCGAGGAAAGTAGCGAGGGGGAGGAGCTCACCCCCGATGCAGGGGTACGGGCGGTGCTGGTTGACGGAGTCCGTTGAGGCGGAGGTCAAGGACGCGGTTCCGGCGAACGGTGACGGCGAGGCGGTCCTAGGGCCTTGGGGACGGCGGCACGACGGAAAGGTAGCCATGGGCGGGGTGGCAAGGGCGAGGTGGTGGTCCGATGAGGCGGCACCGACACTGGCGAGGTGGTGGTGGGACGAGGCGGCGACGGTGAGCGCCGGTGGAGGCTCCGGGCGAGGGCGGGGGCGACCGCGTCGGGGGCGGGGCGTGTGCCCGATCCAAATCGCGCGGGGTGTGGGGAGTTCTGTTTTACTTTTCTGAGATTGGACAAGTTGTAGGCGGCATGTGAAGGGATCCCAGTCCATATCTAGTTTCCCCCAGCAATGGCGGCTAAAAGTGCACGTGAAGATCATGTGGTCAACTGTTTCCTCAATTGGCAGCCCACATAGCAAGCAACTATGGTCCTCTCCGATGTTGTAGTGTCATCTCAGCAACATGTTCCTCGTGTTGAGTCTGTCATTAAGAAGAAGCCGGCCGAGCACCTTAATCTTCATCACACATTTTGATTACCATAACCACATGAACACCTGGTGTGCTGGGACCTCCCGAAAGAAAAAGCAGTAGTAGTCTATGGATTTGAAATCAGCCTTGCCCCACGTGTAGTGCCAAACATCCGATGTGGTGGTCATCAGCAGGACATGTGTTGAGAGTGTCTGTAGCTCCTTCACTTATGCATGTGCCTGTGGGTATAGGAGGAGGTGGAAGGCCTCCTGCAACGACGTGCTTTGCAAAAAATTCCTTACCAAGGTGTCTTCCTTGAGAGCATAGGAGAACGCACGCGGGTGAGAATCGAGCAAAACCTCGTTAGACCATAAATCCTTCTAGAAGAGTATAACACCCAAGATGCAATTCTATCCCAATCACGTGATGGACTCATGATTGGGGCACAATTGCATTTTAGACGCGTAGCAAGGTGGCATAAAAATACATACAACCAAGTGAATAGATAGAATACGAGATCCAGACAACACTTGCCCCAGAGTAGCATAAATATCACAATCATAATACAATTATCCATATATATAGCAGTGTCCGACTACGGATTAGATAAAAAGAAAACACCACCCTGCTACTAAGGCCTGGATACTCCGACTAGGTCCTCTACTGATCATCCGGATAAGTAACATAGAAACGACCACGGTCTTCATAAAACTCCCACTGGAGCTCAGTGGCATCTCCTGCATCAGACTCAATGGTACCTGCAACCGTGTTTATAGCATCCTGTGAGCCACGGGGACTCAACAATCATATCACCCTCGGTATCAAGACTATCAAAGCTTTAATGGGTAATACATGGTTAAGTGATGAAGTTGCAGCAAGCACTAATAATTTGTATGGTGGCTAACTTACGGATACAAGAACAAGGTGAGAAGCTACGCAAATGGTCGCAATCTAGTAATGATCAAGAAGTGATCCTAAATTACTTACGTTCAAACATAACCCCACTGTGTTCTCTTCCCGAACCTCATCGAAAAGAGACCATCACGGTTACACACGCGGTTGGTGTGTTTTAGTGAGATTAGCTTCATGTTCACTACAACCGGATATTAAAAACTCCCATCTGCCACATAACCGCGGGCACGGCTCTCGAAAGTTTAAACCCTGCAGGGGTGTCCCAACTTAGCTCATGACAAGCTCTCACAATCAACAGAGGAAAATCCTCCTCCTAGAACAACCCAATCAAGCTCGGAATCCCGGTTCACAAGACATTTCGACAATGGTAAAATAAAACCAGCAAGACCGCCCGATGTGCCGACACCCTGATAGTAGCCGCGCGTATCTTGTCTCAGGCCATGATCGGATGGGACAAGCTACGAGTAAAACCAGACCTCGAGTTTCCCTGTGGTGGCCCGGCAGGCCGCCCGTTTTGGGCCAACACTCATGAGGAGCACTGGCCTGGGTTTTTGATGAAGAATCCTCGGGTTAATTAGTCCCTATGCAAATTTCAGTTATTATTAGGCAAATGGTAAAACCAAAGTTGGGCCTTGCTGGAAGAGTTTTATTCAAAGCGAACTATCAAGGGGGGCCCATAAACCCCAACCATGTAAGGAATGCAAATTCAAGGAACATAACACCGGTATGACGGAAACTAAGGCGGCAAGAGTGGAACAAAACACCGAGCAAAAGGCCAAGACTTCCACCCTTTGCCAAGTATAGATGCATTGATTAAGTATAAGAGATATTGTGATATCCCAACATATCCATGTCCCAACATGGAACAACCTGCACTGCACCTGCAACTAGCAACGCTATAAGAGGGGCTGAGCAAAAGCGGTAACATAGCCAAACAACGGTTTGCTAGGAAGGTGGGTTAGAGGATTGACATGGCAACATGGGAGGCTATATGAACAAGTGGTAGGTAGCGCGACATAGCGATAGAACGAACAACTAGCAAGCAAAGATAGAAGTGATATCGGGGGTAATGATCATCTTGCCTGGAATATCCTCAGTGGGAACGAAAGCTTGCTCCTCGTGAATGTACTCGACAGGGTACTCGTTCACGAACTCATCTCCTGGCTCTACCCAAAGCAAGAACACAAACAACGGAACAAAAATCAATCACGGTGCAATGCGCAAGCAACATGATGCAAGACATGACATGGAATGCAAGATATGATGTGCAATGCATATGGGTGCTCCGGAAGGAGAAATGATGAACATGGCACTATCTTGGTAATCCAAGCATGCCACTAGATAGATTGGAAGATTTTGGTTGAAATTGATATAGAGAACATGAGGAACGGATACACACAACTCAAACGGTGAGCAAAACAATAATAATGCAAAACTGACATTAACAACAACATGGCACTTAAGATGCAACATTTAAATATGCTACAACACTCCAACATGAAAACAAATGGCATGGAAGTGAAGTACATGTCAAGAACTACAAAACATGATTACTGAGCTACTGCTAGAAACCACAAGAACATGCTCAAGACATCATGGAAAGATTGCAAATGATAACAAATTTTCAAACTTAAGTGGCATTTACTAAACATGGCAGAAAACAGAATTAAATATGCATGTTTGCAAGCTTGTGTAACTCACCACAAAGCATATCATGGTGTGAAAATGCAAGCAACAGTAAGACGACATGTTTGTGAAGCTACTCATATGATGCATAGAACACTAACTATACATTTTGCAAAAATGAACTTGTTGTTAACAGGATGACATAAATATTATTAAGCAATTTGAGAGCATGATAATAACAAGCTACATCAAGCCATAATTGCAAACAAGGGCACGTATGGATAGAGCATAACATGAACTTCAAGACATGCTTACTGAACATCTCCAGATTATGCATAGATTTAATGGTGGCATCAAGCAAACATGGCATCATAATGTAACCGTTTCAGACTTAACAGAAATTACGAAGTGTCTGAAAACAGATAACAGCGAGTAGCCCTCTTTGCAAGCTTGTGCTAGTCACCACAGGGCATATCATGATAAATGGATTATAAAACTACAAGGATGGCATGATTATGATCCTAAAACATGCAGATATGTTGCTCAAAATAAAAAAGCACAAAATGCTATGAAAAGAGAATATGACATGTTACAACAGTTTTCAGCAGGTTATATCACTTAGCACTTTTGCAACAATGATTAAGGCATCAAGATGAAAAGTATCATGAATGCAAATTACACCACCATGTAGAGCATCAAGAGATGAACAATTTTACATATCATACACTCCAATCAGAGAAACGAGCACAAGGTTATGACCTCACAAACATGCGCATATTAAGCTGGAAAACTAGGGACTTGGACAAAAAAACAACCTCGAGGGGGGGGGGGTTCGGGCGGACATGCCCGGCAGCGGCAGACATGCTCGACCGCACTACCGGCGAAGGAGGGCGACGAGGCGGCCGGGAGGAGGCCAGGGACGGGGACAGGGACGAGCGGATCCGGCTGGATCCCAGCTTGGGGTGGTGCGGTCGCGGCAACGCTCGACGATGGGGACGGCGCGACAGACGGCGATGCTGCAACGCGATGATGGTGAGGCAAGGCGCGACGCGGGACGACAGAGGTGCAGCGCGAGGTCGGCTCCGGTGGCGGTGGCCGGAGCCGAGGCGGCGGACAACGACGATGAGCGGGCCGGCGAGGTGCGGGACGGCGACGATGAGCGATGGCCGGTGTGGGACGGGCTTCCTCGGGCCCGGCATGGATCGGGGCGGGCCCAATCTAGGCTCCCGCGGGCCATGGCGGCTGTGGAGGTGGGGGAGAGAGGGTTGCACGGACTTCAAAGCAGGATTAGGGTTTCCTCCGATTTCGGGGAGGGGACTAATTTATAGATAGAGGGAGCTAGGAGAGGGCTATGGAGGTGCCGTTTTCGCCCACACGATCGTGATCCGACGGCGAAGAGCATGGAGGGGAGTTAGATGGGCTAGTGGGCTGTTGTGGAGAGGTGTTGGGCTGCAAAGAGAAGGAGGGAAAGGGTCCGGTTTGGCTCGGAGTACCGAAACGTCCGGGGTTAACACAGTTAACCGTTGGGGCATGAAACGACCTCCAAATGGAACGAAACTTGACAGACGGTCTATCGGTGATATACCAAGACCACTCGTCAACTCTCGGGCCATTCCAAAAATGTTTTTCTCTCGCTCATAAAACAAGAACTCGGAGGTGCGGCGGGTGCGTGTGTGAGTGCCGGAATCCGAAACGGGCAATAGAGAAAAAGACACAAATGCAATGCAATGCAATGCACATGATGATATGAGATGAAATGCATGATATGAACAAAAATGCAAAATGAGAAAACCCAACCATGGATGATTTAATATAGAAATACCGAAAATGGCAAGAGTTGGAGGTACAAATATGGAATCTTACATCCGGGACATTACAAGGAGGGCAGTGGAACCGCAAATGATATTGACATGCGAGACCCCACAGAAGGTTCAAATAATTTTGAGGATGTGTCGCCACCAGAATGGTGTGACTGGGTCTGTTGCATGTGGCACTTTTTGGTTGTAGTATGTGTCTCATGTGAGTTTTACCCACGAGATGTCCATTTTGTTGTAGAACTTATGGAGAAATTTCATAAGAAGGGCCTCGTTTTGGACTCAAATGTTGATGATGCATAGGCAACCATGTTTCTTGGGTTTACAGACCATGTCCCATGCTGCAAGAAAATTGCATTTCTCTCCTTGTTCGGTTTTCTTTCTAGAGACAACGTCTTCTGATTTTGTCCAACATTTCAATCAGCTTTGGTGAGAACTTGAGGGTGCACATTGTGTAGACCAGCAGGGATGTGATCGTGGAATTCGGGAGGGTGAGCTTCCCACCATACGACATGAGGGAGAGCATGGATGTGAGGCAACGCTCAGCCAATCAAACTAGGGCATAAGATCTCGAATTGTGGGGCGGGAAGTACCCATTGGTACCCAAGGTATGTAAAAGGCATTGATCCAACCGTACACCCAGAGATGGCAGCAATTCTTGTTGTGAGCTCAATGTCCATGTTGATTGGAACGAGCGTGGACCCGTGGAAATTTATCTTTAGGCCGATCGACTTTGCGTAATCCGAGAGGATGCCTTCGATGATCTCAGCTTGTCGGGTACAAGCGGGCATTAGCAAGATTGTGTCATCTGCGTATTGTATGACAGATGTCGTGGTTTTATCACGGCAGATGCCCTAGTGAAAGGACTTAGGTGTGGAGCCATCGAAATGTAGGTTATCTCAAAGGGGTTGAACGGGTCAAAGGACACAAAGTGTTTACCCAGGTTCGGCCCCTCACAACGAGGTAAAAGCCTACATCCTGCTTCTAGTTGTATTGCTTGAGTTTCGATTACAAGGGAGGGAATACGCTTGACCTAGTCCTCGATTGATTGTTTCTTGAGCTAACCCGCTGTCGGGTCTCGCCTTTATATACACAGGTCGAGGCCGACGGCTTACAAGAGTCCGGGTCATATTACACAACATAACCGATCCTATCTCTAAATTACATCACCTTGTTAGGCAAGTTATCATCAGGCGGCTCACGCCTTCAGGTTCGAGTCGCCTCCGGGTCATGGTCCTTCAATAGCTCGCTTGTAAGCCTTACTAGACCCCCAATTACAAGCCTCAGATAATATGACCCGACTCCTCTTGGGCGGGTCATATCACGAGGTTATATCCCCAACATTAGGCCCCAGATTGATTTGAACCTGTTCATGTCAATCTCCATTCTTCAGTTAGCAATCCCTTTGAATCTTTCGAAGTCTTAATCTGATAAACTTATATAACCCGCCGTAACATAGAGATGATGTCACATCATTAATTCCAGAAAAACCTCATGACATCACAACAGATCTTTGTATTAATCATCCATTCCAAAAAACAAGGCGCCTTTGTTATTAAGATAATGATCATGCCTCCTCGATTTTCGTGCCTGCCATTTACTGTTCACCTTTCCCCTTATAAATAGGTCTAGGGAGGGTTCTTTTTCACTTTTACCCCGTCCCCCTCTCTTCTTCTTCCTCATGCCATCCGTCGCCGCGCGAGCTCCGCCGCCGCCGTCGACCTTCATGAGCTGCATCAACCTGGCCGCTGCGCGGCGCCCTTCCGTTGCTCATCAACATGTCAGGTACTCGCTTTTCTTGACTTCCAATCTACATTAGGGTTCCCTTAGTTCACCGGCGTTCATCAACGTTCATCGTGCCCGTTGGTAGTTCATCCTCCATGTTGCTTAGTTGAATCTCAATATAGTACTGGAGTTGCGCGGTAGCAATTTTAGCATCTGTTTCTTCAACGTAGATCCATCCTGTCCCTTCAAACTTCATTTTTAACATACCAGTTCTTCCACCATAGTTTTAGGTTTAGCCATTTTTCTTTGTTTTTCAAACCTTTGTAGATCTAAAAATATAATTGCTAACTGTAAAAACTGTTTATGCAACACTTAGCAGAATTTAGCACTTCCATCAACATAGATCGTTAACTCGCCGTATCCAACATGGCGACTTACGCAACTCTCTTGTGACCCACCAGCCTCTGGCCGGCTTAAATCTTGCAAACAACTCTGTATTGCAATATTTTATTTACCGTATTTATTTCCTGCTCACAGCTTTGCTACTTCCGGTTCACCATGACTAAGACACCCATAACTGGCGATTGGATCCCCTCTAAAGTCCCCAAAGACACCCTCAATGAGTATGTATCGATGGGTGTTTTAGCCGCCAAAGAGGTCATTCATTGGCAGGTTCTTGGTTCTGAATGCCCTCCTGCACCTCAAGAGGGTGAATTCGTAGTTTTTACAGATCATCTGCTTCGTGGCTTTCACCGCTCGGCTCAAAATTCTTTCGAGATGTGCTATGCTTCTACAACCTTCATCCTCAAGATATTGGTCCCAACTCTGTCTCAAATATATGCAATTTCCAAGTATTATGTGAAGCATACCTCGGTGAAGAGCCTTCTATAGATCTGTTCAGAGATTATTATTACACCAACCACCAAACTGAGATGACGGATGGGCTTAGTCTTGAGCTTGGAGGCGTTTCAATCCAGATGCGAAGAGACGTGACTTTCCCATCAGCCGCCCTACCAAGTCATCCAAAAGATTGGAACTTCACTTGGTTCTATTGCAAAGACACCTCCCTAGAAGGAGAAAACCCTCTGCCGGGTTATGATGACCCACAAGTATAGGGGATCTATCGTAGTACTTTTGATAAGTAAGAGTGTCGAACCCAACGAGTAGCAGAAGGAAATGACAAGCAGTTTTGAGTAAGGTATTCTCTGCAAGCACTGAAATTATCGATAACAGATAGTTTTGTGATAAGGTAATTCGTAATTCGTAATGGGTAACAAGTAACAAAAGTAAACAAGGTGCAGCAAGGTGGCCCAATCCTTTTTGTAACAAAGGACAAGCCTGGACAAACTCTTATATAAAGGAAAGCGCTCCCGAGGACACATGGGAATTATCATCAAGCTAGTTTTCATCATGCTCATATGATTCGCGTTCGTTACTTTGATAATTTGATATGTGGGTGGACCGGTGCTTGGGTACTGCCCTTCCTTGGACAAGCATCCCACTTATGATTAACCCTCCTCGCAAGCATCCGCAACTACGAAAGAAGAATTAAGGTAAACCTAACCATAGCACGAAACATATGGATCCAAATCAGCCCCTTACGAAGCAACGCATAAACTAGGGTTTAAGCTTCCGTCACTCTAGCAACCCATCATCTACTTATTACTTCCCAATGCCTTCCCCTAGGCCCAAACAATGGTGAAGCGTCGTGTAGTCGATGTTCACATAACACCACTAGAGGAAAGACAACATACATGTTGTCAAAATATCGAACGAATACCAAATTCACATGACTACTTATAACCAGACTTCTCCCATGTCCTCAGGAACAAACGTAACTACTCACAAATCATATTCATGTTCATAATCATAGGGGTATTAATGTGCATAAAGGATCTGAACATATAATCTTCCACCAAATAAACCAACTAGCATCAACTATAAGGAGTAATCAACACTACTAGCAACCCACAGGTACTAATATGAGGTTTTGAGACAAAGATCGGATATAAGAGATGAACTAAGTTTGAGAGGAGATGGTGCTAGTGAAGATGTTGATGGAGATTGACCCCCTCCCGATGAGAGGATCGATGGTGATGACGATGGTGACGATTTCCCTCTCCTGGAGGGATGTTTCCTCGGTAGAACAGCTCCGCCGGAGCCCTAGATTGGTTCCGCCTCGAGACGGCGGCGCTTCATCCCGAAAGCTTCCTTATGATTTTTTCCAGGGCAAAATACACCTTATACCATAAGATGGGCATCGGGGGGCTTCCAGGTGGCCCACGAGGCAGGGGCACGCCCTCCACCCTCGTGGATAGTGGGTGCCCCCCCTCTGGTGTTTTCTTCGCCCAATATTTTTAATATATTTCAAAACTGACTTTTGTGGAGTTTCATGACTTTTTGAGTTGTGCAGAATAGGTCTCTAATATTTGCTCCTTTTCCAGCCCAGAATTCCAGCTGCCGGCATTCTCCCTCTTCATGTAAACCTTGCAAAATAAGAGAGAAAAGGCATAAGTATTGTGACATAATGTGTTATAACAACCCATAATGCAATAAATATCGATATAAAAGCATGATGCAAAATGGACGTATCAACTCCCCCAAGCTTAGACCTCGCTTGTCCTCAAGCGGAAGCCGATATCAAAAAATATGTCCACATGTTTAGAGATAGAGGTGTGGATAAAATAAAATAAGGACACGAGGGCATCATGATCATTCTTAGAATAGCAATATACATATATATATATATATGTATATTGTCATATGATTTCTTATGCTGAAGTAACAATCTATTCACAATGTAAAGTATGAATCAGAAACTTCATTGAAAAACTAGCAAACTATAATCTCAGTCATTGAAGCAATTGCAATTTATCATAACATTGGAAAGAGTCAATATAAGAGCTTTTTAGCAAGTCCACATACTCAACTATCATTTAGTCTTTCACAATTGCTAACACTCATGCAATACTTATGGGTATGAAGTTTCAATCGGACATAGAGAAAAATAGGGGCTTATAGTTTTACCTCCCAACCTTTTACCTCAAGGGTAACATCAACAATAATGCTTTATAAAACCCACATCCAATTGGATATATATATATATCAAGATCTTTCCAACACATAGTGCTTGCCAAAGGATAAAGTGTAAAAAGGAAAGGTGAAGATCTCTTGTATAAGGTATAAGACAAAAATAAAATATAGGCCCTTCGCAGTGGGAAGCAGAGGTTGTCATGTGTTTTTATGGTTGGATGCACAAAATCTTAATGCAAAAGAACGTCACTTTATATTGCCACTTGTGATAGGGACCTTTATTATGCAGTCCATCGCTTTTATTTCTTCCATATCAAAAGCTCGTATAAAGCTTATTTTCTCCACGCTAATAGATCATACATATTTAGAGAGCAATTTTTATTGCTTGCAACAATGACAACTTACTTGAAGGATCTTATTCAATCCATAGGTAGATATGGTGGACTCTGATGGCAAAACTGTGTTTAAGGATATTTGGAAGCACAAGTAGTATCTCTACTTGGTGTAAAGAATTTGGCTAGCATGAGGGGGAAAGGCAAGCTCAACATGTTGGATGATCCATGACAATATAATTTATTTCAGATATAAGAAAACATAACCCATTACGTTGTCTTCCTTGTCCAACATCAACTTTTAGCATGTCATATTTTAATGAGTGCTCACAATCATAAAAGATGTCCAAGATAGTATATTTATATGTGAAAACCTCTCTTTCTTTATTACTTCCTATTAATTACAACGATGACCAAAACTATGTTTGTCAACTCTCAACAACTTTTATTCATCATACTCTTTATATGTGAAGCCAACGGTAAAGATAGAAGTGTGACGGTGATATGATACCGGGGCACCTCCCACAAGCTTGGCAGTTGCCAAGGGGAGTGCCCATACCCATGTGTTTATGTCTCTTTCTTCGGAGGTAGTGATGTGTTATTTTTGGCGATGATGCCCCTTAGTATACGGTTCTCTTCCTCGAGCTTATTGACTTCCTTCTTAAGATCCATTGTTTCCTTCCAGAGTTTACCCACGACGGCTAAAGCTTCTTTCACCCATGGATGTTGCATAGCTGCGGGAGAACAAGTAACACACTTTCATATTTTCATAAGAAAGAAATCTAGCATTGGGAGGGATGACCAAATTTGGAATTGCTGATCTTTGGAGTTCCTCCATCATAAATCTGGCTTGGATACGAGAGGTAACTTCTTGATCTTCCTCCATGGCATCTATCCTTTTCAAGTCGGCCTCCATCTCTTCCTCAGTTGATGGCCCAAAGTGATCGGCATCGCTGTTTGCTTTTGGCCATGGTGTCGGGTGAGATACCCGGCTCTCCCCGACTGAGTCTTGAGAAGACATCTTGATCTAATCTGCGGGAGAAACAACTCAAAACAAAAACAGAGGATTTTGTCGTGGTACGGTGGTCGCAACCTTTGGGAGATTATATGATGAATTTTTATCGACCAAAAGAAATATCGTGCAAGAAAACGGAGTCCGGTGGGCACACGAGGTGCCCACGAGGCAGGGGGCGCGCCCAGGGGGGTAGGGCGCGCCCTCCACCCTCATGGATGCCTCGTGTTCCTTTCGGACTACTTCTTATTTTCCTATTTTTTTAAATATTCCAAAACAGAGAAAAATTGCTATTAGAACTGTTTTGGAGTCGGTTTACTTACCGTACCACATACCTATTCCTTTTTGGAGTCTGAAATGTTCTGGAAAGTGTCCCTTATGTACTCCTCCGGGGTTACGGTGTCAATAACATTGGTTTCAACATTTATGGGATTACCTGAGATATAGTGTTTGATTCTTTGACCGTTCACCACCTTCAGATTTGTGCCTTCGAAGTTGTTGATTTTTATGGCACCGGAACGATAGACCTCCTCGATAACGTAAGGACCTTCCCATTTAGAGATGAGTTTTCCTGCAAAAAATCTTAAACGAGAGTTGTATAATAGAACATAATCACCTACATTAAACTCACGCTTTTGTATCCTTTTGTCATGCCATCTTTTAACTTTTTATTTAAACAGTTTGGCATTCTCATAGGCCTAGATTCTCCACTCATCAAGTGAGCTAATGTCAAATAGTCTCTTCTCGCCGGTAAGTTTGAAATCATGATTGAGATCTTTAATGGCCCAATATGCCTTATGTTCTAGTTTGAGAGGTAAGTGACATGCTTTTCCATAAACCATTTTATACGGAGACATACCCATAGGATTTTTATATGCAGTTCTATAGGCCCATAATGCATCATCAAGTTTCTTGGACCAATTCTTTCTAGATCTATTAACAGTCTTTTGCAAAATTAATTTAATCTCTCTATTACTTAGTTCTACTTGACCACTAGACTGTGGGTGGTATGGAGATGCAATTCTATGATTAACATCATACTTAGCAAGCATTTTACGAAAAGCACCATGAATAAAATGTGAACCACCATCAGTCATTAAGTATCTAGGGACTCCAAACCTCGGAAAAATAACTTCTTTAAGCATCTTAATAGAGGTGTTATGATCAACACTACTAGTTGGAATAGCTTCTACCCACTTAGTAACATAATCAACAACAACTAAAATATGTGTATACCCATTAGAGGAAGGAAACAGTCCCATATAATCAAAGCCCGAAACATCAAATGGTTCAATAACAAGTGAATAGTTCATAGGCATCTCTTGACGTCTACTAATATTACCAATTCTTTGACATTCATCACAAGACAATACAAACTTACGGGCATCTTTGAGAAGAGTAGCGAATAAAAACCGGATTGTAATACCTTATGTGCAGTTCTATCTCCAGCGTGGTGTCCTCCATAAGCCTCCGAGTGACACTTGCGTAGGATCTGTTCCTGTTCATGCTCAGGTACACAATGTCTAATAACACCATCTACTCCTTCTTTATAAAGGTGTGGGTCATCCCAGAAGTAATGTCTCAAATCATAGAAAACCTTTTTCTTTTGCTGGTATCTGAAACTAGGTGGTATAAATTTAGCAACAATGTAATTAGCATAATCAACATACCATGGTGTAGTACGAGAAGCATTTATGACAGCTAATTGTTCATCAGGAAAACTATCATCAATAGGGAGTGGGTCATCAAGAACATTTTCTAACCTAGACGAGTTGTCTGTAACGGGTTTCTCAGCTCCCTTCCTATCAATAATATGCAAATCAAATTCTTGTAGCAAGAGAACCCATCTAACAAGTCTAGGTTTAGCATCTTTCTTTTCCATAAGGTATTTAATAGCAGCATGATCAGTGTGAATAGTTACTTTAGAATCAACAATATAAGGTCTGAACTTATCACAAGCAAATACAACTACTAAAAAAATCTTTTTCAGTAGTAGCGTAATTTCTCTGGGCACTGTCTAGAGTTTTACTAGCATATTGGATAACATTTAATTTCTTATCAACTCTTTGTCCTAGAACATCACCTACAGCATAATCACTAGCATCACACATAATTTCAAAGGGTAAATTCCAATCAGGTGGCTGAACAATAGGTGCATGAATCAAGGCTTTCTTAAGTATTTCGAATGCTTCTACACAATCATCATCAAAGACAAAAGGAACATCTTTTTGTAAGAGATTATTCAGAGGCCTAGAAATTTTTGAGAAGTCTTTAATAAACCTCCTATAAAAACCGGCATGACCAAGGAAACTTCTTATACCTTTAATGTCCTTAGGACATGACATCTTTTCAATAGCATCAACTTTAGCTTTATCAACTTCAATACCTCTTTTAGAAATTTTATGCCCCAAGAAAATACCTTCATTAACCATAAAGTGGCACTTCTCCCAATTCAAGACAAGATTAGTTTCTTCACATCTATGCAAAACTCGATCAAGGTTGCTTAAGCAATCATCAAAAGAAGTTCCATACACGGAGAAATTATCCATGAAAACCTCAACAATCGTTTCACAAAAGTCAGAGAATATAGCAGTCATACATCTTTGAAAGGTAGCAGGTGCATTACATAAACCAAAAGGCATACGTCTATAAGCAAAGGTACCGAAAGGGCATGTAAAAGTGGTCTTTTCCTGATCCTCTTTCGACACAGGTATTTGAGAGAAACCAGAATAACCGTCTAGAAAGCAAAAATGTGTGTGTTTGGATAATCTTTCTAGCATTTGATCAATAAAAGGTAAAGGCTAATGATCCTTACTAGTAGCTTTATTTAATTTGTAGAAATCAATTACCATTCTATAACCTGTAACAATTCTTTGTGGGATCAATTCGTCTTTATCATTAGGAACAACAGTAATACCTCCCTTCTTAGGAACACAATGCACAAGACTTACCCACTTACTATCAGCAACATGATAAATTATACTTACCTCCAGAAGGTTTAGTATTTCATTTCTTACCACTTCTTTCATCTTAGGATTTAACCGTCGTTGGTGATCAACAACCGGTTTAGCGTCTTTCTCCAATTTTATTTTGTGCTGGCATAGAGTGGGACTAATGCCCTTAAGATCATCAAGAGTATATCCAATATATAGCAGCATGATGCTTCTTCAGAGTTTTCAATAATTTCTATTCTTCCTGCTCTGAAAGGTTAGGACTAATAATAACAGGGATATATCTTCTTTTCATCAAGATAAGCATATTTAAGAGTATCAGGTAATGGTTTTAGCTCAAACACGGGATCACCCTTGGGTGGAGGAGGATCCCCTAGAATTTCAACAGGCAAGTTGTGTTTCAAAATAGGTCCCTGTTAATAGAATACTTCATCTATTTCCCTTCTTTCATTCATAAACATATCATTTTCATGGTCTAGCAAATATTTTTCTAAAGGATCATTAGGAGGCATGGAAATAGAAGCAAGACCAATAATTTCATCTTTACTAGGCAATTCTTTATCATGGGGTTGTCTATGAAATTTAGCAAAATTAAAATCATGAGACATATCCCCTAAACCAACAGTAACAATATCCTTTTCATAGTCTATCTTAGCATTAACAGTATTCAAGAAGGGTCTACCAAATATAATGGGACAAAAGTTATCTTGTGGGGAAGCAAGAACAAGAAAATCAGTAGGATATTTAATTTTCCCACACAAGACTCCAACATCTCTAACAATCCCAACTGGTGAAATAGTATCTCTATTGGCAAGCTTAATAGTAACATCAATATCTTCTATCTCAGTAGGTGCAATATCATGCATAATTTCTTTATATAAAGTATAAGGTATTGCACTGACACTAGCACCCATATCACATAAGCCATGATAACAGTGATCTCATATTTTAACAGAAACGATAGGCATGCAAACAACAGGTCTATGTTTATTTTTAGTATCGGGTCTAGCAATTCTAACAGCTTCATACAGAAGTAAATAACATGCCCATCAATATTATCAACCAAGAGATCCTTAACCATAGCAATACTATGTTCAACTTTAATTTGCTCAGAGGGTGTAGGTGTTCTTGAAGGAAATATGCCCTAGAGGCAATAATAAAGTTATTATTTATTTCCTTATTCTCATGATAAATGTTTATTATTCATGCTAGAATTGTATTAACCGGAAACGTAATACATGTGTGAATACATAGACAAACAGAGTGTCACTAGTATGCCTCTACTTGACTAGCTCGTTAATCAAAGATGGTTATGTTTCCTAGCCATAGACATGAGTTGTCATTTGATTAACGGGATCACATCATTAGGAGAATGATGTTATTGACTTGACCCATTCCGTTAGCTTAGCACTCGATCGTTTAGTATGTTGCTATTGCTTTCTTCATGACTTATACATGTTCCTATGACTATGAGATTATGCAACTCCCGTTTACCGGAGGAAGACTTTGTGTGCTACCAAACGTCACAACGTAACTGGGTGATTATAAAGGTGCTCTACAGGTGTCTCCGAAGGTACTTGTTGGGTTGGCGTATTTCGAGATTATGATTTGTCACTCCGATTGTCGGAGAGGTATCTCTAGGCCATCTGGGTAATACGCATCACTTAAGCCTTGCAAGCATTGCAACTAATGAGTTAGTTGCGGTATGATGTATTACAGAACGAGTAAAGAGACTTGCTGGTAACGAGATTGAACTAGGTATTGAGATACCGACGATCGAATCTCGGGCAAGTAACATACCGATGAAAAAGGGAACAACATATGTTGTTATGCGGTCTGACCGATAAAGATCTTCGTAGAATATGTAGGAGCCAATATGAGCATCCAGGTTCCGCTATTGGTTATTGACCGGAGACGTGTCTCGGTCATGTCTACATAGTTCTCGAACCCATAGGGTCCGCATGCTTAACGTTCCGATGACAGTTATATTATGAGTTTATAAGTTTTGATGTACCGAAGGTTGTTCGGAGTCCCGGATATGATCACGGACATGACGAGGAGTCTCGAAATGGTCGAGACATGAATATTGATATATTGGAAGCCTATATTTGGATATCGGAAGTGTTCCGGGTGAAATCGGGATTTTACCGGAGTACCGGAGGGGTTACCGGAACCCCCCCGGGGGTAATGTGCCATAGTGGGCCTTAGTGGAGAAGAGGAGAGGAGGCCAGGGCAAGGGCCGCGCGCCCCTCCCCCTAGTCCGAATAGGACAAGGAGAGGGGGGCGGCGCCCCCCTTTCCTTCTTCTCCTCCACCTCTTTCCCCTCTTCTCCCAATCCAACAAGGAAAAGGGAGGGAGTCCTACTCCTGGTAGGACTAGGACTCCTCCTGGCACGCCCCTCCTGGCCGGCCGCACCTACCCCTTGCTTCTTTATATACGGGGGCAGGGGGCACCCTAGAGACACAACAATTGATCGTTTGATCTTTTAGCCGTGTGCGGTGCCCCCCTCCACCATAGTCCACCTCAGTAATACTGTAGCAGTGCTTAGGCGAAGCCCTGCGTCGGTAGAACATCATCATCGTCACCACGCCATTGTGCTAACAAAACTCTCTCTCAACACTCGGCTGGATCAGAGTTCGAGGGACGTCATGGGGCTGAACGTGTGCTGAACTCGGAGGTGTCGTACGTTCAGTACTTGATCGGTCGGATTGTGAAGACGTATGACTACATCAACCGCGTTGTGCTAACGCTTCCGCTTTCGGTCTAGGAGGGTACGTGGACAATACTCTCCCCTCTTGTTGCTATGCATCACCATGATCTTGCGTGCGCGTAGGAATTTTTTTGAAATTACTACGTTCCCCAACAATGGTATCCAAGCCAGGTTTTATGCGTAGATGTCATATGCACGAGTAGAACACAAGTGAGTTGTGGGCGATATAAGTCATACTGCTTACTAGCATGTCATAATTTGGTTCGGCGGTATTGTTGGATGAAGTGGCCCAGACCGACATTACACGTACGCTTACGCGAGACTGGTTCTACCGACGTGCTTTGCAAACAGGTGGCTGGCAGGTGTCAGTTTCTCCAACTTTAGTTGAACCGAGTGTGGCTACGCCCGGTCCTTGCGAAGGTTAAAACAACACCAACTTGACAAACTATCATTGTGGTTTTGATGCGTAGGTAAGAATGGTTCTTTCTAAGCCCAGTAGCAGCCACGCAAAACTTGCAACAACAAAGTAGAGGACGTCTAACTTGTTTTTGCAGGGCATGTTGTGATGTGATATGGTCAAGACATGATGCTAAATTTTATTGTATGAGATGATCATGTTTTGTAACCAAGTTATCAGCAACTAGCAGGAGCCATATGGTTGTCGCTTTATTGTATGCAATGCAATCACCATGTAATGCTTTACTTTATCACTAAGCAGCAGCGATAGTCGTAGAAGCATAAGATTGGCGAGACGACAACGATGCTATGATGGAGATCAAGGTGTCGCGCCGGTGACGATGGTGATCATGACGGTGTGATGTCTACTACACAACCTTCTTCTTGTAGACGTTGTTGGGCCTCCAAGTGCAGAGGTTTGTAGGACAGTAGCAAATTTCCCTCAAGTGGATGACCTAAGGTTTATCAATCCGTAGGAGGCATAGGATGAAGATGGTCTCTCTCAAGCAACCCTGCAACCAAATAACAAAGAGTCTCTTGTGTCCCCAACACACCCAATACAATGGTAAATTGTATAGGTGCACTAGTTCGGCGAAGAGATGGTGATACAAGTGGTATATGGATGGTAGATAATGGTTTTTGTAATCTGAAAATATAAAAACAGCAAGGTAACTAATGATAAAAGTGAGCGTAAACGGTATTGCAATGATAGGAAATAAGGCCTAGGGTTCATACTTTCGCTAGTGCAAGTTCCCTCAACAATGATAACATAATTGGATCACATAACTATCCCTCGACATGCAACAAAGAATCACTCCAAAATCACTAATAGCAGAGAACGAACGAAGAGATTATGGTAGGGTACGAAACCACCTCAAAGTTATTCTTTCCAATCAATCCGTTGGGCTATTCCTATAAGTGTCACAAACAGCCCTAGAGTTCGTACTAGAATAACACCTTAAGACACAAATCAACCAAAACCCTAATGTCACCTAGATACTCCAATGTCACCTCAAGTATCCGTGGGTATGATTATACGATATGCATCACACAATCTCAGATTCATCTATTCAACCAACACATAGGACCTCAAAGAGTGCCCCAAAGATTCTATCGAAGAATCACGACGAAAACGTGTGCCAACCCCTATGCATAGGTTCATGGGCGGAACCCGCAAGTTGATCACCAAAACATACATCAAGTGAATCACGTGATATCCCATTGTCACCACAGATACGCATGGCAAGACATACATCAAGTGTTCTCAAATATTTAAAGACTCAATCCGATAAGATAACTTCAAAGGGGAAACTCAATCCATTACAAGAGAGTAGAGGGGGGAAGAAACATCATAGGATCCAAATATAATAGCAAAGCTCGTGATACATCAAGATCGTACCACCTCAAGAACACGAGAGAGAGAGAGATCAAACACATAGCTACTGGTACATACCCTCAGCTCCGAGGGAGAACTACTCCCTCCTCGTCATGGAGAGCATCGGGATGATGAAGATGGCCACCGGAGAGGGATTCCCCCTCCAGCAGGGTGCTATAACGGGTCTAGATTGGTTTTTGGTGGCTACAGAGGCTTTTGGCAGCGGAACTCCCGATCTATTGTGCTCCCCGATCGTTTTAGGGTATATGGAGATATATAGGAGGAAGAAGTGCGTCAGGGGAGCCACGAGGGGCCCAAGAGGGTGGAGGGCGCGCCCTAGGGGGGTGGGCACGCCCCCTACCTCATGGCTCCCTCGTTTCTTTCCTGAGGTGCACTCCAAGTCTACCAGGTTGCTTTCCTTCCAAAAATAACTTCTCCAGAAGGTTTCATTCCGTTTCGACTTCATTTGATATTCCTTTTCTTCGAAACACTGAAACAAGGAAAAAACAGGAACTGACACTGGGCTCTGGGTCAATAGGTTAGTCCCAAAAATAATATAGAAGTGGATAATAAAGCCCAATAATGTCCAAAATAGAAGATAATATAGCATGGAGCAATCAAAAATTATAGATACGTTGGAGACGTATCACAGTGCTTTGGAGATGGAGATCACAAGCACAAGATGATGATGGCCAAATCATATCACTTATATTGATTGCTTGTGATGTTTATCTTTTATGAATCTTATCTTGCTTTGATTGACGGTAGCATTATAAGATGATCTCTCACTAAATTTCAAGATAAAAGTGTTCTCGCTGAGTATGCACCGTTGCCAAAGTTCATCGTGCCTAGATACCATGTGATGATCGGGTGTGATAAGCTCTACGTCCATCTACAACGGGTGCAAGCCAGTTTTGCACATGCAGAATACTCAGGTTAAACTTGACGAGCCTATCATATGCAGATATGGCCTCGGAAAGGTCGAGCATGAATCATATAGTAGATATGATCAACATAGTGATGTTCACCATTGAAAACTACTCCATTTCACGTGATGATCGGTTATGGTTTAGTTGATTTGGATCACGTGATCACTTAGAGGATTAGAGGGATGTCCATCTAAGTGGGAGTTCTTAAGTAATATGATTAATTGAACTTAAATTTATCATGAACTTAGTACCTGATAGTATCTTGCTTGTCTATGTTGATTGTAGATAGATGGCCCGTGCTGTTCTTCCATTGAATTTTAATGTGTTCCTTGAGAAAGCAAAGTTGAAAGATGATGGTAGAAATTACATGGACTGGGTCCGTAACTTGAGGATTATCCTCATTGCTGCATAGAGGAATTACGTCCTGGAAGCACCACTGGGTGCCAGGCCTGCTATAGATGCAACTGACGGTGTTAAGAACGTCTGGCAAAGCAAAGCTGATGAATACTCGATAGTTCAGTGTGCCATGCTTTACGGCTTAGAACCGGGACTTCAACGACTTTTTGAACATCATGGAGCATATGAGATGTTCCAGGAGTTGAAGTTAATATTTCAAGCAAATGCCCGGATTGAGAGATATGAAGTCTCCAATAAATTCTACAGCTGCAAGATGGAGGAGAATAGTTCTGTCAGTGAGCATATACTCAAAATGTCTGGGTATAACAATCACTTGATTCAACCGGGAGTTAATCTTCCGAATGTTAGCGTCATTGACAGAATTCTTCAATCACTACCACCAAGCTACAAGAGCTTCGTGATGAACTATAACATGCAAGGGATGGATAAGATGATTCCCGAGCTCTTCGCAATGCTAAAGGCTGCGGAGGTAGAAATCAAGAAGGAGCATCAAGTGTTGATGGTCAATAAGACCACCAGTTTCAAGAAAAAGGGAAAAGGGAAGAAGGGGAACTTCAAGAGGAACAGCAAGCAAGTTGCTGCTCAAGAGAAGAAACCCAAGTCTGGACCTAAGCCTGAGACTGAGTGCTTCTACTGCAAGCAGACTGGTCACTAGAAGTGAAACTGCCCGAAGTATTTGGCGGATAAGAAGGATGGCAAGGTGAACAAAGGTATATGTGATATACATGTTATTGATGTGTACCTTACCAGAGCTCGCAGTAGCACCTGGGTATTTGATACTGGTTCTGTTACTAATATTTGCAACTCGGAACAGGGACTAAGGATTAAGCGAACACTGGCCAAGGACGAGGTAACGATGCGCGTGGGAAACGGTTCCAAAGTCGATGTGATCGCCGTCGGCACGCTACCTCTACATCTACCTTCGGGATTAGTATTAGACCTAAATAATTGTTATTTGGTACCAGCGTTGAGCATGAACATTATATATGGATCTTGTTTGATGCGAGGCGGTTATTCATTTAAATCAGAGAATAATGGTTGTTCTATTTATATGAGTAATATCTTTTATGGTCATGCACCCTTGAAGAGTGGTCTATTTTTGATGAATCTCGATAGTAGTAATACACATATTCATAATGTTGAGGCCAAAAGATGCAGAGTTGATAATGATAGTGCAACTTATTTGTGGCACTGCCGTTTAGGTCATATCGGTGTAAAGCGCATGAAGAAACTCCATACTGATGGACTTTTGGAACCACTTGATTATGAATCACTTGGTACTTGCGAACTGTGCCTCATGGGCAAGATGACTAAAACGCCATTCTCCGGTATTATGGAGAGAGCAATAGATTTGTTAGAAATCATACATACAGATGTATGTGGTCCGATGAATGTTGAGGCTCGCGGCGGATATCATTATTTTCTCACCCTCACAGATGATTTGAGCAGATATGGGTATATCTACTTAATGAAACATAAGTCTGAAACATTTGAAAAGTTCAAAGAATTTCAGAGTGAAGTTGAAAATCATCGTAATAAGAAAATAAAGTTTCTACGATCTAATCGTGGAGGAGAATATTTGAGTTACGAGTTTGGTCTACATTTGAAACAATGCGGAATAGTTTCGCAACTCACGCCACCCGGAACACCACAGCGTAATGGTGTGTCCGAACATCGTAATCATACTTTACTAGATATGGTGCGATCTATGATGTCTCTTACTGATTTACCGCTATCGTTTTGGGTTATGCTTTAGAGACGGCTGCATTCACGTTAAATAGGGCACCATCGAAATCCGTTGAGACGACGCCTTATGAACTATGGTTTGGCAAGAAACCAAAGTTGTCGTTTCTTAAAGTTTGGGGCTGCGATGCTTATGTGAAAAAGCTTCAACTTGATAAGCTTGAACCTATATCAGAGAAATGTGTCTTCATAGGATACCCAAAGGAGACTATTGGGTACACCTTCTATCACAGATCCGAAGGCAAGACATTCGTTGCTAAGAATGGATCCTTTCTAGAGAAGGAGATTCTCTCAAAAGAAGTGAGTGGGAGGTAAGTAGAACTTGATGAGGTAACTGTACCTGCTCCCTTATTAGAAAGTAGTTCATCACAGAAACCGGTTCCTGTGACACCTACACCAATTAGTGAGGAAGTTAATGATGATGATCATGAAACTTCAGATCAAGTTGTTACTGAACCTCGTAGGTCAACCAGAGTAAGATCCGCACCAGAGTGGTACGGTAATCCTATTCTGGAGGTTATGTTACTAGACCATGACGAACCTACGAACTATGAAGAAGCGATGGTGAGCCCAGATTCCGCAAAATGGCTTGAGGCCATGAAACCTGAGATGGGATCCATGTATGAGAACAAAGTGTGGACTTTGGTTGACTTGCCCGATGATCGGCAAGCCATTGAGAATAAATGGATCTTCAAGAAGAAGACTGATGCTGACGGTAATGTTACTGTCTATAAAGCTTGACTTGTTGCAAAAGGTTTTCGACAAGTTCAAGGGATTGACTACGATGAGACTTTCTCACCCGTAGCGATGCTTAAGTCTGTCTGAATCATGTTAGCAATTGCCGCATTTTATGATTATGAAATTTGGCAAATGGATGTCAAAACTGCATTCCTGAATGGATTTCTGGAAGAAGAGTTGTATATGATGCAACCGGAAGGTTTTGTCGATCGAAAGGGAGCTAACAAAGTGTGCAAGCTCCAGCGATCCATTTACGGACTGGTGCAAGCCTCTCGGAGTTGGAATAAATGCTTTGATAGTGTGATCAAAGCATTTGGTTTTGTACAGACTTTTGGAGAAGCCTGTATTTACAAGAAAGTGAGTGGGAGCTCTGTAGCATTTTTGATATTATATGTGGATGACATATTTTTGATTGGAAATGATATAGAATTTCTGGATAGCATAAAGGGATACTTGAATAAAAGTTTTTGAATGAAAGACCTCGGTGAAGCTGCTTATATATTGGGCATCAAGATCTATAGAGATAGATCAAGACGCTTAGTTGGACTTTCACAAAGCACATACCTTGACAAAGTTTTGAAGAAGTTCAAAATGGATCAAGCAAAGAAAGGGTTCTTGCCTGTGTTACAAGGTGTGAAGTTGAGTAAGACTCAATGCCCGACCACTACAGAAGATAGAGAGAAAATGAAAGATGTTCCCTATGCTTCAGCCATAGGCTCTATCATGTATGCAATGCTGTGTACCAGACCTGATGTGTGCCTTGCTATAAGTCTAGCAGGGAGGTACCAAAGTAATCCAGGAGTGGATCACTGGACAACGGTCAAGAACATGCTGAAATACCTGAAAAGGACTAAGGATAAGTTTCTCGTTTATGGCGGTGACAAAGAGCTAGTCGTAAATGGTTACGTTGATGCAAGCTTTGACACTGATCCAGACGACTCTAAATCGCAAACCGGATACGTGTTTACATTGAACGGTGGAGCTGTTAGTTGGTGCAGTTCTAAACAAAGCGTCGTGGCGGGATCTATGTGTGAAGTGGAGTACATAGCTGCGTCGGAAGCAACAAATGAAGGAGTCTGGATGAAGGAGTTCATATCCGATCTAGGTGTCATACCTAGTGCATCGGGTCCAATGAAAATCTTTTGTGATAATACTAGTGCAATTGCCTTGGCGAAGGAATCCAGATTTCACAAGAGAACCAAGGACATCAAGAGATGCTTCAATTCCATCCTGGATCTAGTCCAGGTGGGAGACATAGAAATTTGCAAGATACATACGGATCTGAATGTTGCAGACCCATTGACTAAGCCTCTTCCACGAGCAAAACATGATCAACACCAAGGCTCCATGGGTGTTAGAATCATTACTGTGTAATCTAGATTATTGTCTCTAGTGCAAGTGGGAGACTGAAGGAAATATGCCCTAGAGGCAATAATAAAGTTATTATTTATTTCCTTATTCTCATGATAAATGTTTATTATTCATGCTAGAATTGTATTAACCGGAAACGTAATACATGTGTGAATACATAGACAAACAGAGTGTCACTAGTATGCCTCTACTTGACTAGCTCGTTAATCAAAGATGGTTATGTTTCCTAGCCATAGACATGAGTTGTCATTTTATTAATGGGATCACATCATTAGGATAATGATGTGATTGACTTGACCCATTTTGTTAGCTTAGCACTCGATCGTTTAGTATGTTGCTATTGCTTTCTTCATGACTTATACATGTTCCTATGACTATGAGATTATGAAACTCCCGTTTACCGGAGGAACACTTTGCGTGCTACGAAATGTCACAACGTAACTGGGTGATTATAAAGGTGCTCTACACGTGTCTCCGAAGGTACTTGTTGGGTTGGCGTATTTCGAGATTAGGATTTGTCATTCCGATTGTCGGAGAGGTATCTCTGGGCCCTCTCGGTAATACACATCACTTAAGCCTTGCAAGCATTGCAACTAATGAGTTAGTTGCGGGATGATGTATTACAGAATGAGTAAAGAGACTTGCCGGTAACGAGATTGAACTAGGTATTGAGATACCGACGATCGAATCTCGGGCAAGTAACATACCGATGACAAAGGGAACAACATATGTTGTTATGCGGTCTGACCGATAAAGATCTTCGTAGAATATGTAGGACACAATATGAGCATCCAGGTTACGCTATTGGTTATTGAGCGGAGACGTGTCTCGGTCATGTCTACATAGTTCTCGAACCCATAGCACTACTAGGAAAAGGGCTATAGATAGGATTGACACTAATGGCGCACCAGGGAAGTAGTGCGCCACTACTATATACTAATGGTGCACCAGTTGGTGATGCGCCATTAGTGTGGAAGACACTAATGGCGCACCAGAAAACAGGTGCGCCACTAGTGATATTTTTTTTACATACATACTAATGGCGCATCCTATGTCTGGTGCGCCATTACTAGTTCTAACTAGTAATGGCGCACCAGACATGGAGTGTGCCAGTACTGAATTTTTTTATTCTTTTTTTTGCAAAACTACTAATGGCGCACCGCCTCACCGTGCGCCATTAGTAGTTTAAACTACTAATGGCGCACCCTGTAAAAATGCGCCATTAGTATATATATATATATATATTTTTACTTGTCTGCAAAACTACTAATGGCACACCACCTGCAGGTGCGCCATTAGTAACCAGGGTTACTAATGGCACATGTGCAGGTGGTGCGCCATTAGTAACCTGGGACCCCAACAAGATATTTTGGACAACCCCACACCTACCCACTCACTTTCCCCACTTCATTCCCTCCACCTCCTTCTCCAAGCTTTTGGCTGCCTCCTCCTCCTCACCTCATTTCCACCATAGATTCATCAAAATTAAGTGGTGAAATTACCTTTTTTTGATAGGTAAGTAAGGGGAAATATATCTTCATGATGTAGATCTAATTTTTTTCTCCCTAGCTCGCTCCAAGAACGTGCACATGCACTTTTTGTGGCCTAGCTAGATCTATGTATGTTTGTGGTGTTGCATGTGTTTGTGGTGTTGCATATATGTTTGTGTTTGCAGGTACCGGTATTTGAAATGCAATAGTTGCCAATATTTTGCCAGAATGTTGATTCATTTCCGCTTCGGCGAGAATGTTGGCACTATGCATTCTTTTTGGTCCTATTTTTAGGGAAGGTCATGCCAAATTTTTTGTTGGTTCTAAAATATCGTTTTGCTCTACCCCGCAGGCAACCATGGTCCGCACGATGACCGAAGGCATCGTGAATAGGTTTTTGAGCTCCACGAAGGCCGAGATGCTTCAAAAGAATGAGACGGAGATAAGATGTCCGTGTCAAAGATGCAAGCTGAAGAGCCTTATTGCGGACCCGGATTCTGGGCAGGTGCGGGACCACCTGCTCTTGCATGGTTTCATGGATGGCTATCGGTGGCAAGGTGATGAAGATGACTATGAAGTCGTCCATGGGGGCCGGGCAAGAAATGAGGAAGGGCAACAAGACAAGTACCACCGCAGCGAGGGCGGGCGAGAAGACGAAGAATCTCCAGGACATGATCACGACGGTGATGCTGTACACAGTCATCATGTAGAAGATGTCGTACATGATGATGAGGAAGATCAAGACGAAGGGCATGATCATGAAGATGAAGATGCCGGAGCAGATGACGATGGAGGCTAGGTGCAGGACCCTCATATTCAAGAGCTGCTTCTCAAGCAGACGGATAATGCAAGAGCTGCCGCCCGAGAGAAAGCCAAGATGGATCAACTGGAGATAGACGCGGTTACTCCATTGTATGAAGGATGCAGGCCCAAGGATACCCGCCTGAAAGTAACGCTCATGGCTCTGGAGATGAAGGTAAAACACAAAATGACCGACGCATGCTTTGACGAGAACATGTCATTCTGGCACGAACGTCTTCCCAAGGGGAATAAGTGCCCGACCAGTTTCGAGGAGGCGAAGAAAATCGTGTGTCCTCTGGATTTACCGCATGTGAAATACCATGTGTGCATGAACAATTGCATCCTTAATCGGGACGAGCACGCGGAGTCTACCATATGTCCGGTGTGCGGCGTCACTCGATACAAGAAGAGGAAGAAAGCTCCTCGAAAATCGGTGTGGTACTTTCTGATCACTCCTTGTCTGCAGCGGTATTTCGCGGACCCTAAGGTAGCAAAGCTCCTGCATTGGCATGCGGATAGGGAGGAGAAGAAGCGGGAAGATGACGGAAATGATCCAGAGATAAATAAAAAAGACAAGATGCTGAGTCACCCTAAGGATGCGAGCCAGTGGCAAGCGTTGAACTTCGAATACCCAGAATTTGGGAAGGATCCGAGGAACATCGTGCTGGGCGCGAGCACCGATGGAGTCAATCCGTTTGGCAGCCAGAGAAGCACACATAGCACGTGGCCTGTGTTTGTGTGGATGTACAACCTTCCCCCTGGTTGTGCATGAAGAGGAAGTACATTCACATGAGCATGCTAATTGAAGGGCCGAAACAACCAGGGAACGACATCAATCTGTATCTGGGGCTGCTGAAAGAGGAGCTAGACACGCTGTGGAAAACGCCAGCCAATACGTGGGATGCCGCAGAGAAAGAATATTTCCCTATGAAAGCCGCACTGCTCACGACGGTGCACGACTATCTCGGTTACGGATATCTCGCAGGGCAGGTAGTCCATGGATTTTCTAGATGCGTAAGGTGCATGGATGACACAACGTATCGCCAGCCAGCTAGAGATCCCGGGTCTTCGAAAACCGTGTTCATGGGACATCGAAGGTGGCTTCGCGACGATGACCCGTGGAGGAAACGCAAGGATCTGCTCGATGGTGAAACCGAACCCCGAAAACGCCCGCGTACGAGGAGCAGCGAGGAAATAGACGAGCTGTTGAAAAATTGGAAAGATTGCCCACTGCCGGGAAAGAAGCAAAAGGCGCCAGAGCCGGGAAAGAAGCGAAAGGCGCCAGAGCCACTGCTGAAGGTATGGAAAACGAGGTCTATTTTCTGGGACTTGCCATACTGGAAGATCCACCGTGTGCCTCACAGCCTTGATCCCATGCATATCACGAAGAACGTGTGCGATAGTCTGCTTGGTACCCTGCTCAACATGCCAGAGAGGACCAAAGATGGGCCGAAAGCAAGGGCAGACTTGAAATCAATGGGCATCAGGAAGGAGCTTCACGCTAATGATGATGATGATGATGATGATGATGAGGCGAAGCAGGACACAGAAACTCATCGCAAAGGCAAAAAGGCCAAGAAGACCGGAAGTGACTACCCTCCCGTGTGCTTCACTCTAAGTCAGGAGGAGAACGGGCAGTTTTTCACTTGCCTCGTAGGAGTAAAACTTCCTTACAGTTACGCGGGGAAGGTAAGCAGATACCAAGACCCAGCAAAGCAGAAGTTCAGCGGGATGAAGTCTCATGACTGTCACGTGCTGATGACGCAGATACTTCCAGTTGCAATCCGTGGGATCATGGACGTGCATGTCCGTGGAACGCTATTTGGCCTATGCAACTTTTTCGACGTCATCTCTCGGAAGTCGATTGGCGTGAGGCAACTCAGAAGGCTACAGGAAGAGATCGTGGTGATACTATGCGAGCTTGAGATTTACTTCCCGCCCGCATTCTTCGACGTTATGGTGCATCTGCTGGTCCATATCGTGGAGGATATCATCCAACTCGGGCCGACGTTCCTGCACAGCATGATGCCGTTCGAAAGGATGAATGGTGTCATCAAAGGATACGTTCGCAACATGTCACGTCCAGAGGGAAGTATAGCCAGGGGCTTTCTGACCGAAGAGTGCATCTCCTACTGCACGAATTATCTAGGCATCGAGAATTCCGTTGGTCTGCCCGTCAACAGGAACCTTGGCAGGCTCACTGGATGGGGTCACCATGAGGGTCGCCGCGAAATGCATGTCGACTTCGAGGGTTGACTCGCCGACTTTGAAAGGGCAAACCTAGTCGCGCTACAACACATAGACGTGGTCGATCCTTGGGTGGTAGAGCACAAAACCTTTATTGAGAAGACGTACAATGACCGAGGCCAACAGAGGACGGACGGAGATATAATCAAAGAGCACAACTCATGTTTCACGCGTTGGTTCAAGCAGAAGCTTCTGTCATACCCTTTACATGAGGATTCTTCCGCGGAAGAACAACTCATATTCGCCTTGTCACAGGGCGCCGAGCACAACCTGATGACCTATGAGGCGTACGATATCAACGGCTACACATTCTACACCGAGAACAAGGACATGAAGAGCGATGGTTATCAAAACTCCGGGGTAACGATGGAATCCTACACCGGTAACGACAAGGACAGATACTACGGAAGGATCAAGGAGATCTGGGAGCTGAGCTACGCTGGAGAGAAGGTCCCGATGTTCTGTGTCAGATGGGCCAAGAGCGTCCTAAAAGAAGACCAGTATTTCACCACCATGGTTATACCCGAAGCCAAATCGAAGACCGCGGGCGCAAACGTCACCGCGAAAAATGAGCCATGGGTACTGGCTTCCCAAGTGGACCAATGCTTCTTCATTACCGATCTGTCAAAGCCCAGTCGTGTTGTCGTGAGGAGAGGCAAAAGGAAGATCATCGGAATGGATGGAGTAGCCAATGAGCAAGACTTCGACAAGTACGGCGACCCGAAGCTCGAACATGACGACGACGATGAAGTAGCAGCACACACCACAAGAAGAAGCAGGACCACCCTACCTAAAGGACGTCCGTTCCACAGAAGAACTCCATTTGTGAAAAAGAAGGGCAAGAAGATTGTGAATAGTTAGCTAGCTAAGATCGATTGTATTTAAATGGTAGTCTTCATTTCTCGATTATATTTCATGGGCACTTTTTGATATCATGAATATTTTTAAATTTCATGGGAACTTTTTGAATTCATGAGGACACTCGATCTCGATCCCCCTCCAATCTCGATCCCCACGAGCACCGCCCCCCGCACCCTCCCCCGCTCCACCGCCGCCGACGCACCCCCGCACCCCTCCCCCGCTCCACCGCCGCCCGCACCCCCCGCACCCTCCCCCGCTCCACCGCCGCCAACGGGCACCCCCGCACCCTCCCCCGCTCCACCGCCGCCGCCGATGATATTTTCAAGTAACAAATTTGAACATATTTTTTAAAAAATTATTACTGTTTTTATAAAAATATATTACTGTTATTATTTAAACAAGTTTGAACATATTTAAACACAAATAAATATCAAACGGCATTTAAAATCCAAAAAAAATATTGCAAAGCCTGGGAATCGAACCCAGGACCTCCTTGTGTGTGCTGCGTGCTGACCAGTCGGGCTAGTGGGCGGGTTCTGATGTGGATTTGGTTAGGTGCAATATAACCTGTGCTCGAACTGTAATAAAAAAACATTCTAATGGCACAGCGCTGCGGGGTGCGCCATTGCTATCTAAAAAAAGATTTCTAATGGCGCACCGAGCTGCGGGGTGCGCCATTGCTATAAAAAAAAATTTCTAATGGCGCACCGCTGCGGGGTGCGCCATTGCTATCTAAAAAAAGATTTCTAATGGCGCACCGAGGTGTGGTGCGCCATTAGTAAGCTTCCCCCTAGCTATCCTCCCTCTCCCTCGCCAGATCCCCTTTGACCCTCTCTCCCTCGCCACCAGATCCACCCGCGCACTGCCCCGACCCACGACGCTGCCGCCCCGACCCTCACCGGACTCCCCACCCCCGCCGGACTCCACCCCCACCGCCCCCGCGCCCCTGATTCCATCTCTCCCTCTCGGTCCCTCCATCCTCCAGGCCTCCGCCACCGCCGGCCGCCAAGGCACCAACCACCTCCTCGGAGGCAGAGCCTCGGAGGCAGCGCCGCCTTGCCAACCACGACGCCGGCCACCTGCTCCTCACCAACCCCCATCAACGAGAGGAGCATCTGGTGTCCCCGCCCTCGAGTTCATCGACGACGCCGTCCTCCAGCCGCTGCCGCCGCAGCCACCGTCCTCCCGCCCAGGTACCTCTCCTCCTTCCTCCTTCCTCCCTCTCCTGTGTTCCTAGGTTCCTAGGTTCAGACAGACAGTAATGACTGTGTTCCTAGGTTTAGAGAGAAAGACAATGGAGAATGGAGATGTCATGCTAGTAATTCGTTCCTTTTCTTCTAAAATTGACAAATTTATCAGTCTCTGTTCCCTGGGTAATGATGAATGGATTCGTGATGGCCGCAGATAAACACTTGCAACGCCTTCTACTATGACTACTTCACCCCCCAACTCCACCTGTAATGTCTGAATTTTGTTACTGATGATGATAACAGTAAAGTTTGTGCACTGTAAATTGACATATGGAAGTAATCTGTTAATCTGAATTTTGTTACTGATGATGACAGGAGATTTGTCCACTGTAGTTTGTTAATCTGGACAGCTTAGTAGCTAATGCATTCAGTTAACCAAAGTTTAGTTCTTGTGTACTGTTATTTGTTAATCTGTTACTCCGTTTGTTACTGAGTTTTTCTCTTGGGGTTTAGTAGTGAGAACATGCATGGTCCAGCATTCAGTTGGAGTATTGCCTAGGTTCAATTAGGTTCAGTAGTGCTACTAGGTTTAATATCATTGCTCCTGTGCTATACTTTGGCAACCTGGAGTATTATTTCCAAGTTGGAGTAGTACTGACCATGTAGTGTAGTGCTGTGTACTATAGTTCCCGCTCTTCTCAAATTGAGGTATGTAGTGTAGTGTAGTTCCCTCCTCAAATTACTTGCAAGCATATTGTAACTATTTTCACTCTGTCCTGAAGGTTTTTGACTACACAATCTATGGTGACCCACACTCTGTTGGTTCACACTCATTGAGTTCGCTCGTGAAGGTATTATATGTTCACATGGTACATTTATGTTTTTCAGCAGCTAATTGATGGTTTGATACATGATACATTTCATGCACAGGGTGCTAGAGCTGCACTTAACTTGCTAAAATCATCCCCTTGTTCTTACTGGTTATAGAAATTCATTGCTTGTCCTATGTTTTCTGTCAGGGTATTGTTCAGGAAGCTTGCTTGAGTTTGTGTCCTTTAATTTGTAAATCTGCAGTTCTAGCCACATTTAGGATAAGTTGTTGTATATACTGTCATAAAGTTCAGCAAGAACAGGGCATCAACAGTGCTACTCTAGTATCTAGTTGGGGAGGGACAAATGGACAGGGCATCACTGTAGCTGTACTGCACAACAAACTATTAGTCTTAGGATTAACACTCCTCATACGAGATGAGAGGATTTTTAAATGGCTTCTTGTAGTTTTGAAAATTCAGTTTATTCGATTACTAAAAATTCAGTTAGGGAAACAAATTTCAGAACTTTTCTTTGCTATAACATATTGATGTGCTTTGTAAAACTTGTTCATGTACTGAACTACTAATGCCTTGTGATGCTATAAATTACTTGTGATGCCTCTGAATTACTTGTGATCACATTGAGAAAGACATGCAAAGATGATGATCAAAGATATATATTTCAGATTTGTATAGTTTCAGAGATTTGTATGACCAAAGATACAGTTCATATTTGAATTGTTTCAGAAATTGGTTTGACCAAAGATGCTATTGTATATAAATGGGCTGCTGTAGAACTGTTCTTCATCTTTACAGTGCTGTTGTATAGAAATATGTTGAATTTTCTGCTCTGATTGTTGCTCAAAGAAATTTAGCAAAAAAATGGGGTCCTGGGAGACGCCGCTGCTGCTTGAGGCCCTTGAGAGGCCCTTCGTGTTGTGATGATTTTGCAGGTACCCCGAGAGGCCCTTGAGTTTGCCGGAACGTCGATTAACTTCTGTTTCGGCAAATTCGGGTACTCCATATGTCCTATTTTCAGCAAAGGTCATGCTGAAATTTTCCGTTAATTTTAGCATGACTTTGCTAAAAATCGGACATATGAGGTACTTGCTACTAATGCATGGGCCGGGGTATCTTAGTACTTAATTAAGTAGGATCAACTGCCCCTTTATTCTTGCTGCATTAAACCATAGGTGGCAATAGAGCCAAGTGATTAGGCCCAACTTAGAAATTCTCCTCAGCATCGATAAACCCTAGATGATAAACCCAACATAGGTGGCAATAGAGCCAACTGATTAGGCCCAACCTAGGGTGCCTCGGCATCGATAAACCCTAAATGATGAAAACTTAGCATTTAGGGTGCCTCGGCATCGACAAACCCTAAACGATGAAACCTTGGCTTTTAGGGTGCCTCGGTGTTGATGAGAACCTAAATGATGTACGATTAGGCTTTTAGGGTGCCTCGGCGTCGACAAACCCTAAATGATAAAAGCTTAGCTTTTAGGATGCCTCGGTGTCGACAAACCCTAAATGATGAGACCATGATCTTGTTCCTTGACAATAACCAACTTTTTGACCAAACTTTTTTCCTATTTAGAGCGAAAGATGGCCCACAACGATGAGGCCGGCGGTTCAGGCGGCAAGCAATTCTGGGAGCTGTCCCAGGAGTTGGAGGAAGAACCTCACCGCTATGAGGACGCCGCGGAAGACACCGATCCTGACTACACAACCCCTAGTGGCGTCGGGGATGACACCACTGATGATGGCGCCGCGGATGCCACCACTGATGATGGCGGCGCACGCACAGATGGCAGCCAACCGAAGAGGCAACGGAAGGACCGGCGCCCGAACGTGCTCGGCACCGTCAGGGAGGAATTTACTGAAGTGAACTCCGACGGGCATCCGACGGCGCCCAAACACGTAGTCAAGGGGTACTCGATTCAGCTCGGGTGCATTCTCCGGAGCACCGCCTCGATCAACACCGAGAACCTAAGGCATAAGGACCGGGGGAATTTGCGCAGCCTCCTCTTCACGAAGCTGCACGAATGATACAAGTTCCCCGCTGAGTTCGCAAACACACGCCTCTCGGGTAATAAAGTGAACGGTGCCGCCCTCACGATGATGAGCACGGCCCTGTCTACTTGGAAAAGCACGGTGAAGGCAATGATTGACAAAGGTGATAGTTATGAGAAGATCAAGGCGAAATATCCTTTGATGAGCGAAGATGACTACAAGGAGTTCAAGATCAAGTGCGAGAGCCCCGCAACCTCCGAATCAAGTAAGTGGGGGAAAGAAATGCGGCAGTTGAACATAGGGGTCCACCAACTCGGTCCCGGCGGTTACAGAGTGGCGGAGCCTGTATGGGACAAGGAGGATGCGGAGCGTGCCGAGCAAGGCCTACCGCCCCGCTTCGAGAAATACAGTGACAAGCAGACCAGGAACTTTCTCAGGGCCCGGTACAAGGAGGACCCGGTAACAAAGGAGCTTACCACGGATCCGAAGACCAAGGAGCTTGAGCTTGTTCTGGTAAGGAATACACCCCCGCGTAATTAGCTCCATATGGTTGCATTCTAATTAATCCCCAATATTTCTAAATGGTTCACGTTCCTTCCGCAGGACAAAGAAAGTAGTAGCGTGGGGTCGTCTCAGAGCTCCCCTTTCGACACTCCTTTGAATAGGGCGTTGAACGTAATGAAAAACAAGGATAAGCTCAGTAAGCCAACGTCAGCTGGTCGTGTGGCCGGCAAAGGCTTGTCCACAAAATCCGCTGGTGGGCGAAAGGAGAAAAAGACCAGCTCGGAAAGCCAGTCACGCGAGGTTGAAGCACTCAAGGCGCAAGTGGCGCGGATTCCGAAGATGGTCCAAGAGCAAGTGCAACAACAACTGGGATTGACGCTCACCGGCATTATGCCTACCTTGATTCATGGGATAACGATGTGGATTGCGGGTGGCCAACAGGGGCTGCCCCTGATTCCCAGCTTCACGGCCAGCAACTCGCACAACGCGCAGGCGGCGCCATTGGTGTCTCCGACGGCGGCGGTATTGGTGTCTACGGCGGCGGCGCCATTGGTGTCTCCGGCGGCGGCGATATTGCTGTCTCCGACGCCGGCATTGGAGCTTAATGCACCCGGGTGTATGCTGGCCGGCACCTCGCCAGCAAGCGGCCCCTCCGTCAGTTGCACGCCCGCCGTTGGCGGTGCCTCGACATTAGCCAAGCTCGACGGCATCACGGTAACTAAGCCTCTCGGCCGAGGACTTCATCTCCTTGCCTTTGACTGGGCATCCCTGACGCCCTACATGTTTTCGCAGGGCGCCGCCGATGTTCCTTGCACTCTCCTGCACTTCGTGGGCGGTGAGTTGGTCGATGCCGCCAAGGGCAGAATCATTCAACCGGGCAACCCCGTGTTCCACGGTAATCCGATGCCACCCACAATGTATAGGGTTGAAGTGGTTCGGGTGCTGCCAGGCTGCGACGAGCTGTTACCTCTGATTCGACCCGCTGGGGCCGATGAAGAAGATGAGATGACCCTCAGCGCCTGCGTAAGCTGGCCCCTGTTTTGGCCGAAGAGCCAGATTCGTTTGGGGCATTTTTCGATATGCCACCGCCTGTTTACTTAGATCATCCGGGGGACACCACCCCACAGACAAGACCGCCAGTCATGCCGGCGCCAAGCCATGGCAAGAACGCCGCAACGCTACCGGACATGCCGGACATCCCTATGGCACAGGATCCGGACATGCATATGGCACAGGATCCGGACGACGACAACAACGATGATGGTACATTTACCAACGTCGATAAGTACTTTGCCGAACATGGGTACGGTGACGAGTTCTGCGGGCCTCCTTCTCAAGAACCCAAACAAGACGACCGCGATCTAGCTGGTACGGCGGAGAAACCCAATTGCAACAGGCGTCGTCTGGCGTTCAGTTCTCAGGAGACGCCTCCAGCTGCCGCCTTCACCGAGCCTCAGATAGCGGAGGTGCCAAATATTATCAGCCCCAACATGCTCAAGAAGGCGGTCTGTGAGCAGAACTCGGTCCCATTACAGCAGATCAAGAAGAAGGGCCGGAAACGGCCGACTAAAAAGGGCGCCGGTGCGAGCCAGCCGGCACCGAGTACGATCCGTGCTCAGGACGGGCCACCTTCACCTAAGGATATCTCGAGGAGGGTGCATGTGGCGGGTAGGGCAATGCTACCGACAAATATGCTCAATGCTGCAACCGGTGCTATGCGGAGTCTGCACGACAGTGTTCTTTCTTTGGAGAAGCGGCGTCTCAGAGAGAATGATGTGGCATACCCGGTTTTCGTGGCCAAGGTGCCAGAGGGCAAGGGCTTTGTGGATGGCGCCATCGGGGGTACGATCGTCCTGCGGTTTGATGACATCTTTGCTATGTTCAACCTTCATCCGCTGCACTACACCTTCGTTCGGCTGTTTTCGCTGAGTATGGAGATGCGGATCATTAGAGACAAGACCCCGGACATCGTGATCGTCGAACCCTTCTACATGCGTGCCAAGCTCTTGAGCAGTGCTGGGGACCGCCAAGTCGCGAGTTCACACCTCGAAGACGTCATTCTGGCAAACCCAGATAAGGATAACTTCCTTGTGGCTTACTTTCCCGAGTAAGTCATCCCTTAACCGCCTCGTAACATATGATTTCTTAGATTTTGATCGTTCTTTTTTTTCTAACATTCCGTGTTCTGTGCAGTGACACACATTGCACACTCATCCTCTTAAGCCCGAAATATTCCATGGCCACGTATTTTGACCCGAAACGTAACTCCAAGATAGACTACACAAATATCAAGAAAGTTCTTGATGATGTTCTCCCTGGCTACGCCAAATCTGGAGGCACCTTCATCAGGGCAGTTCGTAAGTACGGCAAGCACGTGTTCGCCCACAATACAATGTTCTGCTGCGTCAAGCAGCCGCCTGGCGGTCAGAAGGATGCCTACTACGCCCTCCATCACATGCTGGCGATCGTAAGGGACCATCATCACCTTCTGCTACCAAATAATCTCAAAGATTGGGCCGCGAGCTTGTCGGCAATCCAGGACGCGGACATCAGACAAGAATTCTTTCGCATCCAGTCGGAGTTTGCGGACATCATCCATCAAGATGTCCTTCATACCTCGGGGCAGTTCTTCCTCATATATCAACCGTCCAACATTGAGATAGACGGAATGCTACAAATGCAGGCTGACAACGCCCGCGATTTCATGACCATCACGATAGACGGCGGCTTCATCCACGCTCCTGTCCATGAGTCGAGTCGAAAGTAGTGATGTGTAGTTCTGAAACATTGATTGGCTCATGTTGTAATTAAACTTTAATGAATTGTATGTCTCTTTGGTTTGGACAGTCGCTCAACTTAGATGTAATCGATGCTATTTATTAGTAGGACCGTGAATCGTGCTATTAATGTCTTGCTTTTCTCTTCCGATCCTTTTGTTGCATACTTATATATTGCTTATGTATGTATTGTCTTTTGTTTGGCTTGTGCATAGAGATGCCGTCGTATGTCGTGTACAAGGGTAAGGTTCCCGGAGTCTACGACAACTGGGAGGAGTGTCGGAGACAGGTTCACCGTTTCAGCGGTAACAGTTACAAAGGGTACACCACTAGGGCGGAGGCCGAATCTAGATACGCCCGCTATCTAGCGGGAGAGAGGAGGGAGCGTTGGAGGAACCGGATGAAGACCAGTTTGATCGCGATGATGCTCATCGTGATGACCGCAGCTCTCTTCTATGTGATGGTAGTTTAGATGATTGATATCGACTTGTAATGTGAAGACAAACTCGATACTCGCGGTCTCGAGACTTGTAATTTTTTATCTTTGTTCGGTCTTTTGAATTCAGAGACTAATATGATGAATTGTATTCGGAGACTAATCTTCTATTGTATTCGATGAATCTACTGTTGCTGTGTGATACTGTCTATATTCTGTCAAATAATATATTTTGTAACCTGTGCAAAAATCAGGAAAGTAAAAAAACCAAATATTCATACTAATGGCGCATCACCACAAGGTGCGCCATTAGTATGCCAAAGGATACTAATGGCGCATCAAGACAGAGTGCGCCATTAGTATGCCAAAGGATACTAATGGCACATCAAGACAGAGTGTGCCATTAGTATGCCAAGTATACTAATGACGCATCTATCCGCAGTGCGCCATTAGTGTGCCAAAGCACATGGTTAAATATGGCCCCTGGGAGGCACACTAATGGCGCATGGTGTTATATACTAATGGCGCACTGGATGGTGCGCCATTAGTATACCAGATACTAATGGCGCACCAGGGGTGTGCCATTAGTAAAAATTACTAGTGGCGTGCTACTAATGGCGCACCGGTGATGCGCCATTAGTAGGCAAAACTGGTGCGCCATTAGTAGGCCTTTTCCTAGTAGTGTAGGGTCCGCACGCTTAACGTTTCGATGACAGTTATATTATGAGTTTATATGTTTTGATGTACCGAAGGTTGTTCGGAGTCCCGGATATGATCATGGACATGATGAGGAGTCTCGAAATGGTCGATACATGAAGATTGATATATTGGAAGCCTATATTTGGATACCGGAAGTGTTCCGGGTGAAATCGGGATTTTACCGGAGTATCGGAGGGGTTACCGGAACCCCCCGGGGGTTAATGGGCCATAGTGGGCCTTAGTGGAGAAGAGGAGAGGAGGCCAGGGCAAGGGCTGCGCCCCCCTTTTCCTTCTTCTCCTCCACCTCTTTCCCCTCTTCTCCTAATCCAACAAGGAAAAGGGAGGGAGTCCTACTCCCGGTAGGAGTAGGACTCCTCCCGGCGCACCCCTCCTGGCCGGCCGCACCTCCCCCCTTGCTCCTTTATATACGGGGATAGGCACTACAAAGAAAGACACATCCGTGACATTTTGGGCCGAACGAATTTTTTTCTGTCATACATATGACACTTCTATGACGATAATTGTGACAAAACCCGGTATCATCATAGATGTGGTGGGCTCCTACTTCTATGACAAAAAATCATGACAGAAAATGGGCTTTTTGTCCTGGGCGGGCTGGAGACGCAGTTGCATGCCATTCTTTGGGCCGTCCATGACGGAAAAAACCGTGGTAGAAGCGAGGGCGAGGAAAATTTCGGGGAGTTCCCGGTTACGGTGGGAGGTCGGGGGCCGAGCGATGCGTGTTTCTCTCGTACACGTACACGTGTGTGTGCGAGGCTTGGCTCTAATTGAACCCGAGCGAGGCATTGGGCTCTAACTGAACCCGAGCGATTGCACTGCAGGCTACGCGTTACTGAACCCGAGCAATCGATCGATGGCTGTTAACTGAACCCGATCGAGCGATTCCTTCGCTACTGCTGCTAACTGAAGCCGATCGATGCTGCCTCTGGATTGAACAGTGAGCATTGGGGGGGGGGGGGGGGTTGGATGAATAGTTCCCGGTGGGGGCTGGATGAACAGGACCCCGATCGATCAAGCCGGTTGGGGCTGGATGAACAGGACCCCGTGGAGGGCTGGATGAACAGGACCACCCCGTGGAGGCCAGGATGAACAGTAGATGGTGGAGGGCAGGATGAACAGTAGCCCGTGGAGGGGGGGTTGAACAGGAGCCTGTGGAGAGGGCTGGTTGAACAGTAGCCGGTGGAGTAGCGCGCGGTGGAGGCTGGATGAACAGGAGCCCGTGGATGAACAATTGCAGGTGGAGACTGGAGGAGGTCGACGGTGGATGAACAGTAGCTCGTGGAGGCTGGAGGGGGTCGATGGTGGAGATGAACGGTATCCCGTGGAGTCCCGTTTTGCGGTACGCCACACCCCTCCCGATGAACAGGACCCCCGTTTCGACCGTAGCGCTCCAACACAAGTCCATTTCGTCCGTTTTGCGGTACGCCACACCCCTCCCGATCAACAGGACCCCTGTTTCGACCGTAGGAGGTCCGTTTCCTCCGTTTTGTGGTACGCCAGACACCTCCCGATGAACAGGATCCCGTTTCGAACGTGGCCGGTCGAACACAAGGCCGTTTCCTCCGTTTTGCTGTATGCCAGGCCTCGTTTCCATCGCCTGTTCCGTCCAAGCCGTCCCGATGAACACGACCACGCATTTCGTTCCGACCCAGCCGGTTGGCTCCCACGCGTTCCATTGCCTCCCCATGAACACGATGCATTCCATTGCCTCCCCATGAACACGACGACGATGCTGTTTCTCTGTTCCGACCCAGCCATGTACACGAGCCCTGGCCGTATGTATGCGCGAGTAGGCGTTCGAGACCCCGCCCGTATGTACACATACATGGCCGTATTTTCTTTCTTGCACCCTGGCCATTGTACGTACGTGTACATGCTACGTGCGCGCCTCTACTACGACACGTGCGTGCCTCTACTACGACACGTGCGTGCCTCTACATCGACCAGTATGTACGTACACGTTCGCGACCAGAATGACAACGCTACGTACGCTTCGACCAGGTGGGTCCCGACTGTCAGGAACTTCCTTGCCTACGAAGATGTAGCTGGTGGGTCCCAGCAGTCAGGGGGCGAATCGTTTTTTTGCCCGGACGCACTTCCTTGCGTGCGAAGATGTAGCTGGTGGGTCCCAGCACTCAGGGGGAAACATTTTTTTCGCAAAATACAGTGGCCCGTCCGGTGGGTCCTAGCTGTCAGGTGGAGAAATCATTATTTTCCGCGTAATAAGCAGGCACTTCCTTGCTGCGGCCGTGGACCCAGCTGTCAGCCTCTCCACGTACAGTCCACGTCCGATGGAAGTCGTTCCTTGACCATGTTGACCATGCCGCGCCAAGAGCACCAGTGCGGTGGACGACGGCGAGGCCTAGGAAGGGGACAACACGGAGGCAGGGAAGACTCGGCAGTTGTTTCCCACGCAGAGGGGAGTACGACTGTACGAGGGTTTACTTGTTCGTCTGCCGTCACCGGAGAATAACAACAGGTGGGTGTGAGTAGAGGGATGGGTAGGCCAGTGATGGGAGTACGGTCGGGCGGTGAGGCCTGCGCGGCAGCACAGCCGACCACGAGGAGGAGGGAGCAGGCAGTCCCGCCGGCGCTTGTTTGAGCGGCTGGAGTAGGAAGAGCAGAGATTGAAGAAGCACGACGACCGTTGGATGGACATCCAACAGTCAGTGCTTGTGCGTCAACCTTTTTTTTAGGAAAGCCTCAAATCTGTGGAAAATAGCATACAGCCCATCTGCCATTATTTCTAATAATTTACAGCCCATTTGCTAATTCTTAAGGTTTTTTTGGAGCCCATATTCTTTTTGTTAGCATTACAGCCCATATTGTGGCAACGGTTAAAAATTTATATGAAATTTTGCATATTTCGATGCGGTCCGAACTGTTTTTAATCCCGAAATTTCGACTCACATTCAAACTGATTTTAAAAATAAATGTATATCAATATAAAATCCAACAAATTCTCCACGCATAAAAATTAATGTAATTTAAAATCTTGAAATGAAAAAAAAGATATTTGAAACTAATTGCCGGTTTGATGTGTTTTAAAAATGTACAACCCATTTCTCATTACTGATGGGCCATTTTCTCGGCCAGCCGAATGAAAGCTCTCCTCTTCTTGAAAGATCTGCAGCCCAACAAGCCTGACAAAGCGACTTACTTGGCAAATCACAAAAAAACTGGGCTGTGGCCGTGGACCCAGCTGTCAGCCTCTCCACGTACAGTACTCTTCCGATGGAAGTCGTTCCTTGACCACGTTGACCACGTCGCGCGGAGAGCACCATGGCGGTGGATGACGGTGATGCCTAGGAAGGGGACGACGCAGCAGTGGAAGCCCGCGTGGAGAGGACTATGAGGGTTCACTGGTTCGGCTGCGGTGTGAGGCTGCCATCGCCGCAGGGCCTGGCCAGCGGTGGGAATAGTAGGGGGCGGTGAGGCCTCTACGGCAGCACAACCGGCCATGGGAGGCAAGAGCATGCGGCACGACCGGCGCTACTTTGGGCAGCTAGAGCAAGAAGACCAGAGGTTGAAGAAGCACTACGGCCGTTGGATGGACATCGTACGGTCACTGGAGCTGGAATCGTTCATATTGACTAAGTTGACAAAGCCCTTCGTCCCCGTCAACTTAGTAGGCCCACAAGTCAGCCTCCCAGCAAGGTGGGTCCCAGCTAGCCGGGGGAGTATTCATTTTTTTGTGCGTAATAAGGAGGCACTTCCGGTGGGTCCGAGCTGACAGCGGGGGAACATTTTTTTCGCGAAATACGGTGGCCCGTATGGTGGGTCCCAGCAGTCAGGGGAAACGATTTCTTTCGCAAAATACTGGTGGCCCGTCCGGTGGGTCCCTGCTGTTAGGTGGAGGAATCATTATTTTCCGCGTAATAAGGAGGCACTTCCTTGCTGCCGCCGTGGACCCAGCTGTCAGCCTCTCCACGTGCAGTCCACGTCCGATGGAAGTCGTTCCTTGACCACGTTGACCATGCCGCGTCGAGAGCACCAGGGCGGCGGACGACGACGAGGCCTAGGAAGGGGACGACGCGGAGCCAGTGAAGACGTGACAGTGGATGCCCACGCGGAGAGGAGTATGAGGGTTCACTCGTTCGGCTGCGGTGTGAGGCTGCCGTCACCGCAGGGCCTGGCCAGCGGTGGGAATAGCAGGGGGCGGTGAGGCCTCCGCGGCAGCACAGCCGGCCACGGGAGGCAGGAGTAGGAGGCACGACCGGCGCTGCTTTGGGCGGCTGGAGCAAGAAGACCAGAGGTTGAAGAAGCACTACGGCCGTTGGATGGACATCGTGCGACCACTGCAGCTAGAATCGTTTATATTGACTAAGTTGACAAAGCCCTTGGTACGTCAACTTAGTAGGCCCACAGGTCAGCTTCCAAAAGGGTGTGCCCCAGATGTCAGGGGGAGGAATCATTTTTTGGGCGGGTGAAGCTAGAATATCCGAGATTGAAGAAGAAGCACGGCATCCGTTGGATGGACATCCAACGGCCATTGCTGCTAGAACCGTGTGTTGACTATAAGTTGACAAAGCCTTGCATACGCATCAACTCTGTTTTTTAGGGGACGCGTCAACTTAGTAAGGCCAGAAGTGTGTGGCAGAGAACTTATAGCCCATTTGAGATTTGTAAGAATATGTAGCCCATTTTTGAATTCTAATGGAATTTACTACAGCCCATTTACAGTTTGTTAAAAGTACAGCCCATTTCAACCAACCATTCAAAACAGAATTCAATAAAATCTCCCACATTTTGATGGGATCCGAAATATTTTTATCCTAAAATTTCTAGTCAGATTAAATACAATTTCAATATAAATTTATATTACGTAAAAATCCAACGAAACATTGCGCTCGCAACAATTAATGAAATTAAAATTTTCAATATCCAAAAATAATATTTTATAAAGTAATCACGTGTTTGGTGCATTTTTTTTATAGTTACTGCCTAGTTTTTATAATTACATCCCATTTATTATTTCTTAAAGCCCATTTTCTTGTTAAGCCTAATGCATCCCTCCTAGGAAAGATTTGCAGCCCAGCGGGGCGGAGAATAACAACTTGACCTTGCCTAGGTATTCCTAAAAAAAGTATAGCTGGGCTAGCCATTTTTAGCTTGAAAAAATTAATATCTGGGCTGGATATCTGGCCTGGGCTAGACGGGCCACAGCCCGCCCAGTTAATACCTGCAGCGATGTTTTCGTTGTTGTTCAGAGGAGAAAAATTAATATCTTGGCTAAACATCGAAAAACTCTGCAGTGCTCACACCTCAAAAACACAAATACTGCTCGAGCTGCTTGGTCCCAGTTGTCGACCGCTTCGTGTGCAATTCTCTCGTTTATTGACTACTACATAGGTTGACAATGGTGTGGGACCGTGATGTCAGGAAACCAGGGGGAAGCAAAATAAATTACTCCAGCGAGCGCTTCCACGTCTGCCTCGTTGTCTCCCGTGGAAACCCCTTTCCTCCCTTTTTTTTGCTCGGGCAAGGACCAATGCATGCAGCACGTCCATGCGGTTATTAGGCAAGAAATAAAAGCGCTTTGCATGCTATGAATTACGATGGCCTGCATGGGTAGCTAATAAGGCACTCTCTTAACTGCTGTGATTAAATGTTGTGTTTAGAAGAGAGAAATATTCTTCTTTTCCACCAATCTGCTTGCACCTAGGTCGTGATGCACCTTCTAATACGACTTATTCACCTAGACGGAGGGAGTATAGTTTTATACACACACACACATATATAATAAGGAGGCACTTGCGTACGTGAGGCTATGGACCTGGTGGGTCCCCATTGTCATCCTCTCCAAGTAAAGTCATCTCCTCGCCCGCTCGCGCTTTCCACCCGAAACAGTCAGCGCCGCCCGCCCCGCTTCCTGGTGCAGGCGATTGCTCCACCTTCAAACGACACAAGGGCTGTCCGTCCGTCCATCTGCCGCCCACATTAATGATACACGGTTGCCGAGGCGGCTACTCCGGCGCCACACGTCTGTCCCTCCGCTCGCCCACCATTGCTATATAAACTACTGCGTCGGCCATATCCGCAGTCATCTGCATCTGTTCCCTTTCTCCTGTCCAGACCACTACTGCCCACCATGGCTTCCTCGCGCTCCAGCGCTCTTCGGGACGGGCGGATGACAGACCACAAGGAGATGGCAGCCATTGCTGCTGACCGGCTGGCTGGCAGGCAGCCGGAGGACGACGATGTCACAATAGAGAACATGGTAGTCGACGATCTGGCGCCAACCCCCTCCTCCGCGCCATCCTCGCCGGTGCATTGCACCATGACCATCGGTGAGGCCCGTGCCCAATATATGGACAGTGTGAGGCAGATGCGTCAGGAGCAGTTCCGGGAGGCACAGGCCGACGCCGCCTACAACCACCATCTCCTCCAGGAGCACCTGCAGGCGGAGGAGCAGATCACCGTGGAGCGGGCGGAGCAGGAGGCGCTGCTCGACACGTACCGCTCCGCCCGCAAGGGCCGCCTTGAGCGCTGGCGGTACCGCATGCGGGTGCAGGAGGCTGCGGCCGCCTACAAAGAGGCTAGCAAAGAGGGCGATGAAGCGGGCGAGGCGCTGTTTGGCGAGACCGAGGACGAGGCAGAGGACAATGCCGGCTCCAACGAGTCCCCGCTCCGCTGGCATCGACGAGGCCCTGCTCCGCCGAGGCCCCACGGCGCCAACAACGAGGCAGAGGACACTGCCGGCTCCGCCGAGGCCTAGCCCCGCCAACAACGAGGCAGGGGACATCGCCGGCTCAGCCGAGGCCCCACCCTGCCGGCAACGCGGGGGAGGATTTCCACCGCTCCGCTGAGGCGCCGCCCGCCGGCAACGAGATAGAGGACATCGCCGGCTCCGCTGAGGCCCCGCCCCGCTGCCAATGAGGCCGCGCCACACAGAAAATGAGGAAGAGTAGAACACGGTAGGTCGCCGCCGCTCGGGTCCAAGTAAGGCCACCACTGCTACCTTCCTGTTGAAGCCAAGCTAGGCGGGTTGACCATTGACGGCCGGTTAGCTTCTTGGCGGCGACGTGGAGTCGGGGAGTTCTGCTGGAGAATAACGCTGCTTCTACTTAACTGCTGGTGTAGTTGGCTGACTGACACATGGGCCCAACAGGCCACATGTCAGTTACGCAACTGCACCTGCAGTTAAGTCACTGAAGCTTCTGTTCGGCTCAGCGGGACACAGGTGGGTAGCTTCGGTTAATTAATTATACCTCCAGCGCACCCCTTTTTAGTTGAAGAATGTATGAAATGTAATGAAATCTGGCATGTTTATATGAAATCCGACCATGTATGAATGAATTTATTTCGATTAGTTCGAATTCTTGTATCACTGGCATTGGATGAACATGCAAAACAATACGTACTAGCATTATTCCTAGCGTGATCACCTCGTTTGCAGCAGTTTCACATGTACTCCCTCTGGTCCTTTCTAGTCTGCATACAAGTTTTGTCTGCAGTCAAAGTATCTCTACTTTGACCAATCTTATACAAAAAACTATGCACTTTCACAATGTGCGAAGTAAAAAGGAACAGAAGGAGTACAAAGAGTTTGAGCAGCTTTTTAGCGTTTCTGTACATTGCAATCAAACACACAGGCCTGGCAATTCATAGAGAACATTCAAAACAATCGATGATTATGCATCTGAGCGACTCACATGTTAGAGGCAATATTTACTTCACAACTAAAGAATAAAGAAAAAAATTGATCGACGCTGCTGACAGCAAAGAGCGTCCCATTCGAAAATATCAAACGCATGTCTTGCTAAAATCAATGAGCAAAATTTGACAAGGTTGTCCCATTCCAAAATATCAAATGCCTACGATTGTGGAATGGGCAGGGTTTGCCATCAGTTCGGACATTGACATGGCACCTTGTGCTAAATAAACCAGCTGTTCTTTTTGTGCAGTTCCACCAAAATCAAACAAATTCGCGCATAGCTTGTATGATTTCGCCCTTATATGTTGCAATGCCTTGAACTTATCGGCACCTCCTTTCTTGTGGTGGAAATGAATGATTCGATGTATTCATGAACATTTTGTGCAGTTCCCATTGAAATCAAGCTGAGCACCCCTGTTTGCACAAATACAAAAAGTGACTAGTATAGAGCAAACTGTACTATGAATTGGCAGTTTCAACAGGCACATACATGGTCCATGTAGAGCACACTTTTAGAAAAATGGAACTCACCAGAAAGAAATCTAGAACAACATTGTACTCGCGCATCACAGCAAAAAAATGGAGATTTTGTCAGTCCTTCTGAGTTTAAGTTAGTTTGGTCTTGTGGGGAGTAATGTAACCATCCTTCAACTGCTCCTTCTGATGATAAGATAGACAGGGCTTCTTCATCCTGGCATAATCAGAACTAGTCACTTCACGTACTCCATATTCTTCTTCAGAGGAAGATGATCCTGTTGTGCAAAGACAAGAGGACTACTAAATGCTAGCATCACTGTTTGCTCAAAAAAGGAAAGGAAATATTTAAAACAACACAGATGAAGCACTTCTCAAGGACAATACCACTTTTTCATGACAGTATCTAAACAGTAGCACAACACCAATAGAGATGACAAAGCTCAATCATATGGATGAAATCAGTGGGCGAGTACCAACCTTTGTCAGGAGGCTTATTGTGTAGAGCATACAGATGAAGCAATTCTCCGGAACCATCTGTTGCTATCTACTATGGTGGCCATGCTTACTATATACTCCTCGATTAGTTTAATGTTTCCAACATCTTCTTGTGCAGTTCCACTAAAATATATGGTATCTTCAAAGAAGATCCCTGTTTGCACAAGTAGAGATAATTACATATTACATTAAGAGTGACATCAAATCAGTGGCAAAACAATTGCTCGTTCCAGCCATAGCAATAAATTAAGATGCAAAACTATATCATTACTTGTGTCATCACAGTTCCAGTGCTTCATTACAGCACCGGGAGTTTATTTTTGTTTTTCTTCCCCTTGTTCTTCCCCTTCATCACTTGGTTCAATAACAAACAAGCTTCGCCTTCAATGTAAGATTTGGCATGTCAATTAGGGAGCACAAGTATAGTACTAAACTTAATTTTCTGATGAAAGCGGAAAAATATAGGCCAGCAGTTGTGAAATATCCTATCTTACCTCAATGGGATATTACGGTGCACATACAGATTGGAGGTCTTGTCTCCATTTGTGCAGTTCACTAAAATCAAGCAACATTATGGTACAAGTAGCACAACATATGAATGCACACTGCAGAATCATGTGAAAGAAGGCTAGTACTGACCTCTCATGATGCGGAATTCAAACAACTCACAATAAGAAGATCTAAATCAAATTCGCCTTAATAGATAGGAAGTAAGATCTCCTCTTGTGCAGTTCCACTAAGATCAAGCAATCAAGCAATGTTGTCGGTGTGACATTTTGGTTGAACTGCACAAAACACTCTTAAAACAAAAGTGTTTTGTGCAGTGCAACAAAAGGTCACAATGGCAACGAGGTGAAGCAGATAACCCTGTTTACACAGAGGTGCAAAGGAAACAATTAGTGGTCAATAACAGAAGCCAACAAAAAGAAGCATCTACCTTATCTAAATGGGAAAGAAAGCAAGACAGTAGCATTTCTCAAACGGTGGCACTGATTAAAATTAACATAGAGATTATATTAACAATAAAATTCGTTAGGCATGTAATTTGCTTTTAACTGTGGCATTGCATCAATTTTCCAGCGGCATTATTAGAGGGTGTTTGTTTACATGGACATTTTGGTGTAGGGACTAAAAAAACTCTGTGTCAGTCCCATCTAAACCAAAGAGGAGGGACTTTTAGGGACTAAAAGTGGGCATTTGGGACTAAAGAAAGAAGACCCCGAGGGAGTCTTTTTGGGAATTTTTCCAACAGTTGCCCTTGCCACGCATCGCACCTTGTCTCTATTAGTTCATTACTAGGGGTAACATGGTCTTTTAGCATGTCATTTAATAACCTTTAGTCCATGTTTAGTCCCTGGAACCCAGCATGTAGGGACTAGGGAGTTTTTAACCAAACAGGGCCTTAGATTAACAACAGCTAATGAGTTGCACGGGATAGTGGACGCACCAGCACCATGTGCATCTACCGATGTACTGTGGTCATGCACAGTCTGTTGCAACAAAGAACAAACAACCAAGGAGCATATTTGTGTTGGTCCCAGTTTTGTTATCTTTAGACGCCTTTCCCTATGTGAGCACACCAAATCTACTCCTGCTCAAACTCTACATCCTTGTCCCTTCCTTTCCTTTTTGAAAAAGTACTTTCGCCCCTTCCTTTCCTCTTTGAACCACATCCTAGATTTATGCGATACAACTTTCCCCACTACTTTCCCCCATTCCTTTCCTCTTTGAACCACGTCCTAGATTAATGCTATACAACTTTCCCCCTTCATTTCCTCTTTGAACCACGTCCTAGATTCATGCTATATACAACTTTTCCCACTACTTTCCCCCACTCCTTTCCTCTTTGAACCACGTCCTAGATTCATGGTATACATGCAGCTAGAGCAATGCATGTGGAGTAAGTAAATTATACCTTAAGGTTCTTGGGGCGTGGTTCGGTGGGCGATGAGACGGCGGCGAAGAAGAAGGGGTCGGAGGCCCTCCCGCGCCGCCGCTGGGTGGAAAGTGAACATCTACAAATGTGGACATCTCCAAAGCAACTTTAGATCTGGAGAGGGCGAGAGAGTGTGAAGAGAGCAACTACAAGCGCTGAGGCTCCAACGGGAGAGGGCGAGAGAGTGTGAAGAGAGCAACTACAAGCGCTGAGGCTCCAGCGTGTATATATATACTGGAGAGAGAGTGTGAAGCGTGAAAACCCTAGAAAACATTTTGACCAGTCAAAGAATCCTCCTGGCACAAATTATGCTCAAGTGTAGCTATCGAACCCGAGACCTCAAGTTTGATGAGCGAACATCTAACCAGCTACACAACCCTCCCATTATGTTCAACAAGAGGGAAATAACCTTTTATACATTCCTGCATTCGTGTGACAAGCATGCCGTGTTTTTGTGTGTGTGTGGGAGTCATTGGGATTTCAATCATAATCGTGTCATGTGGCTTTGGTGGCAAGACTATCCACAGTGGTGCAGAAATAATGCAGCCTTAGTCACCTTACCTCTCTCCACGTAGTATGTTGGGTCCCACCAGTCAGAGGGTGAAACAAACAAATTAATAAGAAAAATTAAAAGCACCAGCGGTGTATCTTACCTCACACATCTTGCTACTGCTCGAGAACACTGTCCAATTGATCCCTCTGTTCGCTCACGTACTATTTTAAGTGAATCCTTATTATAACATGCACACAAATTTTGGGCACTTGTATTCAATTTAAGTCAGTGTGCCACCGTATCTCGTATACTTACTACTCCCTCCGTCTAGGTGTAATAAGTCACATTAGAAGGTGCAACGGGACCAAGGTGCGTGCGTGTGCGTGCGTGCGTGCGTGTGTGTGTGTGTGTTTAACACCATGCGTGTGTTAGAGAGAGCGACAGATCGACCTACTCCTACAGAGAGATGTTGTGTAGTGTACGATTTTAGCCGCGAGAGTCGGTGCATCCACTCGTTTCCGGGCGTGTCCGGTAGGGACATGCGGGCTCAAGTGATTACATGGCCCACCTCACACTATCACCATGCGACACCTAACTCTTTACATAGTACTCCATCCATTCCTAAATATTACTAGATGAGTCCCCGCGCGTTGGCGCGGAACAACGGTATATCTCTCTGCGCAAAATTATCGATTTCATAGAACAAAAAAAAACTCTATAACCGCATGACAAATGTGGTAGCCAAACTAAATAAACTCCCATCATCATTTAGATCATCCCACGTAAGGAAAAAAGATCATCCAACTCCTACTGCATAATGGGATTATATTTTTCTTTTTGACATGTTAATGGGACTTAAAATCTCACTTACATGCATGCTACCGGTGCATGCTTGCATGCAGACATGTTGATGTGATTTAAAACCCACTCACATGCATGTGGCACGGTATTTCCGCATGCTTGCATGTGGCTTAGTGCAGAGCCTCTCAACATCAAGATCAGACGGCTATTATGGACTGATTTACTTCATCTAATGGCTACATCAATTTTGATGACGTGGCTCAAGGAGAGGATAGAGAATTCCTAGTAGTGGGGGCTAGCTATGACTAGTAGATATAAGTCTTTGTAGAGATTCCACTACATACGGAACAAAATGAATGAATCTACACTTAAAATGCATCTATATACATCCGCATGTGGTTCATGGTGAAATCTCTACAAAGACTTATATTTAGGAACGAAGGAAGTACTAGTATAGTACATACTGTAATTTATCAGCGAGATAAATTTGTACAATGCTATGAAGCTTCCATCTTCTGTTACATGTATCTTGCGTCCAAGGTTGCCCGTTGCAACATTTCATCAAATACAAAGGAGACTAACATGCATGCTATTGCATCTCAATGATTGACAGATCATAGCAAATATGTACTCCCTCCGTTCCAAAATAAGTTTCTCAACTTTGTGCAAACTTTAGTACAAAGTTGTACTACTACTAAAGTTGACACTTATTTTGGAACAGAGGCAACTAAAGAAAAAAAAATGATCCATGGAGTCCCTAGCCCTTGAACCGTGAACCCCGACCAGGCTTCAAGTTGCTGGCAACGTTCGAGCTTCCTAATAAATGAAGTTTGCAACCTTTTGACCATCGGATCATTTTGTGAAGTTTCACCAAAATCGAGATGAGCATCCCCATGGCAAAGAAATTGAACAAGCGTGATTAGAATAAGATTACCGGGACTAGTTGATGAGAGATAAACTCATCATAAATACAGTACGTAGAAGCCAGTAGAGGTATGTGCGGGGCAAAGAAGTAGAGAAATATCCACAGGGAGTGATGTGGGAAGCTGGAGCACTGGTGCAAGCTGGCTGTAAAGGGAGTTGTACCCGAGGGACGTAGCTCAACCTTGAGCAGGGCGGCAGGAGGCGACAACTGCCCACGTCGCGGTAGTGAGCAAGGGACGAAGGCAACCTCACCGGCTTTGTGAGAGAGAACGGCGGGGACCCCTGATCGGGACGTGCCGACAGTGGGTTTTCGCCGTCGGCGACGGCCACCGCATCTACACTAAGCATCCACCCCTTCCCCAAGCGGACGTGATCCGCCGAGATGTTAGAGATGTGGCCACAGTCGTTTTGTGCGAGAGAGTGTGAAGAGAGAAACCCCAGCAAGCAACCGTCTAGGCTGGCCCATCCTGACTATGTATATAGTGGAGAGATTTCCTTTTCTCTCCATATGAACCTATCATATTGCGTACGTGCCACTGAAGAAAAAAAACTTTATTTATAAATGACGCGGCACCTACTACTCATTCTCCTATGACCTTGCGCTTGGCATCTCCAAAATATTAACCTTGCGATTGGCTCTTCGCCTCTTCGGGAAGTCGAGCAATAATGGTAGTGCAGTATATATCGTTCTGGCTATATGAGACCAAATGAATTCCTGCACGTCCACCACGTGGGCGAGGGTCGAGGGGCGAGGGAGAGTGCTACATATGGAGCAAAATGAGTGAATCTACACTCTAAAATACGTCTATATACATCAGTGTTTGGAGTATGTACTGGTAGTTCATATTAAAATCTACTAAAGGACATATATATTCCAAACAATATGATATAATCTCTATAACCAAGGTAGCAGATTTTTCTCCTCGTCCTACGAGCCACCGCGCGCATGGGCGAGGGAGCGGGCGTAAGGCGTAGCAAGCAAGCTTCACCTCATCCTGCGAGCCATCGTGCCCGTGGGCGGGGGAGACAGCGTACTAAGCAAGCTTCTCCTCATTCTGCGAGTTGACGGGACACATCAAAAGTACTCCAGTGTATAGAGCCTTGCCTCTAAGGTAGGCCCCACATGGTTTGCCTCTTTTTTAACATAACACGTCAAGTCACAATTTGTTTGTTCACCCGTGGTAGATGATCCTCCCTCCACCAAGTGGACAACTAGTACACGTGCCAAATTACCACGTGGGCTGCCTTTTTCGTACAGAAATGAGCTCCATCGTGTACCCGCGCGGGTGTGGTTGGGAAAGAGACAGGAGTACGTGCGCCGTGCATGCACCTCTTCTCTTCATGCACGTCCCCCACCTACGTGGGTGTGTGTGAGAGATACAAACCGCGTTTGTGAGTGTTTTTTGTTTTGGGGTGGGGGTGGGGTGGGGGGTTGATTTCGTGAATTATTTGTGGGAATATGTGTTGATGACATCTCAAACAAAATTTTGCATGCAATGTGTGTGAAATGGAGGCCTATCCATATCATACATAGAGGGTCGGGCAATCCACGAGAAGAGAGGGAGGGGTCATAGCTATCGATAGAGTCGAAGAGAGGATCAAGTGGGTGGGTGCGAGATCGATGAAGAGAGCCATCAAAATTGTGTGTGTGTACAAGTAAAAGATATAGGGCGACTGGCCTACCAGAACGTTAGAGGGCACACATCAAGTTTGTGTGTGGCAGGGAGACATGACTAGAGCGCTCGATGTATCGGTGTGTGTGTGGGGGAGGGGGTGGTGGGAGGAGTTGGCAGAGGCCTAACTATAGAGGTAGAACGACTCGTATATGTGTTGAGAAGGAGAGACCCATCTATGTCTTGAGGGAGATCGGTCGACATCCATACATAACTGAAGGACGGGAAATATGATGGGAGAGAGAGAGGAGAGAGAGGGAGGGAGAGGGAGGGAGAGGGGTAGAGTGCTGGATGGGTGATGGAGTTGCTTCTTGAAGATGGTGGGAGAGGCCTACTAGACAATCTGAGGGTGGAGCTGGAATGTTATCAATAAGAGTGGGGATGTGTTTCTGTGTGTGCCTGTGCGTGATAGATCTGTCGGGACGCATCCATGGATGATGAAGGGGAACCATGTGTTTGGTAAGCAAACCTAACTAGATCGGTAGATCAATTGTTGTTTGTCGGAGGAAGGGAGAGACACAACTAATGAGGTAGATCAATTGACGTGTGGGTAAAAACGAGTTATAAGGACCTAGCTAGCTATATGTATAGCGAGAGGTCGGTCGGTGTACGTCCATTTGTTAGAGGCAAATAAGGCCCAGCGAGACGGATAGACAGAGAGAATGGAGCTAGGAGGTGGTGCGAGAGGCCCAACTACTAGCTAGATAGGGGGAGGAGTGTGTGGTTGTGAGAGCGATGAACAGAGGGGCGAGAGTTTACACGTGTGTCTGACCGTATGAGAGACACGAGGCAAGGACACATAAAGGAGGAGATTGAAGGTGTGTTTGTATGTTGTAGGCAGGCATCGCTGGAGAGGTTTATCGATCGGTGTGTGTCAGAAAGGAGTTGTGGAGACTCTGGGAGAACGACCTAAAGAAAAAATGAATGTGCCTGGTGGATAGAATGCCGAGGGAGGGGGAGGGCGAGGAGGGCGTGTGCATGCACGAGAGAAAGTTAGTGGTAGTACAAAGGTTAGAGGATTGTGTGGGTGTAAGAGACTAACAAAGATCATAATTTGATATGAAAGTGGATTCATATATTTGAATAGGAGATCATAGTGTTTTAAACATTGCATGCATGAATATAGCGGTGATACACGTGCTGTGCACATGTTATACCATAATGTGATAATGCATGGCATTTGCAACTCACAGCTAAATGCCGAACAATCTAAACCATACTATACATCAAACAATCTCACATTTTATTTGAATTTGTGATAATGTGTGGCATTTGCAGCTTACAACTAAATATCGAACAATCTAAACAATACTATATATCGAACATTCTCACATTTTATTTGAATTTGTGGTAATGTGTGGTGTTTGCAACTCACATCTAAATACTTGTAGGCGTAGGGGAAGGGGCACCATACATAATGTGGTAAACACATTATACATATGAGACATGGTTTAGATTATGAAGATCTAGCTAGAGCTAGAAATGTAATGTGATTTGAAATCAAAATAAAGTGGATTAAAAAATCTAGTTCGAGTTCATATAGTACACATAGTTCATATGTAACTCGAGACTAATCATGTGGTGTGATGTGAAGATAATACACAAACGATGGTTTAACTTGACAATAATGATGATTGTAGATATTATTAAAACAGAGAAACGAATTCAAATGCTTTGATTTCACAACAATCATTACTGTAGATCTTATTCAAATAGAGAAACAAATTCAAATTTAGTTCATATTGAAGCGGTAGTATATACGTTTGGAATGCACTAAAACGTTCATTTGAGTAGTAGGTTGCATGCATTATACACGTAGCGAAATATTTTAATTGAACATAACATGAATTCAAAGTTTTGAATGACTTTTGTAGGGTGCATTGATTTGGTACAGTACACGTTAGCCTTGTCCGGAAATTTCAACCCGCGCCTTGTTAGCCCGAAATATTTAAGATATATCTTTGTCTCGTTGTGCTCCGACAACTCCCTCCATCTCAACCCGCGCCTTGCTATTCCGAAATTACAACGCGCGCGAAAACTCCCACCTCCTGTGAAATCCCAACACACGAAATGCCCGTGGTACCGCTGAACCGAAAGAACCGCCTCAAATCGGTAGGGGTAGTTTCGTAACTTACCCCACATTTTAGACAAGCGCGTCTCTAAGACATGGTTCCCCACTGCCATCCCATCCGCCCACCCATTCATACACCGAGGCCTCGAAAACCCACGACGAAACCCCACACCCTACTCCGTCCACCACCCAGCCGGAGCCTCTTCCCCGACGACATCGTCCACAGCAACACCTCGACGTCCCTCATCCACCGTACCGGATGAGGATCCGTCGTCGATCTCATCGTCCCGCCGGTTCAGCCACCCTGTCCTCCGCCTCCAAGGAGCTGCCCCGACGTCCCCCTTGTCTTTCGCACCACCTCCATTCCCACACTGCCGTCTTCACCTGCACCATCGGAAGAGCATCATCATCACCGTTTCCACGGATGAAGCTGCGGCCTAATCGGTTGCCACCAAAGAGGTTGTACACTAATCACCGCATTTTCTTCTTGATTCGATCTCACGATGCTGCCGGTGCTCGGTCCCGAGCCGACACGGTGTGGCTCCATCCACGGCGGCATCGCCGGCTGCCGGGGTTTCTGATCCACGGACACCTATGGGACCGGCGGACCGGGTCCCTTTTGGGGGGGGGGGGGGGGCGGAGGTCGCGCAAAGAGCAGATCGAGGCGAAGCACGCGAGCGGAGAATAGATCGAGGCGAAGCACGCGGGCGATTTACCCAGGTTCGGGCCACACGGATGCGTAAAACCCTACTCCTGCTTTGTGGTGTTGTATTGATTTCTAGCTCAGGAGCGCGGAGTGCTACAGTATACTCCAGCAGCTGGCAGGGCCGAGCGTGAGTGTTCGAAGTGGCTAACCCTGAAGGCTCTCAGAATGCGACCCCCCTCTACGTTGCACACGGGCCTCCTTTTATACTCAAGGGGTTACCGACATAGAGCAACGGGGGCCAAGGGCAAAAATGGAAAAGGAGCCGTGGATAGGCACAGCTAGGTGCTGTAGCAGGCACAGCTACCTGCTACAGTGCTATCATACCTAACCCTGACGGCAGGGGACAAGGGCATTAAATGCCCGTCTCTGTCGCCTAAACAGTACCGAGAGGGACCGCTAGGGACACCACTGTTTGCCATGATGGTTATCTCGTCAGCGCCTGCTCGCCACCTCGCACCCCTAGCTGCGCGACCTCCTGCCACGTGTGCTTGGGGGAGGCCCCCAGAGCGATACGTGGTGGTTGTGCTGGGGCGCGAGCTCGGAGAGGCGGTTCCCGCGGCAAACTCCTTGCCGCGGTCGTCGTCTTGTCGCGTCCGGGGAGCTTGTCGCTCACCGGGTCTTGCCGGGACGCGTGGCGCGCCGCGGCAGGTCTTCTGGGAATGCCTTCAGTGGGGCCTTGCCGGGACGCGTGGTGCGTCACGGCAAGTCCCTTGGAAATGCCTTGAGTGGCCTTCCCGGCAAGCTCCTCTTGCCGGGGTCTCGTTTCCTTCCCGGCAAGCTCCCCCTTGCCGGGGCCTAGAGATGCTTTTGGTAGCCTTCCCGGCAAGCTCCTCTTGCCGGGGTCTTGTCTTGGGTACTTTGTTCTTGAATGGTCTTCAAAGTAGCCGCGGAGGGTCCTGGCGGTCACCCGGCAAGCCTCGCCACGGGGATGCTGCGACTGCCCGTGCACGAGTTCGGGGTACTAGGGTACCCCTACTCTAGTACACCGACAGGAGCCCCCGGGCCTGGGCCAGACACGGTGCCGAGCGCTGTTGGGCCAGGCCCAAAACAGTGCACGGGCACGCGCGGCCTAGGTCACGCCGAATCTTCCTTCCGTATCCACCGCGCCCTCCCCGAACGGCACACGTCGAATGCGGCGTCGTGGGAGAAGTCGTGGGTTCCTTTTTAGGACTCTGGCCCAGAGAGCGGCAAAGAGAGCTAAGGCCCCGGCGGTCATCATCGAGGACGCCCACTGCGACAACAGGTGGCGCGCCCGAGACAACCTTGCCGGACCTGGCGACTTTCCTCCATGGCAGCCCCCAGCGTAAGTGTGTGAATTATTTGCCGCGGTGAGGCGCGCATGGGTACTTGTCTTTGCTGATATCTGCTTGTTGACTTGTAGGAGCAGAGCAGCCTCACCAGGAGCGTCCGGAGACAGCCCCCGGCATGCCATCTGCTTCAACTACGCCGCCCAGGGAAAATTCTCCGGCAAGAGATTCTCCGGCAGGGGGTGGCTCTCCGGCAAGGGGAAGCTCTCCGCCAAGGGACGGCACCAGCATCCCCCCAGCGGCAGAGACCATGGCCACCGAGCCCAGCGCAGGTAATCTTCTTGCTTCAAAGTTTCCCTTGGGTTCTTCTTTTCTTGATTTTCTTGAGTTCTTGCTGGATTTTGCTTGACTCTTATCCCCTTTGCCGGCCGTCAGATCCATCCGCCGTGGAGCAGATGGAGGCGGAGGTCGCTGCCGACGAAGCTGCCGGTGCTGCAGATGTGGCCGGTGCCGAGGCCACCAAGGCTGGTGCCGTAGCGACTGGCGAGGAATCTGGCGATCGTACTGACGGCCCTGAGGCCGCAGGAGCGCCAGGCGCTACGCCGACCGCCGATCCATCCGCCGAAGCCGTGGCGCCAAGCACTGAGGGAGCCCCAGCCGGCGCTTAACTGAAGCCGGCGAAGGCGTTCTTCATCAACCTCCCCTGGGCGTCAAGCTCCAGGGCGCCGGTCGAGGGGGAGGTCTTCGACGGAGAAGTGCTCGCCTCCGCGGGGCTGAGCTGGTCGACGCGCCAAGCAGCAGCAGCAACGAGCCCGAAGAAGAGCGGCTGCTCGCGCAGGTTGATGTCGCTCTACCGCGCGCGACAAGCCAAGCTGGAGTCCCGCGAGGCGCTTGTCGCGAAGGCGGGAGCAGACATTGAGAAGCGCGCAGAAGAGCTCGGGGTTTCCACCTGGGAAGCCGTCCGATCCTTGGCAGAGGAGCGGGAGCAGTTCGCTGAAGTGCGGAAGGCCTTTCTCCTCGAGAAGGCCGAAGCCGAGGAGCTGCAGCGACTTGCCGCCGTGAAGCTAGCCGCGGACGGAGGAGGGCGAGCTGGCGCAGCGGAAGGTCAACCTCGATGCTCACGAGGAAGAGCTTGCCGCGCGCGAGGAGAAGCTTGGCGGAGCCCTCAAGCAAGCGGAGGACGCTGCCGCCGCTGTTGAGGCCGCCAAAAAGGTGCTGGAAATAAAGGTGGTGCCAGCTGGAAGGCTGATCGCAAAGCATATGGCGAAGAGATTAGTGCCGCCCAAGGACTCCAACCGCCGCCTTGAAGTCGAGCTGCGCTTTGACAAGGCGCTGGACGGCGCAAGGAGCGGGAGCGGCCCTGAAGAAGGAGATCGAAGCCGACAAGGCGTTGCTGGAGAGTGCTGCCAACCACCCAAAACGCCTTTAGGGATACGGTGGAGCACTGGACGGAGGAGCCTCGCGAACGCCGCCCGGGGACATCGACAAGGAAGCTGGCGCAGCTGGGGTGGAGGACTTCGGGTACTCCTCCGACGAGGAACCTCCAAACTAGCCGCCAAGCTCACTCTGTTCTTCCAGGGCGTGGCGACGACGCTCCAGCGGCTCCGGGATAGTATCCCGAAGCGGCTGGCCGACGAGTCGCGCGAGATCTGTGCGGGAGCCCTTCAGAAGGTGCTGATGAAGGTGGCCTTCCGCAATCCAGGCCTTCCGCCTCCACAACGTCCTCAGACCCTTGCCGCCTTGATATCGATCAGGAGGAGCTCAAGGCCCTTGTCGCACCCATTGTGGACAAGGTGAGCGGGATCAAGAGGGTCGAGGGCGACCGCGTCGACTAGCGCCGGCTTCCTTCTTTCCTTGTCGCTGCTAGTTATGTAAGAACATATTAGAGCTGCGACAAGCTATCTTTGTAATATAACTTTATTTCTGGAATGATTGCAATGTTATTCCCTTTACTTGATTCCTCCCTTTGTATGTTTTTGCCCTACGCTTTTAGGGACTTGCCGGTGCAGGCACCTGAGCCGCGAGCGCTGAGTGGGACGTCAGCAGCCTGCTGGCGGTGCCGCTACCGACAAGAAACCTTGTCGCACAGCTGCAGCTCACTTAAGTTGCTGAGCGGGGCTCGAAGCAAAGTAAGGGCGCGGCTAGTTAAGCAACTAGCCGCAGCTAACTTACGTTGTTGAGCAGGCTCAAAACAATGCAAGGGCGCGGCTAGTTAAGCAACTAGCCGCAGCTCACCTAATGTTGTTGAGCGAGCTCGAAACAGCGCAAGGGCGCAGCCAGCTACGAGTTGGTTCCTCCGCGCACAGGTTTCCCATACAAAGTGTGGTCGTTCAAGGGAGATAACTAATTTTTTTTAAAAATCTGATTGCTCAAACTTTGGCAACTTATCTTTTCTGCCGCTTGCTTCCCGGCAAGGCAAAACTTTTGAACGACGCCTGGTCCATACCATCACCTTCTCCTTCCCCCCCGGCAAACTTGTGCGCGCGGGGTCCTTCCTTTTCTTGTGAAAAAGAAAGAAGAGAAAATACAGATATGGAGCCTTATGGCTCGTTACTGCTTTCCGTGGAGCAGGTGCTGCACAAAGTGTCAGATCATATATGCCATAAAATAGAAAGCATAAAATCGACAAAATGCGCAGAGCACGCGAGCTCTGCTTGGGCACGGGGTCTGCGCCCGGCTTTGTACAAAGGATTACATGCAACAGCGGCAAGACTCTGTACAAAATGGTGGTTGCCGAACAGGGTCCGACAACCGCGCTTTACGGGTAAAACTTACGAAGAGGCTCAATGTTCCAGGAGTTGCTCACCGAAAGGTCGTCTTCGGTCTCAAGGCGGACAGCGCCAGGCCTAGTGACTTGTTTCACCCGGTAAGGGCCTTCTCATTCCGACGTCGACTTTTGTATGTTTTTACCCTACGCTTTCAGGGAACTTGCCGGTGCAGGCACCTGAGCCGCGAGCACTGAGTGCGGAACGTCAGCAGCCTGCTGGCGATGCTGCTACCGGCAAGAAACCTTGTCGCAACTAGCTGCAGCTCACTTAAGTTGCTGAGCGGCTCGAAGCAAAGTAAGGGCGCGGCTAGTTAAGCAACTAGTCGCAGCTCACTTACGTTGTTGAGCAGGCTCGAAACAATGCAAGGGCGCGGCTAGTTAAGCAACTAGCCGCAGCTCACCTAATGTTGTTGAGCGAGCTCGAAACAACGCAATTGCGCAGCCAGCTACGAGTTGGCTCCTTCGCGCACAGGCTTCTCAAACAAAGTGAGCCGATCCACGGGGGATAGCTTAAAAATTAGAGATCTGGTTGCTCAGGCTTTGGCAACTTATCTTTGCCCTCGGCGCGGACGGAGCGGCTGCTTCCGAAACCTTCTTCTTCGGCGGCATGTTGATGAAGAAGGCGAAGATCTAGCTCGCGAGAACGCCGGATCTGATTCACACAACTTTGACGCCCCCTACCTGGTGCGCCAGAGATGCCGGGGTTTCTGATCCACGGACACCTATGGGACCGGCGGACCGGGTCCCTTTTGGTTCGGCGGGGGGGCGGAGGTCGCGCAAAGAGCAGATCGAGGCGAAGCACGCGAGCGGAGAATAGATCGAGGCGAAGCACGCGGGCGATTTACCCAGGTTCGGGCCACACGGATGCGTAAAACCCTACTCCTGCTTTGTGGTGTTGTATTGATTTCTAGCTCGGGAGTGCGGAGTGCTACAGTATACTCCAGCAGCTGGCAGGGCCGAGCGTGAGTGTTCGAAGTGGCTAACCCTGAAGGCTCTCAGAATGGCCGACCCCCCTCTACGTTGCAGACGGGCCTCCTTTTATACTCAAGGGGTTACCGACATAGGGCAACGGGGGCCAAGGGCAAAAATGGAAAGGGTGCCGTGGATAGGCACAGCTAGGTGCTGTAGCAGGTGCAGCTACCTGCTACAGTGCTATCATACCTAACCCTGACGGCAGGGACAGGGGCATTAAATGCCCATCTGTGTCGCCTAAACAGTACCGAGAGGGACCGCTAGGGACACCACCGTTCGCCACGATGGTTATCTCGTCAGCGCCTGCTCGCCACCTCGCACCCCTAGCAGCGCGACCTCCCACCACGTGTGCTTGGGAGAGGCCCCCAGAGCGACACGTGGTGGTTGTGCTGGGGCGCGGGCTCGGAGAGGCGGTTCCCGCGGCAAACTCCTCGCCGCGGTGGTCGTCTTGTCACGTCCGGGAGCTTGTCGCTCACCGGGTCTTGCCGGGACGCGTGGCGCGCCGCGGCAGGTCTTCTGGGAATGCCTTCAGTGGGGCCTTGCCGGGACGCATGGTGCGTCACGGCAAGTCCCTTGGAAATGCCTTGAGTGGCCTTCCCGGCAAGCTCCTCTTGCCGGGGTCTCGTTTCCTTCCCGGCAAGCTCCCCCTTGCCGGGGCCTAGAGATGCTTTTGGTAGCCTTCCCGGCAAGCTCCTCTTGCCGGGGTCTTGTCTTGGGTACTTTGTTCTTGAATGGTCTTCAAAGTAGCCGCGGAGGGTCCTGGCGGTCACCCGGCAAGCCTCGCCACGGGGATGCTGCGACTGCCCGTGCACGAGTTCGGGGTACTAGGGTACCCCTACTCTAGTACACCGACACCGGCCACTTCCTCCACGGTGTTGCTCCCTCGGCGGCGATGTCCAAATCAGTAGGACCTGCTGCTGCTTTAGCTCTCGCTCGCGCTGCTGCTCTGCTCTTGCTCTCGGTACCCTGCCTGGTCTGCTCTTGCTATTGCTATTGCTCGCGCTGCTGCTCTCGCTCTTGCTCTTGCTTGCGATGCTGCTCCGATTTAGCGACACTTCACTCCGATGCCGCCGGGGTGAAGGAAGAACCAGCCGTAGTGGGGAGGGGGGCTCACCGGAGAGGTACCCCACTATCTATCTTAGGGTTCAGGATGGGGGCGGTGGTCGCCGGCGGTGGCGGGGCGTTGGCGGGGCGGTGGCGTGGGGATCGCCGGAGAAAAAGCTCGGCACCGGGGGGAGGGGGGCTAGAGGGATGGCCAGGGCGGCGGCGGACCGGCGGTGGGGAGTGTTTTCGGGGAGGGCGAGGCGGCGCACCACCGGCTGCGGTCGACGGGGGGCTGCTGTTTGGCCGGCTCAGGGGGGGTGGAGGTTGAAGATGAACCGCAGGCCCTTGATTTCGTATCCAACAGCTACAAAATTGACTGACCAGAGATGAAAAGGTCAATCGACCGACGTGTAGCCTCACCTTGCTAGTGCGTTCAGTTTCGACAGCAAAATTCAGTTTCGACAGCAAAATTCAGTTTCGACAATTAAGTTCAGTTTCGACAGTTAAGTTCAGTTTCGACAGTTAAATTCAGTTTCGACAGTTAAGTTCAGAGATGAGTGGCTGATGTATTTTACATCTAGCACTTTGTGTTTATGTATTTTACGTCATGTATTGGAGATGCTATTAGAATTCCACTCAGATTAACGTTGTTCGTTGTCTCTCTTGTCCTGCTTCAGCCTCAGCGTAGTACAACTCACCGGAGCTGCTCCAACGACAAAACCCTCCATCACAGCAGAGCAGTACCTCGGGCTCCATCTCCAGACGACTAAGATCTTCTTCCCCTCCTCCGATAGCCAAGTCAGTCGGAGCATCCTCACCGGCCAACCCAATCACGCTGAGATCGACATGGCTTCACCAAAGAGGTTGTACACTTGTTGCATCTCTTTTTTACTCTACATGTTATATATATTGTCCACTGAGCACACGGATTTGTTCCTTTAGTGTCTCCTTGAAAGAAAAAACGTAGGAATTTTAATTTTCACGTGTCCTCCTTTTCAAATTCCTATTCATGAAGCACAAGACTAAGAGATAGTAGCATAATAGCATTATAATCGTACATTTTCTTGTGGTTGACTTAATCTCACCATGCTTCTTTGCATCCTGTGATCTTCCAATTGTTGTGAATCAAACACCCAGATTGGCAAAAATCCTGTGTTTTTAAATTCTCTGTTTTGCATGTGCATTCCTATCCTATTCCTGTCTATTTCCTATCCCTGCATTGTTGGAATCCTCCAATTCAAACGAGCCCTTACAAAATTACTTCTCTTACAGATAGTTGTCAAAGAAAACCTTGCGTGGTTTGTCCCGCTCCTGCTGCTCCGTCGTCCACCCCAGCTCAGCTGCTCCAACTACAGAAGGGTCCAGCACAGCAGGGATCCGGCCTCCAGACTGTCTTTCGCCACCTCAGATCTTCTTCCCCGCCGCTGGCAGCCATGAAAACTGCACTACCATCATCAACCGAGAAGATGACCTCGAGGACTACACGGGTTCGCAAGAGAGGTCGCACTCTTTCATGTCTGCTTACGTTATGCATCGCTTAATATTACATGCTACTTTATCGTCCTATTCACCGATTAGACTTTGAGTCAGCTCCAAACTAATGGTCAAACTTGAGTTTTTAAATGGTTGTGGGGTACATATCGGGGCCGCTATCAATAGTATCTATCTACTATCTGGTTAATCTCTGGTGTCTACTATGAGTTTCATGTTGGGTGGGAAACAAACAGTAAAGAAGCCATTATCTGTATTTTTTAACCGAAGCCATTATCTGCCTGCTATTATTGGTTTTGGGTCTATCCACAGGTTGCTACCATCACTCTGGATTTCTGCATGCACTCCTTACATAATCTCACTATGTTTTATTCCTATGCATGACAGTTATTGTAAACAATGGAACTGAACATGTAGAGCAAAAGAGACGAGCCTTGCGTGGCAATAAAATTTCATGCAGACGTCGCTCCATGGTAGGCACAAAGGCAGTCCCCCTCCACACATTTTAGATTGTAATCGAGAGGAAGATATCTATTCTGAGGGGGATTCAGAAGGAGAAGACAACTCCTATTTACCCCCTGAGGTCTTCGCTCTAACTTGGCATGCTGATGTTGGTTATATCATGCATATGGTGTCTTGCATTGCTTACTTTATACATCAAATATGTCATATGCTTAGTTTAGACATCCTTTGTGCGAATGCCATCTGTTTAGTTTATTCATCGTTTATGTGAATTATGCAACACCATCTTGTTTAGCCAGGCATCATATATGTGAATTTTGCAATGCCATCCTGCTTAGCCAGTCATCTTATATGTAAATTATATCTGGCCATCCTTTTTTTGGTTACATATTACATTTGTCAACAATGTTATTACATTCAACTGCTCTTCGTGTGCATCAGCCATTTGACATGGTGATGGCAAATTCGGAGTGAAAACAAGGTCTTCAGAGCAGACTATGCTATCTGACGAAGCGCATATCTCGCTGGTTACGGATAGCTCCTCAGAGGAGGATTCAGAGACAGATGACCAGTCCTATTCCCCCCCGAGGTGTATGCTCTAACTTGGCAGGGTTATGTTGCTCATATCGTGCGTATGGTGTCTCGCATTGCTATGTCATTTGATTAGTTTAGACATGCTTTATGTGAATGCCACCTGTTCAGTGTCTAATTACCATATATGTGAATTATGCATTGCCATCTTGTTGCAAGACATTATATATGTGAATTATACAATGCTATCTTGTTGCAAAGGCATTATATATGTGAATTATGCAATGCCATGCTGTTTAGCCAATCATCATGTATGTGAATTATATCATGCTATCTTTTTTTGTATTACGTGTTCCATTTGTCGAAAATGTTTGTATATTCAACTACTCTTCCTGTGCATCAGCCATTTGAAGCGGTGATGGAAGTATCTGGAGTGAAAACAAGGTATTCAGAGCAAACAATGCTACCTACTGAAGCAGACATCTTGCTGGTTACAGAGAGCTCCTCAGAGGAGGATTCAGAGACTGATGACCAGTCCTATTTTCCCCCTGAGGTCTATGCTCAAACTTGGCAGGGTTATATTACCCATGTCATGCATGTTGTCTTGCATTGCTTAGTTTTTACATCATATATGGATTGCCATCTGCTTACTTGCTTACTATATAAATCATATATTTGAATTATATCATGCCATGATGTTTACATAGTACATACACATCATCTATCTGAATTATGGCATGGCAACCCATTTAATAAAGACATCATATAGTTATATCATCTTATCATGTTTAGTGTTTACAGTCATCATATTTTGAACTATGGCATTCTATCCGTGAATGTATGTGAATTATGGCATGCCAACCTATTCAATAAACACATTATATAGTTATGTCATGTCATCCTGTTTACATAGTCTCATATTTTGAACTATGTCTTTCCATCTTTTTTAGTTAGCCATCATAATGTGAAATTGTGTCATGCTATCCTGTTTAGTTAGCCATCATATATGTGAAATTGTGTCATGCTATCCTGTTTGGTTAGACAACATAAATATGAATTATTGCATGCCCTCTTTTATTCCCCACTATCCATTGCACCTGTCTATCATACAATGTCTATACTTTCAATTACTTTTCTTGTTTATCATCCTTTTGAATTGGAGAGCGTGATGGCAATATCTAAGGGAGTAACAACACGGTCTTCAGAAAAGATAGTGCTACCAGTTGATGCAGATAGAACCACGGTTGCACTTGCCCGAGGACCAGATCCACCACACATAACCCAGACTCTCGCAGATTGTACCCCTACCCAGTTGGACAGAGAACCAGCTACACCCCTTCTAACCCCAACCCCGACAGATAGTAACCCAGTTCCAGTTGACACATCACCGTCTCCACCATAGAGCACCCAAACACGAGCAGTTAGTAAGGGAACTGCAGTGCCTAAAGCACGAGGACCACCACTCCGAATCCCAACTCAATGCTTAAAGGAGAAGAAGATTTGTTCTCAGGTCAGGTTCTGTAGCTATGGTTCATACTCCTTTGCTCTTGCATGACTGTATTTACTCATACCAACTATTTTCAAATTTGAAGGATGTAATTGAAACTCCAATGGCACAACAGGTATGTTTTAAACCTGTTTCTTTAACTAGTTTGCTGTTGTAACCTGCTCTATGTTGATTTCAGTTTCAATTGAATAAACAGTTATGTTCTCATGTCATGCACATTACAAGTGTTGTTATTGCTCTATAGTTACCCACACTTATATTCTATCTATTCTGCTTTGTCTTGAACAAATACTATTTGAACTGTGTCTCTATCTTGATTTGGCAACAAAAACTAGAATGATATAGACCATAAAGTGACCATGGTGCATAGATATATGTTTGTTTCATGCTGTTATCCTGTCCAATTTACTACTGAACTCATTTACCAAAATGAGTTTCATATACAACATGGTAAACATGTGATGTGTCTGCTTGTTTCTCTTTTAGAATGCGGACAAAATATTGGAGAACAGTACCGCGTTATCCAATGGTAAAGGAAGTAATGCAGATAAGGTTCAAGATAGTGAGACATCCCTGTTGGTCTCCAAGAAAGCTGATAAAAACTATCTTGACGACAATGAGGGAACCCAAAAGTCCTGTCTTGATGTAGTGTTCGAGTTACTGGCCACTACTGCTGGCACAAGCTCTTCGAACTCGCTGCCTGAATCAGTTTGTCTTCTTGAGTCTCAACTTCAGGTTGAAAGACATCGATCAGATGTGCTGCGACAAGAAGCTGAAGGACTGAGGAAGTCCCTGCAAAATTCAGATGCATATTTTCTGGTGCAACAGCAAGCGTTGGAGGATTTAAGCGCCAAACAAGAGAAAGTTAATAAGCTTGCTAAGCATCTTGCCAGCATTATGGGTACCCAGGATATTGTTTCTTGAGATCTTCTAAAGTGGTTTCACTTCTGGATTTGTTTTGCTGCAACGTTTATTTGCGCTGGTCGCCAACTTTGACAACCAGTGTATATGATATGCTGCTTTGTTCCCTATATTTGCATTGGTGGCGAACTTTGATGCCCAGTGGATGTAATATGTGTAATAGCCGTGATAGCCTAGCGTTGGTTGCTTGCTTATTTATTTCCTTGTTGTCTTGTTTATTTGTTTTCTTGTAGTCATTGCAGTTCTTTTTCCGCGGTTAGCTAGTGGCTGCAATAACCTATTTTTTAAAACTAGGCCACAATAACCATGGGCTAATATTTACTGTTGTGACACTGGGCCTCCTACTGGCCGTAGAAACAGTGGGCCTTCTACAGGCCGTAGAAACAATGGGCCTTCTACGGGCCGTAGAAACAATGGGCCTTCTGCGGGCCGTATTATCAATGGGCCTTATACGAGCCGTATAATCGATTAGCCAAACATGGGCCAAACAGACCGCATTATGGCCGTAAATGGGCTAGAGTTGGAATCGTCCGTTCATGGGCCGACCATAACGGGCCATCGTTAATAGGCCGTATTTGATGACGCTATGAAATCGGCCCAACGTATTAACGGACCACAAACGGGCCGACTGTAACCACGGGCTGAATTTGGCCCACAAGCAGAAAATGGCAGTAACGGGCCGTAAGTAAACGAATGCTGGAGATGAGCCCAAGAATAAATGGGCTCCGAGAAGGCCGAAAGATAACATGGGCTGGAAACGGCCCAACGGAATAACGGGCCGTTAATGGGTATAAAGTGATACACTATTCATTACGGGCCAGTTTCACCACGGGCCGTTAATGGGTGTAAAGTGATACACTGTTCATTACGGGCCAGTTTCACCACGGGCCGTTAGTAGGCCAAGAGTTACATAGGGCCTCATATGGGTTGAAAGACGTCATGGGCCATACATGGGCCAGGAGTGAAAACGGGCTGGAATCATATTGGATGGCCCAGATGACGCTACTGGGCCTAATTCGGATAGGGCGTAACGGGCCTTGGTTAGCGGGCTGTAAATGGGCTATATTCGAACATGCCGTTAGCAGGCTTTCCATGGGCTGGCCCGCCAGCTTTTGACCAAGTCAAACGAGCCGGCCTTTTCACAGGAATGGGCCTCTGTTGGGCCGTGCCACGTGTCGACGTATCATAGGCGCCTTCCGTCCAATGAGTGGTTGCCATCTGTCCCAATGATGAGCCGACACGTGTTTCCTCCAGCCAATGATGATTTTACACGTGGAAAATCCCCATTGGTCGGGGCTGTTAACAGGTTATCGGATCCAAAACCCGACCCGATAGCTTAACGGCGTTCCGTTACGGTGGATGCCACGTGTTGGTCACCCTTGATGAAAGCACTTCTGTGACGCGCGATTTATTGTCATGGAAGTGGACACTTCCGTGATGATAATTTTGTTAATGTCATGGAACACTTCTATGGCAGCACAGGTATGACTATCTTGATTCTTTCATAAATTTGTCATGGATGTACATGCATGACAGAAAACGCGACCTACTGTGACAAACACGTATCATCACGGAAGTGTATTTTTTTTGTAGTGAGGGGGTACCCTAGAGACACAACAATTTATCGTTTCATCTTTTAGTCGTGTGCGGTGGCCCCCTCCACCATAGTCCACCTCAATAATACTGTAGCGGTGCTTAGGCGAAGCCCTGCGTCGGTAGAACATCATCATCGTCACCACGCCGTCGTGCTGACAAAACTCTCCCTCAACACTCGGTTGGATCGGAGTTCGAGGGACGTCATCGGGCTGAACGTGTGCTGAACTCGGAGGTGCCGTACGTTTGGTACTTGATTAGTCGGATCGTGAAGATGCATGACTACATCAACCGCGTTGTGCTAACGCTTCCTCTTTCAGTCTATGAGGGTACATGGATAATACTCTCCCCTCTCGTTGTTATGCATCAACATGATCTTGTGTGTGCGTAGGAATTTTTTTGAAATTACTACGTTCCCCAACAGTTCTAGCATTACTCTTACGAACCACAGTTGAAGCTTTAGCATGATCCTTTATTCTAACAGGGAAAGGTGGTTTCTCAATATAAGCGGTAGGAACAATAGGATCAACATTATAAGTGATAGTCTTTTCTTCAACTTTAATAGGTTCAACTACTTTTACTTCGATGGGAGGATGATATTTAAACCACTTCTCCTTAGGGAGATCAACATGAGTAGCAAATGATTCACTGAAAGAAGCTACTATCTCAGAGTGAAGTCCATATTTAGTGCTAAATTCACGAAAAGCATTGGTATCCATAAAAGGTTTAACACAATCAAACTTAGGTGTTATACCTGACTCCTTACCTTCGTTGAGTTCCCAATCTTCAGAGTTGCGTTTAATTCTTTCCAATAAATCCCATATGAATTCAATAATCTTCATCATAAAAGAACCAGTACAAGAAGTATCGAGCATGGAGCGATTATTGAGAGAAAGCCGAGCATAAATTTTTTGAATAATAATTTCTCTTGAGAGCTCATGATTGGGGCATGAATATAACATTGACTTAAGCCTTCCCCAAGCTTGAGCGATACTTTCTCCTTCGCGAGGCCAAAAGTTATATATATAATTACGATCACCGTGAACCATATGCATAGGATAAAACTTCTGATGAAATTCCAGTTTCAATCGGTTGTAGTTCCATGATCCAATATCATCACATAGCCTAAACCATGTCAATGCCTTTCCCTTCAAAGATAAAGGGAAGACCTTCTTCTTGATAACATCCTCGGGCATACCTGCAAGCTTAAATAATCCACAAACTTCATCCACATAGATTAGGTGCATATCGGGATGTAATGTTCGATCTCCTGTAAAAGGATTAACTAGCAGTTTATCTATCATACCTGAAGGAATTTCAAAGTAAACATTTTTAGTAGGTTGAGGAGCAACTCTTTGCCTGAAATTTTTATTAATAGTAATTAATAATTCATTAATTTTGCAACTGGCCAAGGGTTGGTGGAATTTTTTAAAATGGGAAGGACGCACTGAACAATAGCGTCCAGGGCTGGATACTATTGAGGACAACGTCCAGGTGTGGACGCCATCACAAATAGCGTCCAGTTCTGCTGTTAGCCCAACCATCAGATTGGACTAAACTGGGTCGTTTCCTAGTGACACATAGAAGCACCGTGAAATTAAGTTACGCTAGTTCACGAGAAGCCAAATTTTCAATCATGAGTCTACAATACATCAATTAAAATTAACATATTCACTTCCTGCACGTTCATGTTTGTTGGTGAATGTAAGAACATGTTAATCGTTCTGGTTTAGGTGGATGGTGAAGTGCAACATGGATCCATGGGTGTGAAGTATAGTGTTCCTCCCAAATTAGCATTTCCTCCGAGAAGACAACAAGAGTGAGACATGTCGATGACTTGGAACTGATAATGTCAGTCCTCACAACAACATGAATATCCAAGCTCACTTTGACATTGGATCTCCTGGGTCATATTGTTTTCAATTAATTCCAGTATATGAGGAAAGAGGATGGACCAAGATTTTTGAGAAGACCAGGTCTCGGGCAACATGACAAGTGATAGAGTTATATGTTAATTTCATGCAAAATCGAGACATGTTGAGCCAAGTCAGCGATGGAATCAACACACCAATAATTGAAAGGGAATCCCAAAGGTATGAAAGGGCAATATTCGTCATTGCATCAAACATCTGTCGGTGATTTTTCAAATTCTTGTACACATAGGTGAAAACTATCTGTCTTTGGCTGCCAACGCTCCACCAATGCTGATATCAAGTATTTGTAGACATTGATTCTTCCTCATCTTAGCAATCTGATAAAATTCAAAGTTCTCTAAAGCTGAGCTACATAGAGGATCAAATGAGATGCCAGCACGGTGACACCATACATTCAAGCAAATGTTAGGCTGCATCAATACACAGAACAATTAGTCTTTTAGTTAACCTAGGCTGCATCAATACACAGAACAATTAGTCTTTTAGTTAACCATTAGGTTTAACATACGATGTGCAAATTTAATGGATACTCACATTTTCCCAAGCTTTGGGTATTTGTGCTAGCTATGAGTCATCCATAAGAAATCAGTGAAATGTCCATTTGTATCCGCTTCAAGACCCTATTACAGCATAAAAGGAACGAGTAAGATGTTGAAATGAAATATCAACACAATCATTTGAATTTTTTGTAATTATTTGAATTTATTTTCACAATACTACACTAATAAATAAATCTCAAACAATCCAATGTTTTCATGTACGCTTAGGCAGTCAGTGAAGTCAGTAAAGCTACAACAAGATAGCATATCAATCAATTATGCTCAGCTGATTAAGTACTAGGTCATTTCATAATAGTTCTGGAATTTATATTATTTTGGTTGGATGCACAATACTAATCTATTAACCAGAATAAGAGACAAATAGTAAATCATTAATCAGAAGTAATTTGGAAGTATCTACCGTTTAATTGGGGACTAGCAGAATGTGTACCTTTTATCAGGACAAATTACAGTGTCATGATGCACCCTGCGACGATCCATGCTTCTACCAATAGTTGAGATGATGCATGAATAAGCAGTGGAGAGACATGGACGATCACCTCCAGCCGAATTGTTGATCTGCAGCAGCCACGTCTGCCCACCCCCTTTGGCTGTGAGGAGGTCGGGGGCAGTCGTGAAGGTGTGGGCGACGACGATGAGCCAGAGGTTGGGGAAACGAGGCAGAGGCCGAGCGCGGTCCGTGGGAAAGTGGGCGGCGGGGATCGATGAGCCGGAGGCCAGGCCAACGGGGAAGCGGGGAGATCAAGGTTGGCGACGATGAGGAGGCGAAGGCAGCGGCCGCCAGCATGCTATCTGGTTCAGGGAGTCGGGGTTAGGCACAACAAGATGGTGGATGCAGGCAACAACAGCGTCCAGACTAGGACGTTCTTCTTATCTGCGTCCAGGCTGGGACGCTGTTATCCACTGCGTCCTTACTGTTTTTCAAATTTCCATTTATCCTTTACTACTTTCATAATTATTGAATCAAGAATCACTATTAATAAAAATTTCGGACTCTTTGCTCTACTGGTCGGGGTGAAGATACCCCGAAAAAGCCCCTCAAAGGATTATTTTCCATATAACAAGTGATAGTAAATTTCAGCACACTATATAAATTTTTCCTTACCAAATTCCACCTACCAAAGGCGCTTCACTCCCCGGCAATGGCGCCAGAAAAGAGTCTTGATGACCCACAAGTATAGGGGATCTATCATAGTCCTTTCGATAAGTAAGAGTGTCAAACCCAACGAGGAGCAGAAGGAAATGACAAGCAGTTTTCAGTAAGGTATTCTCTGCAAGCACTGAAATTATCGGTAACAGATAGTTTTGTGATAAGGTAATTCGTAATGGGTAACTAGTAACAAAAGTAACCAAGGTGCAGCAAGGTTGTCGGGTACACGCGGGCGTTAGCAAGATTGTGTCATCTGCGTATTGTATGAGAGATGTCGTGGTTTTGTCACGACAGATGCCCTAGTGAAAGGACTTAGGTGTGGAGCCATCTAAACATAGGTTAGCTCGAAGGGGTTGAACGAGTCAAAGGACACAAAGAGTTTACCCAGGTTCGGCCCCTCGCAACGAGGTAAAAGCCTACGTCCTACTTCTAGTTGTATTGCTTGAGTTTCGATTACAAGGGAGGGAATACGCTTGACCTAGTTCTCGATTGATCGTTTCTTGAGCTAACCCGCCGCCGGGTCTCGCCTTTATATACACAGGTCGAGGCCGGCGGCTTACAAGAGTCCGAGTTGTATTACACAACATAACCAATCCCATCTCTAAATTACATCGCCTTGTTAGGCAAGTTATCATCAAGCGGCTCACGCCTTCGGGTTCGAGTCGCCTCCGGGTCATGGGCCTTCAACAACCCACTTGTAAGCCTTACTAGACCCCCAATTACAAGCTGCAGATAATATGACCCAGCCCCTCCTGGGCGGGTCATATCACGAGGTTATATCCCCAACATTAGGCCCCAGATTGATTTGAACATGTTCATGTCAATCTCCATTCTTCAGTTAGCAATCCCTTTGAATCTTTCGAACTCCTAATCTAATAAACTTATATAACCGCCGTAACAGAGAGATGATGTCACGTCATTAATTCCAGAAAAATCCTCATGACATCACAACGGATCTTTGTATTAATCATCCATTCCGAAAAACAAGGCGCCTTTGTTGTTAAGATAATGATCATGCCTCCTCGATTTTCATGCCTGCCATTTACTGTTCACCTTTTCCCTTATAAATAGGCCCAGGGAGGGTTCTTTTTCACTTTTACCCTGTCCCCCTCCCTTCTTCTTCCTCATGCCATTCGTCACCACGCGAGCTCCGCCGCCGCCGTCAACCTTCATGAGCTGCATCAACCTGGCCACCGCATCACCCTGAACCGGCAAGAAAACTGTGGCGCCCTTCCGTTGCTCATCAACATGTCAGGTACTCGCTTTTCTTGACTTCCAATCTACATTAGGGTTCCCTTAGTTCATCGTGCCTGTTGGTAGTTCATCCTCCATGTTGCTTAGTTGAATCTCAATATAGTACTGGAGTTACGAGGTAGCAATTTTAGCATCAAATTTTTTAGCATCTGTTTCTTCAACGTAGATCCATCCTGTCCCTTCAAACTTCATTTTTAACATACCAGTTCTTCCACCATAGTTTTAGGCTTAGCCATTTTCTCTGTTTTTCGAACCTTTGTAGATCCAAAAATATAATTGCTACCTGTAAAAACTGTTTATGCAACACTTAGCAGAATTTAGCACTTCCATCAACATAGATCGTTAAATCGCCGTATCCAACGTGGTGACTTACACAACTCTCTTGTGACCTGCCATCCTCTGGCCGACTTAAATCTTGCAAACAACTCTGTATTGCAATATCTTATTTACCGTATTTATTTCCTACACACAGCTTTGTTACTTCCGGTTCACTATGACTAAGACACCCATAACTTGCGATTGGATCCCCTCTAAAGTCACCGAAGAAACCCTCAATGATTATATATCCAAGGGTGTTTTAGCCGCAAAGAGGTCATTCATTGGCAGGTTCCTGTTTCTGAATGCCCTCCTGCACCTCAAGAGGGTGAAGTCATAGTTTTACAGATCATCTGCTCCGTGGCTTTCGCCGCTCGGCTCAAAATTCTTTCGAGACATGCTGTGCTTCTACAACCTTCATCCTCAAGATATCAATCCCAACTCTGTCTCAAATATATGCAATTTCCAAGTATTCTGTGAAGCATACCTCGGTGAAGAGCCTTCTATAGATCTATTCAGAGATTATTATTACATCAACCACCAAAATGAGATGACGGATGGGCTTAGTCTTGAGCTCGGAGGTGTTTCAATCCAGATGCGAAGAGACGTGACTTTCCCATCAGCCGCCTTGCCAAGTCATCCAAAAGATTGGAACTTCACCTGGTTTTATTGCAAAGACACCTCCCCAGAAGGAGAAAACTCTCTGCTGGGTTATGATGACCCACAAGTAAGGGGATCTATCATAGTCCTTTCGATAAGTAAGAGTGCCAAACCCAACAAGGATAAGAAGGAAATGACAAGCAGTTTTCAGTAAGGTATTCTCTGCAAGCACTGAAATTATCGGGAACAGATAGTTTTGTGATAAGGTAATTCGTAACGGGTAACAAGTAACAAAAGTAAACAAGGTGTAGCAAGGTGTCCCAATCTTTTTTGTAACAAAGGACAAGCGTGGACAAACTCTTATATAAAGGAAAGCGCTCCCGAGGACACATGGGAATTATCGTCAAGCTAGTTTTCATCATGCTCATATGATTCGCGTTCGTTACTTTGATAAGTTGATATGTGGGTGGACCGGTGCTTGGGTACTGCCCTTCCTTGGACAAGCATCCCACTTATGATTAACTCCCCTCGCAAGCATCCGCAACTACGAAATAAGAATTAAGGTAAACCTAACCATAGCATGAAACATATGGATCCAAATCAGACCCTTACGAAGCAACGCATAAACTAGGGTTTAAGCTTCTGTCACTCTAGCAACCCATCATCTACTTATTAGTTCCCAATGCCTTCCCCTAGGCCCAAACAATGGTGAGGTGTCATGTAGTCGATCTTCACATAAAACCTCTAGAGGAAAGACAACACACATCTCGTCAAAATATCGAACGAATACCAAATTCATATGACTACTTATAACAAGACTTCTCCCATGTCCTCAGGAACAAACGTAACTACTCACAAATCATATTCATGTTCATAATCAGAGGGGTATTAATGTGCATAAAGGATCTGAAAATATAATCTTCCACCGAATAAACCAACTAGCATCAACTATAAGGAGTAATCAACACTACTAGCAACCCACAGGTACTAATATGAGGTTTTGAGACAAAGATCGGATATAAGAGATGAACTAAGTTTGAGAGGAGATGGTGCTAGTGAAGATGTTGATGGAGATTGACCCCCTCCCGATGAGAGGATCGATGGTGATGACGATGGTGACGATTTCCCCCTCCCGGAGGGATGTTTCCCTGACAGAACAGCTCTGCCGGAGCCCTAGATTGGTTCCGCCAAGGTTCCGCCTCGAGACGGCGGAGCTTCGTCCCGAAAGCTTCTTTGTGATTTTTTCCAGGGCAAAAGACACCTTATACCAGAAGATGAGCATCGGGGGACTTCCAGGTGGCCCACGAGGCAGGGGGGTGCGCCCAGGGGGGTAGGGCGCGCCTTCCACCCTCGTGGACAGTGGGTGGCCCCCTCTGGTGCTTTCTTCGCCCAATATTTTTAATATATTCCAAAACTGACTTTCGTGGAGTTTCAGGACTTTTGGAGTTGTGCAGAATAGGTCTCTAATATTTGCTCCTTTTCCAGCCCAGAATTCCAGCTACCGGCATTCTCCCTCTTCATGTAAACCTTGTAAAATAAGAGAGAAAAGGCATAAGTATTGTGACATAATGTGTAATAACAGCCCATAATGCACTAAATATCAATATAAAAGGATGATGCTAAATGGACGTATCAGGTTATCATGCACATCGGCTCCCAACCAGCGGCCCACTGCCAGGCCGGATGACTACCGCGGAGTGTAGTCTTTATTCCCCCACTCTTTCAAAGATCCGGGCTTTCATTGCAAATGGCCTAACTGGAGTCGATCTTGTTCGCTGCCGTGTTTCATGGAGAGTTCTGCCCTTAACTGCCACTCCGACTTAATGTGTGAATATACTAGAAATCCCAATGATCCGCTACGTTACAATTCCACTGAGTTGGCTGAACAGGAAATCAATGAAACTGTCAAATCACACCATGGCGAGTCTCTGGCCAACTGCAGTAAGACGGGCCTAGCTCCTGATTGTACTCTTAACCCGCATCCGGCGATAAGTATCTTTAGATATTCACTGCTTACTTGTCAAACTACCTGGTTTCAATCTTATTGTTTATGCATACCTAGGATGACTCTCCTTTTTGGAAAAAGAAGATACAATCCACTTCTGCTCCAGCAAAAAGGACCAAAACAACCGATCACGGCCCGATTCGTCCTAAGAAGCCTACAACAGAAGAACAACTTGCGCTAGACGACTCAGAGGTAGAACTTGATTCACTTGGTATTCTTTTTATGCAACTTATTGATGCTGATTCACCTCAGGAGGAAACAGAGACAAGCCAAGCTGATGGCGCTGAGGTAATCCCTACCTCCTCCGACTCAGAAATTTTACCAAGAGAGAAAACACGGCGGGTCGCTAGGAAAGTACGGTTTTCCCATCCTCTTGCTCACTTAGACCCAAACTTTCTTTTGAAGAAACAACATCACGAGTCCAGATGGCATACCCAAAACAGCGGGCAATAGGAACTTATGGCCGGCTCGCCCAACACGCCGGTTCGCAAACGTTGTCATGAGGTGCCTCATAGCCCTACTTCCTCTCTTTCATGAGCCGGACTTAGATGGCAACATCTTAAATCTTCTGACTCAGCATATCAGGATACTTCTCGTTCATCTGGCGACTCAAACGACTCACAACTCCCCACATTTGTGGTTAACCCGGTGTAAGTATTATTACTTGTTAAATAAATTTTATTGCCCTTTCATAAGTATTAGATTGAATAATATTACTTATAGGGCCAAGGCAAAGACGGACAAGAAACAGAAAACTCCCCCTTCAAGAGTTGTCGAGGCTTCTAAATAGGAGAAACGGCGCCAAAGAGTGTTGAAATTGAAACCCAGGAAACTGAAGATCCTGAGAGCCGGCAGGACGATCTGCCTCCTCAAACTAACTTTGTCAATCCTGACTCAACCGTAGACCTTAACAATGACGCATGATCAATCAAGACCCGCCGAGCCCTCAGCCGCATTCTCCCATCAAACATTCATACAAGACTCCTGTTGATGATCATCTTGAGGAGGTGACCATCACTGGATCATCTTATCAGCCGCCCGACTTCTCTACCATATTGGCCAAGCATTCCACCAAAGGTGAAACACAGATGTCAGACAAAAATAAGCCCACCCTTGATATTGAGAGCTGCTTGAAATTGAACGCTAGTGAATTATATTCTGGTTATTTGAACCGGCTTCACACAAGCCGCAACCTGGAGGCCAACTTGGCCAATATGATGTGGCAGAAGTATGAGGTATGAAATCGCCTCCGCTTTTAATTTTATGCCTACATACATATGCCTATCCAGCCCCCAAGTCTTAATCATATGAAAGGATCATTGAATATGCTTTAAGATTTTTCGCAAAATGTAAGCTTAGACTTTTGCAAAATAACCCATTAGAACCCTCAAGGGGCAGCTTATCATGCAAAGATGAGTCGGTTCTTCCATGTAATCCTTAAAAGTCCAGCATTATAGCCCTCTAGGGCCGGCTTATCTTCGAAAAGATGAACTGGGACTATTGTATTGAGTCTGAACTAAAAACTGCCATTTATAACCCTCAGGGGCTGGGTCATCTTTTGAAGATGTGCCGGGTCTTATTTACTTGATTCTGTTTAAAAAGAACTTCGTCACACATTAGCCCCCAAGTGCTAAGTATATTGCTTGCAATATGCTTGGGACTTGAAAATATTCCTTTTCCCCATGCTGAATAATATTCCTGGTCTTCAATGCTCATTTACAGGGTGCTTTATGCTTTAAGGATTTAGAACTTGGCGAGTTAAGAAAACTACTAAAACTCCAAGAATTTGAAACACAAAAGGCTGAGACCAAGCTGACCCTTAGCTTGGAAGAAAACAAGAAGCTTAAGGCCAATTTTAACACCGAAAGAGCCACTTTGGAAGAAGAGAGGACTTCTTTATTGCAAAGGGAAGAACCGCCGAGTCTTCCTTGAAGAGCACCACTTCAGAACTCTCCGGCTTAAAGCAAAGAATTTTGCAGATGACCTCTACTATCTTTGGTAAGCGACACTTAATTTTTTAGTCTTGCAGAATCTATTTATCTTGACTCGTTTGGGGCTCATCTTTATGTTTGCTCAACAAGCCCCAGGAGCTCCAATCTTGGCCAGGATATGGTCGTGAAGCTGAAAGCCGTGTATGCCCTGGTTGAACAACTGTATCCTTGCACTCAGCAGACTCTAGCGGCTATATCCAATGGTAAACAGCCGCCCACGCTCCTCAAGGATGTGCTAGCCAAACTGTCCATAATGCCCAAGAAATTGGAAAAATAAAACGATCATTCGCCCGCTCTGGCGGCATCACCGCTCTCAGCCGCGCCAAAGCATGGCAAGCAGAATTAGATCCAGAAGATATGGCCACCGGCTGTCCAGGCTTAAAAGAAGATGGGTCTCCTTTTGATCAGGCGGATTTTGTGAGGTGTAAAGGAGCCGCATCCCTTGGCATGCAAACTAGCCGAAGAAACTGATTTATCCAGGTACCAGCCGGCGTACAACTTGGAAAATGCCAAGGTCAAAGCGCTGGCTTATGATGTCGTGGATCTCACTCCTCCAACTTGTAAGCGTACTTTTGCCCCTGATGTTGATCCGTCCGCAATTATCAATGATGAATCAATATTCAAAGCCTTAACCAGCATCGACTGGACGTCACCTGACATCCAGATAGGCGAAGAAGGAGAGCCGGAGCGGGATGACCCGGAGCCATCAACCCATCGCAATGAGGACAACTGATACCAGGCGGCTCTCCAATCAAGGCATAAACATCCTATGCTAAAAACACTTTGTTCTAATTATGCAAGTCCATGGCGACCTTGTAATAGGCTAGATTTGAAAACAATGATCTGTCATGCCATTGTGCATGTTAGCTTTTAACCGTTAAACCGCCAATTTGATAATTATGACCCGCCACTGTGCTTTCTCATAATATCATTGGTTATGTGGGTTAGGTCAATATTTTCATGTTTCATGCACACAAATTAAACAACATATGCCCTTGCAGTTTAAGCCAAGGTGGGTAACAAACCCCAATATAATAGTCTTTGAAATATTTTATAGAGACTAAAGGCCATCCAAGCCAAAATATTCTAGCGACTTAAAGTCTAAAGCCAGAGCGGGTTACCAAACCCCAAATTTTCATACAATTATTGAAAGACATACCTGTAGATTGACACCATGGTGATGCCTTGATAATTGTCGGGGGGATGGACCCCGGGTAGCCTCATCCGCACCCAATGATATTTCAAGACATTGAGGCTAGTACAACTCCTCATGACGACGGACCATGCAGCCGGCTTTCAGAAGATGGCGCACCCTTAGAAGGCGGACAAGACCACGCGGCCTGCTTTCAGAAGATGACACAACCTTAGAAGGCGGCTTGGGGGTGGGCCAGCTTCCAGCAGCCGGCCCCTCCTCCTTCTCCTCCTCCTCCTCCTCCTCAGAGTTTGCACTAACCCACTACGACAAGATGGGGCATAGCTGAAGGAAATATGCCCTAGAGGCAATAATAAAGTTGTTATTTTATGTTTCCTTATACATGATAAATGTTTATTATTCATGCTAGAATTTTATTAACCGAAAACCTTAATACATGTGTGAATACATAGACAAAACACTGAGTCCCTAGTGAGCCTCTACTTGACTAGCTCATTGATCAAAGATGGTTATGGTTTCCTAACCATGGACATGAGTTGTCATTTGATAACAGGATCACCTCATTAGGATAATGATGTGATGGACATGACCCATGTGTTATCTTAGCATATTGATCGTTTAGTTTTATTGCTATTGCTTTCTTTATGTCATATACATATTCCTTTGACTATGAGATTATCCAACTCCCGTACACTAGAGGAATGCCTTGTGTGCTATCAAATATCACAACGTAACTGGCTGATTATAAAGATGCTCTACAGGTATCTCCGAAGGTGTTTGTTGGGTTGGCATAGATCGAGATTAGGATTTGTCACTCCGAGTATCGAAGATGTATCTCTGGGCCCTCTCGGTAATGCACATCATAAGAAGCCTTGCAAGCAAAGTGATTAATGCATTAGTTGCAGAATGATGTATTACGGAACAAGTAAAGAGACTTGCCGGTAACGAGATTGAACTAAGAATGAAAATACCGATGGTCGAATCTCGGGGCAAGTAAGATACCGATGAACAAAGGGAATAACGTATGTTGTCATAACGGTTTGACCTATAAAGATCTTCGTAGAATATGTAGGAGCCAATATGAGCATCCAGGTTCCGCTATTGGTTATTGACCGGAGAAGTGTCTCGGTCATGTTTACATAGTTCTTGAACCCGTAGGGTCCGCACGCTTAACGTTCGATGACGATTTTATATTATATGAGTTATGTGATTTGGTGACCGAATGTTGTTCGGAGTCCCGGATGAGATCACTGACATGAAGAGGAGTCTCAAAATGGTCGAGAGGTAAATATTGATATATAGGACGATAGTATTCGGACACCGGAAGTGTTTCGGAGGGTATCAGGTACATATCAGGTCACCGGAAGGGGTTCCGGGCAATCCCGACAAAGATATGGGCCTTATGGGCCAAGAGAGGGACATACCAGCCCATAAGGGGCTGGTGCGCCCCATATAGGCCGAACTAGGAGGAGAAGGAAAGAGGGAAGGTAGAAAGGAAGGGGAGGATTCGGCCTCCCCCTTCCTTCCCTCCCCGCTCTCTTTCCTTTCCCCTCCGGTTAATAATGAAGGGGGGCCGTATTAGGGAGGAACCCCAAGTAGGATTTGGCCTACTTGGGGCGCCCCTTGGCTGCCTCTCCTCCCCTCAAACCTATATATATATGCGGGGGGTGGGGGCGCCGCTAGAACACACAACAACATCTGTTAGCCATGTGCGGCGCCCCCTGCATAGATTACACCCTCGGTCATATTAGCGCAGTGCTTAGGTGAAGCCCTGCGCGGATCACTTCACCATCATCGTCCCCACGCTGTCGTGCTGACGGAACTCATCTACTTCCTCAACACTTTGCTGGATCAAGAGTTCGTGGGTCATCATCGAGCTGAACGTGTGCAGAACTCGGAGGTGCCGGACGTTCGGTACTTGATCGGTCGGAACGAGAAGAAGTTCGACTACATCAACCGCGTTGTCAAACGCTTCCGCTTTCGGTCTACAAGGGTACGTAGACACACTCTCCCCCACCCGTTTCTATGCATCTCCAAGATAGATCTTGCATGAGCGTAGGAAATTTTAGGAAATTGCATGCTACGTTTCCCAATAGTGGTATCCGAGCCAGGTCTATGCATAGATGATATGCACGAGTAGAACACAAAGAGTTGTGGGCGGTGATCATCATACTGCTTACCACCCATGTCTTATTTTGATTCGGCGGTATTGTTGGATGAAGCGGCATGGACCAACCTTACATGGCTACGTTCATGAGACAGGTTCCACCGACAAACATGCAACTAGTATTGCATAAAGGTGGCTGGCGGGTGTCTGTTTCTCCAATTTTAGTTGAATCGAATTTGACTGCGGCCGGTCCTTGTTGAAGGTTAAAACAACAAACTTAATAAATCACCGTTGTGGTTTTGATGTGTAGGTAATAATGGTTCTTGTTAGAAGCCCGTAGCTGCCACGTAAAACTTGCAACAATAAAGTAGAGGACGTCTAACTTGTTTTTACAGGGCATGTTGTAATGTGATATGGTAAAGACATGATGTGATATTCGTTATTGTATGAGATGATCATGTTTTGTAAAAGTTACTCGCAACTGGCAGGAGCCTTACGGTTGTCACTTTATTGTATGAAATGCAAACGCCATATAATTGCGTTACTCTATCACTATGCGTTAGCGATAGTTGTAGAAGCAATAGTTGGCGAGACGACCACGACGCTACGATGGAGATCAAGGTGTCAAGCTAGTGATGATGGAGATCATGATGATGCTTTGGAGATGGAGATCAAAAACACAAGATGATGATGGCCATATCATGTCACATATTTTGATTGCATGTGATGTTTATCTTTTATGCATCTTATTTTGCTTAGTACGGCGGTAGCATTATAAGATGACCCCTCACTAAAATTTCAAGGTATAAGTGTTCTCCCCAAGTATGCACCGTTCCGATAGTTCGTCGTGTTGAGACACCACGTGACGATCGGGTGTGATAGACTCTGCGTTCACATACACTGGGTGCAAGACAGTTTTGCACATGCGGAATACTCAGGTTAAACTTGACAAGCCTGACATGTACATACATGGCCTCGGAACACTAGAGACTGAAAGGTCGAACGTGAATCATATAGTAGATATAATTAACCTAGAGATGTTCACCATTGATGAGTACTCCATCTCACGTGATGATCGGACATGGTTTAGTTGATTTGGATCACGTATCATTTAGATGACTTGAGGGATGTCTATCTAAGTGGGAGTTCTTGAGTAATATGATTATTGAACTTAATTTATCATGAACTTAGTCCTGATAGTTTTTGCATATCTATGTTATAGATCAATGGCCCATGCTACCATTCCCTTGAATTTTAATGCGTTCCTAGAGAAAGCTAATTTGAAAGATGATGGTAGCAACTACACGAACTGGGTCCGTAACTTGAGGATTATCCTCATTGCTGCAGAGAAGAATTATGTCATTGATGCACCGCTAGGTGAAAGGCCTGCTGCAGGAGTAGATGTTGATGTTATGAACGTCTGGCAAGTTCGATCTGATGACTACTCGATAGTTCAGTGTGCCATGATTTATGGCTTAGAATCGTGACTTCAAAGATGTTTTGAACATCATGGACCATATGAGATGTTCCAGGTGTTGAAGTTAATATTTCAAGCAAATGCCCAAGTTGAGAGATAGGAAGTCTCCAACAAGTTCTATAGCTGCAAGATGGAGGAGAACGGTTCTGTCAATGAACACATAATCAAAATGTCTAGGTATCATAATCATTTGACTCAGCTAGGAGTTAATCTTCCAGTTGATAGTGTTATTGACAAAGTTCTTCAATCACTACCACCAAGCTACAAAGGCTTCACGATGAACTATAACATGCAAGTGATGGATAAGACTATTCCTGAGCTCTTCGCTATGCTCATAGTTGCGGAGGTAGAAATCAAGAAGGAGCATCAAGTGTTGATGGTTAACAAGACCACTAGTTTCAAGAGGAAGGGCAAGGGAAAGAAGGGGAACTTCAAGAAGAATAGCAAGCAAGTTACCACTCCCGAGAAGAAGCCCAAGTCTGGACCCAAGCCTGAAACTGAGTGCTTCTACTTCAAAGGGACTGGTCACTCGAAGCAGGATTGCCCCAAGTATTTGGCGGATAAGAAGGATGGCAAAGTGAACAAAGGTATATTTGATATACATGTTATTGATGTGTACCTTACTAATGCTCATAGTAGCGCCTGGGTATTTCATACTGGTTCGGTTGCTCATATTTGTAACTCGAAACAGGGGCTACGAATTAAACAAAGATTGGCTAAGGATGTGGTGACAATGCACGTCGGGAATGGTTCCAAGGTCGATGTGATCGCCATCAACATGCTACCTCTACATCTAGCTTCGGGATTAGTTTTAGACCTGAATAATTGTTATTTGGTGCCAACATTGAGCACGAACATTAAATCTGGATCTTGTTTGATGCAAGACGGTTATTCATTTAAATCAGAGAATAATGGTTGTTCTATATATATGAGTAATATCTTTTATGATCATGCACCCTTGAAGAGTGGTCTATTTTTATTGAATCTCGATTGTGGTGATACACATATTCATAATATTGATGCCAAAAGATGCAAAGTTGATAATGATAGTGCAACATATTTGTGGCACTGCCGTTTAGGTCATACTGATGTAAAGCGCATGAATAAACTCCATGCAGATGGGCTTTTGGAGTCACTTGATTATGAATCATTTGATACTTGCGAACCAGGCCTCATGGGCAAGATGACTAAAACTCCGTTCTACGGAATAATGGAGCAAACTACTGACTTATTGGAAACAATATATACCGATGTATGTGGTCCGATGAGTGTTGAGGCTCGTGGCGGGTATCATTATTTTCTGACCTTCACATATTATTTGAGCAGATATGTCTATATCTACTTAATGAAACACAAGTCTAAAACATTTGAAAAGTTCAATGAATTTCAGAGTGAAGTGGAGAATCATCGTAACAAGAAAATAAAGTTTCTACGACCTGATCGCGGAGGCAAATATTTGAGTTACGAGTTTGGCCTTCATTTAAAACAATGTGGAATAGTTTCACAAGTCACGCCACCTGGAACACCACAGTGTAATGGTGTGTGTAACATCCAAAAATTCTAAATTTTGGAATGTTATAAACAAATAGATAGATTTGATTGATTGTCTGAAAGTGAGTGAAATTCGAAACTTTTTGAAAATTAAATGAGAGGGAATAAAAGGACTTTCCCAAACTTTCACCTTTTTTCTTTTGATCCCCGAGAATTCAAATTCTTTTCATCACAAAACCCTGGAGAGAAGATGACATGACTTCTTCCATTTATTTAAATGACATGGGGTGTTGAAAATATTTGAATTTCATTTGGAAAATATTTCCAATTCTGAAACTTGATGCAACTCAATGATTTTCACAAGAGGAGATAAAATGACTTCTTCAAATTATATGAAATATGAGTTGGGAGTTTCAAAGGATCAAATTCAAAGTCTTTTTGAATTTATTTTCAATTTGGAGTTGTTTGAGTTTTATTCAAATTATTTTTCTCCAAAATCAAAGTACATGGAAATTAGGGTAACATGATTCCCTACAACAGAAAATTGGAGAGAAATAAATTTGAAATCATTTTGATATTTTTAAAATGATTTTTATTGGATTTTATTAGACCAGTAGCACTCTTTGAATTATCTGAATTTGTGTGAAATTTATTTAATGCTAGGAAAATGTTCATCCTGTAGAAAATCTTTTTCTAAAATTTTTGATATATAATATGCCTATATAAAGTTTTATTTTATTTTATTTTCGTTTTTCAGTTTATCGCATTCTGTTTAAAAAAAACTGCGCGCGCGCCTGAAACTAACTGTCGCCTACGTATGCATCATAGTACCAGCGAGCGTCCTATTTTTTTTATTTATCGTATATGGGCCAGGCCCAGCCAGCCTTTTTTTTCTTCTTAGGACGAATTTTGCACAAAAAAAAACTGCACCGCAGCGTGCGCCCGACCGGCCGAAGGCCTTTAGGCCCATCCGCCTCTTTTCTTCTCTGTTTCGTATATTTTCGTCTATGTTTAGTTCCACATTGCCTAGTCTTTGACCTCTAAACCTCTTTTCAACCAATAAATATAGACCCATAGAGCCTCCAAAAATCATCCGATTCGGGTTAAATCAATATTTTGGTTTGACTAGATTCATTTAAGAAAAATATATTTCTCCTCTCCGGCGCGACTTCTAGAAACTTTCTCTTCTCTCCAAAGTCATCTTTTGTCTGCCTTATTAAGGTATATCTCTTTGTTTTTTCTTCTTCTTATACTTTCGTAGTTTATTATTTTTTTAGACTAATACGATAAAATAATTAGATTATCAATTAATCTACGTATTTATACATTAGACCCTAGCCTGTATCTATTTTTTTTCTTCCGTAAAACAGCTTGGCCTTGATTTTTCAAATAGCCATAACTTTTTACTCGTTTGTCCAAATCCAACGAAACCAACGCCCACTTCTTCGTTATGATCCCCTCTATCCACTAATCCAACCCAAACGTGTTTTTGAAATTTTCAAATTTCGAATTTTGTTCAGATTTATATTCAAACTTCGTTTGATCATAACTTGAGTTTTGTAGCTCCGTTTTAGTTGATTCTTTTTGCAAATCGGAGCTCTTGACCTAAACATTCTGATAAGGCCAAATTCACATAATTTTGGTACTGTTAGAAATTGTTTTATGTTGCAAGAGTTATTTGCTTGGTTTTGACGTTTTCTGAATTGTCTTCTTCGTTCTTCCCGATCTTTTGAGTGATTGCTTATGTGTGGTTACTATTGCTTGCTTACGATAGATTGACCGGAGTGTGACGAGTAGAGCTATCAAGAGTTTTGAGTGCGAATCATCTTCATCAACATTGCAGGCAAGTTCACACTTTGATCATATCCCCTTTCATACCCAGTTTTTATGCATTAGTTTCACCCTCAAACATTACATGAGTAGGATTGATAACATGTGGGTATTGGGAAGTAGTTGATGAGGTAGGAACCTATTCACCTATTATTATCAAACCTTGGGAGTTACTATTACGTTATGCTTACGATGCCATGCTATGCTCGTAGACGTGGATTGGGTTTGAGAGTATTTCATGACAGATGTGAGATTGTTAATTAATGGTTCAACTTAAGGTGGCAACTTTAATACACATCTGGGTGGATTGCTAGGGGCACCCTGGGGATATACCAGTGGACTTGCCCGGACACCTGGGGAAATACCAGTGTTGTCCTAGGAGATCCCGGGGATATACCGTGTGATCATCCTACGGTCCGCCACCCAGGCTCAAAGGGATCATAAGACTATTCATACTAGAAACTTCCATGTGCAGCCACAAGCTATTATGGGCTCTAGCATAGTTGACTAAGTCGTGTGAACTCTTACAGTGGTAGACTAGCAGATGTAGGGGTTGTAGGTGGTACGGTCTACCCATCATAAGGTGCAAACGCTTCTGAAAGACTATGTCTCGGTCATCCGTCTTCTCAAACACCATGTAGTGCGAGAAACCAAATGGAGGCGATCGAGTCTTGTGGGGAAAAGTGCGCAAACCTCTGCAGAATGTATAAACTAATCATGATTAGCCGTGTCCCCGGTTATGGACATCTTGAGTTTCTGGTACTTGGATTATCCTGTTGATCTCAACATGTTACTCTAAATTATTTTGTTGGGTTTTAATGATGATGCTTAATAGGGATTGAGAATGCTGTCAACCATTCTCAATGTTCAACAACCACCATGATAGTTAAATAAAATTTATTCCTTTGCAGTAGGGAAAAATTGGCTTTACGCAAAACTATAACCATAGGGCTTTTCCACCAGCCAAATATGCATGTAGTGATAGCCACTGTTCATCATTCTCTATGGTGTGAATTTGCCAGTACATTCAATGTACTAACCCTTTGTGGCTGCAACGTCTCATGTTGCAGGATTATCTTACGACGAGTAAGTGATACGTTAGGGTTACGATTTCTACACTCAACTTTGCCGTTGGTGTTGATAGGAATCCACAACCTTGTTACTTCCGCTATTTTTGATTGAGGTAATAGTATTTACGTTATTTTATACATGTGATTTACCTCTGTTATAAATCCTCAAGTACTGTTTGTGTCAGCATACCGATCCAGGGATGACACTTAAGCATAGAGACTTGATCCATTCGGGTCGGGTCGCTACAGTGTGTCCGAATGCCATAACCATACTTTGTTAGATATGGTGCGATCTATGATGTCTCTTATCAATTTACCACTATCATTTTGGGGTTATGCATTAGAGACAACTACATTCACTTTAAATATGGAACCATCTAAATCTGTTGAGACGACAACGTATGAATTGTGGTTTAGCTAGAAACCTAAGCTGTCGTTTCTTAAATTTCGGGGTTGCGATGCTAATGTGAAAAAGCTTCAGCCTGATAAGCTCGAACCCAAATCGGAGAAGTGTGTCTTCATAGGATACCCAAAAGAAACTGTTGGGTACACCTTCTGTCATAGATCCGAAGGCAAGATCTTTGTTGTTAAGAATGGATCCTTTCTAGAGAAGGAGTTTCTCTCGAAAGAAGTGAGTGGGAGGAAAGTAGAACTTGATGACGTAATTATAATTCTCGAATTGGAAAGTAGCTCATCACAGAAAACCGTTCCAGTGATGCCCACACCAACTAGAGAGGAAGCTAATTATAATGATCATGAAACTTCAGATCAAGTTACTAGCGAACCTCGTAGGTCAACAAGAGCATGTGCCGCACTAGATTGGAATGGTAATCCTGTTCTTTTGAAGAAACAACAGCACGAGTCCATACGGCATACCCGAAACAGCGGACAATAGGAACTTATGGCCGGCTTGCCCAACACACCGGTTCGCAAACATCGTCATGAGGTGCCTCATAGCCCTACTTCCTCTCTTTCACAAGCCGGTCTTAGACGGCAACCTCTTAACTGTTCTGACTCAGCATATCAGGATACTTCTCATTCATCTAGCGACTCAAACGGCTCACAGCTCCCCACATTTGTGGTTAACCCGGCGTAAGTATTATGACTTGTTAAATAAATTATCTTGCCCTTTCGTACTTATTAGATTGAATAATCTTACTTACAGGGCCAAGGCGAAGACGGACAAGAAACAAAAAAGTACCCCTCCAGGAGTTGTCGAGGCTTCTGAATAGGAGAAACAGGCGCCAAAGAGTGTTGAAATTGAAACCCAGGAAACTAAAGATCCTGAGAGCCGGCAGGACGATCTGCCTCCTCAAACTGACTTTGTCAATCCCGACTCAACCATAGACCTTGACAACGACCCATGACCAAGCAAGACCCGCCGAGCCCTCAGCCGCTTTCTCCCATCAAACATTCAGACAAGACTCCTGTTGATGATCATCTTGAGGAGGTGACCATCACTGGATCAGCTTATCAGCCGCCCAACTTCTCTACCATATTGGCCAAGCATTCCACCAAAGGTGAAACACACCTGTCAGACAAAAATAAGCCCACCCTTGATCTTGAGAGCTGCTTGAAACTGAAAGCTGGTGAATTATATTCTGGTTATTCTAACCTGCATCACACAAGCCGCGACCTAGAGGCCAACTTGGCCAATATGATGTGGCAGAAGTATGAGGTATGAAATCGCCTTCGCTTTGAATTTCATGCCTACATACATATGCCTATCCAGCCCCCAAGTCTTAATCATATGAAAGGATCATTGAATATGCTTTAAGACTTTTCGCAAAATGTAAGCTTAGAATTTTGCAAAATAACCCATTAGAACCCTCAAGGGGCAGCTTATCATGCAAAGATGAGCCGGTTCTTCCATGTAATCCTTAAAAGTCCAGCATTATAGCCCTCTAGGGCCAGCTTATCTTTGAAAAGATGAACTGGGACTATTGTATTGAGTCTGAACTAAAAACTGCCATTTATAACCCTCAGGAGCCGGGTCATCTTCTGAAGATGTGCCGGGTCTTATTTACTTGATTCTGTTTAAAAATAACTTCGTCACACACTAGCCCCCAAGTGCTAAGTATATTGCTTGCAATATGCTTGGGACTTGAAAATATTCCTTTTCCCCATGCTGAATAATATTCCTGGTCTTGAATGCTCATTTACAGGATGCTTTAAGCATTAAGGATTCATAACTTGGCGAGTTAAGAAAACTACTAAAACACCAAGAATTCGAAACACAAAAGGCTGAGACCAAGCTGACCCTTAGCTTAGAAGAAAACGAGAAGCTCAAGGACAATTTTACAACCGAAAGAGCCGCTTTGGAAGAAGACAGGACTTCTTTATTGCAAAGGGCAAAACCGCCGAGTCTTCCTTGAAGAGCACCACTACAGAACTCTTTGGCTTAAAGCAAAGAATTTCGCAGATGACCTCTGCTATCTTTGGTAAGCGACACTTAATTTTTTAGTCTTGCAGAATCTATTTATCTTAACTCGTTTGGGACACATCTGTATGTTCGCTCAACAGGCCCCATGAGCTCCAATCTTGGCCAGGATATGGTCGTGAACCTGAAAGCCGTGTATGCCCTGGTTGAACAACTGTATCATGGCACTCAGCAGACTCTAGTGGATATATCCAATGGTAAACAACCACCCATGCTCCTCAAGGATGTGCTAGCCAAACTGTCCATAATGCCCAAGAAATTGGAAGAAATAAAATGATCATCCACCCGCTCTGGCGGCATCATCTCTCTCAGCCGCGCCAAAGCATGGCAAGTGGAATTAGATCCAGAAGAGATGGCCACCGGCTGTCCAGGCTTAAAAGAAGATGGGTGTCCTTTTGATCAGGAGGATTTTGCGAGGTGTGTAAAGGAGCTGCATCCCTTGGCATGCAAACAAGCCAAAGAAACTGATTTATCCAGGTACCAGCCAATGTACAACATGGAAAATGCCAAGGTCAAAGCACTGGCTTATGATGTCGTGGATCTCACTCCTCCAACTCGTAAGCATACTTTTGCCCCTGATGTTGATCCGTCCCCAATTATCAATGATGAATCAATATTCAAATCCTTAACCGGCATCGACTAGACGTCACCTGACATCCAGATGGGCGAAGAAGGAGAGCCGGAGCGGGATGACCTGGAGCCATCAACCCGTCGCAATGAAGAAAACTGATACCAGGCGGTTCTCCAATCAGGGCATAAACATCCTATGCTAAAAAACACTTTGTTCCAATTATGCAAGTCCATGGAGACCTTGTAGTAGGCTAGATTTGAAAACAATGACCTGTCATGCCATCGTGCATGTTAGCTTTTAACCGTTAAACCGCCAATTTGATAATTATGACCTGCCACTGTGCTTTCTCATGATATCATTGGTTATGTGGGTTAGATCAGTATTTTCATGCTTCATGCACACAAATTAGACAACATATGCCCTGGCAGTTTAAGCCAAGGCAGCTAACAAACCCCAATACAATAGTCTTTGAAATATTGTACAGGGATTAGAACAAAGGCCATCCAAGCCAAAATATTCTAGCGACTTAAAGTCTAAAGCCAGAGCGGGTTACCAAACCCCAAATTTTCATAAAATAAACGAAAGACATACTTGTAGGTTGACACCATGGTGATGCCTTGATAATTATCGGGGGGATGGACCTCGGGTAGCCTCATCCGCACCCAATGATATTTCAAGACATCGAGGCTAGTACAACTCCTCATGACGACTGACCATGCGGCCGGCTTCCAGAAGACGGCGCACCCTTAGAAGGCGGACAAGACCACACGGCCTGCTTTCAGAAGATGACACAGCCTTAGAAGGCGGCTTGGGGCGGGCCGGCTTCCAGCAGCCGCCCCTCCTCCTCCTCCTCATAGTTTGCACTAAACCACTTCGTCAAGACGGGGCATAGCTGAAGGAAATATGCCCTAGAGGTAATAATAAAGTTGTTATTTTATATTTCCTTATACATGTTCAATTTTTATTATTCATGCTAGAATTGTATTGATCGGAAACCTTAATAGATGTGTGAATACATAGACAAAACACTGAGTCCCTAGTGAGCCTCTACTTGACTAGCTCATTGAACAAAGATGGTTAAGGTTTCCTAACAATGGACATGAGTTGTAATTTGATAATGGGATCACATCATTAGGAGAATGATGTGATGGACATGACCCATCTGTTAGCTTAGCATATTGATCGTTCAGTTTTATTGCTATTGCTTTCTTCATGTCATATACATATTCCTTTGACTATGAGATTATGCAACCCCCGGACACCAGAGGAATGCCTTATGTGCTATCAAACATTACACCGTAACTGGGTGATTATGAAGATGCTCTACGGGTATCTCCGAAGGTGTTTGTTGGGTTGGCATAGATCAAGATTAGGATTTGTCACTCCTAGTATCGGAGAGGTATCTTTGGGCCCTCTCGGTAATGCACGTCATAAGAAGCCTTGCAAGCAAAGTGACTAATGATTTAGTTGCGGGATGATGTATTACAGAACAAGTAAAGAGACTTGCCGGAAACAAGATTGAACTAGCTATGAAAATACCGATGATCGAATCTTGGGGCAATTAAGATACCGATGGACAAAGGGAATAACGTATGTTTTCATAATGGTTCGACCTATAAAGATCTTCGTTGAATATGTAGGAGCCAATATAAGCATCCAAGTTCCGCTATTTGTTATTGACCAGAGAAGTGTCTCGGTCATGTTTACATAGTTTACGAACCCGTAGGGTCCGCACGCTTAACGTTCGATCACGATTTTGTATTATATGAGTTATGTGATTTGGTGACCGAATGTTGTTCGGAGTCCCGGATGAGATCACTGACATGATGAGGAGTCTCAAAATGCTCGAGAGGTAAATATTGATATGTAGGACGATACTATTCGGACACCGGAAGTGTTTTAGAGGGTATCGGGTACATATCAGGTCACTGGAAGGGGTTCCGGGCAACCCCGACAAAGATATGGGCCTTATGGGCCAAGAGAGGGACATACCAGCCCATAAGGGGCTGGTGCGCCCCCCATATAGGCCGAAATAGGAGGAGAAGGAAAGAGGGGAAGGGAGAAGGGAATGGGAGGATTCGGCCTCCCCCTTCCTTCCCTCCCCGCTCTCTTTCCTTTCCCCTCCGGTTAATAAGGAAGGGGGGCCGAATTGGGAAGGAACCCCAAGTAGGATTCGGCCTACTTGGGGAACCCCTTGGCTGCCTCTCCTCCCCTCAAACATATATATATATATATATGCGGGGGTGGGGGCGCCGCTAGAACACACAACAACATCTGTTAGCCGTGTACAGCGCCCCCCTCCACAGATTACACCCTCGGTCATGCGCGCGCAGTGCTTAGGCGAAGCCCTGCGTGGATCACTTCACCATCACCGTCACCACGCCGTCGTGCTGATGGAACTCATCTAATTCCTCGACACTTTGCTGGATCAAGAGTTCGAGGGACGTCATCGAGCTGAACATGTGCAGATCTTGGAGGTGCTGTACGTTCGGTACTTGATTAGTCGGAACGAGAAGAAGTTCGACTGCATCAACCGTGTTGTCAAACGCTTCCACTTTCGGTCTACGAGGGTACATAGACACACTCTCCCCCAACCGTTTCTATGCATCTCCTAGATAGATCTTGCATGAGCGTAGGAAATTTTCAGAAATTGCATGCTACGTTTCCCAACAGTGGTATCCGGGCCAGGTCTATGTGTAGATGATATGCACGAGTAGAACACAAAGAGTTGTGGGTAGTGATCGTCATACTTCTTACCACCAATGTCTTATTTTGATTCGGTGATATTGTTGGATGAAGCGGCCCAGACCAACCTTACATGGCTACGTTCATGAGACCGGTTCCACTGACAGACATGCAACTAGTTTTGCATAAAGGTGGCTGGCGGGTGTCTGTTTCTCCAACTTTAGTTGAATCGAATTTGACTATGGCCGGTCCTTGTTGAAGGTTAAAACAACAAACTTGATAAATCACCATTGTGGTTTTGATGCATAGGTAAGAACGGTTCTTGCTAGAAGCCCGTAGCAACCACGTAAAACTTGCAACAATAAAGTAGAGGACGTCTAACTTGTTTTTGCAGGGCATGTTGTGATGTGATATGGTCAAGACATGATGTGATATTCGTTATTGTATGAGATGATCATGTTTTGTAAAAGTTACTGGCGACCGGCAGGAGCCTTATGGTTGTCTGTTTATTGTATGAAATGCAAACACCATGTAATTGCGTTACTTTATCACTATGCGTTAGCGATAGTAGTATAAGCAATAGTTGGCGAGACGACCATGACGCTAAGATGGAGATCAAGGTGTCAAGCCAGTGACGATGGAGATCATGATGATGCTTTGGAGATGGAGATCAAAAACACAAGATGATGATGGCCATATCATGTCACATATTTTGATTGCATGTGATGTTTATCTTTTATGCATCTTAGTTTGCTTAGTACGGAGGTAGCATTATAAGATGACCCCTTACTAAAATTTCAAGGTATAAGTGTTCTCCCCAAGGATGCACCGTTGCGATAGTTCATCATGTTGAGACACCACGTGATGATCGGGTGTGATAGACTCTACGTTCACATACACTGGGTGCAAGACAGTTTTGCATATGCGGAATACTCAGGTTAAACTTGACGAGCCTGGCATGTACATACATGGCCTCGGAACACTGGAGACTGAAAGGTCGAACATGAATCATATAGTAGATATGATTAACATAGAGATGTTCACCATTGATGAGTACTCCATCTCACGTGATGATCGAACATGGTTTAGTTGATTTGGATCATGTATCATTTAGATGACTTGGGGGATGTCTATCTAAGTGGGAGTTCTTGAGTAATATGATTAATTGAACTTAATTTATCATGAAATTAGTCCTGATAGTTTTTGCATATCTATGTTATAGATCAATGGCCCATGCTACCATTCCCTTGAATTTTAATGCGTTCCTAGAGAAAGCTAAGTTGAAAGATGATGGTAGCAACTACACGGACTGGGTCCATAACTTGAGGATTATCCTCATTGCTGCACAGAAGAATTATGTCCTTGATGCACCGCTAGGTGAAAGGCTTGCTGCATGAGTAGATGCTGATGTTATGAACGTCTGGCAAGCTCGATCTGATGACTACTCGATAGTTTAGTGTGCCATGCTTTACGGCTTAGAATCAGGACTTCAAAGATGTTTTGACCATCATGGACCATATGAGATGTTCCAATAGTTGAAGTTAATATTTCAAGCAAATTCCCAAGTTGAGAGATAGAAAGTCTCCAACAAGTTCTATAGCTGCAAGATGGAGGAGAAAAGTTCTGTCAGTGAACACATACTCAAAATGTCTTGGTATCATAATCATTTGACTCAGCTGGGAGTTAATCTTCCAGTTGATAGTGTTATTGACAGAGTTCTTCAATCACTGCCACCAAGCTACAACGGCTTTGTGATGAACTATAACATGCAAGTGATGGATAAGACTATTCCCGAGCTCTTCGCTATGCTCAAAGCTGCGGAGGTAGAAATCAAGAAGGAGCATCAAGTGTTGATGGTTAACAAGACCACTAGTTTCAAGAAAAAGGGCAAGGGAAAGAAGGGGAACCTCAAGAAGAATGGCAAGCAAGTTACCACTCCCGAGAAGAAGCCCAAGTCTGGACCCAAGCCTGAAAATGAGTGCTTCTACTTCAAAGGGACTAGTCACTCGAAGCGGAATTGCCTCAAGTATTTGGCGGATAAGAAGGATGGCAAAGTGAACAAAGGTGTATTTGATATACATGTTATTGATGTGTACCTTACTGATGCTCGTAGTAGCGCCTGGGTATTTCATACTGGTTTGGTTGCTCATATTTGTAACTCGAAACAGGGGCTACGAATTAAACGAAGATTGGCTAAGGACATGGTGACAATGCACGTCGGGAATGGTTCCAAGGTCGATGTGATCGCCATCAACATGCTACCTCTACATCTAGCTTTGGGATTAGTTTTAGACCTGAATAATTGTTATTTGGTGCCAGCATTGAGCATGGACATTAAATCTGGATCTTGTTTGATGCGAGATGGTTATTCATTTAAATCGGAGAATAATGGTTGTTCTATATATATATGAGTAATATCTTTTATGATCATGCACCCTTGAAGAGTGGTCTATTTTATTGAATCTTGATTGTGGTGATACACATATTCATAATATTGATGCCAAAAGATGCAAAGTTGATAATGATAGTGCAACATATTTGTGGCATTGCCGTTTAGGTCATATTGATGTAAAGCGCATGAAGAAACTCCATGCAGATGGGCTTTTGGAGTCTCTTGATTATGAATCATTTGATACTTGCGAACCAGGCCTCATGGGCAAGATGACTAAAACTCCGTTCTCCGGAACAATGGAGCGAGCTACTGACTTATTGGAAATAATACATACCAATGTATGCGGTCCGATGAGTGTTGAGGCTCATGGCGGTCAGATGATTTGAGCATATATGGCTATATCTACTTAATGAAACACAAGTCTAAAACATTTGAAAAGTTCAATGAATTTCAGAGTGAAGTGGAGAATCATCGTAACAAGAAAATAAAGTTTCTACAACCTGATCGCAGAGGCAAATATTTGAGTTACGAATTTAGCCTCCATTTAAAACAATATGGAATAGTTTCACAAGTCACGCCACCTAGAACACCACAGTGTAATGGTGTGTCCTAACGTCATAACCATACTTTATTAGATATGGTGTGATGTATGATGTCTCTTATTGATTTACCACTATCATTTTGGGGTTATGCATTAGAGACATCTACATTCACTTTAAATAGGGCACCGTCTAAATCTGTTGAGACGGCACCGTATGAACTGTGGTTTAGCAAGAAACCTAAACTGTCGTTTCTTAAATTTCGGGGTTGCGATGCTTATGTGAAAAAGCTTCAACCTGATATGCTCGAACCCAAATCGGAGAAGTGTGTCTTCATAGGATACCCAAAAGAAACTATTGGGCACACCTTCTGTCATAGATCCGAAGGCAAGATCTTTGTTGCTAAGAATAGATCCTTTCTAGAGAAGGAGTTTCTCTCGAAAGAAGTGAGTGGGAGGAAAGTAGAACTTGATGACGTAATTGTACCTTCTCCCGAATTGGAAAGTAGCTCATCACAGAAAACCGTTCCAGTGATGCCCACACCAACTAGAGAGGAAGCTAATTATAATGAACATGAAACTTCAGATCAAGTTACTACCAAACCTCGTAGGTCAACCAGAGCATGTTCCGCACTAGAGTGGAATGGTAATCCTGTTCTTTTGAAGAAACAACAGCATGAGTCCAGATGGCATACCCAAAACAGCGGTCAAGAGGAACTTATGGCTGGCTTTCCCAACACGCCGGTTCACAAACGTCGTCATGAGGTGCCTCATAGCCCTACTTCCTTTCTTTCACGAGCCGGCCTTAGACGACAACCTCTTAACTCTTCTGACTCAGCATATCAGGATACTTCTCATTCATCTAGCGACTCAAACGGCTCACAGCTCCCCACATTTGTGGTTTACCCGGCGTAAGTATTATTACTTATTAAATAAATTATCTTGCCCTTTCATACTTATTAGATTGAATAATCTTACTTACAGGGCCAAGGCGAAGACGGACAAGAAACAGAAAACTGCCCCTTCAAGAGTTATCGAGGCTTCTGAATAGGAGAAATAGGCGCGAAAGAGTGTTTAAATTTAAATCCAGGAAACTGAAGATCCTGAGAGCCGACAGGACGATCTGCCTCCTCAAACTGACTTTGTCAATCCTGACTCAACCGTAGACCTTAACAATGACCCATGACCAATCAAGACCCACCGATCCCTCAACCACTTTCTCCCATCAAACATTCAGACAAGACTCCTGTTGATGATCATCTTGAGGAGGTGACCATCACTCGATCAGCTTATCAGCCGCCCGACTTCTCGACCATATTGGCCAAGCATTCCACCAAAGGTGAAACACACCTGTCAGACAAAATTAAGCCCACCCTTGATCTTGAGAGCTGCTTGAAACTGAACGCTAGTGAATTATATTCTGGTTATTTGAACAGGCTTCACACAAGCCACGACCTGGATGCCAACTTGGCCAATATGATGTGGCAGAAGTATGAGGTATGAAATCGCCTTCGCTTTTAATTTTATGCCTACATACATATGCCTATCCAGCCCCCAAGTCTTAATCATATGAAAGGATCATTGAATATGCTTTAAGATTTTTCGCAAAATGTAAGCTTAGACTTTTGCAAAATAACCCATTAGAACCCTCAAGGGGCAGCTTATCATGCAAAGATGAGCCAGTTCTTCCATGTAATCCTTAAAAGTCCAGCATTATAGTCCTCTAGGGCCGGCTTATCTTTGAAAAGATGAACTGGGACTATTGTATTGAGTCTGAACAAAAAACTGCCATTCATAACCCTCAGGGGCCGGGTCATCTTCTGAAGATGTGCAGGGTCTTATTTACTTGATTCTGTTTAAAAAGAACTTTGTCACACATTGGCCCCCAAGTGCTAAGTATATTTCTTGCAATATGCTTGGGACTTGAAAATATTCCTTTTCCCCATGCTGAATAATATTCCTGGTCTTCAATGCTCATTTACAGGATGCTTTAAGCATTAAGGATTTAGAACTTGGCGAGTTAAGAAAACTACTAAAACACCAAGAATTGAAAACACAAAAAGCTGAGACCAAGCTCACCCTTAGCTTGGAAGAAAACAAGAAGCTCAAGGCCAATTTTAACACCGAAAGAGTCGCTTTGGAAGAAGACATGACTTCTTTATTGCAAAGGGCAGAACTGCCGAGTCTTCCTTGAAGAGCACCACTTCAGAACTCTCCGGCTTAAAGCAAAGAATTTCGCAGATGACCTCTGCTATCTTTGGTAAGGTAACTTAATTTTTTAGTCTTGCAGAATCTATTTATCTTGACTCATTTGGGACTTATCTGTATGTTTGCTCAACAGGCCTCAGGAGCTCCAATATTGGCCAGGATATGGTCGTGAAGCTGAAAGCCATGTATGCCCTGGTTGAACAACTGTATCATGGCACTCAGCAGACTCTAGCGGCTATATCCAATGGTAAATAGCCACCCACGCTCCTCAAGGATGTGCTAGCCAAACTGTCCATAATGCCCAAGAAATTGGCTGAAATAAAACGATCATTCACCCGCTCTGGCGGCATCACCGCTCTCAGCCGCGCCAAAGCATGGCAAGCGGAATTAGATCCAGAAGAGATGGCCACCGGCTGTCCAGGCTTAAAAGAAGATGGGTCTCCTTTTGATCAGGCGGATTTTGCGAGGTGTGTAAAGGAGCTGCGTCCCTTGGCATGCAAACTAGCCGAAGAAACTGATTTATCCAGGTACCAGCCGGCGTAAAACATGGAAAATGCCAAGCTCAAAGCGTTGGCTTATGATGTCGTGGATCTCACTCCTCCAACTCGTAAGCATACTTTTGCCCCTGATGTTGATCCGTCCCCAATTATCAATGATGAATCAATATTCAAAGCCTTAACCGGCATCGACTGGACGTCACCTGACATCCAGATGGGCGAAGAAGGAGAGCCGGAGCGGGATGACCCAGAGCCATCAACCCGTCGCAAGGAAGACAACTGATACTAGGCGGCTCTCCAATCAGGGCATAAACATCCTATGCTAAAAAACACTTTGTTCCAATTATGAAAGTCCATGGCGACCTTGTAATAGGCTATATTTGAAAACAATGATATGTCATGCCATCGTGCATGTTAGCTTTTAACCGTTAAACCGCCAATTTGATAATTATGACCCGCCACTGTGCTTTCTCATAATATCATTGGTTATGTGGGTTAGATCAATATTTTCATGTTTCATGCACACAAATTAAACAACATATGCCCTGGCAGTTTAAGCCAAGGCGGGTAACAAACCCCAATATAATAGTCTTTGAAATATTTTATAGAGACTAGAACAAAGGCCATCCAAGCCAAAATATTCTAGCGACTTAAAGTCTAAAGCCAGAGCGGGTTACTGAACCCCAAATTTTCATACAATTATCGAAAGACATACCTGTAGATTGACACCATGGTGATGCATTGATAATTTCCGGGGGGATGGACCCCGGGTAGCCTCATCCGCACCCAATGATATTTCAAGACATCGAGGCTAGTACAACTCCTCATGACGACTGACCATGCGGCCGGCTTCCAGAAGACGGCACACCCTTAGAAGGCGGACAAGACCACGCGGCCTGCTTTCAGAAGATGAGACAACCTTAGAAGGCGGCTTGGGGGCGGGCCGGCTTCCAGCAGCCGACCCCTCCTCCTCCTCCTCCTCCTCATAGTTTGCACTAACCCACTACGACAAGACGGGGCATAGCTGAAGGAAATATGCCCTAGAGGCAATAATAAAGTTGTTATTTTATATTTCCTTATACATGATAAATTTTTATTATTCATGCTAAAATTTTATTGACCGGAAACCTTAATACATGTGTGAATACATAGACAAAACACTGAGTCCCTAGTGAGCCTCTACTTGACTAGCTCATTGATCAAAGATGGTTAAGGTTTCCTGACCATGGACATGAGTTGTCATTTGATAACGGGATCACATCATTAGGAGAATGATGTGATGGACATGACCCATATGTTAGCTTAGCATATTGATCGTTCAGTTTTATTGCTATTGCTTTCTTCATATCATATACATATTCCTTTGACTATGAGATTATGCAACTCCCAGACACCAAAGGAATGCCTTGTGTGCTATCAAATGTCACAACGTAACTGGGTGATTATAAATATGCTCTATAGGTATCTCCGAAGGTATTTGTTGGGTTGGCATAGATCGATATTACGATTTGTCACTCCGAGTATTCGAAGGCAAGATCTTTGTTGCTAAGAATGGATCCTTTCTAGAGAAGGAGTTTCTCTCAAAATAAGTGAGTGGGAGGAAAGTAGAACTTGATGACGTAATTGTACCTTCTCCCGAACTGGAAAGTAGCTCTTCACAGAAAATCGTTCCAGTGATGCCCACACCAACTAGAGAGGAAGCTAATTATAATGATCATGAAACTTCAGATCAAGTTACTACCGAACCTCGTAGGTCAACCAGAGCATGTTCTGCACTACAGTGGAATGGTAATCCTGTTTTGGAAGTCATGTTATTAGACCATGACGAACCTACGAACTATGAAGAAGTGATGATGAGCCCAAATTTCGATAAATGGATTGAGGCCATGAAATCTGAGATAGGATCCATGTATGAGAACGAAGTGTGGACTTTGGTTGACTTGCCCGATGATCGGCGAGCCATAGAGAATAAATGGATCTTCAAGAACAAGACTGACATTGTTGGTAATAATACTGTCTACAAAGCTCGACTTGTCGCAAAAGGTTTTTGACAAGTTCAAGGAGTTGACTACGATGAGACCTTCTCACCCATAGTGATGCTTAAGTCTGTCCGAATCATGTTAGCAGTTGCCGCATCTTATGATTATGAAATCTGGCAAATGGACGTCAAAACTGCATTCCTTAATGGATTTCTTAAAGAAGAGTTGTATATGATGCAACCATAAGGTTTTGTCGATCCTAAAGGTGCTGACAAAGTGTGCAAGCTCGAGCGATCCATCTATGGACTGGTGCAAGCATCTCGGAGTTGGAATATACTGTTTGATGAGGTGATCAAAGCATATGGTTTTATACAGACTTGCGGAGAAGCCTGTATTTACTAGAAAGTGAGTGGGAGCTCTGTAGCATTTCTAATATTATATGTGGATGACATATTGTTGATTGGAAATGATATAGAATTTCTGGATAGCATAAAAGGATACTTGAATAAAAGTTTTTCAATAAAATACCTCAGTGAAGCTGCTTATATATTGGGCATCAAGATCTATAGAGATAGATCAAGACGCTTAATTGGACTTTCACAAAGAACATACCTTGATTAAGTTTTGAAGAAGTTCAAAATGGATCAATCAAAGAAAGGGTTCTTGCCCGTGTTACAAGGTGTGAAGTTGAGTTAGACTCAATGCCCTACCACTGCAGAAGGTAGAGAGAAAATGAAAGCCATTACCTATGCCTAAGCCATAGGTTCTATCATGTATGCTATGTTGTGTACCAGACCTGATGTATGCCTTTCTATAAGTTTAGCAGGGTGGTACCAAAGTAATCTAGGAGTGGATCACTGGACGGCGGTCAAGAACATCCTGAAGTACCTGAAAATGACTAAGGATATGTTTCTCGTTTATGGAGGTGGCAAAGAGGTCGTCGTAAATGGTTATGTCGATGCTAGCTTTGACACTGATCCAGATGACTCTAAGTCACAAAACCTGATACGTATTTATATTGAATGGTGGAGCTGTCAGTTGGTGCAGTTCCAAGCAGAGCGTCATGGTGGGATCTACGTGTGAAGCGGAGTACATAGCTGCTTCATAAGCAACAAATGAAGGAGTCGTGATGAAGGAGTTCATATCCAATCTGGGTGTAGTACCTAGTGCATCGGGTCCAATGAAAATCTTTTGTGACAATACTGGAGCAATTGCCTTAGCGAAGTAATCCAGATTTCACAAAAGAACAAAACACATCAAGAGATGCTTCAAATCCATCTGTGATCAAGTCAAGGAAGGAGACATAGATATTTGCTAAATACATACAGATCTAAATGTTGCAGACCCATTGACTAAGCCTCTTCCACGAGGAAAACATGATCAACACCAAGACTCCATGGGTGTTAGAATCATTACAATGTAATCTAGATTATTGACTCTAGTGCAAGTGGGAGATTGAAGTAAATATGCCCTAGAAGCAATAATAAAGTTGTTATTTTATATTTCCTTATTCATGGTAAATGTTTATTATTCATGCTAGAATTGTATTGACCAGAAACCTTAATACATATGTGTGAATACATAGACAAAACACTAAGTCCCTAGTGAGCCTCTACTTTACTAGCTCGTTGATCAAAGATGGTTAAGGTTTCCTAACCTTGGACATGAGTTGTCATTTGATAACGGGATCACATCATTAGGAGAATGATGTGATGGACATGACCCATCCGTTAGCTTAGCATATTGATCGTTCAATTTTATTGCTATTGCTTTCTTAATGTCATATACATATTCCTTTGGCTATGAGATTATGCAACTCCCGAACACCGGAGGAATGCCTTGTGTGTTATCAAATGTCCCAACATAACTGGGTGATTATAAAGATGCTCTACAGGTATCTCCAAAGGTGTTTGTTGAGTTGGCATAGATCGAGATTGGGATTTGTCACTCCGAGTATCGGAGAGAGGTATCTCTGGGCCCTCTCGGTAATGCACATCATAAGATGCCTTGCAAGCAAAGTGACTAATGAGTTAGTTGCGGGATGGTGTATTACAGAATGAGTAAAGAGACTTCCCGGTAACGAGATTGAACTAGGTATGAAGATACCGACGATTGAATCTCGGGCAAGTAACATACCGATGGACAAAGGGAATAACGTATTGTTGTCATAACGGTTCGACCGATAAAGATGTTCATATAATATGTAGGAACCAATATGAGCACCCATGTTCCGCTACTGGTTATTGACCGGAGAAGTGTCTCGATCATGTCTACATAGTTCTCGAACCCATAGAATTCGCACACTTAACGTTCGATGACGATTTTGTATTATATGAGTTATGTGATTTGGTGACCGAATGTTGTTCGGAGTCCCGGATGAGATCACGGACATCACAAGGAGTCTCGAAATGGTTGAGAGATAAATATTGATATATAGGATAATAGTATTCGAACAACGGAAGTGTTCGGAGGGTATCAGGTACATATTAGGTCACCGAAAGGGGTTCCGGGCAGCCCCAGCAAAGATATGGGCCTTATGGGCCAAGAGAGGGATAGACCATCCCACAAGGGGCTGGTGCGCCCCCATATAGGCTGAAATAGTAGGAGCAGGAAAGAGGGGATGGGAGAAGGAAAGGGGAGGATTCGACCTCCCCCTTCCCCCCTCTCTTTCCTTTCCCCTCCGATTAATAAGTAACCGGGGGGCGGGGGGCGAATTGGGGAGGAACCCCAAGTAGGATTCAGCCTACTTGGGGTGCTCCCTTGGCTACCTCTCCTCGCCTCCAACTGGGCTATTCTCTTACGCGTAACAGAATATTATTCTGTTACCCTTCTTGAACCGACGTGGTGTACAGGTTGGACTGATGTGGTTTTCTACTTGAACCGATCTTCCTGCGTGTACGATGGGCGGAAACAGGGGATGCAACGTGGATCTTCCGGGCGTTCTCCGGCGCGATGCTGCGGGCCATTCGTTGCTAGAGGAGACATGTAAGGGGTTTCGCATGTGCGCGCGCTCACTTGGTCATGTTTTGCGATCTGTAGTCACCGGAGGTGACGGCGTGGGCATTTGGAGGCGGACATGTTTTGGGCATTGCTTTTTACCGTGGTGTTCATAGGCCTCAATTTACGTCTTGTTTGTTGTTTTGGATGTGAGAATGATCTGTGGGTGAGAGTTTTTCGATATTATTTGACTGTAATTTCTGATTAGAAGTTTTGGTATTCTTGGTTGTTGGCCATCGCCGCCATGGAAATATGTTCTTCTTTTTCTGATGTTTTATTTTTGAATTGGCGTTGCAGGGAGATAGTTGAGGATTGCCTGATTAGATTTTTGTTGTCAACTTTGCTTCTTGAGTTGTTTCGACCCCGGATTCCCATGTGATTTGGTCGTTGGTGGAGGTGGTGTTTGGTGACTGACTGTAGCCTACGATTTCTTGTAATCTGGTCAAATTGCGTAATTAAGTTGTGTGTTTTTTAGTGTTGTTTTGAATTACTGTCGTATGTGTAGTTGGACTGCTCCATGTCAAAGCTTGTATTACTGTGCGTTGACATCGGAGCAAGTATTTTGTACTGGCTGCCTACCCCATATCCTCTACACTTTGAGTATAAAGCCCGAGCCCTCTGTCACTTTCGTTCCACCAGCTGCAACCAAAAGAAAAGCCAGATGGATCCTGAGCTGGGAGAGGTCACAGAGGAGGAGGGGGAAGCCGTCGATGTGAGGGCTGCAGCAACAGAGCAGAGGAGGAGGAGGAGGAGGCGCAGGCACAGGCAGATGGCACGACGTGCTGCCGAGGAGGAAGTGGACGCAGAGTTCAACAGACGCCTTGCGCGCGAGGTGATGGATACTTGCAACTCCAATGAACTGGAGCTTCTTTTTCCAGAGGGCAGGGGAAGGAACCATGTTCAGATCATCAGTTGGGCTAGGGTGAGAGCAGCCATGGCTCCACATCCATCCACCAGGGCTAAATGGCATCGTTTCTTTGATCGTTATGACTGAAGTAGTGAATGTTATGTTTTTAAGATTTGTGTTGTGAGGGAGCAGATGTTTGAATGAATAAATGAATTCAACTGTCTCCCTCTGAATGTGTTGTTTTATCTGCATATGTTTTGACATGTGCAGTTTTTGAACTGCTGTTTTATCTTAAGTTGAACTGATTTGTGGTCAAAAGTTGTATGGCTTGTATAATAATTATTTTCTACCAGCTGGCTGCCCACCTGCCCATTTATTATTTTTATAATCTGCGAGTCTCCCTGGCTATAAATTCCATCCATCTATGTGTGGTGTGTGGCTCAGTCACCCCATCCTTTTTCTTCCTTCTTCCAGAGTCAGATCTAGGTTCCTCTCTCTTATCTCTGTTGTTTTCTTCCCTGTTCTTGTGTTTTCCATGGAGGACTGTTCATGCAGATGCCTGGTAAAGATGGCGCGCATAGCTGAAGGCTGTGTGTACGAATCTGGTTTGGAGCTCACCCAGACTCAGCGCCATGGGCAACTTTCTTGTCTGCTGTACTGCAACCATGGGTTTCGTGCGCCATATGTTTGTCGCCTGATGGTTGGTGACTTGAAGGAATCATGGGTATGTGTTTCTATTCGTTTCATTTTCTACTTTTTTGTAGGTCTCTTTTTGAATCCCATGGACTGGATCTGTAGTTTAGTGTTATGAATAGTTTGTCTATATTTTTTTATTTGGTTTTGTCAGGATTTAACAGTAGGGATTTCTGTTTGTATTTGTTCATTAGTAAACAGTTTTTGATCCATTCTTGTATAATCCTTGATCTGTTTTTTGTCAGATGTTTTTACTTTAGTTGTGTTGATATGTATATTTCTTCAGTTTAGTCAGTTGACATGACTAGTCCGTTATGTGTTATTGTTTTGGTTCAGATTTTTTTCTTTTCAGTTTGTTATGCAAACCGTTCATATATTTGTGTAAAAAATCAGTTATGTTAGATGTTCACTTAAGTTCTGTACTCCCATGCCCATTTGCACAAAATGTCACCCATGATCAGGATTGTTGCTCCTAGTTCCAGTGTTCTGAAGATGGAGACTTCAGAAAAAAATGGGTATCAGTTGATGAAAGTTGCCTACCAGATCGACTTTGATGGTTACATCAACCTAACTACTGGGTGGAAGGAGTTTGTGGCAGAGTGTGGATTTGAGGATGGTGATGTGGTTATGGTTATGTTCTCCAGGGAAGATGACTCTCTGACATTCAGAATTTATGTGCTGTAGGTTTAAATGTGGCAAATGATGCCAGTTTGTGAGATTTGTGTGTGGTTGATTATGTTACAGTATTTTTTTCTTTAAAACTTCTGCATGTGAGATGGTTGAATTCTATTGTATTATCAGATGGTTTGGAACAACTTATGTAATGCTTTTCCTATCTGTTTTGCTCAAGTATAACTGCTTTATTTATATATTCTTTATATTAGTACTGGAACAATTCTATAGTTGAACTGATGGGCATCCTTTGTTTTGACTCGTATATTTTCATGTACATAGCTCGTAGAAGGAACTATATGCTGATGATGTTTGTAGAACCCCTTTTTTGGGTTCGAGATTGCTGAACTTACATTCTGTTAATGATAGTACTGAACTATTTTAGGTTGTCAATTACCAATCAAATTTGTTTGTTGTATAACATTTTTTTTCTTACTTTTTAGATGAATTTTGGATCACATTTTTTTACAGTTAAATAATGATATTTCTAGTATTTTTTACAATTAAAAGATTTTTATCTTTGCTGCAAAGTATTTTTTTACTTGAACCTTATGAATTGTAGTAGTTGAACTTTTTATAATTTTGCTTCTGAAATTTTTATTTACAATTTTCTACGTTTAATTTTCCAAAAAATATATGTATTTCTATTTTTTTTAGTTCTTACAATCAATATGTGTTTGAACTTTTTACATTATTTGTTTTTGAACTTATTTCTTTTGAGTTTTTTTTAAATATCTGCATTTTTTTGTTGTGTGTGATCGGCTGGAATTTTGTAATGGGGCGAAGTACTGTGTTGGGCCATCTGGCTGAGTCGTTGTTTTCGGCCCAGATAGCTCGTCCGCGCGGCTGTGCAGCGCGGCGTGCGCGTGCGCTATGGGTTTAGTCCCACCTCGCTAGTCGAGGGGGCTCTAGACCTGTTTATAAGCGCAGCCGAGGCTCACCAATCGAACTCCTCTGAAAACTTACCAGAGCGCTTATGCATGGCGCTCTCTCTCTCTCTTGACCTGTGGGCCCTGATCGTTGGGCCCTGCGTTGTGCGGACTACTAGGGATTCGCCTATGGGCTCGAGTTCAAGTATCTAGCAGCGTCAGGGCCTGCGCCTGTCCTTGGGTGGTTAATTTTTTCTTTTTTTGTTGTTGTTTGAATCTAGTACTTGACTCCACCAGTAACTTGGACTGATACTTTATGATCCTTGGGCGTCAATTTTTTTCTTTTTATTGTTGTTTTTGTTTGAATCTAGTACTTGACTCCACCAGTAACTTGGATTGATACTTTTTTGTTCTAGTTCTTGTGAGTTTTGTTCTAGGAACGAGCCGTAACATGACTTGCCCTCGCACCGAACCGCACCAAAGGGCATAGTTGTACTGACACATCTTCCTTGTATGGACTTGCCCCCATTTATCTATCTTTTAGGGTGTGTGTGGGTGCGTGTGGGGGGGAACAGAATAACCGCACTGCCCCTCGGTGCATAGTTGTACTGACATATCTCCCTTGTATGGACTTGCCCCATTATCTATCTTTTAGGGGGTGTGTGGGTGCATGTGGGGGGAAACAGAATAATCGCACTGCCCCTCGGTGCATAGTTGTACTGACACATCTTCCTTGTATGGAATTGCCCCCATTATCTATCTTAGGGGTGTGTGGGTGCGTGTGGGGGGGGGGAACAGAATAACCGCACTACGCCTGTCAAACGAGCGCACTGCCGCGTTAGCGCGAGGCTGAGCCGGGGGGGAGGGGGGGTCGGGACCCCCCTCCCCCATCCCGGCGAGGCCGAGCCAGGAACGAGCCTTAGCAGGCGACGACGCAGCGTGCCGTGGCATCGCATGCGGAGGCGAGTCCGTAACAGGACTTGCCCCCATTATCTTAGGGGTGTGTGGGTGCGTGGGGGGGGGGAGGGGAAACAGAATAACCGTACTGCCCCTCGGTGCATAGTTGTACTGACACATCTTCCTTGTATGGACTTGCCCCCATTATCTATCTTTTAGGGGGTGTGTGGGTGTGTGGGTGGGGGGGGGACAGAATAACTGCACTGCCCCTCGGTGCATAGTTGTACTGACACATCTTCCTTGTATGGACTTGCCCCCATTATCTATCTTAGGGGTGTGTGGGTGCGTGTGGGGAGGGGGGACAGAATAACCGCACTGCCCCTCGGTGCATAGTTGTACTGACACATCTTCCTTGTATGGACTTGCCCCCATTATCTATCTTAGGGGTGTGTGGGTGCGTGTGGGGGGGGACAGAATAACCGCACTGCGCCTGTCAAACAAGCGCACTGCCGCGTTAGCGCGAGGCCGAGCCAGGGGGGTCGGGACCCCCTTCCCCATCCCGGTGAGGCTGAGCCAGGAACGAGCCGCAGCAGGCGATGATGCGGCGTGCCGCGGCGTCGCATGCAGAGGCGAGTCCGTAACATGACTTGCCACCATTATCTATCTTAGGGGTGTGTGGGTGCGTGTGGGGGGGGAGGGGAAACAGAATAACCGCACTGCCACACGGTGCATAGTTGTACTGACGCATCTTCCTTGTATGGACTTGCCCCCATTATCTATGTTTTAGGGGGTGTGTGGGTGCGTGTGTGTGGGGGGGACAGAATAACCTCACTGCGCCTGTCAAACGAGCGCACTTCCGCGTTAGCGCGAGGCCGAGCCAGGGGGGAGGGGGTCGGGACCCCCCCGCCCCATCCTGGCGAGGCCGAGCCAGGAATGAGCCGTAGCAGGCGACGACGCAGCGTGCCGCGGCGTCGCATGCGGAGGCGAGTCCGTAACATGACTTGCCCCCGCACCGTATCGCACCGAGGGGCATAGTTGTACTGACACATCATCCTTGTATGGAATTGCTCCCGCATCGCACCGCACCGAGGGGCATAGTAGTACTGACACATCTTCGTAACATGACTTGTTCCCCGCACCGCACCGCACCAAGGGGCATAGTAGTACATGATTTCCCCCCATATCTTATCTTTATTTTTTGGTGAAAAACCAGCACCGTTATGAATTATTATTTCATTTGTACTTTTTGATAATTTTTATTGTACTGTTGTGAGTTATTATTTGTGCTTTAGCTATTTGTTTTCTCCCTCTATATTAATTTTTTGTTGTATTTATTTTTTATTGTATTTAATTTTTGCTATTATCTTTGGTAACTGCCCAGAGATAGTGGGCTTCGCCACGGTTCTGGGCTTTAGCCCATCGGTTTTCTCCCACTCACCTTTTAACCTCCGCTCTCCCCCGTTCCGCTCCGCTCCCCTCTCCAAATTGATTCTTTCTTCGTTCCCCTCTTCTGGCGAGAAGTTGCTTCTCCTGTTTCGCCGCGGGAGCGTCGGCCGGCGGGTTGAACCCCAGGGGTGGAGGTCTGGGTGCTCTGTTTGCTCCTTTTGGTCTGCGATTGACTTCCCTTGCGTCCTCTTATGTATAGATTTTCCCTCTATTTCTTAGCTCTTGCTCTCTTGCTGTTTCAGGCTGGATTCGCTAGGGTTCCTTTGCTCTTGAACGAGCGGTTGGCGACAGTGATACTCGATTCCGTGGCGGATTTTGTGTTTTCTTGTAAGAGATTTGCTTTGTATGGCGTGCTTTGTTTCTGAAATAGGTCAGAGCCCTAATTTTTGTTCATGTGTCTTGCAGATCTGGTTCAGCAGATTTTAGGTCTGCAGATCTCAATGGGTACATCATCCAGTCCAGGCAAGTTGAATGCAGGTGATTTTCCCTGTAATTTGGATGATGTTTTAACAGATCTTGTTTTTAGGTTGTATAGGTGTGGTCGTATCGACTTTATAAGTTGTATGTATTTTGATAGCTGTTAAATTTGTCCTGGATTGTGTGGTGTGTATAGTTTTGGCGGTTGATGTGACCTGCAGACATGTTGTAGTACATATCACCATCTGTAGTTTGAACTGTTGTCCTGGCATTTGAATAGGTTGTAGTAGTCAGTGAAGAACTGGTATGATGTTGAAAGAGTTTACATCTGAAGTTTGTTGCGCTAGTGGTGGGTTCATATTGTTTTATTGGGTGCACTTATAGTGTTCATATAGTTGAACTGATTGCTTGTTCATGTACTTTTTTGCTAATTATGATGTTGTTGCAGATGTTGGAGTGCCGGTGCCTCCTGATTCTAAAAAATCAGAACGCTTTCAAGATCTTGTGAATGTTATTTTTGAGACACCAAATCCGCTAGAAGAACTTGCGGATGTTGCTGGTGTTTCCCTTATATTTGCTCTTTTTTATCAGCCTTGAATACATAAATATGCTTAGCTACATCAGTTGTTCCTTTTGTTTGTGTCTGATGCTATGCGCTTTATTTATCTTGTCTCTGCAATGTTAATTTTGTTTTGATTTTATACGTGCGTGCTTATGTTTGTTGGTTTATGCAGTTAATGACAGCCATGGTGCTGCTGAGGACATTGCTGATGTTGTCAAAGATATTAATGATGGAATGTATTCTCTTAACGTTGATGATGTTGATGGCAGCTTGCAGTTGTCTGTTACTCAGTCATAGGGTGTTGATGGCACTGAGCCTGTTACTCAGGCTGAGGATGTTCCTATGCAGTTAAAGCTCGAGGATGAAAGGATAAGAAAGAAGAAGTGTGATTTCCAGAGGAGAAAGGAGTTGGAACAACGTCAAATGGCTTCCTGTATTCAACGAAGTGATCGGGATGTTGCTCAAGCTCCTGAAGGTGTAGGTGATGAAGGTGGTGACGCGGCCTTTTCAACTGTTGATGTTGGATCTCATGGAAGTGACATGCCTGTGAAGACAAACCTGATGCAAACTCGTTTGATGCAAGTGTTTACTCGTGATGCAGTTACTGAGAAGAAAGCTGTTTTGAAGAGGAAGATGTCAGATCGAAATGCTGATGGCACACAGAGGCATAGCCCACGTGTGAAAGCTGGTTCCCAACCTGGTAATAGCAAAGCTGATGGGGATAGTGTTGCTGTGAAGATTGGTCCAAGCAAACTTGGTGGCTCCCCTGTTCATCGTAGTCCACGGGTTTTGACAAATAAGAAGCCTTCTTCTCCTCCTCCTCCTCTTCGAGAGTGTTCTTTGTTGAAAGAAAATAATAAGCTTAAAGTTCATCCTGCGAAGGTGAACAAAGGTGTGAAGAAGCGTGCTCGTGTCGAAGCTGAAGATGTTGTATCTGAAGAAGATGATATCGAAGTTGATTCTGAAGATGAATTTGCAGTGGTACGTCTTTTGTATTGTATGTGACTGACTAGTTGTACTTGCAATGATTTAATTGTGTCTGGGCTGGTATGCTGGCCAGGCGAGGCTGGTCATTGTTTGCATCAATCGAGGGTGGTACTGATGTTGTTTCAATAGTTGAACTTGTGCAATCTTTATTTTTTTCTACTTGCCTTAATATGCTTGTTTTGTTTTCTATATTCATTTATTTAAGGTGTGGCTTCTTTATTTTCATTTACACCCTGTTAGCGTTATGAGTCCGGTCAAGCCGGTGGGACGCAATGCCGTAAAAGTTGCCTTGGATGAAGGTGACCAACGGAAATTGAACTTGACTGTGCGATGTTCGTTGGGAGAGGTTGAAGCTTGTGCTAAATTGCTTGAGAGTCGGCATGTGGCTAGGGTTCGTGCAGCTGGTTTTGGTTCTATCTTCAATTGGAGGGTGAAGTCTAACATTTCCCGCCCTCTGATGGGAGTTTTGTACCTAAGGATAGATCCTGATACGATGACTCTTGACATGGGTGAGGCTAATAAGAAGCTTCACATCACTAGTGATGGTATATATCAATTATTTGGGTTCCCTCGTGGTGGTCGTTCTCCGCCAAGGCCATCATAGGTCAAAAGGTCAGTACAGATGACTTACCAAAGATGGCGGACACCATTTGTGACACCCGGTTCTTTAAACCGGTCAGCTTTACCATAACCTCTTCAAGGGCCGCTTCAGCCTTCTCAGCACGATGTGTCAGAAGCGTTTTTTCTTCATCCCAAGTTTTATTCTTGGTAGAAAAGCTGGTTTTTAATTTTTCCGTCTCAGAGAGACTTACTTGCAGCTTGGAGTTAGCAGACTTGATCTCTGTCTCCTGATCCGCTAGCCGGGTCTTTGCATCAGTTAATTGCGAGCTCAGTTCAGATAAGGCATTCTGCAAAACATACCTAGATAAGTCAAGATTTCAGTTAAAGTTCAAAAGTCAAGATTCAAGTCTCAAATACTTTGTGTTGGAAAACCACTTGACACTTGGGGGCTAATGTATGCCAAAACAATTTCTTATGACTCTAACACATACTTTAAGTCCCAAGTACTTTACCAAGTAACAACACTTGGCACTTGGGCGCTAATGCATGCTATTCAGCAAGTTTCTCAAGGATAAGCCAGATTACAATGTTATTTTTGGATATGGTAAAAGCCAAATCAAAGTACCGGCTCATTTATGGTCAAATGAACCGGCCCTTGGGGACTACAGATGAAGCTTTATTCTATTTTATTGAACTCCAGGAAAATCTAAAAAGAAAAAATCTTAGCCTATATCATAAAGTCTATAGATCATTCCGGTTCTCTCATAATCTGAAGACTTGGGGGCTGGCGGAATATAAGTAAGCCGGAAGAACATACCTCGTATTTCAGCTGCAACTGCTTGACCATTTCTATCTCTGAGTCACGGCTGGATTGCACATGGCTGAGATAACCGGATAATATGTCATTGGCATTCAGATGGTCATAGTGTGAAATATCAAAATGCACCTTTTGTTTCTCGAACGCCTCTTGTTTCGCCGTGTGACGAGCCAACACGGTGGGATTTCCCGGCTCAATAAGCGGCTCCCGGTGATTAGAACGTCTTGCGTAGACGGTGATGGCGGGTTGGCCGAACTGGATGGTCTGGTTGCAGAAGGATTCACGGTGGTTTCATCAACTGACGGCTCAGGAGGATTTACTTCATCGTTGAAAGGCGGGTCTTCTAGAGCGTCAGTTAATGGAGGAGAAGGTGGCTTTGCCGGATCAGATGCAAGGACTGGCGGGTCTTCCACCGGCTTAGTTGCCTTTGCCTTCTTGGACTTAGCTTGGCCACTAAGAGAAATGTTGCAGGACTGTTAGTACAAAGATACAATTTGAAAAACATGGAAGAAAGAGGATTTTTCCTTACCCAGGGGCAGTTTTGAAGGCCGGAAATTGGGTCTGCGATGAGTCGCCAGAAGAGCGAGACACCTCCTGAAAATATAAAATAAAGTTAAAGTAATGCAAGGGAAAGGATCCATTAAACAGAGGGTCAAAAACAAAGAAGTAAACCTCATTCCGGCGCTTTTGAGGAGTTTGTTGAAGAACAACAGGCGGTTCATCATCATTCCGGGCCTGACGACGGCTTTCATGTTGCTGCTTTTTCAAAAGAAAATGAGGGTCTAGATAAGCCAAAGGGTGTGAAAACCTTACTTTTCGGGTTACGACTCGAAGTTTTTGTCTTGGCAAATGGGCTGAGTCAGAGGAAATAGTTACCTCTTCTTCCACAGCCTGACTGGCCCCAGTGTCGTCCTGGTAATGATCAATGTTAATAAGATTATTAAAAAGTTGGCCAAGGGAGTCAAGGGCTACCTCCGACTCTGAAGTATCGTCAAGCTTCATCATGTCTTCAGCGGTGCTCTTCTTCTTCTTTTTAGACCTCCGGGTCATCTTCTTGGCGTTTATGGCGGCGACTCTCGCTTTCTTGGTAGCTTTGTGGTCATATTTAATTTTCCAGAAATCAGATTTGGCCTGCAAACAGGTAAAAACAAGATGAAAGGTCAAGCAAGTATTAAACAATACGGCTGGGAAAAATACAGAGAGACATCAAGAGTTTCCTTACTTCTGGCATCGGGTTAAGCTTGCAGAAGGGGTTTAACCCGACGGTACGACAGTCTTCGTATTTCTCGTTCACTAGAAGAGTTGACATTGAAACAATATCTTCTTCCGTTAGTTGAACGGAGCTGTGACGAAGAGAGTCATCCGGGCCTCCACCATACTCGTACATCAATTTTGATCGACGGCTTAGAGGGATAACCCGCCATGAGATCTAGCAGCGGATCAGGTCAACTCCGGTTAAGCCGTTCCCTAATAAGGCGTTAATCCTTTTTATTGATGGGATCAGCCTCTTGCGTTCGGCAGCAGTAAGCTTGTCAGGGAGCGCGAATTTGGAGTCAAGATGCTTGGCGCGATAACCCAGCAGTGGCTTCTCATTTGCTGGTGAAGTGTCTTGACAATAGAACCAAGTCTGATTCCAGTCTTTTGGATGACTCGGCAAGACTATGAGGGGGAAGACAGCGCCCTGCCAACGCTGAATTGAGATGCCTCCAAGCTCCAAGCTAAGGCCGTTGGTGCACTCGTTCTGCCGGTTCAGATAAAAATATTCTCTAAACAGTTCCACGGTCGGCTCTTGTTGAAGGTAGACTTCACAGAGTATTTGGAAGTTGCAGATATTAGATATGGAATTGGGCCCGATATCTTGAGGGTGGAGTTTGAAAAAATGGAGGACATCTCTGAAGAACTTTGAGCCGGGCGGCGAAAAGCCACGGTTCATGTGGTCAGTAAAGACAATGACTTCACCATTTTGTGGATTGGGCCGTTCTTCGTCCGAGTCAGGCGCCCGGTAAGACATGACATTTTTTCCTGGCAAAAATCCTATGGAGAAGAACTCCTTCAAACGTTCCTCAGTTACGGTTGAGGGAACCCAGTTGCAGACAGTCGGCGGTTTGGACGACATGGTGTTCAGAAACACACCGAAAGGAAGGTAACATGCCGGTTCAATTCAACAAATATGATGAAAGTACAAGATGATACAGAGGAGTAATGGCGGCTTAATTAAGGGCTAATGTCACATAAGGAAAAGTAAGCCGACACAGTAAGCCGCCATGACTACAGACATTTGAGAAATACTAGCGGCAGAATTGATTAAGTATAGAGACAAACATGTTTCTTAACTTCTAGATATTGCTATGGATCAAATGGCCGTTCAAAATGAGAAACTTTCTAGACCTAAAAATATAGCTCAGATGAGTTCATCAGCCCTAAGAAGACATCTATGCAAAGGAAAGGGATCTACCAACATCTAAAACGGATGAGAAATAGCTATCGCTTACGTTCTGCACTACTTTTAGATCAAAGGAGGGTGCGGTAAAAGAAGTTGCAACAAATCTATGATGAATAGCGAAGAACAAAAGAAGGAAACCTCCTGAACCCTAATGCAGATTTATAGGGGTGAGAAGGTGAGAGCTTACGGGTGCGGAGTTGCTGCGGAGGATCGTCGCCGTTCTCTGGACAGAATCAGGGTGATGCATCGGCCGAGCTTGAGGACGACGATGAGCACTGCGGCGGTGGTGGAGCTCGAGAGACAGGAGGGTTGCGAGAGGAAGGAGATGAAGAGGAGAGAAAAATGAGAAAAGGCCGAGGCGTGCCTATTTATAAGGGAAAAGGTGAACAGACTGGCGCGAAAATCGAGGAAGACCCAAATGATGATTATCCAACCAAACGGACGCCTCGATTCTCGGAAGGCATTAAAAATGAAGATCCGTTGGGGGGTGACATCATAAAAGTTTTTTGTGTTTTCAAGAGATGACGTCATGGCGGGTTACTAAAACTTCTGCAAGGATAAGAAGATGGATTTTGTCTAAGTATTGAAGATTGACAAAGAACAAAGTTCAAAGTCAACCTGGGGCCTAATGTTGGGGATATAGCTATCAGTTATGACCCGCCCAGGAGGGGCCGGGTCAGCTTCAATGGCGGGTTATAAAGGAATCCCAGTAAACATTCAAGACGATAGTTTATCAAATCTTATAGAAGGCCTAAAGGCCTAGAGGCGGCTTAAGACCCAATATTGTAAACCGCCGTATATAAGGAAAGACTTGTAAAGAAAGGCATGTAAAAGAAGTCACCGAGCCGAACACGATTTATGAGCCGGCCGGGACTCTGTAGGCCACCAGGCGTCAACCCGTGTATATAAGAGGACGACCCGGTGGCGGCGTAGGGCAGGAAAACAAGAGATCGATAACCAAGCAGGCGAACTAGCCTCTTGGTGATCGAAACCCCAACAATACCAACCCAACTAGACATAGGCTTTTACTTTCATCGTAAGGGGTCGAACTAGTATAAAACCTCTCGTGTCCTTTATCCTGATTAACCCCTTTAAGCTTCCTAGTTGCGATGGCCCTACGACTAAGTCCTTTTGCTAGGACATCTGCAGTGACAACTCCACGACAGAAAGGTTCTACGGCTGCTTGTGCAGAGAGCCCCTCTACACCCAAGAATCCCATTGTGGAATTGATAGGCAGCGATGATGATGCGTTTGACAAGATTGCTGGCATGGGAAGAGTCACCAGGAGCGCTGCTGCTGCCAAGGGTTTATCCCCACTTGCTGGAATAGTGGCCCGTAGAGCTGGTGGTGCTAGGACGGATCCTGCTTTGGATTCTGGCAATGTTACAAGCACGAAGAGTGCACCCAGAGCTCCTATAAAGTTTTGCTCCCCTGTACAGCAACTTCACCCTCATAGATTCCCTCACCTGGACAAGGCTCGCAAGTTGTATAATATGTTGCTTAGCGATGAAGCATGTGAGAAGTATGCCGAGTGAGTATCTCTCATTACGTTTCCTCTTCTTTTCCTCTGTTGTTTGTAACTGCTAGATAGATATGACCTGAACTGTTACTTTTTATACAACTTGAACTGCTATGAATGCCTTATCTTGCTTCCTCTGCTTTTTGTTCTTGTCCGTGCTGCAGAAATACATTCTCAATGATACCTCAGCCCGATGATAGCGTAACCAGCTTCACTGGGAAACACATCTGGGAAGTTTTTGCACCTGGGCAAATGATGGAGGGTGATGTAATGGACTTCCTTATTGATGATTGGAAGAAAGATCCCGATAGAAATGTTGATTTTGCGTCTGGGAAAAGGGTATTGCTGAGTTCATATTTCATCACGGTAACCAATCAGATCGTTTGTTTCTCTTAAATAAGAACGCCTATTTGTTTTACGAGTTTTGATAATACCTTGCTTTGTTTATCCTTTTCCCCCGTCTATTTCTTTTTTGGCTTTTTTGTAGGTTGTGCTTGACTGTACGTTTTACAGTGATGAAAATAAAGAGTTTAATGTGAAGAGTGCAGTGAGAGATTTCAAGAGCTATGTTAAAGATAATGAAGACTTGCTCAGTGCTGACCTTGTGAGATCTACTAGCTGATTTTTGGTTTTATTTGTTTGTTGTCATGCTGGTTTTTATTTTGAATATTTAACATCTCTTTTTTGGTCATCTGTTTTTAGATCATGATGCCTCTATTCAAGCCTATGGTTTTACCAAAGGATAAGAAAGTGAACCACTTTTCCTTATATGTCATGAATCGGTACCGAAGTAGCGTCGACATCCTTGACTCTTTACCTTACCCGAAGAACCATCGTCCTTCAAAGAACACCTATCATAAAGACTGCGAGAAGATTGTGAGTGACATTTATTATCTGTACTGGATTAATTTTTCTACATCTTTGTTTCTGCTTTTTCTTAGACCTAAAAATGTGTGGTTTCTTTTCTTTTCTTACAAATCTCCAGGATGGTCCAAGTAATGAAGGATGTGGATGGTGATGCTCAGTACAATGCGAGCAAGCAGCCCAAATGGGAGCTTTTTGCAAAGAAACCAATGTCTGTGAAGGTTCCAGTTCAAGGGGCGAATGAATGTGGCCATTATACTCTGAAGTATGCAGGATCCTATGATGGTGAAAAGATCGTTGGGAACATTCGAGATAATGATGTGGGTTCTAGTTGAGCTTTTCACTTTTTTGTGTTTGGCTGATTGTGTATTCTTCTTTTTAATGTGTCATGATTTTTGATAATTTGTTTCATTGTTTTGCAGGCTCGTATTGTTGATTGGAAGGATGAGGATCTGTATAGAGTTGTGTTCAACCGAAATAACCAGCTTCTGGTGACGGAGCTTCCCAAGGAGTTTCAGCCTTTTGCTCCTGGTGCATAGAAGAAATGGTCATCATTCGCGTAGTGAAATGGATAGTTGTGTGATATATCTGTTGAAAGCATTGTAGGCTTTGATTGTAGTGTTTGGATGTCTTTGATTTTTGATAGTTGTGTGATATATCACTTGTGTATGTTTCATTGGGAATTCGTTCTGGTTAAGTTCTATTTTTTGTACTGAAGTCTTGTAAACTAGTTGAACTGAAAACACGTTTTCCCAAGTCATTACAAGTTGTTGCTGGAAAAGTGAGATTTATCATTTATTTTCATCTGTCCCAACCTAGGTTGGACCTTTATAGTTTCTGTACCCTCTTTTCTTGTACTTATAGTATAGTTATGTTAGTACTGAATTGTAATGTCGTTCAGTGTAAGGCTTTTAAAATTTGGTGTCACGATGGCACTTGTGGATCTAGCGTGAGTGGAGTGACGCTTCCTTGTTATGTAGAACTGATTTCATATAATGTATTAGAACTGAAGTGTTTTTTGTGATTGAAATTATTTACGACCAAGTTGCTACGTCATCTCTAGCCAGATTTTATTCAAGTATAGGAAATTTAGCAAGATTTGAGAGCCAAATTTTTGTTTGAACTTCTTGAATTGTAGTAGTTGAACTTCATAGTAAAATTTAAATACTGGTTTAAATTAGCTACATTTAAATATGTCTCCGGGGGGACCTATTTTCTAGGCTGTGGTTCTTCTCAAGGCAATGTTTTGTATGATCATAGTACTTGCCTTACAGACTAAGTTGTACTGACATTTCAGTTGTACTATTAGTGATATTCTTGAGTGTGTCAATGTTTTATGGAATCTGAACTGAAGCTTCCCGTTCCTTTTTATATTTTGTAGAATGAATGTACCGTTTGTTCAAGTGTACCAGAACTCTCAGTCCAAGCATGCTAGTGGCTTGGAAATATGTACTAATTGTTTTGTGCTTTTCCTGTTGCAGTACTCAGTAAATTTCTAACTACTATTAGCATGATGCTGTTAGTAGTCCTTGGATGAAACATAGTCTTTTTAGTGTTCTTTTGAAACTAAAAACTGATTTCTTAGTGTGATAGTACTACCGTAAATGTCTAAGCTGTACTGAGCGTCCAATTCTACTATTTTGCTGTTGTCCTTAGTTAGTCTGCCACTGTTTTTGTTTTTTTGTGAAAATATCCATGTATGCTTTTTGTTTCTGCATGACTAGTTTCAACTTCAACCTACTTCAACTTCAAATGATGGATGAACAAAAATAGGAAGCTAGCAAACTTGTTGACTGACATAAGCAAACGATGTACATGATAGACATAGGCAAACTTGTTCAAACCCTGACAGACATAACATAAGGTAGTTGGTTCAACATAACGAAAGCAAACTACAAATCTGAAACAACAATATTAAGGACAGGCATAAGTGCGAGCAACACGAATGCAGACTTTCATGCATCTTCACCCCGCGAAGTTGCAGTGGTAGTAGGGGTCAGCCTCCTGCTCTTTTGAAATATCCCAACCTGTCACGATGTTGTCGATTGTCTTCCATGACTTGTACGTGGCGTACGCATCTATTCCTGCATACGTGATGAGGTTGTCTGGCAGCGGGCTGGTCCCCCACAGTTGGTGTTCTCCCTTGTCTATCTTCTTCTTCATGCCTTTGTAGGATTCGTGGATGACGCCGCCTGCAACATCGGCCAAGGAGTCGAAGTATTTGTTGGTGTGTGGATCTTTCCACTTGCGCTGCATGTCGATGAAGTTGTTGGGGTTGATCTCCAACCCAGACTTGTTCAGCATCCGCTTGTCACCTCCAATGCTGAAACCGACAAATGTGTACAATTTCTCCTCCTGCAGGAACTGTTTGAGGTGCTTGGCCTGCAAGGGGGGAGACACACATTGAAGGTTAGTGTTCTTTTTTTAAGATTTAAAGCTTCTGTTTTTTGGTTTTGAAAGTGATAATCCATGAGGTAGATGCTTATATAGTATAAGTCATGGATGAATGTAGTCCTGAAACTAGTACACAAAGTCCTGAAATTAAATTCAACTACACCATGTTATTTTTCTTTTTTGCTATCTTCAGTGCTTCACCAAATTCAAGAATCATTTTAACAGATTCAATGATATATGTGCTGCTTGATTCAAGTTTAGTTTTCTTTTTGGTTGAATAAAAGACCTATACCAGTGCTTGATACATCTTTGTGCATCAATTCTATATCAAGTTCAAAAATTAATTTGAGAAACATGTGCATCAAGATATGGACCTATACCACTTCACCAAACATCTTTTAATACATCAATTCTATAAACTATACTAGTGCATCAAGATCAGAATCTATGCTAGCACATCAAGTTCAGAAATTAATTTGGTGCATCAAGTTCAGAATTCTATAAACATTTTTTTAGATGCTAATCTGATGAAACAATCCACTTCACGGTTTCAGAATTGCATGTAAGTTGAGAAACATGTACTCATGCATACACTTCACAAAGTATAGTAGTTCATCTAGTTGGGAAACTAGTTTAATGAAGTTTTTAGTGAGTAGTACTAGTATAATAGATGAATGAACAGTAGTATGGGTTACCATTTTGTGGCTTCTGCGATGTGGTAAGCCAAGCAGAGTTCCTCGATGCACAACTGCAGGACTGCTGCCATCTGTGGAGGTTCCTCATCGCTGGTGAACTCCACATCAACTCCGATGAAGCTTGGATACAAGCCGCCGCCCTTCATCCTGAGCCTGCTCATCACCTCGTCGTGTACTCGCGCTTCTTGCCGGGGATGTGAACGTCGATGAGGTCACTGATCTTGTCCGACGGCTCGCCATGATGATGCTTGGCGGATGGTTCCTCCGTCATCGCCTTCCTGCGGCGACTGTAGGCTTGGGAGAGAGAAGTTTGTGGTTTGTGTGCAGTGGAGGTTGAAGCGGCAATGGTGGTTTCTGGGAATGAGGCAGAGATGGAAGACGATGGGGTATTTTGCAGTGCATCAACGGGGATGTGTGGGAGGCGGTTCGTCAGGGGCGTGGGTGTGGTGGTCGTGGGGGTCCCCGTTTGCAGTCCCTTGTGGCAACCGCTCAATGGGTGGCGCGGGTGGTGGCCTTGAAGAAGCAACCGTCCAATTCAAATGGTTTTACTGCTGCACTGACTTGTCTTGTCAAGCTGTACTTATGACCTGCTAAATCCCACTTGCATGTCTCAGGGGTGGTGATGACGGCATTTTGGACTGTTTAGGTGACGTATGCTTTGTGATGTTTTTCCCTGAGGATGTTAAGTATTTGTTTTTCCACTGAAGTCTTATAGACTAGTTTATCTGAAGACATTTTTAGTGCCCTAGGAGTTGTTGCTCAAAACTGGTACTTATTTTATTTTCATCAGTACTTACCTAAGTTAGGCCTTTATAGTTTTTGTATTCTCATTTTAGTGCACTTATGGTTTAGTGCTGTGTGAAATGAAATCTAATTTCATACAGTGTGCGGTATTGAAATTTGGTGTCGTAGTGGTGTGAGTGGCCTGACTGATCCTGCTTTTTTAGTACTGATGTCATATGTATGTTTGAACTGAGTTTTTTTTTGTTTTTTCGGTGGTTTGTGGGATTGAGATTATTTTACGACCAGATTGTTTGTTGAGGTGTGTACAGATTTTATATAAATAAGAAATTTAGCAGAATTGACAAATAAATTCTATTTGAACTTCTTTTATTTTAGTAGGTGAACTTATGAGATTTTATATAAATAAGAAATTTAGCATAATTGACAAATAAATTCTATTTTGAACTTTTTGCATTTTAGTAGTTGAACTTGTCAGATTTTATGTAAATAAGAAATTTAGCATAATTGACAAACATTATATGTTTGAACTTTTTGCATTTTAGTAGTTGAACTTGTTAGATTTTATGTAATAAGAAATTTAGCATAATTGACAAACATTGTATGTTTGAACTTTTTGCATTTTAGTAGTTGAACTTGAAAGTAATATTTAATTCGGTTTTTTAAATTATGTACATTTAACAGATAGGCTATTAAGTTCTCTTCTTTTTAGAGGTTCATTGTTTTTGTATCATATTTTCTCCCTTTTTTATCATCCGTGGTGCAGAGCTAAAATTATTTTTATTTACATTTTTCGTATTCAAAGATATTTCCTGCGAACTAGTATTTGAATTTATATATTTTCAGTTTCAAACATTTTTCTTGTAGTTTATATTTCTTTGCCTCGTCCTTTGGTTTGTTTAACTTGGCTTATTTGGTGTGGTTTTTGTAAACGATGCTGGCTACTGGGCTGTTTTCCGGCCCAGATAGCTCGTCCGCGCGGCTGTGCAGTGCGGCGTGCGCATGCGCTCTGGGTTTAGTCCCACCTCGCTAGTCGAGGGGGCTCCGAACCTGTTTATAAGCGCAGCCGAGGCTCACTAGTCGAACTCCTCCGAATACTTACCCGAGCGCTTATACACGGCGCTCGCTCTCTCTCTTGACCTGTGGGCCCTGATCGGTGGGCCCTGCATTGTGCGGATTACTAGGGATTCGCCTATGGGCTCGAGTTCAAGTATCTAGCAGTGTCAGGGCCTGCGCCTGACCTTGGGCGGTCAGTTTTTTCTTTTTTTTTGTTTGTTTGAATCTAGTACTTGACTCCAGCAGCAACTTGGACAGAAACTTTTTGTTCTAGTTCATGTCAGTTTTGTGTAAGTGTAATTTTAAGATGTACTTGCGTGTAGACTAAGTTGTACTGATAGTCCATCCATAGTAGCGCTTACGGACTGATGCTTCTATGTACTTTTTCTTTTAGTAAGTATGTACTGTCCGATCAAGTGTACTAGTACTGTGATTCTTAATCTACAAGCGACCAACATAAGTGTGTGCTGATGCTTATTAACTTTTTATGTTTGTAGTACTTGTTAATTATCTAGCAGCTACATATGAATGAGAACACTACATGAAGTACTGAGAATTTTTGCTTCAACTTTTGAAGCGTTGTTAAGCAACTCAAATTGTGCTGATTGTTCTCAACGTTATGTTTTCTATACAATACTGAATCGAAACTAGACATGGAACAACGTTGTGTGATTAGTTGCATCATAACTAGTACTTTAGAGCAGCCACAAAGTTCTATTTAGAAGCTGCTTTTGAATTTGAAATGATGGATTAACAACATACGAAGCTACCAAACTTATATAATGAGATAAGCCAAACATTGTACTTGATGACATAAATAAACTAGTTCAACCATGACAAGCATGACATAATCATACTGGTTCAACCCAATAAGAGCAAACTACTAATTTGAAACAAGATAAAAGGCAAGCACAAGCGGAAGGAAAACGAAGGCATGCTCTGATGTATCTTCATCCCTAAAAGGGGCAATAGGGGTGGTCGTAGAATTTCACAACCTCCTGCTCTTTTGCAAATTCCAAACCATCTGCGATGTAGTCGATCATGCTCCATGCCTTATACGTGGCGTATGCATCTACTCCTGCGTACTCGATGAGGTTGTCTGGCAGCGGGCTGGTCCCCCACAGTTTGTAGTCTTCCTGCGTGTTGATGTTCTTCTTCATGCCTTTGTAGAATGGGTGGATGACGCTGGCTGCAACATCAGTCAAGGAGTCGTACTCTTTTCCGGTGTATGGAACTCTCCACTTGCGTTGAATGTCGATGAACTTGTCGGGGTTGATCTCCAAACTGGACAACTTCAGCTTCTCTTTGTCGCTTTCAATGCTGAAACCGGCAAATGTGAACAACATCTTATGCTGCAGCAACTCGTTTAGGCGCTTGGGCCTGCAAGGGGAGAGACATTTTTGAAAATTAGCATTACTTTGATGTTTGAATTATTCATTTTTGTTTTGTTTTACAAGTGATGAATCTATGAAGTAGATGTTTATGTAGCATAAATAATGGATGAATGTACTTCAAAAACTAGTAAATAAAGTTCTGAAATTAAATTAAGTACATCATGTTATTCTTCTTTCTGGATTATACATGGTTTCAGTCAATGTTGTATGTTCTCCTTTGGTACTAGTTTAGTTTACTTTCTGTTGAATAGGATAACACATAAACAGTGCTTCACCAAGTTCTTAGTTTATTTTCTTTTGAAAATAACATTAGATCAAATTCAGAAAATACTTCACTACATCAAGTTCAGAAACATCTTTTTAATACATCGACTACATAAACTACACTATCGTATCAAGTTCAGAAACTAGACTAGTCGATCAACTTCAGAAATTAATCTTCCGCAAGATTTTCCAAATAGTAATCCGGTGCATCAGGTTCAAAAATACATTTATAGTGTATCTACTTGAGAAAATGCAGCAGTGCATCCACTTTTCACAAACCACACTAGTACATCTAGTTGGGAAACAAGTTTGATGAAATTTTTAGGATACAGTACTAATAAAACAGATGAACCAAACAGGGCAAATGAGTAGGGTGGCTCACCATTTTGTGGCCGCTGCGATGTGGTACACCAAGCATAGCTCATCGACGCACAACTGCGGGATTGCTGCCATTTGGGGAGGTTCATCTTCTCTGGTGTAGTGCACACCAACGCTGATGATCTTAGGAATCTTGCCGCCAGCCTTCCTCCAGAGCCTGGAGATCATCTCGTCGACCTTGTCTGGTTCGCTAGTGCAGACGATCTCCAGCGTTTCCTTGCCATGGAGCTAAACCTATCTGAGGGTTTTGGTGTACTCGCGCTTCTCGCCGGGGACGTGAACGTCGACGAGGTTGCTGCTCTTGTTTGACGGCTCGTCTTGATGACGCTTGGTGGACGGTTCCTCCGCCATCGCCCTCCTCCGGCGGTTGTGGGCTTGTGAGAGAGAAGTTTGTGGTTTGTGTGCAGTGGAGATGGAAGGGCAATGGTTGTTTGTGGGGATGATGGAGAGATGGAAGATAATGGGGTTTTTTGCAGTGCGTCGACGGGGATTTGTGGGAGGCGGTTCGTCGGGGGCGTGGGTGTAGTGGCGTGGGGTCACCGTTTGCAGTCCCTTGTGGCAACCGCTCAATGGGTGGCGCGGGTGGTGGCCTGGAAGAAGTAACTGTCCAAGTCCAATGGTTTTTACTGCTGCACTGACTAGTCTTGTCAAGCTGTACTTATGACCTGCTAAATCCCACTTGCACGTCTCAAGGGTGGTGATGGTGGCATTTTACTGTCGCACTAATTCATCTTGTCAAGCTGTACTTATCGGCTGCTTATCCCACTTGCACATGTCAGGGTTGGTGATGATGGAGGTTTGTAATCCTCTACTGTGGTACTTGGACTCGTGATTGAAGTGTAATTGAACTTACCAAATACCAGTGAGACTATGTGTGATGCTAATGTTTTTTAAAACAATTTTTGTATTTTTTAAAGGATTGTTTATATCAAGATAATCTCTGAGTATTTTTTATAGATAAATTAGATTTTCATCAGTACAGAATGTATTATATTCGCATTTTTGTTTGAGGTAATTATTTTTATGTACTGATGGTCTTTATGAATTGGGACTGGCAGAAGCAGACATAGCTTTGTTTTTTCAAAACGATGTTTTTTTGAGGTGTTCATGGGTGTGTTTGTTTTACTCTGCCTTTGTACTAACGACTGAGAATTATCAGTACTGATATACTATAAGAGTTTAAATTTTCCTTAAAATTTTTTTGCTGAGTTACTAGTCGACAGTAGTGTTTTTTGTCAGTACAAATGTATTTTGTGACTGCATTCAAAAGGATTATCAGATGGTTTACATAATAATGTCACTGCTCCAGCGGGCACAAATCACATATTATATCAGTACTGATGTGTACTCTACATTTGTACTGACGACTGAGAACTATAGGTACTGATGTACTACAAGAGTTTAAATTTTCCTTGACATATTTTTGCTGCTGAGTTACTGGTCGACAGTAGCGTTTGCGTCAGATAAATCCAGATAAGTTTTTTCAAATGTATTTTGTGACTGCATTCAAAAGGATTATCAAATGGTTTACATAATAATGTCACTGGTCCAGCGGGCACAAATCACAAATTATATCTTAACTATACTACTTATCGAGAAATCGACGATAAAGCTAAATAAGTTTTGGTAACGACAGTGTTTCTGAAATGTTTCCTCATTGTGTGCCGAGGCAACTGAGACCACTATGTATTGTTCAGTTGTTCGGTCTTGAGCTTCTCCTAACTGGCCTCGAATGTTGTGCCTTGCCCGTGCCCTTTCCTGGTTGAGCCTTGGCAGCTTCATCGTCAGTTTCAGTTTCCTCGTCCCCGACACTGTCATCTTCATTCGTCAAACTCTTCTTCTTCATCATCTTCATTTGATTTGTTGGAACTCTACACTTTGCCCTGTGTTTGTTCAGCGCCAATGACCTCCTTGCCCACTTTGCACATGCGTGCATTATGCCCGTCAGTTCCCCCACACTTGCGGCAAGTGTAGCTGTTACGTGTGTTGTCTCCATTGGTAGAAACCCGGGTGGCTCCAATCTGCTTGTGCTTGTTGACAGTGCCATCTGTGCGGAGTGGGCATGTGTGGTAGTTATGGTTACTCACGATGTTGCAGAATCTGCATGCCCTTATCCCGAGAGGTTTGCAGTCCGGGCCAAATTCCACATGCTTGATGGGGCGTGGCGGCTTTTTGGCTGCTGCTTTCGCTGCTTGCGTTTTGCTCTTCCTCCCCTTTGTGTTTGTGAATATGGGTGGTTTAATCACTCTTTCCTGCTGCTGCTGGTAGGATGTGCTGTTGTCATGTCATTCGCCTACAGCACCATCAAGCTCATGACCTCGCATGTGAGCTTGTTGGTGCTCTTGAGTGTGCACATGGGCAAGCTCTGGTTGCTACTGCTCCTCTTCCTCGTTGTCGAATGGGTCAACATCTCCCAGATGATTCATCTCGGATAACATTGTAGCAATATCCTTCTCAATGGCTTCATTGTCCGTCACACCTCCATTTTTAGCAGAATGCATGGCGTCGAGTTCTTGTTCAAGTTTCTCCATGACGACCCACGACCTCGCCATTTGCTCTTGGCTTCTCAAACTTTTTCTGTGCACCCTCATGTTGAGCGTCAGCAGTGAGCTTTCAATGCAGTATTGGGATGCCTTGTTTGACGCTACTATCCTCAAGTCATTTCTGTCGAATGTTGGCTGGATGTTCAGGCGTTTGGTGTATCTCCTGAGGATGTATTTCTCTGCAACGTTGGCAGCCTTAATTGTTTGCATCATGCACAGGACATGCACGCAGAAAATACATGTATTATTTTTGGAAGAGGTGCATGTTTTTTGTCATTTCATTCGAACAAAAACTTTGCAAATAAAGTAGTACAGTATGTAACATCTTTTTTGTAGTCCTCACCTGTGTGGTCCCATAGCCTGCACTCGCACTCATATGTTTCTCCCACGGGGTCTGCAACCACTTGGAACGTGTTCTAAGACCATGTAGATAGTTTTTGCGGGTTGTTGTAGCACACGAGGTACTTTGTGGGCTCTTCCGTCTCTGTCGCCGCGAAGACCAAATTGTTAGTTTTCTCGCAGCAAAAACTTGTCTAACTAATAAAGTTTTACTTTAGTAAGTATGTTTTTTTGTCTCATGACAGGTGATAGAGCTATACCCTGTTACCCATTGTCTCTTGGTTCTCTGTCTGCCTCCTGGTTTTGACGCAGGAGTTTACCTGGCTGACAAACCGGTGTAGGTTTTGTCTCTCACTTACAAAGTTCTTCTTGAGCACATAGTTCATGCTCTCACTTCGCTGTGTGGATGCCATTTTGGCGCAGAAAATTTCTTTGAAGTAGGCTGATATCCATTTCTCACGCTCGTTCCACATGGCCACCATCATGGCATCATCATGGAGGTTGTACCTATCCATGAGTCCTTTCCAGGCATCCTCAAACTCAGTTGGCATGAGGGGCCAGTTGAGGATTGATGTGAATTCATCCTTAAAGTCTTCATGCAGGTAGTACACGTATGCGAGGTGTTCCCTGTACTTCTTCATAATGTGCCAGCGGCACAGCTTGTGTACTGTCTTCTTGAAAACTTTTGGTATCGCCAAAGCCATTGTCGGGCACTGGTCTGGTAATGAGAAAAGAGATGTGGAGTGGTCAGCATATGGTGGTGCTGTTGGAAATATGCCCTAGAGGCAATAATAAACTGGTTATTATTATATTTCCTTGTTCATGATAATCGTTTATTATCCATGCTAGAATTGTATTGATAGGAAACTCAGATACATGTGTGGATACATAGACAACACCATGTCCCTAGTAAGCCTCTAGTTAACTAGCTCGTTGATCAATAGATGGTTACGGTTTCCTGACCATGGACATTGGATGTCGTTGATAACGGGATCACATCATTAGGAGAATGATGTGATGGACAAGACCCAATCCTAAGCCTAGCACAAAGATCGTGTAGTTTGTATGCTAAAGCTTTTCTAAATGTCAAGTATCATTTCCTTAAACCATGAGATTGTGCAACTCCCGGATACCATAGGAATGCTTCATGGGTGTGCCAAACGTCACAAGCGTACTGGGTGGCTATAAAGGTGCACTACGGGTATCTCCGAAAGTGTCTGTTGGGTTGGCACAAATCGAGACTGGGATTTGTCACTCTGTGGTGCGGAAGGTATCTCTGGCCCTCGGTAGGACATCATCATAATGTAATGTGACCTGTTGATACGATGATCCATGCTACGGACGAGTAATAGAACTTCAGATACGATGTTGATACAAGACGGATACACGTCGAATCTCGCAGTACTAGCTTGGACAATAGGGATGATACGGATTTTGATCCAACATGTGGTTCATCCGATGAGATCATCGTGGAACATGTGGGAGCCAACATGGGTATCCAGATCCCGCTGTCGTATGCGAAGTTTCCATGAGATTTGACTCCGACTGGGTGTACACAGTGTGAGTAGTAGGATATTAGTGCGGATTGCGGGTCCCGGATAGGGAGGTATCTCTGGGCCACTCGGTAGGACATCATCATAATGTGCACAATGTGACCAAGGAGTTGATCACATGTGTGCTAGGAACGATAGAGACTTACAGATGACAGTATCGGTACCGACGATCGAATCTCGGGCAAGTACAATACCGCTGGACAAAGGGAATTGAATACGGGATTGATTGAATCCTACATCGTGGTTCATCCGATGAGATCATCGTGGAACATGTGGGAGCCAACATGGGTATCCAGATCCCGCTGTGGTTATTGCCGGAGAGTCGTCTCGGTCATGTGCATGTCTCCCGAACCCGTAGGGTCTACACACTTAAGGTTCGGTGACGCTAGGGTTGTAGAGATATTAGTATGCGGTAACCCGAAAGTTGTTCGGAGTCCCGGATGAGATCCCGGACGTCACGAGGAGTTCCGGAATGGTCCGGAGATAAAGATTTATATATAGGAAGTCCTATTTTGGCCACCGGAAAATGTTCGGGATTTTTCGGTATTGTACCGGGAAGGTTCTAGAAGGTTCCGGAGTGGGGCCCACCAGCATGCGGGGGACCCACATGAACGTGGGTAGTGGGGGCAAGGCACCACACCCCTGGTCAAGGCGCACCAAGATCCCCCCTTAGAAGGAATAAGATCATATCCCGAAGGGATAAGATCAAGATCCCTAAAAAGGGGGGATAACAATCGGTGGGAAGGGAAATGATGGGATTTCTTTCCCCCACCTTTGCCAACGCCCCAATGGACTTGGAGGGCAAGAAAACCAGCCCCCTCCACCCCTATATATAGTGGGGAGGCGCATGGGAGCCGCACCCTAGCCCCTGGCGCCTCCCTCTCCCCTCGTAACACCTCTCCCTCTCGCTGAGCTTGGCGAAGCCCTGCCGAGATCCCCGCTGCTTCCACCACCACGCCGTCGTGCTGCTGGATCTCCATCAACCTCTCCTCCCCCCTTGCTGGATCAAGAAGGAGGAGACGTCTTCCCCAACCGTACGTGTGTTGAACGCGGAGGTGCCGTCCGTTCGGCGCTCGGTCATCGGTGATTTGGATCACGACGAGTATGACTCCATCAACCCCGTTCTCTTGAACGCTTCCGCTCGCGATCTACAAGGGTATGTAGATGCACTCCTCTCTCTCGTTGCTAGATGACTCCATAGATTGATCTTGGTGATGCGTAGAAAATTTTAAAATTCTGCTACGTTCCCCATCAGTGGCATCATGAGCTAGGTCTATGCGTAGTTTCTATGCACGAGAAGAACACAAAGTAGTTGTGGGCGTCGATTTTGTCAATTTACTTGCCGTTACTAGTCTTATCTTGATTTGGCGACATCGTGGGATGAAGCGGCCCAGACCGACCTTACACGTACACTTACATGTGACAGGTTCCACCGACTGACATGCACTAGTTGCATAAGGTGGCTAGCGGGTGTCTGTCTCTCCCACTTTAGTCGGATCGGATTCGATGAAAAGGGTCCTTATGAAGGGTAAATAGAAATTGGCATATCACGTTGTGGTTTTTGCGTAGGTAAGAAACGTTCTTGCTAAGAAACCTATAGCAGCCACGTAAAATTTTGCAACAACAATTAGAGGACGTCTAACTTGTTTTTGCAGCATATGCCGTGTGATGTGATATGGCCAAAAGGATGTGATGAATGATATATGTGATGTATGAGATTGATCATGTTCTTGTAATAGGAATCACGACTTGCATGTCGATGAGTATGACAACCGGCAGGAGCCATAGGAGTTGTCTTAATTTATTTATGACCTGCGTGTCAACATAAACGTCATGTATTTTCTTTACTTTATTGCTAAACCGTTAGCCATAGTAGTAGAAGTAATAGATGACGAGACAACTTCATGAAGACACGATGATGGAGATCATGGTGTCATGCCGATGATGATGATGATCATGGCGCCCCGAAGATGGAGATCAAAAGGAGCAAAATGATATTGGCCATATCATGTCACTATTTGATTGCATGTGATGTTTATCATGTTTTACATCTTATTTGCTTAGAACGACGGTAGCTAAAATAAGATGATCCCTCGCAATAATTTCAAGAAAAGTGTTCCCCCTAACTGTGCACCGTTGCGAAGGTTCGTTGTTTCGAAGCACCACGTGATGATCGGGTGTGATAGATTCTAACGTTCGAATACAACGGGTGTAAGCCAGATTTACCCACGCAATACACTTAGGTTGACTTGACGAGCCTAGCATGTACAGACATGGTCTCAGAACGCGGAAGACCGAAAGGTCGAACATGAGTCGTATAGAAGATACGATCAACATGAAGATGTTCACCGATGATGACTAGTCCGTCTCACGTGATGATCGGACACGACCTAGTTGACTCGGATCATGTATCACTTAGATGACTAGAGGGATGTCTATCTAAGTGGGAGTTCATTAAATAATCAGATGAACTTAATTATCATGAACAAAGTCAAAAGGACTTTGCAAATTATGTCGTAGCTTACGCTTTAGTTCTACTGTTTTAGATATGTTCCTAGAGAAAATTTCGTTGAAAGTTGATAGTAGCAATTATGTGGACTGGGTCCGTAAACAGAGGATTGTCCTCATTGCTGCGCAGAAGGATTATGTCCTTAATGCACCGCTCAGTGAGCTGAACCTCGAACGTCGGTTGTGGATGTTGCGAACATCTGACATACACGTTTTGATGACTACATGATAGTTCAGTGCGTAATGCTAAATGGTTTAGAATTGAGGCACCAAAGACGTTTTTGAAACATCGCAGAACATATGAGATGTTCCAAGGACTGAAATTGGGATTTCAGGCTAGTGCCCACGTCAAGAGGTATGAGACCTTTGACAAGTTTCTTAAGCCTGGACACTAAGGAGAAAAGCTCAATCGTTGAGCATGTGCTCAGATTGTATGAGTACTACAATCGCTTGAATCGAGTGGGAGTTGATCTTCCAGATGAGATAGTGATGGTTCTCCAAAGTCACTGCCACCAAGCTACTAGAGCTTCGTGATGAACTATAACATATCAGGGATAGATATGATGATCCTTGAGCTATTCGCGACACCGCGAAAGTAGAAATCAAATAGGAGCATCAATTGTTGATGGTTAGTAAAACCACTAGTTTCAAGAAGGGCAAGGGCAAGAAAGGGATACTTCATGAAACGACAAATCAGTTGCTGCTCTAGTGAAGAAACCCAAAGTTGAACCCAAGCCCGAGACTAAGTGCTTCTGTAATAAGGGGAACGGTCACTGAAGCAGAACCACCCTAGATACTTGGTAGATGAGAAGGCTGGCAAGGTTGAAAGAAGTATGTATTGGACATACATTATATTAATGTGTACTTTACTAGTAGCAGCAGGGTATTAGATACCGGTTCGGTTGCTAAGTGTTGGTAACTCAAAATGAAAGGCTACGGAATAAACGGAGACTAGTCAAAGGTGAGACGATGATATGTGTTGGAAGTGTTTCCAAGGTTGATGTGATCAAGCATCGCACGCTCCGTTTACCATCGGGATTGGTGTTATTTGGTGTTTGCGTTGAGCATAGACATGATTGGATTATGTTTATCGCAATATGGTTATTCATTTAAGGAGAATAATGGTTACTCTGTTTATTTGAATAATACCTTCAATGGTCTTGCACCTAAAATGAATGGTTTATCGAATCACGATCGTAGTGATACACATGTTCATGCCAAAAGATATAAGATAGTAATGATAGTACCACATACTTGTGGCACTGCAATTTTAGTCACAATGGTATAAAACGCATGAAGAAGCTCCATGTTGATGGATCTTTGGACTCGCTTGATTTTGAATCACTTGAGACATGCAAATCATACCACATGAGCAAGATGACTGAAAGGCCTCGTTTTCAGTAAGATGGAACAAGAAAGCAACTTGTTGGAAGTAATACATCTTGATGTGTGCAGTCCAATGAGTGCTGAGGCATGTAGTGGATATCGTTATATTCTTACTTCACAGATGATTTGAGTAGATGCTAAGTATATTTACTTGATGAATCATGAGTCTGAATTATTGAAAGGTTCAAGTAATTTCAGGGTGAAGTTGAAGATCGTCGTGACAAGAGGATACAATATCTATGATATGATCATAGAGATGAATATCTGAATTACGAGTTTGGCACAGAAATAAGACATTGTGGAAATTGTTTCACAACTAATACAGCCTGGAACACCATAGTGTGATGGTGTGTCTGAACATCATAACTGCACCCTATTGGATATGATGCATACCATGATGTCTCTTATCGAATTACCACGATAGTTTATGGGTTAGGCATTAGAGACAAACACATTCACTTTAAATAGGGCACCACGTAATTCCGATGAGATGACACCGTATGAACTATGGTTTAGAGAAACCTAAGCTGTCATTTCTTAAAAGTTTGGGGCTGCAACTCTTATGTGAAAAAGTTTCAGGCTGATAAGCTCAAACCCAAAGCGGATAAATGCATCTTCATAGAGTACCCAAAACAGTTGGGTGTACCTCCTGTCTCAGATCCGAAAGCAATAGGGATTATTTCTAGAATCGGGTCCTTTCTCGAGGAAAAGTTTCTCTCGAAAGAATTGAGTGGGAGGATGGTGGAGACTTGATGAGGTTATTGAACCGTCACTTCAACTAGTGTATAGCAGGGCACAGGGAGTTGTTCCTGTGGCACCTACACCAATTGAAGTGGAAGCTTATGATAGTGATCATGAAACTTTGGATCAAGTCACTACCAAACCTCGTAGGATGACAAGGATGCGTACTACTTCAGAGTGGTACGTAATCCTGTCTTGGAAGTCATGTTGCTAGACAACAATGAACCTACGAGCTATGGAGAAGCGATGGTGGGCCCGGAGTCCGAAAATTGGCTCGAGGCCATAAAATCCGAGAGAGGATCCATGTATGAAAACAAAGTGTAGACTTTGGAAGAACTGCTTGATGGTCATAAGGCTGTTGGGTACATATGGATTTTAAAAGAAAGACGGACAATGGTGGTAAGTATCACCATTAAGAAAGCTCGACTTGTCATTAAGATGTTCTCCGACAAGTTTAAGGAGTTGACTACGATGAGACTTTCTCACTCGTAGCGATGCTAAGAGTCTGTTGGAATTATGTTAGCAGTTACTGCATTGTTTATGAAATCTTGCAGATACGATGTCAAAATATTGTTTCCTTGACGATTTTCTTGAGGAAAGGTTGTATGTGATACAACCAAAAGGTTTTGTCAGTCCTGAAAAATGCTAACAAGTATGCAAAGCTCCAGCAATCCTTCTAAGGACTGGAGTAAGCATCTCGGAGTTAGAATGTACGCTTTGATGAGATGATCAAAGCTTTTGGGTTTATACAAAGTTTATGAGAAACTTGTATTTCCAAAGAAGTGAGTGGGAGCACTATATAATTTCTGATGAGTATATGTTGTTGACATATTGTTGACCAGAAATGATGTAGAATTTCTGGAAAGCATATAGGGTTATTTGAAAAGTGTTTTTCAATGGAAAACCTGGATTAAGCTACTTGAACATTGAGCATCAAGATCTATAAGGATAGATCAAAACGCTTAATGGTACTTTCAAATGAGCACATACCTTGACATGATCTTGAAGGTGTTCAAGATGGACTAGTCAAAGAAGGAGTTCTTGCCTGAGTTGTAAGGTATGAAGTTATGAAGTTAAAGCTCGACCACGGCAGGAGAAAGAGGAAGGACGAAGGTCATCCCCTATGCTTTTGTCATAGGCTCTATACAGTATGCCATGCTGAGTACCGCACCTGATGTGTGCCTTGCCACATGTCTGGCAAGAGGGTACAAAGGTGATCTAGGAGTAGATCACCGGATAGCGGTCAAAATTATCCTTAGAGGAATAAGGATATATTTCTTGGTTATGGAGGTGATAAAGAGTTCGACATAAAGAGTTACATCGATGCAAGCTTAACACCTATCCGGATATCTCTGAGTAGAGATACCGGATACGTATAATGGAGCAACAATTGAGAATAGCTCCAAGTAGAACAGTTATTTGAAATGGCTCCAAATATAGCGTAGAGATTTGTGAAGTACATACGGATCTGAATGTTGCAGACCCGTTGACTAAAACCTCTCTCACAAGCATAACATGATCAAACCCAGAACTCATTGAGTGTTAATCACATAGTGATGTGAACTAGATTATTGACTCTAGTAAACTCTTTGGATGTTGGTCACATGGCGATGTGAACTAGATTATTGACTCTAGTGCAAGTGGGAGACTGTTGGAAATATGCCCTAGAGGCAATAATAAATTGGTTATTATTATATTTCCCTGTTCATCATAATCGTTTATTATCCATGCTAGAATTGTATTGATAGGAAACTCAGATACATGTGTGGATACATAGACAACACCATGTCCCTAGTAAGCCTCTAGTTAACTAGCTCGTTGATCAATAGATGGTTACGGTTTCCTGACCATGGACATTGGATGTCGTTGATAACGGGATCACATCATTAGGAGAATGATGTGATGGACAAGACCCAATCCTAAGCCTAGCACAAAGATCGTGTAGTTTGTATGCTAAAGCTTTTCTAAATGTCAAGTATCATTTCCTTAAACCATGAGATTGTGCAACTCCCGGATACCATAGGAATGCTTTGGGTGTGCCAAACGTCACAACGTAACTGGGTGGCTATAAAGGTGCACTACGGGTATCTCCGAAAGTGTCTGTTGGGTTGGCACGAATCGAGACTGGGATTTGTCACTCTGTGTGATGGAGAGGTATCTCTGGGCCCACTCGGTAGGACATCATCATAATGTGCACAATGTGACCAAGGAGTTGATCACGGGATGATGTGCTACGGAACGAGTAAAGAGACTTGCCGGTAACGAGATTGAACAAGGTATCGGATACCGACGATCGAATCTCGGGCAAGTACAATACCGCTGGACAAAGGGAATTGAATACGGGATTGATTGAATCCTCAACATCGTGGTTCATCCGATGAGATCATCGTGGAACATGTGGGAGCCAACATGGGTATCCAGATCCCGCTGTCGGTTATTGCCCGGAGAGTCGTCTCGGTCATGTTTGCATGTCTCCCGAACCCGTAGGGTCTACACACTTAAGGTTCGGTGACGCTAGGGTTGTAGAGATATTAGTATGCGGTAACCCGAAAGTTGTTCGGAGTCCCGGATGAGATCCCGGACGTCACGAGGAGTTCCGGAATGGTCCGGAGATAAAGATTTATATATAGGAAGTCCTATTTTGGCCACCGGAAAATGTTCGGGATTTTTCGGTATTGTACCGGGAAGGTTCTAGAAGGTTCCGGAGTGGGGCCCACCAGCATGGGGGGACCCACATGAACGTGGGTAGTGGGGGCAAGGCACCACACCCCTGGTCAAGGCGCACCAAGATCCCCCCTTAGAAGGAATAAGATCATATCCCGAAGGGATAAGATCAAGATCCCTAAAAAGGGGGGATAACAATCGGTGGGGAAGGGAAATGATGGGATTTCTTTCCCCCACCTTTGCCAACGCCCCAATGGACTTGGAGGGCAAGCAACCAGCCCCCTCCACCCCTATATATAGTGGGGAGGCGCATGGGAGCCGCACCCTAGCCCCTGGCGCCTCCCTCTCCCCTCGTAACACCTCTCCCTCTCGCTGAGCTTGGCGAAGCCCTGCCGAGATCCCCGCTGCTTCCACCACCACGCTGTCGTGCTGCTGGATCTCCATCAACCTCTCCTCCCCCCTTGCTGGATCAAGAAGGAGGAGACGTCTTCCCCAACCGTACATGTGTTGAACGCGGAGGTGTCGTCCGTTCGGCGCTCGGTCATCGGTGATTTGGATCACGACGAGTACGACTCCATCAACCCCGTTCTCTTGAACGCTTCCGCTCGCGATTTACAAGGGTATGTATATGCACTCCTCTCTCTCGTTGCTAGATGACTCCATAGATTGATCTTGGTGATGCGTAGAAAATTTTAAAATTCTGCTATGTTCCCCATCAGGTGCATATATACAAATAGAACTGACACAACATTTTTTACCGTGTTATTTTCCTTTTATTTTTTTGGGAAGGGGGGGGGGAGGTGGTGGTGGTGGTTGGGGTGGTTTTTCGCGGTTATACCTGTGAGGATGCATGTAGGAGCCTTCCCTCTCATGCACCTTAAAAACGTCTTAAACAACCATTTGAATGATTCTGCATCCTCATCTCTTATCAGAGCAAAACCAAATAATGTAGTCTGTAAGTGGTTGTTAGTACCGACAAACACACCAAGTGGCATATGGTACTTGTTGGTCTTATAGATGGTGTCAAATGTTACGCGGTCACCAAAGTCCTGATAGGCCCCTCGGCAGCTTGCATTCGCCTAGAATATGTTCTTAACTCTGTTGGACTCATCGAGTTGCATGTCACAGAAGAATTCCCTATTTATAGCTTTCATCTTCCTAAAGAAGTTGACAGTCTTTAGGACATCATCCACATCATCCATCCTTGAATTCTTTGCTTTCCTGCATATTAAAACTTCATTCAAAAATGCATGTTGAACTGGGGTCAGGTCATGCGTTGCGTAATATGTTTGTAGTGACAGAGGAAAAAAGAGATAGGCAGTTTATGGGAGGAGAACAAGTTTGTACTTATAGGTTAATCATGTCTTTGGCATTCATTTCGAGTAAGTAGCTACCAGGGTCATCACCGCCCAGTATGCTCATGATTTGCGCGTGTTCAATGCCTTTGAACTGCAGGTACTTGACGTACTCCAAGATTGTTTTGTCAAAGTTTTTGTGGGAGTGCAAGAAGACAAGCATTTGCGGAGTGAGTTGTAGTCTATGGTTGTGTTCCCAGACTATATCTTTTACGACAAATGTTCCATCCTTTTCCTTCTTCAGCCTCATTTTAGCCTCGCAGTTAGTCCTGGCTATCGTTTTGTTCCGCTGTCTATTTGCTTCAGACACCTTCGATTGATAGACTCCATAGCACGTGCAATAAAGGTAGGCTCTGGTCTTAAACTTGGAGCCTTCCCTGACAGCAAAACCCGCGTGCTTCGCATAGACGTTGTAGAAGTTCTTTGCTTCTTCAAAAGTTTCAAAGCGCATCTCTAGCCTTGGCAGAACATAAGCTTCAATGTTAGGTGGCTGCACGCAACAGTGAGCAAACAAAAACGCAGTTATGAAAATGTTAGATGGGGTGGTCACAGTACCATGGTATGGACTGTGCTTGTATGTTTTTTCTATATGGATACTTACATGTGTATAGCTCTGTGCTGACTCCAGTGTTTGCTATTCACCCTGGTGTATGGGTGCGGGTGGTGTCACCCTTGGCACATGCAGCAATGCATCTCTTGGAGGGAGCAATGTTGACGAAGATCTCCATCTCTCATTGGACGTCCATCTCCCCTCAGATTCGTTGTGAGGTTGCTCCTGTCTATATGGCTCATATCTTGTACTTTGGAACCTGCTAGAGCGGCCAAAATTTCTGTCTCTTTGGCCTGGTCTTCCCGTCGCAACCGCTTTTGCAGCATGGATGATTGATGTTGACGGAGCGACTGGTGGAAGCCTTGTTGCAACCCATCCACGGCTTCCTGTCCTTGGCTTTCTGCATGCGCTAGGGAAAGAAAACATTTGTTGTTTGGGATATTGTTGGCCTTGTTGCAACCCACGAGTGACAAAGCTTGTATTCCCAGATATTGGTGTTTGCTGCATAGAAGAACTTGTCCGTGCTTCTGATGATTCCGGTGTATCTTGAAATCTTCCTGTATTGTTGAAGTATCCAGGCGGTATTTCTGGTGTTACCCAACCAGGTGGTGCCCCATATCTGCTTGGCTCATCAAACGCTCGCTGCGTGTGTCGCCTTGCTCGCTTCTGCAATGACATTCAACAGTTTTGGGATTAATCTTTTCTGTATTTTTCTCGTATACATGCTATGGGTAACATGTCATGCACTGAAGGCATTGTACAAGTTGAACTTGCATCGCTGGTTGTTATTTAAACTGTTGTTCTCTATTTTGTATCTGGTTTCGTTTTCACTCGAACAGTATAACCGTACATGCTCAACACTGATGTACTGTTTTTTAGCACTGCTTGTAAACTGAACATTGAACTTCAGAGATGTATGTATATGCATATATATAAAACTGATGCATGTCTTCTCTTTTGTTCATCTATAACTTATGCAACTACACTAGAAGTACTCCTAGTTTATGTATCATTGAACTTACTGTGTAACATGTGTATATTTTTTCAACAACATTCTTTCACTAGTTCGAACTGACGCAACTACACGGCATGCTCTATTAGAAATAACATCATACAACTTGCAGTGGCAGCTGAACCTTATATAAAGCCTAGTAGCTCCTTGGACTGATGCATAAGTTTATGTTTTTTGGTTTTGAACTGAAGCTATCATATTTAGAGGTACTGACAGTAACCTCGACATCCAAATTGTGCATCAAGTGGCAGGGGTGTAATGAACTGATCATGCATTTGCAATGTACTATTAGGTTCTTCTTCATAGCAGGACTGATGAACTGATGTACTGACACGAACATGGGAAGCAGACATTACCTCCAGTGGACTGACTTCTTCTTCTTCTTCCTCTCGTGGTCGGCATACTGGCATGTTCTTGGGAGGTGGCGCCATCGATGCAACTCCTGCTTGTGGTGGACGTCTGGCGTCTTGCGGGGATCACTGCCCCGGAGAAGGAGCCCCGGCGATAGAGGGAGGCAGGGGGCGGCGGATCACGACCCCGTCGTTGGATCCGGCGATGGAGGGAGCCAGGAGACGGCGGATCATGGCCCCGTCATTGGACCCGGCGACGGAGGGAGGCAGGAGACGGCGGATCACGACCCCGTCGTTGGATCCGGCGACGGAGGGAGCCAGGAGACGGTGGATCACGGCCCCGTCGATGAATCCGGCGACGAACGGAGGCAAGAGACGGCGGCGGATCCGTCGCCGGCCAGTCACGGCGCCGCGGGCTCCCTCGCTCCGGCTGCCACCGTCGCTCGCTCGCCCACGACGGTTGCCTCCGGCGGAAGAAGGCGGGTTCGGTCCGGGCTGGGTTGGGGGGATTCTACGGTGGTCGGCGTGTTGCGCCTATATAGAGCAGGGGCAATATATATTTGGATCCAAGTAGCCCCTATATAGGGAGCGGTTGGTTGTTCCCGAACCGGTGCAAAAGAAAAAAAACACCCAACCCCGTCGCCCTCTCGCATCCCCGCCTTCTTCCCTGGCGCCCGCGCGCTATGCCCGATCCAGCCGGGCTCCTCCCCTTTGCCCAACCTCCCACGCCTCCCCTAGCTTCTTCCCCGGCGCCGTCCCGAACCCCGGCCGAAGCAGCCGTCGCCGCTCTCCCCAAATCGCGCCGCCACTGCCGTCACCGGGTCGCGCCGTCGCCGCCACCCTCCCCAGATCGCCCCACAACCACTGCCACACTCCACCGCCGCCCTAGCCAGTGCCGCCGCCCGCACCCCGCCCAAAATCGCCGCCCCCGACGGCGGCCCCGCACGCGCCTCCGCCGGGACCTTCCACCTCCACCTCCTCCCTGTGCTTCTCCTCCATTGCCGGCGTGCTTGGATCTGGCGACGCCAGCGACCATCGGAGCTCGCCCCCCGGCTGTCTTAGCTGCCAGATCCGTCGGCCGCATACAGCGCCGCTCCATCTTCCTCCTCCACCGGGCCTTGCAACATCTGATGGCGACCACCACTGCACTCGCTGTCGTGTGTGGACCGCAGCGATGGTTGGGTCCGACCTTCCGCCTGGATGAGCCGGCGCAGGAAGCGTCCACCCCCGCACCCTGGGATCTTCGCTCCGACCGAGATCCTCTAGCCGCCGCCATGGAGCTCCTCCCCCGCCACCCAAGGCCGACGTCGTTCACCTACCACCGCGGGGCCGAGTGCCTCCCCTACCTGATCCAGCGCAGTTTCCCGCCCCGCCTTCTTCCCTGTCTGAAGGAGCCGAACTGCATGTGCCCACGGCGGTGACCGTCCCTTCTCTGTTCAAGTTTGTATGGCTCTCTCTGTGTGCGCGTGCACCGTGCCTGGAAAAAAGTCCAAGTGCCAAGTTCGGTGGCGATCGTAGACAGGCAGATGGCTGTAGTGAACCCAAGGTGCTCAAGGTTATGCCTCAATGCAGTATTTTGAAATTTTTATCATTCCTCAAACGCACGACATCCCCACCTCATACCTCCTGTATTGCGTGAGATGGTGCTCCTGAACATGGTGGCAGTGCTGCTGGTTGCTGTTGCTGCTTCTTATACTACATCTTCAGATTCAAAGAAGTACAGTTTGGCGCCGGATAAAAGTCCAAGTTCGATCCAAAGAACTTCAGATTCTATGAGCTACAGGTTCACTATTCTCACTTTTCTCTGAGCCATGTGTATTAAGTTTCTTTTTCTATAAGTTATATTTTGCTGCTATTTGCTAGCTTTGACCATCGGCATGTACATTCACATGGAGCTACATAGTAGAAAATGCATACGAGAGAGAGAGAGATGGGTGAAATTTGCTACTACAGTGGAAGATGGATGGATGAAAATGAATTGATACACTAAAAGTGTGCGTACGATGCAGTCAGGGTCCTAGTTGCGACATCTACAGCAGGAGTTTTGGGCTTTTCCTTTTTTTCTCTTTGTGTTAAAGAACCAGTACTTCACTCACTTTCATCAGAAACCCCATCATGTCCATCTGATTATTTTTGAAAAGTTAAAATTGTGAAAATATGGAAGTTCAAATTGTAAAATTTTGAAAGTTCAAAAAAATGAAGCACGTTAATGTATCTTGTTACAATCTTTTCTCCATTCATGTGTCGCCAAAAAAATATATACGCATAATTATTTACCATGGGGCAACCAACCCAATGTCATCCCCACGTTTGGTGAAAGCTCATAATATAAATGAAACAAGTTCTCTCATTAATCAAATGATAACATAATTATTTTTGTTACAATCTTCTTTATTATTTGTAGAAGTTCGCTCGCTAGTCGCAAACAAAAAAGTCCGACACTTCATAATAAAAAAATAGGGAAGTTTGCCAAATGGAGAACAAGTTTTAAATAGTGGAATTCATCAGGGAAAAAACCTTGAAATTAATGTTTAAAAAGGACAAAAGGTTCAGACTCAAAACATGGAGCACATAAAAACTGAAAAGTAAACATTATTAAGTTCACAAAATTAAAAATCTAGAAGTTTAGAGTAATAAATAAATAAATATTAGAAAAAACAAAGAACACAAAAAATTATACATAAAAAATTAGTTAGAATTTTTTTAGAAAAAATAGAGAACACAACAATTGGCTTTAATTTATTTTTTGTGAAGGTCAAAATGTTGTGTTTGAGAAGGTCGAGTGTGTTATCTCTGCAAGTTCGAATAAATTAAAACATGGAAGGTAAACACATGGGAGAGTTGCATTTTTTAGACTTAAAATACGGAGAACATAAAATAACAAGAAGTTCAACTATTAAAAATAGAGCACTTGAAAAATTCATAAAAAAGATTAAGAAATAAAACCAGGAAGATCATATTAAAAAGATGAAGAAGTTCGATGATTACAGAAAACTAAAAAATTCCTTGTTATTAAAGAATGGAAACAAGAAGTTCAAAAATAAAATAAAAAGAAGTTCAACTATTAAAAATATAATGCTTCATAAATTCATAAAAAAAGATTCAGAAAAATCAAATTAAAAATTCATAAAAAGACTCAAAAAAGTTTACGTAGCCGGGAGAAGTTCAGGTTGATAACTGTCAGAATTTCTTAAAACGATGGAGAAGTTCGATGATTGTAGAAAACTCAGATTTTCCTCGTTATTAAAGAATGGAAACAAGAAGTTTAAAAATTAAATAATAAGAAGTTTAACTTTTAAAAATAGAGCGCATCAAAATTTCATAAAAAAGATTAAGAAATTCAGATTAATATTCATAAAAAACTCAGATATTTTCACGTAACCGTGAGAAGTTCGATTGATAACTGCCAGAAGTTCACGTACTAAATGGTGTGCATTTTGTATTAAAAAATAATAAAAAAGGGAATACTATAAGTTTTGTTGTTATAAGTTCAACTCTTCGGTCGGAGAAAGTTAAAAAAAATATTGTGAATAGGGTTTGTACAAAAGGAGTATCATTTGTGTAGTACTGACGAAATGGATGAGAAAATTACAAACGAAAATACGTCACAGAAGTTCAACATGAAAACAGCAGGAAGTTCAACTACTACGCTGAATGAATTTAAGATGAAAAACTTTCAAAATTGTCGCGAGTATGAAAAAATGTTAAACACGGGAAAGTTGTGTGTTTACAGCAGCTTTTCATCGGTATATCACCCGCTCAATTCGCATGAGTGGGATGGAGAGCTAAGAGCAGTGGATGAAGATCTATGAGCAAAAAAATCACGTGAAAAACAGAGTTAGTTCAGGTACACGCACCGAGAAGTTCAGATTCTTCACGCGGTGTATTTTCGAAGAATCTGTTTCGCGATAGAGGCAGAACGAATGATCCCGCTGTTTTCAGAATTACTTGAAAACGTTTAGGAATCAGAGAAAACCATCAACATGAAAAAGTTTCACATTTTCCGTAGCTTTTCAACGGTATATTATTTGCCCAATTCTGATAAAGTTTGTAAAAATTATGGCGAAAGTACGTTTTCGCCATTTTTGAAACTGACTTAAAACCATAAAGAATTGGGAGAAACAATACATACCAAAAAGTTTCGCATTTGTTTAAGCTTTCCAACGCCATATCATTTGCTGCATTCGGACGCACGGTTAAAAAATTAGCTCGAAAATACGAACTCGGTAGGACTTGGACCATTTTCTAAATTACTCTTAAACCATTCAAAATTAGAAAAAAACTTTCAAGATGAAAAAGTAGCGCATTTTCATAAGCTTTCGAACTCCATATCATATGCCTCCATTGGATTAGCTGTTTAGAAATGACATCGAAAAAATGAACTCAGCTGCTCGGTTTACGAAATTTTATGTTTTTTCAAATTACTCTTTAACCATAGAGAATTAGAAAAAACTTTCAAAATGTGCAAGGAGCGGTTTTGCAGCAGCTTTCCAATGCCATATTATATGCCTCATTTCGATAAACGGTTTAGAAATGCGATCGAAAATACGATTCACGTTTTTTGTGTGAAGAAAAAACGGTTTTCAAAACTGCTCTTAAACCGCTTATATTTTGCCAAAAATTTAAGTTGGGTCATGATATTGGTGTCCATAGCTTTCCAACGGTATATCGCAAGCCCCGTTTTGGCAATGTTGGCGGAAGTTCAACCGAGTACACAGGGAAGTTCAACGTACTACTAGCGGGACAGGTCAGGTTGTGATCAGAATATATATATGCGGCGCCCCCTCCACAGATTACACCCTCGATCTAATTCACAACCTTTGTGCAAGTCCGAGATGAACAAGGTACATTGGTTTTCCAAGATTGAAAATTCAAGAATCAACATGCAAATTTACTTAACCTGAAACTTGATGACAGTTACTTCAGTGTGCGCAAAGCTTTTATCATATTATACGTATTGTACAACTACTTTGCTTTTGTATGATGCAAAATGTTTGCCAAACCTGAGTAGATAAAAGGGATAGCTGACAGGTCACATGCTGCACTATTTAAGGATAAGTTATTGAAGGTGATTCCAAATTTCCAATGCGCAAATCCTTTGTTCCAAAATCCTATGAAGTAATTGCACTTGGAGTAGAAGAATACAAAACACCTTTCAGATACATAAAATGAAATATGGAGAAGAACCATTCTCAGAAAATAAATATGAGGAGAATGAGAAGAAAGCTTTTAGTGCCACATCTGAACTCATGGAAAAATGATGATCATTGTGCAGTTAGTCCATCATTGTCATCATTCCATCCGTTATCTACACAAATAACACAATCAACTAGATGGCTGGTAAGAACTTCGGATAAGAACTGCATATTTTCTTTTAGTTACACCGGTGATTTTTGCCTTACCTTTCTTCTGTTTGAACATATCCATGTAGCTATCTCGCAAGGTGAACATAACCTATATAGGTATTGTTGGGGAAGGTAGTAATTTCAAAAAATTTCCTACGCACACACAGGATCATAGTGATGCATAGCAACAAGAAGGGAGAGTGTTGTCCACGTATGTAGTCGTATGTCTTCACGATCCGATCGATCAAGTACCAAACGTACAGCACCTCTGAGTTCAGCACATGTTCAGCTCGATGACGTCCATCGAACTTCGATCCAGCCGAGCTTTGTGGGAGAGTTCCGTCAGCATGACGGTGTGGTGACGATGATGATGTTCTACCGACGCAGGGCTTCGCCTAAGCACCGCTACGATATTATCGAGGTGGACTAAGGTGGAGGGGGCACCGCACACGGCTAAGAGAACCAAGAGATCAATTGTTGTGTCTAGAGGTGCCCCTGCCCCCGTATATAAAGGAGCAAGGGGGAGAGGCGGCCGGCCAGGAGGAGGCGCGCCAGGGAGGAGTCCTACTCCCACCGGACTCCCTCCTTTCCTAGTTGGAGTAGGAGAAGAGGGAAGGAGGGAGAGAGGAAGGAAAGGGGGGCGCCGCCCCCTCCTTGTCCAATTCGGACTAGAGGGGGTGGGGGCGCGTGGCCTTCCCTGGCCGCCCCTCCTCTTCTCCACTAAGGCCCATTAAACCCCCGGGGGGTATCCGGTAACCCCGGTACTCCGGTAAAATCCCGATTTCACCTGGAACACTTCCGATATCCAAATATAGGCTTCCAATATATCAATCTTTATGTCTCGACCATTTTGAGACTCCTCGTCATGTCCGTGATCACATCCAGGACTCCGAACTACCTTCAGAACATCAAAACACATAAACTCATAATATAACCGTCATCGAACTTTAAGCGTGCTGACCCTACGGGTTTGAGAACTATGTAGACATGACCGAGACACGTCTCCGGTCAATAACCAATAGCGGAACCTGGATGCTCATATTGGCTCCTACATATTCTACGAAGATCTTTATCGGTCAAACCACATAACAACATATGTTGTTCCCTTTGTCATTAGTATGTTTACTTGCCCGAGATTCGATCATTGGTATCTCAATACCTAGTTCAATCTCGTTACCGGCAAGTCACTTTACTCATTCTGTAACACATCATCCCGCAACTAACTCATTAGTTGCAATGCTTGCAAGGCTTAAGTGATGTGCATTACCGAGTGGGCCCAGAGATACCTCTCCGACAATCGGAGTGACAAATCCTAATCTCGACATATGCCAACCCAACAAGTACCTTCGGAGACACCTGTAGAGCACCTTTATAATCACCCAGTTACGTTGTGACGTTTGGTAGCACACAAAGTGTTCCTCTGGTAAACAGGAGTTGCATAATCTCATAGTCATAGGAACATGTATAAGTCATGAAGAAAGCAATAGCAACAAACTAAACGATCAAGTGGTAAGCTAACGGAATGGGTCAAGTCAATCACATCATTCTCCTAATGATGTGATCCCGTTAATCAAATGACAACTCTTTGTCTATGGCTAGGAAACATAACCATCTTTGATCAACGAGCTAGTCAAGTAGAGGCATACTAGTGACACTCTGTTTGTCTATGTATTCACACATGTATCATGTTTCCGGTTAATACAATTCTAGCATGAATAATACACATTTATCATGATATAAGGAAATAAATAACAACTTTATTATTGCCTCTAGGGCAAATTTCCTTCAGTCCCCCACTTGCACTAGAGTCAATAATCTAGATTACACTATAATGATTCTAACACCCATGGAGCCTTGGTGATGATCATGTTTTGCTCGTGGAAGAGGCTTAGTCAACGGGTCTGCAACATTCAGATCCGTATGTATCTTGCAAATCTCTATGTCTCCCACCTGGACTTGATCCCGGATGGAGTTGAAGCGTCTCTTGATGTGCTTGGTTTTCTTGTGAAATATGGATTCCTTTGCCAAAGAAATTGCACCAGTATTGTCACAAAAGATTTTCATTGGACCCGATGCACTAGGTATGACACCTAGATCGGATATGAACTCCTTCATCCAGACTCCTTCATTTGCTGCTTCTGAAGCAGCTATGTACTCTGCTTCACATGTAGATCCCGCTACAATGCTTTGCTTAGAACTGCACCAACTGACAGCCCCACCATTTAATAAAAACATGTATCCCATTTGCGATTTAGAATCGTCCGGATCAGTGTCAAAGCTTGCATCAACGTAACCATTTACGACGAGTTCTTTGTCACCTCCATAAATGAGAAACATATCCTTCGTCCTTTTTAGGTATTTCAGGATGTTCTTGACCGATGTCCAGTGATCCACTCCTGGATTACTTTGGTACCTCCCTGCTAAACTAATAGCAAGGCACACATCAGGTCTGGTACACAGTATTGCATACATGATAGAGCCTATGGCTGAAGTATAGGGAACATCTTTCATTTTCTCTCTATCTTCTGCAGTGGTAGGGCATTGAGTCTTACTCAACTTCACACCTTGTAACACAGGCAAGAACCATTTCTTTGCTTGATCCATTTTAAACTTCTTCAAAACTTTGTCAAGGTATGTGCTTTGTGAAAATCCAATTAAGCGTCTTGATCTATCTCTATAGATCTTGATGCCCAATATATAAGTAGCTTCACCGAGGTCCTTCATTGAAAAACTCTTATTCAAGTATCCCTTTATGCTATCTAGAAGTTCTATATCATTTCCAATCAGCAATATGTCATCCACATATAATATCAGAAATGCTACAGAGCTCCCACTCACTTTCTTGTAAATACAGCCTTCTTCAAAAGTCTGTATAAAACCATATGCTTTGATCACACTATCAAAGTATTTATTCCAACTCCGAGAGGCTTGCACCAGTTCATAAATGGATCACTGGAGCTTGCACACTTTGTTAGCTCCCTTTGGATCGACAAAACCTTCCGGTTGCATCATATACAACCCTTCTTCCAGAAATCCATTCAGGAATGCAGTTTTGACATTCGTTTGCCAAATTTCATAATCATAAAATGTGGCAATTGCTAACATGATTCGGACAGATTTAAGCATCGCTACGGGTGAGAAAGTCTCATCGTAGTCAATCCCTTGAAACCTTTTGCAAGAAGTCGAGCTTTATAGACAGTAACATTATCGTCAGCGTCCGTCTTCTTCTTGAAGATCCATTTATTTTCAATGGCTTGCCGATCATCGGGCAAGTCAACCAAAGTCCATACTTTGTTCTCATACATGGATCCCATCTCGGATTTCATGGCCTCAAGCCATTTTGTGGAATCTGGGCTCACCATCGCTTCTTCATAGTTCGTAGGTTCGTCATGGTCTAGCAACATAACCTCCAGAACAGGATTACCATACCACTCTGGTGCGGATCTTACTCTGGTTGATCTACGAGGTTCAGTGACAACTTGATCTGAAGTTTCATGATCATCATCATTAACTTCCTCACTAATTGGTGTAGGTGTCACATGAACCGGTTTCTATGATGAACTACTTTCCAATAAGGGAGCAAGTACAGTTAACTCATCAAGTTCTACTTTCCTCCCACTCACTTCTTTCGAGAGAAACTCCTTCTCTAGAAAGGATCCAAATTTAGCAAAAAAAGTTTTGCCTTCAGATCTGTGATAGAAGGTGTACCCAACAGTTTCCTTTGGGTATCCTATGAAGACACATTTCTCCGATTTGGGTTCGAGCTTATCAGGTTGAATCTTTTTCACATAAGAATCGCAACCCCAAACTTTAAGAAACGACAACTTTGGTTTGTTGCCAAACCACAATTCATAAGGTGTCGTCTCAACGGATTTCGATGGTGCCCTATTTAACGTGAATGCAACCATCTCTAAAGCATAACCCCAAAATGATAGCGGTAAATCAGTAAGAGACATCATAGATCGCACCATATCTAGTAAAGTACGATTACGATGTTTGGACACACCATTACGCTGTGGTGTTCCTGTTGGCGTGAGTTGCGAAACTATTCCGCATTGTTTCAAATGAAGACCAAACTCGTAACTCAAATATTCTCCTCCACGATCAGATCGTAGAAACTTTATTTTCTTGTTACGATGATTTTCAACTTCACTTTGAAATTCTTTGAACTTTTCAAATGTTTCAGACTTATGTTTCATTAAGCAGATATATCCATATCTGCTTAAATCATCTCTGAAGGTGAGAAAATAACGGTACCCGCCGCGAGCCTCAACATTCATCGGACCACATACATCTGTATGTATGATTTTCAACAAATCTGTTGCTCGTTTCTTAGTTCCGGAGAACGGCGTTTTAGTCATCTTGCCCATGAGGCACGGTTCGCAAGTACCAAGTGATTCATAATCAAGTGATTCCAAAAGTCCATCAGTATGGAGTTTCTTCATGTGCATTACACCAATATGACCTAAACGGGGGTGCCACAAATAAGTTGCACTATCATTATCAACTCTGCATCTTTTGGCTTCAATATTATGAATATGTGTATCACTACTATCGAGATTCAACAAAAATAGACCACTCTTCAAGGGTGCATGACCATAAAAGATATTACTCATATAAATAGAACAACAATTATTCTCTGATTTAAATGAATAACTGTCTCGCATCAAACAAGATCCAGATATAATGTTCATGCTCAACACTGGCACCAAATAACTCTAATACTAATCCCGAAGGTAGATGTAGAGGTAGTGTGCCGACTGCGATCACATCGACTTTGGAACCATTTCCCACGCGCATCGTCACCTCGTCCTTAGCCAATCTTCGCTTAATACTTAGTCCCTATTTCGAGTTGCAAATATTAGCAACAGAACCAGTATCAAATACCCAGGTGCTACTGCGAGCATTAGTAAGGTACACATCAATAACATGTATATCACATATACCTTTGTTCACCTTGCCACCCTTCTTATCCGCCAAATACTTGGGGCAGTTCCGCTTCCAGTGACTAGTGTGTTTGCAGTAGAAGCACTCAGTCTCAGGCTTAGGTCCAGACTTGTGCTTTTTGTCCTGAGCAGCAACTTGTTTGCTGTTCTTCTTGAAGTTCCCCTTTTTTTTCCCTTTGCCCTTTTTCTTGAAACTGGTGGTCTTGTTGACCATCAACACTTGATGCTCCTTCTTGATTTCTACCTCCGCAGCCTTTAGCATTGCAAAGAGCTCGGGAATTGTCTTATCCATCCCTTGCATGTTATAGTTCATCACGAAGCTCTTGTAGCTTGGTGGCAGTGATTGAAGAATTCTGTCAATGACGCTATCATCCGGTAGATTAACTCCCAGTTGAATCAAGTGATTGTTATACCCACACATTCTGAGTATATGCTCACTGACAGAACTATTCTCCTCCATCTTACAGCTATAAAACTTATTGGAGACTTCATATCTCTCAATCCGAGCATTTTCTTGAAATATTAACTTCAACTCCTAGAACATCTCGTATGCTCCATGACGTTCAAAACGTCGTTGAAGTCCCGGTTCTAAGCTGTAAAGCATGGCACACTGAACTATCGAGTAGTCATCAGCTTTTGCTCTGCCAGACGTTCATAACATCTGGTGTTGCTCCTGCAGCAGGTCTGGCACCTAGCGGTGCTTCTGGGACGTAATTCTTCTGTGCAGCAATGAGGATAATCCTCAAGTTACGGACCCAGTCCGTGTAATTGCTACATCATCTTTCAACTTTGCTTTCTCAAGGAACGCATTAAAATTTAACGGAACAACAACACGGGCCATCTATCTACAATCAACATAGACAAGCAAAATACTATCAGGTACTAAGTTCATGATAAATTTAAGTTCAATTAATCATATTACTTAAGAACTCCCACTTAGATAAACATCCCTCTAATCCTCTAAGTGATCACGCGATCCAAATCAACTAAACTATGTCCGATCATCACGTGAGATGGAGTAGTTTCAATGGTGAACATCACTATGTTGATCATATCTACTATATGATTCACGCTCGACCTTTCGGTCTCAGTGTTCCGAGGCCATATCTGCATATGCTAGGCTCGTCAAGTTTAACCTGAGTATTCCGCGTGTGTAACTGTTTTGCACCCGTTGTATTTGAACGTAGAGCCGATCACACCCAATCATCACGTGGTGTCTCAGTACAAAGAACTTTCGCAACGGTGCATACTCAGGGAGAACACTTATACCTTGATAATTTAGTGAGAGATCATCTTATAATGCTACCGTCAATCAAAGCAAGATAAGATGCATAAAAGATAAACATCACATGCAATCAATATAAGTGATATGATATGCCCATCATCATCTTGTGCTTGTAATCTTCATCTCCGAAGCATCGTCATGATCACCATCGTCACTGGCGCGACACTTTGATCTCCATCATAGCATCGTTGTCGTCTCACGAATTTATGCTTCTACGACTATCGCTACCGCTTAGTGATAAAGTAAAGCATTATAGGGCGATTGCATTGCATACAATAAAGCGGCAACCATATGGCTCCTGCCAGTTGCCGATAACTCGGTTACAAAACATGATCATCTCATACAATAAAATATAGCATCATGCCTTGACCATATCACATCACAACATGCCCTGCAAAAACAAGTTAGACGTCCTCTACTTTGTTGTTGCAAGTTTTACGTGGTTGCTAAGGGCTGAGCAAGAACCGTTCTTACCTACGCATCAAAACCACAACGATAGTTTGTCAAGTTAGTGTTGTTTTAACCTTCTCAAGGACCGGGCGTAGCCACACTTGGTTCAACTAAAGTTGGAGAAACTGACACCCGCCAGCCACCTGTGTGCAAAGCAGGTCGGTAGAACCAGTCTTGCGTAAGCGTACGCGTAATGTCGGTCCGGGCCGCTTCATCCAACAATACTGCCGAACCAAAGTATGACATGCTGGTAAGCAGTATGACTTATATCGCCCACAACTCACTTGTGTTCTACTCGTGCATATAACATCTACGCATGAAACCTGGCTCTGATACCACTATTAGGGAACGTAGTAATTTCAAAAAATTTCCTACGCACACACAGGATCATGGTGATGCATAGCAACGAGAGGGGAGAGTGTTGTCCACGTACCCTCGTAGACTAAAAGCGGAAGCGTTTGCACAACGCGGTTGATGTAGTCATACGTCTTCACGATCCGACCGATCAAGTACCGAACGTATGGCACCTCTGAGTTCAACACACGTTCAGCTCGATGACGTCCCTCGAACTCCGATCCAGCCGAGCTTTGAGAGAGAGTTCCGTAAAACCCCCGGTACTCCGGTAAAATCCCGATTTCACCCGAAACACTTCCGATATCCAAATATAGGCTTCCAATATATCAATCTTTATGTCTCGACCATTTCGAGACTCCTCGTCATGTCCGTGATCACATCTGGGACACCGAACTACCTTCGGTACATAAAAACACATAAACTCATAATTAACCGTCATCGAACTTTAAGCGTGCGGACCCTATGGGTTCAAGAACTATGTAGACATGACCGAGACACGTCTCCGGTCAATAACCAATAGCGGAACCTGGATGCTCATATTGGCTCCTACATATTCTATGAAGATCTTTATCGGTCAAACGGCATAACAACATACGTTGTTCCCTATGTCATCGGTATGTTACTTGCCCGAGATTCGATCGTCGGTATCTTAATACCTAGTTCAATCTCGTTACCGGCAAGTCTCTTTACTCGTTCTATAATACATCATCCTGCAACTAACTCATTAGTTGCAATGCTTGCAAGGCTTATAGTGATGTGCATTACCGAGTGGGCCCAGAGATACCTCTCTGACAATCGGAGTGACAAATCCTAATCTCGAAATACGCCAACCCAACAAGTACCTTCGGAGACACCTGTAGAGCACCTTTATAATAAACATTTATCATGATATAAGGAAATAAATAATAACTTTATTATTGCCTCTAGGGCATATTTCCTTCAGGTATCTATGTACTCTCTGGACCAAACCATCTAACATGTCCGTTTGTTTTGTTTGTGTTGTTCCTTTTCCATCCTACTCGTAACAATGCGATGTACTCTCTTGGTCATCAGTTCAATGTCCCTCCATTGCATACTAACCTTTCATGGCTAAAATATGTTTGCCGGGCTGAGTTAATAATCTCACATTATCATTTTCACTCCATTTAGCAATATTCTTATGATCACTCTTAGCCTTAAGTCATTTTTAATTATTATATTTGCAAGGTTATTGTCGGTGTCAAAACCGGCGGATCTCGGGTCGGGGGTCCCAAACTGTGCGTCTAAGGTTGATGGTAACAGGAGACAGGGGACACGAAGTTTTACCCAGGTTCGGGCCCTCTTGATGGAGGTAACACCCTACGTCCTGCTTGATTGATATTGATGGCTATGAGTATTACAAGAGTTGATCTACCACGAGACCATAATGGCTAAACCCTAGAAGTCTAGCCTGTATGACTACGGTATTGAGTATCCCCTATCCGGACTAAGTGCTCTGGTTTATATAGACACCGGGGGGACCTAGGGTTACATAGAGTCCGTTACATAATATGGAATCTTCATAGTTATTTACCAAGCTTGCCTTCCACGCCAAGGAGAGTCCCATCCGGACACGGGTACAGTCTTCGGTCTTCATATCTTCACAGCCTATTAGTCCGTCCCACCGATAACAGGCCGGACGCCCGAGGACCCCTTAGTCTAGGACTCCCTCAATAGCCCCCGAACCAGTCTTCAATAGCGAGGTGTTTGGCACACAGATTATCTTCGGTATTGCAAGGCGGGTTCCTCCGTTAAGTAGTGTATTCGTCCGTAGATTCGATGTCTCCCCTCGGCTTCTACGCGCTTAATGTCCTCGTTTTCCACGTGTCGAGAGAATGCAGACAGTCAGGGTATTTTTTGCAAATAACACCCCAGCCCTGTAAGGAAGAGTATCTATTTAAAGAGATTGGATCTCAGATCCCTTTGGCACCAAGCGGAGAAAATCCTCAGAGATCGCAAGGCAGGACCATTCCAACATGGCCAACAACCCCAGCTCTTATTCCCGTTCCAACCTAGAGAGAAGCGAGTGAGAGAGGTGCTCTGTGCCTCATAGCCGATTGGCAAAGCTGCAAACACAAGGATTTCTCTCTTCAGCAGATTTGGTCCATGTTCGAGCAGGGTTGGCCTCCTTCAATGCAAAACCCAGGCAGAGGATTCTCCCAATCTGTCTGCGAGAGAACGGGTATGCTTCGTCCCCTATCTGCTGAGGGGGTGGGGTTTCCAATTCACCCATTCCTCCAAGGATTGCTGGAGTACTACAGCCTCTAGCTACACAATTTTACCCCTGGCTCCATCCTCCACATTGCGGGTTATGTCTCCCTATGCGAACTATTCCCGGGTTGCAAGGCCCATTTTGATTTATGGAGAAGATTATTCTGCCTCGTCCCTCGTAATCAAGGTGGATCAATCTTTGAAGTGGGAGGAGCCGAAGTGTGGCGCATTGCCGGGACCGGATATCTGTCCGGTACGCCGAAGAAAGCTCCCGAAGAGTGGTCTTCCGAATGGTTCTACATTAACGACGTCACTCTACCCGACCCCGTCCGCATAGGCCTCCCCGAGTTTACAAATGCTCCGCTGAAGAAGCACCACAGCTGGCATCCTCGGAGCCTCGAGGAAGACGATAGCGCGGAAATCAGCTTGCTACTACGCAAGATTAAAATGCTTGCCCAGTCCGGATTGTCAATAGTCGAAGTGATGGCAATTTCCATAACGCGGGGGGTCCAGCCACCCCAATACCGAGGACTACCCATGTGGCACTATAACGGAGAAGATGACGCCTCACGTTATGGCCGAAAAGGCCCGAAGACCCCCGCCGCTCTAGCCAAGATCCTAGCTGAGCTGTATAAAGGGGAGAAGGAGGAGTTCACCTGTCTCCAACATCGAGACGGACTTTCCATGTACAATCCTCCCTGCTGGGTAAGGTTCGGCTTCACTTAATTTATCTTGTCCTTGAATCATTTGTTGACAGGCAGCATCTTATCTGCTCATAATAGGAATGTCGAAAGGCTATTGAGGGGATCCATGACCCTGCCCCTCAGCCGGAGAATCGCAACCGGGATCTTGACCCCAGATATGAAGAAGACCCGGACATATTCGTGGAGCTTGAGGAGGGAATGTTCTATCAGATGAGCTACGACGGTACATATGTACCTATTATTGCCGACTACCCCGGCCTCCTCCCAGCTTCACACGTAAGTGATCCGAAGACACCTTATTCAAAAGAAATCTCTCCCTTCTTACCCACCGCAGTATCCTATGCTCAAAAGGGGAAGGGTTCGGTGCGACGTACCGCTCCAAGGGTTCCTCCGAAGAGGGCGTCCCCTACTCCGGGCAAGTCTTCCAAGAGGAAAGCAAACGAAGACACGGCCGTACCTTCATCAAAGAGGTACGAATTCGTCAACATGCACCTGAGTAGTCACGTCCAACCGTGACCTTCCCGTTTTCCATGTGTCAGGAGAAAGGTGCACCGGACTATATCTGGAGGTTTGAGTGGCCGTACTTCCCGCAGCCAGGATTCAAATCCTGCCGTGAAGACGGGGGCTGATGCGGGGGCGACGCCGGACTGTCCCCCAGCCGAGGACTCAGACGATGTATCCGTCACCAAATCGGAAGTGGAGAGTGCCATGAATCATCGGTGCCGCCGGGCCATTTTTACAAGACCCCGGCTTTTCAGAAGAGTCATTTAACACATTCAGCTCGGCCGATGCATACATCCGAGCTGCCCGAGATGGAATTAACAGGGCCACAAAGCTACATTTGAAAGATCTGCAGGTAATTTTTTTGTCTGACTATGATAACCATATGCCAGTAGCCCCCGAGACTTAAAGGAGTTGAAATAACTGATTTAAGGATCAAGGTACAACCAGGTGCTTACGGAGAACAACACCCAGCTAGCTCAAGAACTAGAAAATTGTCAGCGTCAGCTGCTTGCTGCTAATGCCGAACTGGAGAAATACAAGGCATCTCCCGGTAATATTTTCCTCCAACAAGTACGGGAGCAGCTAGACGCCGCTCGAAGCGAAGAACATGGAGCCAAAAAGCTACTGGCAGTGGGCGAGCGTGTATTGACAGAAGTCATTCAGGAGAAAAAGAAACTCCAGGATTCGAACGCCAAACTGGGCGAAGAACTGAAAGATGTGCGAGCTCAGCTAGCGGACTCTGTGAAGGAGAACAAGAAGCCGCGAGGCGGCATATTCAGTACGTGGCCGCTTTTATCTTATATCAGTTTGGAGGTAACGGTAGCTGATATAGCTGTAATTGCAGGTGTATTGACGAACCGCCCCGAAGAGGAGGTGTCCGGATCATCAAGTCATCTTGTGCAAGGGCTGTCGCAGTTGCACGAGCAAGCTCGGCAGGCGATGCGGAGTGTAGCCAAGGCTTTATGGCCATCCGACTCCCCTCCAGGAAGCATATGGTAGAGCTGTTCAAGGGAGCGCGGCGGCGTGTCCGGCTATGGAAGATATCGGCTTGCCGAGAGGGTGCGCGAGAGGCCTAGGCCATGGTGAAGACGCGATATACCAAGCTGGATCCTAATCACATGGCTCGTGTTGGACCGCTAGGGTCGAATGGGGAAGAAATTCCCGTTAGCTTAGTATATGAACAAGTAGAGGTGGCCGCCAAATATTCCCAACATGATTGTAAATTAGACCACCTTTTGGACGGTATAGAGGAGGAAGTGTTTGAGTCGTGAGCGACTATGTACTTTCCTTCTAGCTAGATAATAAAGACAATTGTCATCGCCGACCTTTTCGCTTCAACCTCTTGACCCGAAGGTTCGGAGTGTTTCCGAGCACCGTAGCGGTAGAATATACCAGGGTATGCGTGGAAACTAGGCGTAGGGCTCATAGTTGCTCAAACAGACAATGTGTATCCGGCTAGTTATGTTATATTACATTATGTAAGAAACATCGTCCAGAGAGAATAGTTCCGTTAAGGGTTCCTTTCCCTGGGTGTGCATGCATGTTAATGTGCATGTTCGAACTGTGATTAATAAAATCATAGAGTAAGTAACATCTGGGGTTCACAATGGAGTGAATGCGGAAACACCTTTAATTCGCCAACCGAATATTACCTTAAGAACGCTAGCTTTCGGCTTCACCCAGTCTGAGGTACACATCCGGATGACCCGGCAGTAACAATCGCAAAGGTGCTCCCTTTATGACCTAGCCGAACTAACGGGAACGTAGGGCATAAGCACAGGAGCCAGGCAACCCAGCTTGGCCAAAACTTAAGTCATATCGATGCATATAGTGGTGAAGAAAAGGTACATATGGAAAAAGGAACGCATATGTGCTGAGCTTGATGCTCGAAGAATAGTCGCAAGCTTCTTTACGAGAAGCCCCCAGGTATAGTGAACGTACATATTTAGGGATGTACGCGTCAGGTAGGGATGGTCTAGCCGCACTAAAGCCGTAAGGCTAAAGAGAAAACGAAAAAAGGTAAAAGACGAAAAGAGAAAATAAATAAATAATGGTAATAACAGGAGGGAGGAAACGAACACATAGTTCGGCGTTAGGCATAAAATCGTCGTAGTCTGGCCGCGTTCCAAGGATTCGGCTCCAGGTGATTATCTGATGCATCACGTAGGTAGTACGCTCCTCCGGTGAGAACTTCGTCAATGATGAAGGGGCCCTCCCACTTGGGCTTGAGTTTGTCCTTTTTCTTCTCCGGCAAGCGTAGAACAAGTTCGCCAACGTTATACGTCTTGGCCCGCACTTCTCTGCTTTGATACATGCGAGCCTGCTATTGATAAAATGCAGAACGGGATTTGGCGACGTCGCACTCCTCGTCCAAGGCATCTAAGTTGTCCTGCCGATCAAGCTCGTCCTCTCTGTCTTCGTACATACGCACTCGAGGTGAGTCATGAATAATATCGTAGGGTAACACTGCTTCCGCACCGTACACCATGAAGAAGGGTGTATATCCAGTAGAGCGGTTGGGCGTGGTCCACAACCCCCAGAGTACGGAGTCAAGTTCCTCCACCCAGTGCTTATCTCATTCCTTCAAAGACCACACTAGTTTGGGTTTGATGCCGCTCATAATAAGACCATTAGCCCGTTCTACTTGACCGTTTGTTTGCGGGTGATAGACAGAGGCGTAATCGAGCTTAATGCCAAGATTAGCGCACCAGGTTTTCACCTCGCCGGCTGTAAAATTGGAGCCATTATCACTGATTATACTGTGCGGGACACCGTAACGGTGTACCACGCCAGATATGAAATCTATTACTGGCCCCGCTTCGGCCGTTTTAACTGGTTTGGCTTCTATCCACTTAGTGAATTTATCCACCATGACCAGCGGATACTTTCTCTTACGGCTTCCTCCTTTAAGGGGTCCGACCATATCGAGTCCCCAGACCGCAAAAGGCCAAGTGATGGGCATTGTTTGTAAGGTAGTGGGGGGCATATGGCTTTGATTGGCAAAGGGTTGGCATCCGACGCAACGTTGGACAAGGTCCTGTGCATCTACTTGAGCCGTCGGCCAATAAAACCCTATACGGAAGGCCTTGCTAACAAGGGCTCGAGCTGCGGCGTGGTGACCGCCGAGTCCGACATGAATTTCAGCCAAGAGCTGCCGCCCCTCTTCCTCGAATATACATCGTTGAAGGACTCCAGTGGCGCTTTTCTTATAGAGCTCTCCATCATGAACCGTGTACGCCTTTGAACGCCGGACAATGAAGCGGGCCTCATTCTGGTCCTCAGGAAGCTCTTTCCTGTTAAGGTAGGACAGGAAGGGTTCGGTCCATGGGGCAATGACTGCAATGATGAGATGCACCGACGGTGTTATTTCGGTGGCTGAGCCCCCAATGACGTCGGTGTTTTCGGGATCTGGGGTTATGTTTGGATCTGGACTAGTATTGCTGTTTCCCCCCTGCCACACCACGGATGGCTTAAAGAGTCTTTCCAGGAAAATATTAGGTGGGACGGGGTCGTGCTTAGCGTCGCTTGATTACTTTCCCGAGCCACATGATGGAACTCGAGCCCTTCGAACAAGGCCGACATTTTTATAACTGCGTTACGGTACGCTGCCATCTTTGGATCTTTGGCATCGAAATCTCCCTTTATTTGAGATATTGCAAGGTTTGAGTCCCCGCGTACTTCTAGGCGTTGTATGCCCATGGAGACAGCCATCCGGAGACCATGCAATAAGGCCTCGTATTCGGCTGCGTTACTGGAGTCTGTGTATAGTATTTGGAGAACATACTGGACGACGTCTCCAGTAGGGGATGTTAAAACGACGCCCGCTCCTAACCCTGCCAGCATTTTGGAGCCGTCGAAATACATGACCCAATTGGAGTACGTGCTATACTCTTTAGGGAGTTCGACCTCTGTCCATTCAGTGATGAAGTCGGCCAATACTTGGGATCTGATAGCTCGACGTGGCTTATATGTAATGTCAAATGGGAGGAGCTCGATGGCCCATTTGGCAATCCGGCCCGTGGCATCGCGGTTGTTTATAATGTCATTGAGTGGTACTTCGGAGGCCACCGTGATCGAACACTCCTGGAAGTAGTGACGGAGCTTTCGGGATGCCATGAAGACCGCATGTGCTATCTTTTGATAATGAGGGTACATGTATTTGCATGGTGTAAGGACAGTAGATACGTAGTATACTGGCTTCTGAAGCGGGAATTTATGTCCGTCCTGTTCTCGTTCAACGATGAGTACGGCGCTCACCACCTGATGTGTTGCCGATATGTATAATAACATCGGTTCACCGTCGTTTGGTGCGGCCAGGATTGGATTGCTCGTAAGAAGGGTTTTTATTTCCTCCAGTCCGGCTGTTGCCGCGTCCGTCCACTCAAAGTGGTCAGTTCACTGTAGAAGGCGATAGAGTGGCAGTGCCTTTTCTCCCAATCTGGAGATAAAGCAGCTTAGAGCTACTACACAACCCACGAGATTTTGAACTTGTTTAAGGTTTGTTGGCTTAGCCAATTGTGACAAAGCCCGGATTTTGGCTGGGTTTGCTTCAATTCCTCTATTGGAAACGATGAAGCCCAACAGTTTTCCAGCAGGGACGCCGAAAACGCACTTCTCCAGATTGAGCTTAATGTCATACACGCGGAGGTTGTCGAACGTGAGACGTAAATAATCTATTAGTGTTTCGACATGCCTAGTTTTGATGACGACGTCGTCCATGTAAGCTTCAACTGTCTTGCCGATCTGTTTCTCTAGGCATGTTTGAATCATGCGTTGGTATGTGGCGCCGGCGTTCTTGAGCCCGAAGGGCATAGTGTTGAAGCAGAATGGCCCATATGGGGTGATGAATGCCGTTGCAGCTTGATCAGATTCCTTCATTTTGATTTGATGGTATCCGGAATATGCGTCAAGAAAACACAGTGAGTCGTGTCCTGCGGTGGCGTCAATGATTTGATCGATGCGGGGGAGGGGGAAGGAATGCTTGGGGCATGCCTTGTTGAGGTCTTTAAAATCGACGCATAGGCGCCAGGATTTGTCCTTCTTTGGTACCACCAAATTTGCCAGCCAGTCCGGATGTTTTATTTCTCTAATGAATCCGGCCTCGATTAGCTTGGCAAGCTCTTCCCCCATAGCTCGGCGTTGGGTTTGGAGAAGCGCCGCAGTGTTTGCTTGACCGGTTTGTGTCCCTTCAATATATTGAGGCTGTGTTCAGCCAACTCACGTGGGATTCCTGGCATGTCAGAAGGGTGCCAGGCAAATATATCCCAATTCTCGCGTAGGAACTCTCGTAGAGCGGCGTCAATCGTCGTGTCTAGTTGTGATCCTATGGATGCTGTCTTCTTTGGGTCTGTTGGGTGGACTTGGAATTTGACTATTTCTTCTACCGGCTTGAATGAGGTGGATTTGGGTCGTTTGTCTAGGACCACATCATCTCTGTCCACCGTGGAGCACAGTGCGGTTAATTCTTCGGCCATGAGGGCTTCAGATAATGCCTCAAGGGCCAGGGACGCGGTTTTATTCTCGGCGCGAAGTGCTATGTCCGGATCACTAACTAGAGTGATTATGCCGTTGGGCCCGGGCATCTTAAGCTTCATGTACCCATAATGGGGTATTGCGTGGAATCGCGTGAATGCATCTCGCCCCAAGAGGGCGTGATATACGCTGTTGAAGGGGGCCACCTGGAAAGTTATTTCTTCAGACCGATAGTTCTCTGGCGTGCAGAATACCACGTCGAGTGTGATTTTTCCCGCACACCGTGCCTCCCGGCTGGGAATGATTCCTCGGAAGGTCGTGCTGCTTTGCTCAATGCGGCTCCTGTCTATTTCCATCTTTCGTATTGTATCCTCATAGATGAGGTTTAGACTGCTACCGCCATCCATGAGAACCTTGGTGAGCCGAAAGCCATCCACAATTGGGCGGAGGACCAAGGCGGCAGGTGCTCGGACTGTCCTGTGTTTTGGTTCGTCGCCAGCGTTAAAGGTTATCGCTGTGTCGTTCTAGGGGTTTATTGTTGCGATTTGGCAGACTTCGACGAGTTCGCGGAGTGCCCTTTTGCGCCTATTGTTTGAAGTGAATGTCTCAAAGACTGTCAGAACTCTAGGTTCATCATCTTCTGGAGGGTGTTGCTCCGGGATGTCCTTGGTGAGGATGTCCTCGCCGTTTTTGGCTACCTACCGGAGTATCCAACATGCTCTAAGGCTGTGGGTTGGTATAGTATCCAGTGTGGTGTGTATTTTGCAGGGGCCATCAAGCCATCCCTCCAGAACGGTTCTGCCGCATAATGGGTTTATATTTCTTGGCTATTGGTCTGGGTGCGTTACGGGGGAGTACCCTTTTTGCCCGGGCCAGTGGTTGAGTTGGGGCCAATAGCTCCCAAACTGTGTGATTTCTCCAGGCGCTCTCCATTGCGTTGTACTTCTGTACAATAGTTGCCAAGTCAGTGAAGTGTAGTATGCAGCGGTGATTAATGGCGTTGAGGAGTCCTTCGTTCGTGCAGTTATTGCGGAATGCCGATATCACGTCCTCGTCGCGGCAATCCTTGACCTTGTCCTTGACAAGGAGAAATCTGGCCTAGAAGTGGTGGACCGTTTCTCGAGACTGCTATTTTGTGCTCGTGAGAGCACTTATGTCTGGGTGGGTGCATGGAGTTGGATCTGAACCCTAACCCGATCGATGATCTGGAGTCTGAGGTTTTTCCAGACTGAACAGTCCGGGCTCTGGAGTGTCTTCTGATTTTTGAAGCCTACCATCCAACTCTAAGTTCGGAGGGCAAGGCATGTCCTTTTGCCGGTTGGTGTCTGGCTTCTCGAGGTCGGAGATCCGAACATAATTCGTTCTCAATGTAGAGGAACGGTTATCTTGCTCCTCGACTACCGCTATCTGGTGGGTGATCGGTGGAGAATTAATCTCTCTCTGGTCGGGTTTAAGCCCAATCCAATCGTAGCCTGTAGCGACTCCCAAGGCGGTAATGCGATCTAGGAGTTCATTCAAAGATGATAACTCCGTAGGATCCATCCGTTTGGCGTATTCAGAATCAACGCAGATGCGTTTTTCGATGACTCGAGAGGTCATCCTCGCTGGCTCAGAGGCCGAGCGGGCGATCATGGTAAAATCGCCCGGCCGGAGGGTTTGGCCCGAGGCCAGAGCTCCTCCAGAGGTAATATTTTCCTTGATGATAAGTCGAGCCATCAACCTTCGCGATGACAACACAGAGGAACTCTCAATGCAAGCACCAATGTCGGTGTCAAAACCGGCGGATCTCGGGTATGGGGTCCCGAACTGTGCGTCTAAGGTTGATGGTAACAGGAGACAGGGGACACGAAGTTTTACCCAGGTTCGGGCCCTCTTGATGGAGGTAACACCCTACGTCCTGCATGATTGATATTGATGGGTATGAGTATTACAAGAGTTGATCTACCACGAGACCGTAATGGCTAAACCCTAGAAGTCTAGCCTGTATGACTACGGTATTGAGTATCCCCCATCCGAACTAAGTCCTCCGGTTTAGATAGACACCGGGGTGATCTAGGGTTACATAGAGTCGGTTACATAATATGGAATCTTCATAGTTGTTTGCCAAGCTTTCCTTCCATGCCAAGGAGAGTCCCATCCGGACAAGGGTACAGTCTTCGGTCTTCATATCTTCACAGCCCATCAGTCCGGCCCACCGATAATAGGCCGGACGCTCGAGGACCCCTTAGTCCAGGACTCCCTCAGTTATCTCTATGCTTTCTTGTTGCATTGTGTTTGATATTGCATATGCATAATTATTATTTATGGTGCTATTATAAGATGCCTTCCCCCTATTCTTTGCTACTACTATTTTTTGTGTGAACCACCTATTGGAGTCGAGCTCAAATGTTCCTTTTCCCCAGGCATGTGCAACACATTCAGATAGACTCATCCCAATGAGGTGACAGTGACAGGAGGTGGCGGCATGCGAGGAGACACCACCACCCTAGTAGCTTCGGTAGTCACCGCAGAGGTGGAGTTTGTGGCACGGCTAAGGGCGATGGCCCCTCCCATTCGCCGGCCAACCACAATCTATAGGTACCCTCCAACACCTTTTCATTTCATGATTGGGTGATGCTAATTAGGTTGGTCATATGATCATTGTTTACCCCGTTGCAACACATGGGCATATTTGCTAGTTATGTATAAAGTAAGCAATGCAAGGCATCATATGCATGATATGACCAACATTAGCATGCCAAGTTAGAGCAAAAGACCTCAGGGGGTAAATAGGAGTGGTCTGCTCCCTCTGAATCCCCCTCTGAACTGTTATCTTCCTCTTGATTATAGTTTGGAATGGGGGAGGGGGGTTTCTTTTGCGCCGACCATGGAGCGACGTCTGCATGAAATTTTATTGCCACGCAAGGCTCACCTCTTTTGCTCTACATGTTCAGTACCATTGTGTACAATAACTGACGTGCATAGGAATAAAACATAGTGAGATTATGCAAGGAGTGATGCACAAATCCAGAGTGATGGTAGCAAACTGTGGATAGACCCAAAACCAATGATAGCAGGCAGATAATAGCTTTAGTTAAAAAATACAGACAATGACTCCTTTAATGTTTGTTTCCACCCAACATGAAACTCATAGTAGACACCCGAGATTAACCAGATAGTAGATAGATAGTATTGATTGCTGCCCAATATTTACCCCATAACCATTTAAAAACTCAAGTTTGAGCATTAGTTTGGACCTGACTTGGAGTCTAATTTGTCAACATGATGATAAAGTAGCATGTCATCATATTATGCGACGAATAACGTAAGCAGACACGAAAGAGTGCAACCTCTCTTGCGGACCCATGTAGTCCTCAAGGTCATCTGCTGAGTTGATGATGGTAATGCAGTTGTCGTGGCTGCCGGTGGCGGGGAAGAAGATCTAAGGCAGCGAAAGACAGTCTGGAGGGCGGATCCCTGCTGTGGTGAACCCTTCCGTCATTGGAGCAGCTGAGCTGGGGTGGAACACAGCACAACAGGAGCAGGACAAACCACACAAGGTTTTCTTTGGCACATATCGGTAACAGAAGTAATTGTGTAAGGGCTTGTTTGAATTTGAGGATTCTAACAATGCAGGGATAGGAAATACATAGGAATAGGATAGGAATGCACATGCAAAACAGAGAATTTAAAAACACAGGATTTCTACCAATCTGGGTGTTTGGTTCACAAGAATTGGAAGATCACATGATGCAAAGAAGCATGGCGAGATTAAGTCAAACCACAAGAAAATGTATAGTTATAATGTTATTATGCTACTATCTCTTAGTCTTGTGCTTCATGAATAGGAATTTGAAAAGGAGGACAAGTGGATATTAAAATTCCTATGGTTTTTCTTTCAAGGAGACACTAAAGGAACAAATCCTACAGTTTTCCTTTGCTCCATTCCTTTAAACCAAGTGCATGAATAGTAGTACCATAGGAAACTTTCCAATTCCTATATTTTTCCTTCACTTTTCCTTTCAAGCACTGGCGATTCTAGTAGGCAGGCTTGAGCAGGGAAAATCCTACACTCAAAAAATGTTTTTGTGCTACTTCTACTACTTTGGACCCAGGCCACTGCCCTACTAGCTCAACTCCCATGCCCATCTACAAATGCACAGATCAAACATGTAGAGGTAAATAATGATGGCGTTCAAGAGAGTCCATCATGGATAGCTAAGTTGCCTGGTACCTCACTACTTGTCATATTGTAGGAGAAAATAATCATATTTCACATTACTACGTGTGCTCAGTGGACAATATATATAGCATGCAATGTAAAAAAGCGATGCAACAAGTGTACAATCTCTTTGATGAAGCCATGTCGATCTCAGCGTAATTGGGTTGGTTAGTGATGATGCTCCAGCTAATTTGGCTGTCGGAGGAGGGGAAGAAGATCGTAGGCGTTTGGAGATGGAGCCAGGGGTACTGCTCCACTGTGATGGAGGGTTTCGTCATCAGAGCAGATCCGATGAGTTCTACGATGGCGAGGCTGAAGCAGGTCAAGAGAGACAACGTTAACCTGAGTGGAATTCTAATATCATCTCCAATAGATGACGTAAAATACATAACCACAAAGTGCTAGATGTAAAATACATCAGCCGCTCATCTCTGAATTAACCGTCGAAACTGAATTTAACTGTCAAAACTGAATTTTGCTGTCGAAACTGAATTTTACTATCGAAACTGAACACACTAGTAGCAGAAAAGCAGTAGTAGCAGTAGCGTGTGCGAGAGCCGAGGCAGCTGGTCGTGTAGCAGCATCTCGAGTAGCAGCTGTAGGGGCTCGAGCGAGAGCAGGATCTTCTGCTCGTGCAGCAGGAACGCGCGCAAGAGTAGAGTAGTAGTGCAAGCAAGAGCAAGAGCGAGAGAAGAAGCACGAGCAAGAGCAAGAGCAGACAAGGCAGGGGACCGGGAGTAGGAGCAGAGCAGCAACGCGAGTGAGAGCCAAAGCAGCAGCTCCTACTGATGTGGAAGTCGCCACTGAGGGAGCGACGCCGTGGAGGAAGTGGCCGGCGACGCCACCGTGGATGGAACCGCGCCATGTCGGCTCGGGATCGAGCGCCGGCAACACCGTGAGATCGAATCAAGAAGAAAATGCAGCAATTAGTGTAGAACCTCTTTGATGGCGCCGATTAGGCCTTAGCTTCATCCGAGGAATCAGTGATGATGCTGCTCTTCTGGTGGTGCAGGTGAAGACGGCGGTGTGGGAATGGAGGTGGCGCAAAAGATGAGGGGAACGTCGGGGCAGCTCCTTGGAGGTGGAGGACAGGGTGGATGAACCGACGGGATGCCGAGATCGACGACGGATCCTGATCCGGTGCGGTGGATGAGGGACGTCGAGGTGTTGCGGTGGACGACATCATCGGGGAAGAGGCTTCGGCGGACGGAGGAGGGTGTGGGGCTTTCCGGGTTTTCGCGGCCTCAGTGTACGAATGGGTGGGCGAATGGGATGGGAGGGGGGAATCATGGCTTAGGGATGTGCTTGTCTGAAATGTGGGGTAATTTATGAAAGTACCCCCATCGATTTGAGCTAGGTGGCTCTTTTGTTTCAGGGGTATCACGGGCATTTCGCGTGTCGGGGTTTTGCAGGAGGTGGGAGTTCTCACACACGTTGTAATTTTGGGATAGCAAGGCGCGGGTTGAGATGGAGGGAGTTTTTGGAGCACAACGAGACAAAGATATATCTTAAAATTTCGGGGTAACAAGGCGCAGGTTGAAGAGGCGGGAGTTTCGCAGCACGATAGGCAGAGATGCTAGCTTGAAATTTTGGCATAACAAGGCGCGACTTGAAATTTCGGGAGAACAAGCTTCACGTGTACAAAAAAAGACAATTCGCACCTCATCACTACAGAGAGCTGTCGGTGTCAAAACCGGCAGATCTCAGGTAGGGGGTCTCGAACTGTGCGTCTAAGGCGGATGGTAACAGGAGGCAGGGGACATGATGTTTTACCCAGGTTCGGGCCCTCTTGATGGAGGTAAAACCCTACGTCCTGCTTGATTTATTCTTGATAATATGAGTAGTACAAGAGTTGATCTACCACGAGATCGAAGAGGCAAAACCCTAGAAGCTAGCCTATGGTATGATTGTATGTTGTCCTACGGACTAAAACCCTCCGGTTTATATAGACACCGGAGGGGGCTAGGGTTACACAAGGTCGGTTACAAAGGAGGAGATATACATATCCATATTGCCTAGCTTGCCTTCCACGCCAAGTAGAGTCCCATCCGGACACGGGACGAAGTCTTCATCTTGTATCTTCATAGTCCAACAGTCCGGCCAAAGGATATAGTCCGGCTGTCCGGAGACCCCCTAATCGAGGACCTCCTCAGTAGCCCCTGAACCAGGCTTCAATGACGATGAGTCCGGCGCGCAGTGTTTTCTTCGGCATTGCAAGGCGGGTTCCTCCTCCGAATACACCACGGAAGAATTTGAATAGAAGGATAGTGTCCGACCCTGCAAAATAAGTTCCAGATACCACCGTAGAGAGAATAATATTACCACAAATCTAATCTGCCGACACGTTTTGGCAGCATGACATCACGCCACGGCCCGATAATTATTTGAACCGTTTTTCTTTAACCAGCCCCGCACATAACGCGAGGCGGTTTCTTGACACGTCTTGTCAAAGCAGAGATCGTGTTCCCCTTATTGCAGGATTCTCATCAATACGGACGTGGGTAACCCAACCGCGCCATCAATTATGGCGCTTGGGGGATAAGCGAGTTTTACCAGGCTAGTGGGGGCGCATAGTTTAGTCCGCCCTTATAAAGGGACAAGATCTCACCTTTTTCTACCCACGCCTTCTTCCTCCTTGCTCATCCATTCTCGCGCACTCGAGTTCCATCGCCCAAGTCCGCATCCTCCTCCTCAACTCTCTGCAAACATGTCCAGAGAGGGAGGCAAGTGGATGGCCTCCTCCATCACGGAGGGGCACATCAAAAAGTTACGTGGAGCCGGATACTTAGCCGCGGATATCGCGCACCGGCTGCCAGCCGCGGGGCAGATCGTCCCTACCCCGGAACCTCACGAAAGGGTGGTTTTCCTCCCCCATTTCATCCGCGGATTGGGGTTTCCCCTCCATCCATTCGTCCGCGGCCTCATGTTCTATTACGGGCTGGACTTTCATGATCTGGCCCCAAATTTCATCCTCAACATCTCGTCGTTCATCGTCGTGTGCGAGGCTTTCCTCCGCATTCGGGCCCACTTTGGCCTGTGGCTGAAGACCTTCAACATCAAGCGAAAGATACTAGGAGGCCAACAAGTGGAATGCGGCGGAGCCATGGTGGGCAAAATGCCCAACATTATATGGCTCGAGGGCTCCTTCGTGGAGACCATAAAGGGGTGGCAATCGGGGTGGTTCTACATCACCGAGCCGCGCGATACCAACTGGGTGGTGGCCCCCGAGTTTCGATCCAGAATCCCCACGTGGCCCACTTCTTGGAAGGAGAAGGGCCTGTCCTGGGGTTCATCGGTGGAGCTGGACGGACTCCAGAAGTGTATCCAGAACATGACAAGCAAGAAACTTAAGCTTGTCAACATAGTCCAGGTCATGCTCTTCCGCTGGATCCTCCCGTGTCAACAACGGGATTTCAACTTATGGGAGTTCGACCCGGCCCGGCACCAGACTCTAAGCGAGCTCTTCGACACGACGCATAAAGACGTCTGGAGGGTGCTGTTTAAGGGCACCGAGGTCCCTCCTTCTCTTACCGAGGACCGCGGGCTAAGCGCGAAGCGTTCTGCGAATCCGGTAAGTTCTGTACATCTGATAGGGTGTTTATTTCCCATAGCTTAACCATGTGCAGGGTATGAGCTCCCATGCCTTTGACAGGACTGGGTGGAGACATCTAAGAAGATCAACTGTCCGACCCCTCTACCCGAATACCCTGCGGACGCTCTCCTGACGGAGATGCGGACTCCGGCTCCTTATGAGGTGCCGGATAAGACCAAGAAGAAGGCCAAGGGAACCCAAAAGAGTTCCCGGCGCCAGGTGGTATCGGACTCATCGTCCGATAACTCCGAGACGCACTCCTCACATGAAAACGAGGAGAAGGAAGACGAAGACTCTCCCCCTCCAGCCGGGGGAGACAAGAAAAGGAAGGCCGCCCCAACCAGGGAGGCCGAAGGGTCCAAGAAGGGAAGGACTCTCCTTCCGGACTGTTCCACCACCGTCGCCGACGCCAAAGACGAGTGGCTGCTCAGGGCCAAGCCCTTGGCGAAGTCGTAAGTATTCGGATACTAGAGTAACTCATAGCATACTTTTGTTGCACTGCTTCTCCTAACGTCGAATATGATTATGCAGTCTGCCCCAAGCCTGTATCGACGTATCATCGTTGGACGGTTCCTTGGACTCGTCGGACATGGATAGTGATACACTTCCAACCGCCACCTCTCCTTGCCCTACGGACAATGCCGAGGTACTGTCTCAAGGGGCACCGAGCCGGGGGGAGACAGTCCTGGAGGCGCCTCAAGGCGACTGAGGGAGTCCTGGATTAGGGGGTCTTTGGATAGCCGGACTATACCTTCAGCCGGACTCCTGGACTATGAAGATGCAAGATTGAAGACTCCGTCCCGTGTCCGGAAGGGACTTTCCTTGGCGTGGAAGGCAAGCTTCGCGATATAGATATGAAGATCTCCTACCATTGTAACTGACTCTATATAACCCTAACCCCATCCGGTGTCTATATAAATCGGAGGGTTTTAGTCCGTAGGACAACGTACACATCAACAATAATCATACCATAGGCTAGCTTCTAGGGTTTAGCCTCTTCGATCTCGTGGTAGATCTACTCTTGTACTACCCATATCATCAATATTAATCAAGCAGGATGTAGGGTTTTACCTCCATCGAGAGGGCCCGAACCTGGGTAAAACTTCGTGTCCCTTGCCTCCTGTTACCATACGGCCTAGACGCACAGTTCGGGACCCCCTACCCGAGATCTGCTGGTTTCGACACCGACATTGGTGCTTTCATTGAGAGTTCCTTTGTGTCGTCGCCGTCAGGCTCGATGGCTCCTATGATCATCAATAGCGATGCAGTCCAGGGTGAGACCTTCCTCCCCGGACAGATCTTCGTCTCTGGCGGCTTCGCACTGCGGGCCAATTTACTTGGCCGTCTGGAGCAGATCGAAAGCTACGCCCTTGGTCGTCAGGTCAGATTTGGAAGTTTAAAATACACGGCTGACATCCGCGGGGACTTGATCTTCAACGGATTCGAGCCACTGCCGAGCGCGCCGCACTGTCCCGACGAGCATGATCTAGCTCTGCCGCCGAACAGTGCCCTGGAGGCCGCACCCGCATCAGCTTCGACCCTTAATCCGGAGCCAACTGCGCCAATCGAGGATGGGCGGCTGGACGCCACCTCGGGGGCTGCGATCCCAATGGCGATTGAGCCGAACACCAGCCCCGTACTCTGCGAGACTCGTGACTCCAAGGAGCCGGACTCCTCTCCGGACTCCGAACCCTCTGCGCCCCTGCCGATCGAATCCGATTGGGCGCCGATTATGGAGTTTACTGCCGCGGACATCTTTCAGCACTCGCCTTTCGGCGACATTCTGAAGACACTGAAGTCTCTCTCTTTATTAGGAGAGCCCTGGCCGGACTATGGTCAGCAAGGTTGGAATTCGGACGATGAAGAAATTCAAAGCCCACCCACCACCCACTTTGTAGCCACTGTCGACGATTTAACCGACATGCTCGACTTCGACTCCGAAGACATCGACGGTATGGACGGTGATGAAGGAGACGATGAAGAACCAGCGCCTATTGGGCCCTGGAACGCCACCTCGTCATATGACGTATACATGGTGGACGCACCAAAAGATGACGACGAGGAGCGGAAGGACGCACCGAAAGCTTGTTCCCTCGAAAAGCAGTCAAAGCGGCGACACAAGCGCCGCCCCAAATCCCGCCTCGACAGAAATATCGATCATACAGACCCAACGCTAGAGCAGGGCGAACCGCTGCCGGACAAAGGCAATCCGAATAATCAAACCGAACAAACAAATCCTATCAAGGCTAATGGTCCGGACGACATAACGCCGGACAGGCACCCGGAGCAGCAGACTGCCCGTAAAAGGCTTGTTGCCACCGCGAGGAGTTTGAAAAAGCAGAAGCAAAGGCTCAAAGCCGCGCAAGACACACTCCAAATCAGATGGAGTAAAATACTCAACACTGCAGCAAGGTACGGCGACAATCGCCCCTCCAAGAGCTACCCAAAGCGGAAGCTGCTACCCGAATTCGATGAGGAGGCCTCAGAACCCCCACAAACAAATATCAAAGCAGCCACCTGGTCGGATAGACGACCCCTCTACCAACACAGATCGGCATACAACGCCGCTCACAATACAATACGTGACCCATGCGAGGGCAAGCACCCAAAGGACGACGCAACAAGATCCATCTATGGACCACGCAAGCGCGCCCCAGCATACAATGCAACACAACAAGCATCCGAACAACGCGGTACACCCAGCTACAGGGGTGCCGCACACCCCCTATGTTTCACCGACGAGGTGCTGGACCATGAATTTCCAGAAGGATTCAAGCCCGTAAACATAGAGGCATACGACGGAACAACAGACCCTGGGGTCTGGATTGAGGACTACATCCTTCATATCCATATGGCTCGAGGAGATGATCTCCACGCCATCAAGTACCTACCCCTCAAGCTCAAAGGGCCAGCTCGTCACTGGCTCAAAGGCCTACCCGAAAGCTCCATTGGAAGTTGGGAAGAGTTCGAAGACGCCTTTCGGGCAAATTTTCAAGGGACTTATGTCTGGCCTCCGGATGCGGACGATTTGAGTCATATAACTCAACAGCCCGGAGAGTCAGCCCGAAAGCTTTGGAACAGGTTTCTTACTAAAAAGAACCAGATTGTCGACTGTCCGGAAGCCGAAGCCTTGGCAGCTTTAAAGCATAGCGTCCGTGACGAATGGCTCGCCAGACACCTCGGCCAAAATAAGCCGAGAAAGATGGTCGCACTAACAAACCTCATGACCCACTTTTGCGCGGGTGAGGACAGCTGGCTAGCCAGATGCAGCACCAGCGACCCCAGCACATCTGAAGTTAGAGATGGAAACAGGAAATCACGGCGCAACAGCAATAACAAATGCCGGAATAAAGAAGACAACACAAAGGGCACGGTAGTAAATGCCGGATTCAAAAGCTCTCGGCCAGGTCAAAAGCCGCCCCCTAAAGGCACCAGGGATAAATTGTCCAGCCTCAACAAAATTCTGGACCAAGTATGTTAGATTCGTAGTACCCCTAGCAAACCTGCTAATCATACCTACAGAGAATGTTGGGTCTTCAAGCAGTCCGGCAAGCTCAACGCCGTACACAAGGGGGAGGATACACCAAGTGAAGACGAGGACGAGCCCCCCAAGCAAGACATGGGGGAGCAAAAGAAATTTCCACCAGAAGTCAAAATAGTAAACGTGTTACACATAATCAAGGGAAAAAACAACGCGGCACTCCCAGGAAAATATACCCAAGTGCCTGTCACCACGAAGTCCTGCCACTGGTCATCTCAACCGATCACCTTCGACCATCGCGATTACTCAGCAAGTATCCGACACGCAGGATGGGATGCCCTGGTATTAGACCCAGTAATTGGCGGATATCACTTCACAAGAGTCTTGATGGACGGCGGCAGTAGCCTAAACCTAATATATTAGGATACAATCCGCGGGATGGGGTTAGACCCAACACAAATTCGCCATAGCAATACTACCTTTAAAGGAGTAACGCCAGGCCCAGGGGCTCGTTGTACGGGCTTCCTCCTACTACAAGTTATATTCGGCTCCCCCGATAACTTCCGTCGCGAGCATTTAACTTTCCACATCGCTCCGTTTCAAAGTGGCTATCAAGCACTGCTCGGACGCGAAGCTTTCGCTCGCTTTAATGCAATACCACACTACGCCTCCCTCACACTCAAGATGCCCGGTCCACGTGGCATGATTACAGTGCACGGAAATATCAAGCGATCTCTGCGCGCCGAAGAGAGTGAGGCTGCCTTGGCAGCTGCACACTAAAGGCGCCCGGACAAGCGAAAGCATCCAATAGGTCGTCAAGACCTCAGATACAACTAATCAAGTCCGGCGCCGCTATTTATACGGAATAAGTGGTCACACCCCCCATTTGTCAATACAAGGGGCTCAACGCGCGCAGACAAGTGGCAACTTCTTATCATCTTGAAATATACATGGTTTCTTTAAAAACTATCTTTTTGCACGACAACTTTTTCACTTAACTTCCTCTCTTTTACAGACGATCATCGTGCCACACCCGTCCAGGATACGGCACAACGGAGAGACAGGCGCAGACGTGTAGCAGGGACCCGCTCCAAGGATTCTTTTTAGATTAAGACCCTGCGTAAACCTTTTTTTACTGTCTCTTGTTGATACATATCCACCGTTGAGAAGGATGCTGGCGTCTTGGCATGTGGCCATGCCAGAACAATGCCCGTACCTGGACACAAGGGGCTTCTTACAAAGGCCACTATTTAGGCCCGGTTTATACCACAAAGACCGAATACCTTAGGGAGTGTTCGGCGTCGCGAGTTTGGCCCTATATGCATCAGCTCCGAATCATTGTCTTTGGTCAAATGTTGGGTTTGCCTGACTCCTGTGTTTTGGTGCCTTACGTTCCGCCTTGCCGGCTAAGGTAGCACCAGGAGAACTACTGTGATTGTGCCCTGGTTCATCCGGACGAGCACCTCAGTAGAGAAAGCCGAAAACTGACTGTCATGATATAGCGTGAGACTGGTCAACCACTCGATGACCTGTGGGAATGTTAGAATTCCTCCGCCTTAACGAAGGGCCGTTTTCCGGCCAGGCATGTACGCACCCCGGAATCGGGAGAGTGCGGAGCCACCAGGGGCTATCTAGTAGCCCCACTGTCAAACTCCTATGGCTAAGTGAAAGTGCTAAAGCATTATAGTCCGGTTGCCTCGCTCGCTCCGCTATCACCTCCTTAATAGGACCAAGACGTTGGGTTAAGTGTGAACGCGTGTTTTTGCGAGCACCTCGGCATTATATGTGTGGGGGTTGAAGCCGACGACTGCAATCTTTCAGGTTATACGCATGTATACATAAACGGCTGCCCAGGAGGCATCATATTACTTTCAGGCAAAAGTATAAAAATAGCCTTATAAAAATTCATAAAAGCATTTCGCTTACAATGAGATTACATATCACTCAAACATAATATTTTTTGAGCACTGGGTCTCTATCAAACGGGCACCCTCAAGAACTTCTTCAAAGTAGTGCTCAGCAGCCTTTCGACCTATAGCCGAATCCCGCGCTGCAACATTGGTAGCATCCATCTCCGCCCAGTATGGCTTAACACGAGCAAAGGCCATCCGTGCGCCCTCTATGCACGCCGACCTCCTCATCGTATCAATGCGCGACACCACGTCAAGGACCTGCTGCACCAAGCCGAAATAGCTGCTCGGTTTTGACCTTTTCGGCCACAGCTGATCCACAATAGACCTCATGGAGAGTCCGGACAACCTATTTAGTTCGGCCCATTCGGCTAATTGGTCAGTCAATGAAAGTGGACGCTCAGGAGAATGGAATTGTCTCCAAAACAGCTGGTCTACTTCACGGTCCGTCCGACCCGGGAAGTACTTGGCCACATTGGCAGCGCTCGCCGCCAAATCCATATACACATCCTCCGAACTCCACAGCGATCCAGAGGGGCATACCGTGGATCTCCGAATTTCCTCCGCAACATAAAGGATTTCCCAGCTACAATATCCCCGGCTTCCCGCAGCTCCTCCTTCTTTACCCTCATAGTAGAGCGGAGATCCTTTTTCGTCGCAGCAGCCTTCTCAAGGTCCGATGCCTTCGCTTGGTTTTCCTTTTCAAGAACCCGGCAACGGTCGGCGGTGGCTTTTAATTCTATAGCCATCTTGGCCATCTTGTCTCAGGCCCCGCCATGCGCGGCCTTCTCGGCTTGCAACTCTCCGGCCGCCTTCACAACAACTGCATTACCCAACCTCGCTTGTTCCTTGGCTCGGGCAAGTTCTGCCCGTAAGGCTTCAACAGTGGCAGCTCCATCTGCAGTCACAACATATTAAAGATACTGGCATCATGCTACTCTTCCTATGTCACATTTACCAGATAATGACACTTACCCTGCGCCTCATCAAGCCTTTGTTAACAAGCTCGATGTCGGCGTCTGCCACATCCAACTGCCATTCTAAATGGGCAAACTCGCTAGTCCGGCTAGCCACCGGAGCTTCCATCACCTGCACATAAAGGCAGTATGGTTATTACCTAGGAATATGATCCTCTGTTCGTCATCGTTTCCGACGACAACCAGAGTCTCAGGGGCTACTATCTACATAGGGCACACCTAGCATGTGCAGGACTATCATACATTCTTTTACGTACCTCAAAACCTGTCAGTAGACTCATAAAAGCTTCATCCAATCTGCTTTCGGCGGACGATATTCTCTCCATCACCGTGTTCATCAGCACACGGTGTTCAACTGAGATGGCCGCTCGCCCCACCAACTCCCTCAGAACATCCGATCGCACACCAGACGGTGCCGGACTCTTTTGTCTGCTCTCTTCGGGAGCATGACACAGAGAGCTTTGGGGGTCAATGGGATTATCTTCTGGCCTCACCGGACTTGGAGAGGCCCTCCGCGACGACACTTTAGGGTCGCCCGCTTTTGGAGCGGAGGAATCCGGAGGAGGCGTTTCGCTCTCCATCATCTCTGGAAGAAGATCCCCCGAAGACGAGCTCATTTGAGAGGGGCTAAGGCCCGAACTGCAAAAATATATGCGGTGGTTATTTTCTCAGAAGAAAAAGATGGCATATCTGTACTACTAAAAGTATTTCGGGTCACTTACGACTCGCGGGAGAATTGATCCCCCCGCAGACTTTGTGTGGCAACGGCGCCCCCCGAGGTAGGACCCTCTATGGGAGACTTCTTCTCCCGTTTGGAAGCTTCGGCTTCCGAATCCCCGGGTGCAGTCCTTTTCCTCTTCTGGTCGTCTTCCTTCATGGAGACGCTCGCTCCCTCGGCTAGAATAGGCAGCATTGGGGGCCCGCATCCGCCCGCATTATCCTCCATAGTGTCTTCCTTCAAGGGCTCCGAGCAAGGTGCGGTCTGGAGCATCTTTTCCAATACCGGATTTTGCAAACCCTCAGGGAGGGGGGCCGAGCACCGAATCAACTCCACCTTTGCTAGCCAGTCCTGGTCAAAAAGCGAACTTTCAGAAATAACTTTGTAACAAAGAGAGATATTATGTTCGGCCGGAAGATGCCTTACCTGTTTGGCGGCGCGGTAACTACTCAGGCCCATGTCCTCGGTGATTTCCGGACGCTCCACTTGAGGTCCGAAGAATGACTTGTACATCTCCTCGTGTGTCAGACCGAGGAAATTTTGAATGGCATGCGGTCCCTCGGGATTGAACTCCCACAGGCGAAGAGGCCGGTGTTTGCAAGGCTGGACTTGACGAACCAGCATAACCTGTATTACCGCAACCAAACTAAAATCTCCATTGAAGAGATCTCGAATGCGGCTTTGCAGTATAGGCACGTCCTTGGATGGCCCCCAGCTCAAACCTCTGCTGATCCATGACATCAACTGTGGTGGGGGGCCCGAGCGGAAAACAGGGGGAGCCGCCCACTTGGCACTTCTAGGAGCCGTGACGTAGAACCACTCTTGTTGCCACAATTCGGACACCTCTGGGATGGAACCTTTGGGCCACGGAGCTCCCGTGATCTTGCGTATTGAGGCATCTCCAGACGCTGCATGTTGCCCCTCGATCATCTTCAGCTTCACTTCAAAGGTCTTGAGCCATAGGCCAAAGTGAGGGGTAACCCGGAGGAAGGCCTCGCACACGACAATAAATGTCGTGATATGAAGAAAGGAGTCTGGAGCTAGATCATGAAAGTCTAGCCCATAGTAAAACATCAAACCCCTTACGAAGGGATCTAGAGCAAGGCCTAGACCTCGGAGGAAGTGGGAGGCGAACACGACATTTTCGTTAGGTTCGGGGGTAGGGACGGCCTGCCCTCGGGGAGGCAGCCGATGCAAAATCTTGGCGGTCAGATATCTGGCCTCCCTCAACTTTTTGATGTCTTCTTCCGTGACGGAGGAAGGCACCCATCGGCCTTGAAGGCCAGATCCGGACATGACTGAAGGTTCGGAGCACCTGACCTGAACTTCGGGCGTTTGAGCTTGAGGTGGGGGAAGGATTCGATTGAGCACGGGAGGAAAAAATAAAGGCCTTGCCCCCTTTGTAAAGTGGGTGAATATCAAGCGTCCTCTTCGTGTCCGTTTGGACTTGCCTATAATCTAGGAGTCCTAGAAGCGGTTGGGTTACCCACGCCCGTATTGATGAGAATCCCGGGATAAGGGGACACGATCTCTGCTTTAACAAGACGTGCCAAGGAAACCGCCTCGCATGACGCGCTGAGGTGGGATGATGAAACGACTCGGATAAAGGCTTGGCCGTGGTGTGACACGCTATGGAATACGTCAGCAGATTACATTGGCGTAAATATTATTCTCTCTATGGCAATATGTGGAAATTTATTTTGCAGAGCCGGACACTATCTTTTTGTTCAAAATCTTCTACGAAGTACTTGGAGGAGGAACCCGCCTTGCAATGCCGAAAACAATTTGCGCGCCGGACTCATCGTCATTGAAGCCTGGTTCAGGGGCTACTGAGGGAGTCCTGGATTAGGGGGTGTTCGGATAGCCGGACTATACCTTCAGCCGGACTCCTGGACTATGAAGATGCAAGATTGAAGACTCCGTCCCGTGTCCGGAAGGGACTTTCCTTGGCGTGGAAGGCAAGCTTCGCGATATGGATATGAAGAACTCCTACCATTGTAACCGACTCTATGTAACCCTAACCCCATCCGGTGTCTATATAAACCGGAGGGTTTTAGTCCGTAGGACAACGTACACATCAACAATAATCATACCATAGGCTAGCTTCTAGGGTTTAGCCTCTTCGATCTCGTGGTAGATCTACTCTTGTACTACCCATATCATCAATATTAATCAAGCAGGACGTAGGGTTTTACCTCCATCGAGAGGGCCCGAACCTGGGTAAAACTTCGTGTCCCTTGCCTCCTGTTACCATCCGGCCTAGACGCACAGTTCGGGACCCCCTACCCGAGATCCGCCGGTTTTGACACTGACAACGACACTCCAGACTCCAGGAGCAAAGGGAGCAAGGCTCCCAGGGGCTCCAAGTTCGGCCCGCAGCCGGACACTGCACCGGAACCTCCAGTGGTTCCGGACTCGGGCAGGCGGCCCTCTTCCAAGAGGGGCAAGCCGTCCGTGCCGGTGACCTCTGTCCATCCAGAGGCACCGGACGAACTGTTGGGAGCACTTGGTGGCGCTTCCATCGACGAAGAGCACCGCACTATTATGAGTGCGGTGATCAAGAAGGTTCAGTCCGCCAAGAGTGGACTAACTGAAGCCCGTACCAGCTTTCTAACAGGCTTTGAGGTAATTATTTAAAATATAGGAAAAATATTACCGCATAGACAGTAGCCCCTGATGCTCTGTTTGGTGTTCAAAGAAAAGCCGAATAGAGGATCAATAATATCTGCAGGAGTCTAATATAAGTATGTCTGTATGCGTAAGCAGGCTTCGCCGCTGACCTCTGCCGCACTGACTGCGGAGGTCGCCGCACTGAAGCAGGACCTCGAGGGGTCCGAGAAAGAGCTCGGCCTTGCCAAGAGGCAGCTCGAGGAGAACAAAGGTAAATAATACCTTGTCTATATATAAAAGAAAATGTGGTTGCGAAATGACAGGACTATCATGAATGTGCCAGGGGCCACGACCGAAGTGGCGAGCCTGAAGCAAGCGCTGTCCGAGGCTGAAGACAAAGCGGCCAAGGAGCGCACCGAGCGGGAAAAGCAAGAGGCACGGGTGAGTGAGGTGCAGCAAGAGCTCCAGGCTCTCATGAAGAAGCACGAGGCTTTGGAGCTTGACTCGAAGACGAGAGTCCGAGCATGCCGCGGCCCTCGAGAGCACAAAGAATGCCAAGGCTGAAGCCCAAAAGGCCCTCCAGGAGATTGAGGCGATGAGGAGGATAGCGGCGGGTAAGGCATTCAATATGCAAAGCAAGCATGTGAAAGTAAATTACTTGTTACTTACCCGAGTCCGGAGCTCTCCAGGAGCATTCGTAGATTTGCCCCACAGCGTGTCGGATGCCACGAAATTTTACCAGGCCGAGGAGGGAAGCTCGACGGAGAAGCTATTCTGGTCTCAATATACTAGGACCGAACACCCGATGCCTATGAGCGACCAGCTGAAGCAACTAGTCGAGCTGCACAAGGCGGCCGAACGGGCCATGAGGGGCCTTATAGTCCGGATGTGGCCTGGCGACTCCCTTCCCAACAGCTATTTTGGCCTGGTGAGGCGGCTTGTGGATGCCTGCCCACGACTGGAGGCCATAAAGCGGTCCGTCTGCATCGAAGGTGCACACCGGGCCTTTGCCCGTGCGAAGGTGCACTGGGCCAAGATGGACGCCGAGAAGCTGGTGAAGGAGGGGCCGCCACACGGCAAGGAGCATCGCCACCCTGAGATGTATTATGAGGGTGTCCTGAAGGGTGCCCGTCTTGTGGCGGACGAGTGTGCGAAGGATGTAATTTTTGAATAAACTTGCTCGGGTGATCCTGTATTATGAAAACTTGTTCATATGCGCTATGCAACGCTTATTTGAATTTAAAATATTACCTTCTGTGTGGCTGTTTATCAAATCTGAGAGATGGTCGGTCGTCGGCTTCTGCCCCCATGCCACGAGTGCTGGGGTGTTCGGGATAAACCTGAGCACTCTTTTTCCCATTGTTGCGTCCTTTGAGGGAGGTGCTCAGCACAACGAACAAGGCAACCGGACTATAATGCTTTATCACTCTCACTTGGCCATAGAAATCTACAATTTTAAATTTTGGGGAAGCCCCTAGTATTCGGAAGGCCAAATTCGGGCGCTATGCACGCCTTAAGCCGGACAAAGCCGACTCCTCGCTCTAAGCGGCATAAGTCTTTAGGGACTCGAGACCTCTCGAACAGCGACCAACTCTCGCCTTATCATGACAGTCAGTTTTAGCTTTCTCTACTGAGGTGCTTAGCCCAGCTGAACCGGGGCACGATCGCAGTAGTTCTCCCAGTGCTACCTTAGCCGATATAGCGGAACGTAAGGTACCAAAACATGGGAGCCGGGCAAACCCAACTATTGACCCAAGACATGATTCAGAGCTGATGCATATAATGCTATAGGTTTGGGGTGCCGCATTGTCAAAAGTGTTCGGACTTCTCATGCCGTATTATGGGGTATGCTAAAGCCCCTGGCATATTGGCCGTACGGTGCTGAATGTCATAACTGAACATATATATATATAAAAGAAAGAATAGAGAATGCAGTAATAGTCTAGTGCTATGCATTGTTTATTCAAAAAGGTGCGCCAAAGCAAAATGATACACGTAGTGCGATAAGCAAAAAGTAGGACTATTTGACATGTCCCCTCCAAGGGCAAGCTAAGGAATGGTATTTAAAGCAGGTATTTCACTCGTTGTCAGAGACCACCTGGGAATTTCTGTGGTGCGACGTAGCTTTCTGCCTCCTTGGTTGTTGCATCGTGTGTCTGGCAACCGTACTGCCGGACGGGGTTTCCAGAGATTAAAGTCCTAAAAGAGAGAGAAATAACAAAGCGAGAAGCCCCTAGTGCGGTTGAGCCGCGTCTTGGGGCGTGCCGTAGTCGTGCCCCCCTCCCCACCTATGCCCATGGTATTTTTAATGCGTAATTATGTACGCGTGGCACGGATTTCGCTGCTTGGCTAGTACTGGGTGGGGGCCGCATTGCTATGCGAGCTCGAAACGTGCCAGGCGGTCTTGTTGCCAATTACTCCGGGCGCGCTTGAAGGTGTCCAGGTCTTGAATCGCCGAACTGGTGGATTGCCTTAAGAGGCTGCTTTGCGCTTCTGCTGCGAGGGCCGTGGTGTGCTCCTCCGTACGGAGAGAGCGCTCTGTGTTTCCATTGATTGTGATGACCCCCCGAGGTCCTGGCATCTTGAGCTTGAGATATGCATAGTGCGGTACTGCGTTGAATCTCGCGAATGCAGTTCGCCCGAGCAGTGCATGATAGCCACTTCGGAACGGGACTATATCGAAGATTAACTCCTCGCTTCGGAAGTTATCCGGGGATCCAAAGACCACTTCCAGTGTGACCGAGCCTGTGCAATGGGCCTCTACACCTGGTATGACGCCTTTGAAGGTCGTTTTTGTGGGTTTGATCCTTGAGGGGTCTATACACATTTTGCGCACTGTGTCCTGATAAAGCAGGTTCAGGCTGCTGCCACTGTCCATAAGGACTCAAGTGAGGTGAAATCCATCGATGATTGGGTCTAGGACCAGTGCGGCGAATCCGCCATGACGAATACTAGTGGGGTGGTCCCCGCGAACGAAGGTGATAGGACAGGAGGACCATGGGTTGAAATTTGGGGCGACTGGCTCCAACGCATATACGTCCCTTAACGCACGCTTCCGCTCCCTCTTGGGGATGTGGGTTGCATATATCATGTTCACCATCCGCACTTGTGGGGGGAACCTCTTCTGTCCTCCGGTGTTCGGCGGCTAGGGGTCCTCCTCGTCATCGCTATGCAACCCCTTATCTTTGTTTTCGGCATTTAACTTGCCGGCCTACTTGAACACCCAACAATCCCTGTTGGTGTGGTTGGCTGGCTTGTCGGGGTTGCCGTGTATTTGAAACGAGCGATTGAGTATACGGTCCAAACTGGACGGGCCCGGAGTGCTTCTTTTGAATGGCTTTTTCCGCTGACCGGGTTTAGAACCTTTGAATCCGGCATTGACTGCCGCATCCTCGGTATTGTCGTTGTTGATGTGGCGCTTGTGTTTGTTGCGACATGACCTGCCATTGCCATCCTTGGTATCCAAAGTACCATGGTTCTTTGATATATTATTGCTGCGAGCCAGCCAGCTGTCTTCTCCTGCGCAAAAGCGGGTCATGAGTGTCGTGAGGGCTGCCATAGATTTCGGCTTTTCCTGGCCAAGGTGTCGGGCGAGCCACTCGTCACGGATGTTGTGCTTAAAAGCTGCTAGGCATCTGCATCCGAACAGTCGACGATTTGATTTTTCTTTGTTAGGAACCGTGTCCAAAATTGCCTGGACGATTCCTCTGGCTGCTGTATTATGTGGCTCAAGTCATCGGCATCTGGTGGTCGCACATAAGTGCCCTGGAAGTTGTCAAGGAATGCGGTTTCCAGATCTTCCCAACAGCCAGCTGGCAGGCTGTTGAGCCAATGCAGAGCTGGTCCTTTGAGTTTAAGTGGGAGGTATTTGATGGCGTGTAGATCGTCACCCCAGGCCATGTGGATGTGCAGGAGGAAGTCCTCGATCCACACCGCAGGATCTGTTGTGCGATCGTATGATTCTATATTTATGGGTTTGAAACCCTTTGGGATTTGATGATCCATTACTTTGTCTGTCAAGCATAGGGGGTGTTCGGCGCCTCTGTACTGGGCTATGTCGCGACGCAGCTCAAATGAGTCTTGTCCGCTGTGTTCGGCCCGACCGGATTTACTTTTACTGTATCTGGCGTGACGGTTATCATTCCGCGTGGTGGCGCGCCCTCGTGATCCGTAGATCGATCTTGCGTGTTTTGCTTTGTCCTCCAATACGTCTCGCAGGTCTAGCATGTTTCCCCGTTCCTTGACATTTTTATTTGAGTGGCGTCGGGGTGCGGGCTGAGCTTTTGGCTGAAATGCCTCTCTGTCGCGGCCACGAGGTGGCCGATCAGCCGCGTCATACGCTGGGGATGTAGGTTTTAATGCTTCCTCCTCCAGTCAGGGTAGCAACCTGCGCTTCGGGTAACTCTTGGAGGGGCGTTCGAGTTCATATTCCTCGGCCGCAAGGACTTCAGTCCATCTGTCGGCTAGCAAATCTTGATCAGCTTTGAAGCTGCTGCTGCTTTTTCTTGAGGCTATTTGTCGTGGCTATAAGCCCGCGCTTGAAGCGCTCTTGTTTGGCGGGATCCTCCGGCACGACAAATTCGTCGTCGTCGAGGCTTGCATCATCTTCGGAGGGAGGCATGTAATTATCATCCTCCGCATCTCCATCTGCCGCTCTCTCGGGAGGGCTGGCTTCTCTATCCTCCTGCTCTAAATCTTGTTGGAGGGGATTGTTGTCATCTTCGGCACTGTCCGGAGTGCTATTATCTCCTGTGCTGGTGTCACCGCTTTTGCTTTGGCGAGACTTAGAGCGGCGCCGCTGACGTCGGCGCTTGGGTTGCTTCTTGGAGGGGTCATCCTCCATTGTCTCGTCGCCATTGCCTTCTTTGGGTGTGTCCACCATGTATATATCATATGATGAGCTGGCTGTCCAGTGCCCTGTGGGAAGTGGTTCCTCTTCGTCTCCCGCATCGTCATCCATACCGTCGATGTCTTCAGAGTCGAAGTCGAGCATGTGGGTCAAATTGTCGACAGTGGCTACTAAGTGGGTGGTGGGTGGGCGGCGAATTTCTTCGTCATCCGCATCCCAATCCTGTCGAACATAGTTCTGCCAGGACTCTCCTGACAAGGAGAGAGATCTTAATGAGTTCAGTATGTCGCTGAAGGGCGAGTGCTAAAAGATATCCGCGGAGGTAAACTCCATGATCGGCGCCCTGTCGAATTCGATAGGCACGGGCGCAGGCGGTTCGGAGTCCGTGGCCGGGGAAGAATCCGACAGCTTGGCATCACGGCTCTTGTGAAGGGTAAGGTCGATACTCGTCTTGATCGCCGCTGAGGATACGGCCTCCGTGGCGGGGTCCATCCGCCCGTCCATGGATGGCGCAACCGGCTCCGAATTGAGGGTTGGAGCGGTTGCCGGCGCAATCTCCCGAATACTGCCCGATGGCAGAGCTAAATCATGCTCATCGTGACCGTGTGGCGCACAAGGCAGGGGCTCGAATCCGTCTAAGATCAAGTCTCCGCGGATATCGGCCGTGTAGTTTAAGCTTCCAAACCTGACCTGGTGGCCAGGGGCATAACTCTCGATCTGCTCCAGATGGCCAAGCGAGTTGGCCTGCAGTGCGAAGCCGCCGAAAACAAAGATCTGTCCGGGGAGGAAAGTCTCACCCTGGACTGCATCGCTATTGATGATCGAAGGAGCCATCAAGCCTAACGGCGATGACACAGAGGAACTCTCAATGAAAGCACCAATCTCGGTGTCAAAACCGGCAGATCTCGGGTAGGGGGTCCCGAACTGTGCGTCTAAGGCGGATGGTAACAGGAGGCAGGGGGCACGATGTTTTACCTAGGTTCGGGCCCTCTTGATGGAGGTAAAACCCTACGTCCGGCTTGATTTATTCTTGATAATATGAGTAGTATAAGAGTTGATCTATCACGAGACCGAAGAGGCTAAACCCTAGAAGCTAGCCTATGGTATGATTGTATGTTGTCCTACGGACTAAAACCCTCTGGTTTATATAGACACTGGAGGGGGCTAGGGTTACACAAGGTCGGTAAAAAAGGAGGAGATATACATATCCGAATTGCCTAGCTTGCCTTCCACGCCAAGTAGAGTCTCATCCGGACACGGGACGAAGTCTTCAATCTTGTATCTTCATAGTCCAACAGTCCGGCGAAAGGATATAGTCCGGTTGTCTGGAGACCCCCTAATCCAGGACTCCCTCAAGAGCCATGTCCCATTTTAGTATATTACTAGAAATGCATTCAATTACAACAACAAAAACTAAAAAAATCAGGACAACAAACATAACGTGTACAGTAGCAAATCAATTTGCACTTCCCTCAACAATAAAACAATTCATGTTGTCTAGCATATGGACTAAATTTGAGTACATTTTCTCTGTTTGAATGGGATTGTACTCAGGTTAGTTATACAACCATCTAAATATTATCTTCACAACACATGACATGAATATAGGAGTAGTAAATTCCTATATAAATATGAACTACATGTACATACGATCTCAAATTCAAATATATGTATCCATTTTATGTTGAATTCAAATCATAGTACATGTATGCTCAAGCTAGATGTTCAGAATCTAAACCATGTATGTTACCACGTACAATGTGTTTAACACGCACAACACACACACACACACAAACACCATTTAGACTAGTACGGAACATGTGCATTGCACACATGAGATTTGGCAACCAAATTATAAATGAACACCACATTATAGCATGTAAGCTTTGAGTTATATATATATGTATGATGTAGATGTTCGTTTAATTCTTATGGTTCATCTCATTCAAAATCAATTAGTTTTTTTTTATAAAAAAGCTAATCTATTTTGAGATCCATGGAATTGTGCGTTGCGAAGTATAAAGTAAAAACAAATTATGGCAATTCATGTAGAAAAAAATTTGGGCAATTATGATACGGAAGATTCTAGAACAACGGAGAAGTGTTTGTGTTTTGAGGTTCGTGCATTATGCTTAAGTTCAACCATGGAGCCTTCTAGATTGTACATGTGTCAAAATCTGGTGGAATGTAGATGATATCCAATGGCCAGTAGTGCTCGGATTTGCCATCTCTGCACCGTCGGATTGGCTTCATCCAACGACCATCTTTCAAAGTTATTCACACACTATATAGGGGTATAGACTAGTAAGGTACATGTGCATTGCAGGCATGATGTTTGGCAACAAAATTATGAATAAATACCACATTATAGCATGTAAGATTTGAGTCATATATGCATGATGTATATGTTCGTTTAATTCTTATAGTTTATCTCATTCAAAATCAATTAGTTTTTATAAAAAGCCAATCTATTTTAAGATTCATGGAATTATGCATTGTAAAGCATAAAGTAACAAAAAATAATGGCAATTCATGTATAATTTTTTGGGCAATTATGATACGGAAGATTCTATATATCTAGTCAGGTCTCACCCTCTTTCCCACATACACATCGGTCAATCTATACCTCTCTATATAGGATTACATAGCTAATACACCCACATTATATCCATCGTCCCCCTCTCATCATCCATGCCTTCGGTTTCATCTCTTAGAGGCGTGCACAGTGTCGAAGACAGGGAGCAGCAAGGGCCCTGGCCCCCTAACATCACTATATATTGAGGCTAATATGAATGTAATCAGTAGATCAATTGCTGGTAAAATGGTTTAAGTTGATGAATTGGCCCTCCCTGTAAAGGATTCGCAATGCTTGGCCCCCTAGCTCATTTATTTTTGATGGCTCTGTCACTACGCGCAACCGCGCACTCGCCCCCTTTCTTTAAATATCGATCTCGCACTTGTGCACTCCTTCATAGTATCCCTTCACTTGGCCCCTCGCACCATCTTCTAGCCCCCACCCCCATATCCCAGTGCTTGTACGCTTGTAGAGCTCTTCCCTCTATCTGTCTCTATTGATATCTCGCGCAATCGACCCCTCCCCTCCCTTCTCATATATCACCCCGGCCCCATGCACATACATGTATGTATATAGGCCTCTCCATCACACAAATTTCATTGACACATATTCCTTCACCATATCTTAGTATCTCTCACACACACGGAGTATGTGCGAGAAAGAGAAGAGGTGCACACACACGCACTCGTTCCCACATACAAACGCGTGGGTGCACGGTGGAGCACATTTGTACAAAAAATGAGCGTGTAGAAAGCCTTTAGATGATGTGCCAAATTAGTCTATATCTATACGCCTATATTGAGTGCGAATAAATTTGAAAGATGGTCGTTGGATGAAGCCAATCAGACGGTGTATAGATGGCAAATCCGAGCACTACTAGCCATTGGATATCATCTACATTCCACCATATTCTGCCACACGTACAATCTAGAAGACTCCATGGTTGAACTTAAGCATAATGCACAAACCTCAAAACACAAATACTTCTCCTTTGTTCTAGAATCTTCCGTATCATAACTGCCCAAAAAAATTTCTAGTTGAATTGCCATTATTTGTTTTTACTTTACGCTTTACAACGCACAATTCCATGAATCATAAAATGGATTAACTTTTTTTATAAAAACTAATTGATTTTGAATGAGATAAACTATAAGAATTAAACGAACGTCTACATCATGCATATATGAATCAAAGCTTACATGCTATAGTGTGGTATTTATTCATAATTTGGTTGCCAAATCTCATGCGTGCAATGCACGTGTACCTTACTAGTACTTCCTTTTTCAGTTAATATATTATGATTAAAATGATGTGGGGGCATCCATGAAGCCACGTGGCACATGTGGAGGCGTTGTCGTGACCTCCTTGTGTGGATTGATCATAGTTACGGGTTACTGGTTCCAGAAGAATGTACTCGTCCTCTCTCACGCACACTGGCAGTACATGCACAAAGTGAAGATGTGCACACACACACTCATTCCCTAGCACGCACACGCGGGTACGCGGTGGGACGCATTTTCGACAAAGATCCACCCCATGTAATAATTTCACGCGTGTAAAGTCGTTCATTTCATGGATGGCCAATTACTACAATGCATGCAAATTGGAGTGGACGTGAGGGAGGAAGTAGTTGAGAAAGACATTACTACTCCACTGCGTGCATGCGAGTAGTTAAATCATGGGTTGCTACTTCCATTGGCATCCTTCATATTTTGTGCCAATTTTTGACCATAATTTTAAGTAACACAATATTTATGCATGTCATAAAAATTAATGTCATCGAAAACTACTTTCAAATGTGATTCCAATGATATAATTTTTGGTGACATGCATTAAAATTTTGTTAGTTAAATTTTTGGTCAAAAATTGGCACAAAATAAAAAGGGGCCAATAAACCAGGACGCAGGCAGGATGATTAATTTTTCCTGGGTTACTGTTGATGGCCTTTGTATTTAAATATGGACGGAGTGGAGTAGTACTATCTTTATCTTAGCCTCATAGGGCTCTCCCAGCGCCTACGCTCGCCTCGCCGCCTCGCCCACCGGATCCCTCCATGGATAATCCCTTAGATCCCAGGATCCCGCGGGCTGCCCTCTCGCTGCGGCCAGCAGCACTACCGCCTTTGAGCGAAACCCACATGTGTTTCAGAGGGGTTCCATTGCTCTGGAATCACAGATCGGTGGCGTCGGAGGACATGCCAGGGCAAATCAGATCGAGGAAGCGTCGCATCGACTGGAGACAAGTTCGAAGGAGTTACGCCTGGCGAAGCACAAGGCGGAGGCGCAAGTTGATCTCAGTGGAGAGATGCTAAGGGATGTCAGCATCTGGCAGCGTCGTGTTGATTTCGAGCTGGGCTAATGGCAGAGATCATATTCGCGGAGTCGGCTACGGAGGAAAGAACGCGCGTGCCTGCAGAATGGCATGAGCAGCCGGTGCAATTGTTCAAATGGGCGGTAGGAGAAGCCACATCCCGGGACTAGCTGCGGCGGTGTCGCTGGGCATGCATCATAGGCGAGGTGATCTGCCCTCCTTCCTAGCCAGCGATGCAGTGACCTACTCGGTTGCTACTGAAGTGAACTTGCAACGTGATGTCGGTTTGCAACCTTGACAATCACTCCATCTATATGTATTGTATTCCTGTGAAAATACTTGGTTGTTTGGAAAAAGATGGTAATTGATTTATCACAAGTTTTTGAATGCTTGGTCGTGACAATCACCCGAAGCCACAACTAGAAGTCTCCATCGCGTACTAATTATGGTCGGTCGCACCAACAGATGGTCGGTCGAACACGCGTCTCAACGAAGGGACACACATCGGCTTGGTCTGACATGTACGACCAGTTACATCACTGACTTGTGCGACCGCATTTGAGCAGTAGTACTTGAAATTTATGTTCCATTAAACTCACCGGGAGCCATTTCGGGCCTTGAAACCAAAACCATCAATTAATCTTTAGCTTGTTCCCATCACATTCCAAAGTAGTACTACCATGCTATAATTAAGTGCAAACCTGCTCACACCTAGTACGTATCAAACCTGAACGTATTCCGACTATGCAGGTTTTAGTACTAGTTCTAGTACTAGGTTATAAAAAGGGGAACTACCTAGCCGAAAATGACTCTACCTTCCTCATAAGTCTTTCTTGTTCATCCGTCCTTGCCATGGCTGGTGTGCATAGCTCTAGGTCAAGTACTACTCGTAACAAGGCAGCAGTGACCAAGGTCGCGAGAAAAAAGAGAGGACTCATCGCCTCGCAGAGACCTCGAATGATCTCTCATGGGCTGGCAAGGGTTCCCAGGAGCGCCCTAGCCACAGAGGCGAACATGCCGAGCTGGCGGCGTTGGAGTCATTATCCCTCGACGACATGCCCGATCAGCTCAATAAGCAGAAGGAGTTCATCGATGGCCTAGTGGAGCTGCTGAAGGAGAGCCTCGACAGCATGCCCGCTGAGCTCAATGAGCAGGGGGAGTTGACCGCCGGCTTGGTGATGCTACTGAAGAAGAGCATTGCCTCAAATAAGAAGGCGACCGACGAAATCCTGCAACTTCAGGAGGATAATGCGAAGCTCCGCCACGAGCTCGACATGCTGAAGGAGGGGAACGCCGGCTGGAAGAAGCTGCATGAGAAGAGTAGTTCCTCGGTGAAGATGCTACACGTCCTTGTCATGGAACAGAAGGAGGAGTTGGTGAAGCTCCACATCGAGCACCCGACTGCTGTCGAGGTACATAGTGCGGCCGTGGAAGAGATGATGAAGGCTCGCATTGAGAAATCTCGCGTCATGGACAGAATGAAGAAGATGGCGGGGGAGATGCGCTAGCAGATGGAGGTCGTGGAGGCGATGAAGATGAAGTTATGACTCCGCGGCCAGCAACCCTTCATGTAGTAGAGAGCAGCGCCCCAGACTTGTGTGTGCGTCTTCCTTCTTTTTTGGGGGGAGGGGGATAATCTTCCTTCTTCTTTTGCTCATGTGTTTCTTCTTTTGCTTCGGTTGTTTCACCACACGTGTCATGTTCTTTGCGAGGCATGAATCGAACAATGCTAATGATGAGCGGTGTCGTGGGATCAATGACTAGCAAATTAGATCATTTTTATCACCATATCGCACTGGGCTGCCGTGTTTCGTGCTCCTCCATTGTACTAGTACTACAGTGGAAAACTTGAGTATACCGCATGGTTCTTTGCTCCTCCTCAGGTCATAGGTAACATTTATATGAGCAGTCAAATCACAAGGCCCCGCCTTCCAGCAGTAATGAGCCGTCAAATCACAAAGGCCCTCGCCTCTCGTGAAACCGACCAAGCAAGACTGCCCCGCCCTCTAGCCTTTTAAATGTATACTTTTGTATAGTAGTAGTATCGATGGATTGCGCCATGGAGCAAAACTAACAAGATGAAATTAAAGAAAAAAGTGGTACGTATAGAGAGCGCTCGTCGCCAAATTATGCATATACTACTATTAAAAAAGCTAGTACGTGCTTAGATGGGGTTCTAAATTCTATTAAAGAAATTAGCATACCTATTTAATTCTTGGGTTTTCATTATTTATGCCACTAGTTGTGTCTCACTACTTAGTTTGCCATTAGAAGTTACAACTACTCAAAAATTCCATCGACCCATGAGATGCTTGCTCAAAAATGCCATGGTTCCGTTAGATGTTTGCTCAAAAATGCCATTAGACATTGTTATTTTCACGTCAAACCCGTTGACCATGTTATATGACAAAAATAAGCCTAGACCCACATGTTGATTCTCTCTATCTCACAATGATAAGTGTGGCCCTGCTTGTCAGGAGTAACCAAGCGAATAATTTTACAGGAAAATAAGAACGTTGATGGGATCAAGTAGGCCCTAGACTTTATTGTAGTGAGATAGAGGGTGATCTGGCATGTTGGTCCATAGGTATTTATGTCATTATAACATGGAAAAAGAGATTTGAGTAACAATAATGGTGTCTAGTGACATTTTTAAGCATGTGTCTAAAGAAGCGATGACATTTTTGAGATGTTTAAATTCCTAGTGGCAAAACTGAATAGTGGGACACAACCGGTGGCATAAATGATAAAAACCCTTAATTCTTTGACAACTAAACTGCTGGCTATATGATGTTGGCCAAATATATTGTACGTATATAATGTGAAGAAACAAGTGCTAGTACTACCAACTACAAGATGAACTATAAGAAATACTAGTATATGCATGTACTGAAGAGTTAAAGTAACGAGAAGGAACATAACATAGGTCAGCTGGGGGCTCAGCACAACACACCCCTCAAATAAATATAAGCACCTTGAAATTAAACTAAGCGACTAATCTGGTGGACACTACATTACAACCACCATGAGCAACGATACTGCCACCTTACTCGGACTCCTCGTGCACGTTCTCGACTTCGTCCTTGTCCCTCTTCCTCTTGGTCGATACTTCTTTGCTTGAATAGCACACTTGGCTCTCGCTCTTCATCCAACCCTTGTAGATATTGAAACAAAGGTAGGCATCCATTGCAGCGTAATTGATGTGGTCTCTGTCTAGTACATTCCACTGCCACGCAAGATGAAACTTGGGCGGAGGTTTCGTCAGTTTACCGTATGAAGGATCAACCATGGCTGCCAGGGCCGGGACACCAGAACATTCCTCTAGAGATCGAAGGGCTGGCCTACAACGAGGCCTATCCGACCCAGGACTTCTTTGTCATTCGTAAAGTCTACATAAATGAATTTGACTTTGCCGCCCCGAGGAAGTTCTTAAAATCCTCGCCCTCAACGTCGACATGTCATATGTGGTAGACCAAGCACAAGTTATGCACGAAAACCTGGATCACGGCGGGCTTCTTCTTCTCTTCCTCCTTTAGATTCTTCTCTTTTCCCAGGACTGTGGTGTACTCAACTTCTAGCCTAGCGACCCACTCATCACCCTTTGACTTTTCGAACATGCGTTTGAAGCGAGCAAGGCATCCTGTCACCGTCGCGGAAGAACGACTGTAGATGACGTCGAACTCATCGCCGGTGATGGTTCTAAACTTGTACTCACTGCCGATCATGGAGATTTGGGATGCCATGGATTTTGGAGGAGAGTTAGGATTAGTGGAACTGCTGCAATGTGAAAGGACGAGACGACTAGGACCGAATCGCTGTAATGTTAAAGGATGGCCGGGGACGAGTAGGAGCGAACCGCCAGTGGTTTTCCGATTGTAAAAATGCTGAGTGGGGCGTGCGAATGACAGGGTAGTGGCTTGCCTGGTGCATAAATGGATTCATGCATAGTACCATGGGGGCCCAATTAGATGTCATGTCTGTTAGACGCCCAATTAAATGGCTTCATGCATCTCCGTGTTCGCACGTCAAGCGTCGGGAAAATTACAGGTGATATGAAGATTTCCATGCTCCCATGATACGAGCTTCCGAGATCCCTTGGATCTGAGATCGAACGGTTGCATGGCGTGATTCTAGACCTATGGGTGACTATCCTATCCTGGAGGGTTATTCTGCAAATTTTCAGCAACTTAGCATGCGACTGTTCGGTCTCAAATCCAAGGGCTGCCAGCAGCTCGTATCATGGTCGCGCCTACCACGACCGTCGTCTCGCTCGCGCGGTCGCGCCTTAGGAGATTTCAGACGGCTATAAATGTGCATTTTTTGCCTACTTCGCATGCATGAAACTACTTCCTCCGTCCAGGTGTGTTAGGCTATTTGATGTTGGCATGTCATACATAGTCATCACTTAGTCACTCATACAACAAGGTTAGCTAAAAGGTTGGCTATAAGAGTATTTCTTTACTTCTCTCTATCTCTTTCTTCGCAATATTTATTGCATTTGCCAAAAGGAGTAAGGAGTACAGTACTTGGCACCTGTATACCATGGAGGTGGTCAGGAATTGAGAGACTCAGGCTGGTCATAGCGTCGGAGTTAAATGATAATGGCAAGTCAAATCACAGGGCCCCACCTATCTAGCAGTAACTCACCATCCAATCACACAGCCCTACGTTTGTAGCAGCCTACTCCCTCATCTTCTCGCCTCTCTGTCGAACCGACTAGGCCGAACTGCCCCACCTACCGCATGGTAAAAGCCCCTCCCTTGACTTTTAAATATTATTTTGTATCCATGGATTGCGCCATGGAGCAAAGCTTTAAGAAAACGGCGATACACATGTATACAGCACACCCGTCGCGTTTGCGCCACACCCTAGACGGTCGGTCGGTCTGGCACGCCGCTCTCTGAATGGAACACGCGTCATATTGCGTTTGCACACACATGTGAGACAACAATTGAGAACCAACCATAGGCACACTCCCCGACCCTCCAAGTCAGCTGAGTTAATAGAAGAGACGAGAGATAGTACTGGAGCAGTATTGTACAGACGTCGGTGCATGGACGATCCCTGCATGACATGGAAGATTAGTTCATCCATGCATGTGACCAAACTCCAGCAGATGACTAGATTGGCTATTGTCTACATATCGTGCAGGCTGTGTTGTACAGGGCTGTAGTTCGGATGAGAAATCTAAAAAAGGTTTGTTGTCATCTCGCAATATTAGATGTACTATGCTTCGGATCACTGCGAGGGTTAAACAGCGACAACTGAGTTCCTCCAAGGCGATGGTCATTGGGGGCACATGCACGAAGACTACTCGGCTGCCATCTAGGTGAAGCTGGCTATGTTAATTAGGACATCTATCGATGGACCCCTTTTCTATGAGTTTATCTTTAATTTGACCTTTGATCCTCATTTATCCTCATTTAGTTTGTCCGTCGGGATTCATGTTGTCTCCTTGGGGCAGTGAGGTTATGGTTTATTGTCATGTGGCATTTTTTCGTGTTATATGTTAATCCGATGCTTCAGATCAAAATGACGACAACTGCGCCTCCGGGGCACGTTGTCACACCCTAGCTAGTTCATGCACTAGAGTGCTTGCATCATGTTTAACTTTATCAGAAACTTGAAAATGGGGATGACACAACCCCTAGCACCCCCCTGAAACCAACTAGGGTTTACTAAAAATATTTTCAATGAACCTGAAATGCCCTTCTAACATGTTCATCATCTTTGCCTTGGTCCTAAACCTCTGGCAAAAATGGTGCACAATTTTCTAGGTCATCCTAAGGTCACTGGGTTAAATCATTAGTTATTTTTATTTGGGCATTTAAATGCTCGTAAATATTTTAAATGCTCAAATAAACCTAAACTGAAATGTTCCATGTTGGATTTATTCCAAACAGTGGCCATGAGCAGTTTGGTGATTTTTGAAAGTGCCTAGGTATTTTTAGAAAAAACCACAAACTTGCAGAAAAATAGAAAACAAAATTAAATAGAAAAGAGAGAGAGAGAAAGGCCAGAGGCCACTTACCTGTCTGGCCTGGCCCATCTGGCCCGTGCCAGTCATCACCTACCTCTGCCAGTAGGCAGAGGAGGGACACCGCGATGCCGCCGAGCTCGCCACGGTGCCAGCTGTTTGCCGCTTCGCCCCTGGGCGCGCTGGTCGACCTCCACGTCGCCCGCTCGACCGCCCTGACATCTCATTCTCCCGCTGCTCCTCTCCCTCGCTCTCCCCCACCATGGCCGACGCTGCCGCGCTCGCGCCGACATGAAAACCGCAGCCACCGTCGCCTCCTCGCCGTCTCACCGTGTCCAGAAGCTTCGCCGCCATCCGCTTCACCAAGCTAGCCGAGCCCAAGCGCTCGCCTGCCCTAGAGCCACTGCAACAGCCTCGTCTTCACCGATCGCGCCGGAGATCCCTTTCGCCGTCACGCCTGCACCAGCTCGTCTCCGACCTCACCATCAGTACCGTCGTGACCGTCGTGAGCCCTGATACCTCCTCCTCCTCCTCTCCGTTTGCCTTCTCGTTCACCACAGCGACCACACCGAGCTCACCCGCACGCACCGCCGCCTCCGCACATCACCGTCATGGCCACAACCACACTGGCTCGATTCTGAGCACGCCATCACGTTCGCCGCAGCCCAAGCAGCCCGTAGCACTGCTCCATGCACCTCTCTGTGCCTCCTAGCGACGAGTCCGAGCTCGTCTGAGCTCTGGCCGCCGCCAAACTCGTTGCCGGCGTCGTTTCCGCTGACCCCGAGCCCAACCACTAGCACCACCCGGCGCGGCTCGCCCCCAGCTACACGTAGATGCCCTCCGCCGTCCATTTGGTCAATGGAGGAGGAATCCCGCGCTGCTGGCCGCGTCTGGCCTCGCCGGCGTCATGTCGCTGGTGGGTTTGACCCATTTGACCATGTGGGCCTTGCCCCCTGGTCAAACCTAGATTAGGAGTTAGACTAATACTAATTTAGTTAGTTAGTCTAATGACACTGACACGCGGGACCCACTGGTCAGGTTTGACCTGGACCGTCCCCGTTGACTGCCGACATCACCCTGACGCAATGCTGACGCAATAAATCATTTACTGGATTCTTATATAGGAAATTCCAGAAAATATTATAAACTTCAAAAATTCATAGAAATTAATCTGTAGCTCCAAATGCAAAGATTTATATATGAAAATTGATCAGAAAAATCCAATATTTCCATCTGTAATGGTTTGATGCATGTCAGAACACTTTAACCTTGTTGTTTAAGTGAAACAAGCTAATGCATTAATATGACTTCATATCATGGGCTTTCATTTGAATCTTTGATTCAAATGGACTCAAACCAACCTGTTTTAGAATGCATTAGCCAAAACACACCCATATTGCCATGTCATTGCATGCATCATATTGTTGCATATTGCCATGTGATGATCGTGTTCCGATGTGTCTTTCATGGTAGGTTCTGCCTCCGAGGATACCCACGAATATTCGACTGAAGGGCAGTATCCTACTACCACTCCATCAGGCAAGCATCCCCATTGATCATATCGATACAATCCCATGTTCTCGCTCCTGCTCTCATTTACTGCATTTAAGACAACAACGTTTCAAACTGTTGTGTGCTATGGTAGTTGGACCCATTTCCTCTGCATGACCTGTCATTGCCACAGTAACTAGATGATACCCACTAGCATGTGTAGGAGTTGTTTGAGCCATGTCTGTGTTTCCTACCTTGCTATGCCTGCTATGCTTAGAGTCGTGTCAGGTCTGGTTCATCTGGGTGATGGGCTAGAGTGAAATGAATATGTTGGTAATGTGAGTGATGTGTTGAAAACGATTTGGTAAAGGTATTGATGAGAGGCCATGTAGGAGTGGATGGTGGGTTGTTTCATTGGAACCGTCCTTAAGCACCGAGATCTGTACGTGTGATTTAAGAACCAGCTACTACCATGCATTGGGCCCGAAACCAATGGACCCTCTCGGCTTTTTAACCACCCTAGTCCTCTATCGAGGAGTTGCAACTAGTTTCTTGTGTTTATAGGATATGTGTTGGAGGCCGTGCGTAGCACTGACCCTAGGGGTGGGCTATGATGCGGTAGATACACCGTGGCACGGTGTACTGTGTCGCCCGTTTGGTGTCTCAGGAACCCTGTACACATCGTTCGGGGCCGTATGTGGAAACCTCGGCCGGACTCCCTGCAGATGGAACCTGAATAGGCGATAAACCTGGACTAGAGACTTGTGTTTAGGTAGGCCGTGGCCGAGACCCTCGTTGGGCTTCCGCTTGAAGGTTGCCGAGTACATGTCGTGTAAACGGCGGTAAGTGGTGAGAGCGTGTGTGAAGAAGTACACCCCTGCAGGGTTAACATCATCTATTCGAATAGCCGCGTCCGCGGTAAAGGACTACTTGGTTTCCTATACAGTTCATCGACAAGTAAATGGATACTCCTAAAAGCCTCAAGACAAGTGTGAGTGCCGTGGATGGCCCTTCCATAGGATGACGGAGGAGGATCCATGGTGGTGTATTGTTGTGGTGAGTAGTGGACTCGTGTGCGCAAAACATTTACAAGTTGCTGTCTCATAGGATAGTCTAGCCAAGAGTCAAAGCTGGCTTACTGCAATAACCCCACTATCCTTCTTGAGAATGTTGCATGTATAGTAGGATCTGTTGTAAGACTTGCTGAGTACCTTTCTACTCATGTTTGCTTAATTACTGTTGCAGAAGAGAACACCACCCCCTCCGATGGGTTCTATGTAGATCTCAACGTTGATGAGTGACTTGCCACCCAGGTGGTGATCCTGAGCCGTGAAGGGCTTTGTAGATAGACATGCTTCATCAAGACTTCTTGCTTTCTAGTTGTCTGTACTCAGACAAGTTTTCTTCCGCTTGTGCTTTTATGTTTTTATGACTTGAGTGTCGGGTTGTGTGACCCCTACCTGTATGAACATATTATGTATGGCTCTCTGGAGCCTTCTAAATAAAGTACTTTGAGTTGTAGAGTTTTGTTGTGATGTCATGTTGTATTTACACATATGGAGCATATTGTGTGTATGTTTGAAATGCTTGGTATGTGTGGGATACGACAATCTAGTTGTTTATCCTTGGTAGCCTCTCTTATGGGGAAATGTAGTCTGGTGCTTCCACTGAGCCTTGGTAGTCCGCTACAGCCCGGTTTACCGGAGTCCTACTAGCCCAGCACTACTGCTCCGGAACACTTAGACTGGCCGACATGTGATTCACTTCGTTCCTGTGTCTGTCCCTTCGGGGAAATGTCATGCGGAGACATGCGGAGTCCTGCTAGCCTGCTACAGCCCGGGTTCCCAGAGTCCTGTTAGCCCAGTTGCTACAGCCCAGATTCATACGCTGTTGACCGACATGCTCGATGTTGACTCATGTATGCCTGTCCCCATAAGTTAGTGCCACTTTGGGTTCATGACTAGTCATGTCGGCCCGGGTTCTCTGTCATATGGATGCTAGCCACACTATCATATACATGAGCGAAAATGCGCAAACGGTCCCGGGCCATGGTAAGGCGACACCCGTGGGGATACCGTGCGTGAGGCCGCAAAGTGATATGAGGTGTTACCGGCTAGATCAGTGTGACTTAGAACCGGGGTCCTGGCAGCATTGCCATCAGAGCCGGACTGCTTGTAGGTTCGTTAAGCCAAAATGGTCGATGTCGAGTCTAGAAATGCTTTAGTTATATGTAGGGGAATTGATTATGGGAGGGACGTAAGGCTCTTTTTAATCCTTTACCTTATGCCCTCTGATCTGAGTCATCCTCTTCTCTTTCAACGTGGGTTAAGGACTAAGATCTCATCTTTCTGTCAAGTTCACGTGTTACTAATCCGTAGAATCTTAGGATTGTTGGTTCCAGGCCTCAGTTCAGTTTCTACTACTTTTAGTATGTTGTCAATTGAACTAGAACCTTGATATGATGTTGTTGAGTGGCTTTGCCAACTTTTGTGAATGCCTCAAATCTTTTTTCTGAGCATTTACAACTGTTATGCTGTCCGATTTCTCCTAGAAAATTCTAATGCCTTTGCATTATTTCATGATTTCAGATGGCTACCCGCACCCAGAATCAAGTGGTTCGTTTGACTCAGTGCCTCGATGCACCTGGTCACACGGCCATGCTGGTCTGCGTGATGATCGAGGCTGGCTATCGATGGTATCCTGAGTATACCGTTGAGGAGCAGTATCGAGATTTCAATCAGAGCCAATACCTTTGCACAGTTAGGATATACCCTTCCTATCCTGGAGCTACTGAACCCCTCCATTGTTCATATGGACTTGGGGTTACCATCGAGATGTCCGTGTAGGACGCTGCTTACTCGATGATGACTATCATGCGAGCTAGACTTGCCTTGCTTCAGGACACTGAGTTCCGCTATATGCCAGCATCACTCCCTGGGGCAGAAGGTTACTACCAGGATCTCTACACTGACTCCTCCCATGAGGATTCACTACTCCACACCACCACGGATATGCTTGAGGACAAGGACCGCGAGAATCGTGCCTTGCGATTGGAGCTCTTCAACGCTCGAGCTGACCACTGGGCCACCCTACATGGTTTGCACCTATCATGCAGGCTGGGTATATGGACATGAGGGATTTTTACCCCGTGCTGTCTGTTGGGGAACGTAGTAATTTCAAAAATTTCCCTACGCACATGCAAGATCATGGTGATGCATAGCAACGAGGGGAGAGTATGATCTACGTACCCTTGTAGATCGCAACGGAAGCGTTGACACAACGTAGAGGAAGTAGTCGTACGTCTTCTTCCCGATCCGACCGATCCAAGCACCGTTACTCCGGCACCTCCGAGTTCTTAGCACACGTACAGCTCGATGACGATCCCCGGGCTCCGATCCAGCAAAGCTTCGGGGAGGAGTTCCGTCAGCACGACGGCGTGGTGACGATCTTGATGTATTACTGACGCAGGGCTTCGCCTAAGCACTACAACGATATGATCGAGGTGGAATATGGTGGCAGGGGGCACCGCACACGGCTAAGGAACGATCTCAATGATCAACTTGTGTGTCTAGAGGTGCCCCCTGCCTCCGTATATAAAGGAGCCAAGGGGGAGGAGGCCGGCCCTAGGAGAGGCGCGCCAGGTGTGGAGTCCTACTAGGACTCCAAGTCCTAGTAGGAGTCCACCAAGAGGGGAGGAAGGGAGAAGGAAGTGGAGGAGTAGGAAAGGTGGCCGGCCCCCTTTTCCCTAGTCCAATTCGGACTAGAGGGGAGGGGGGGCGCAGCAGCCTTTTTCCTCTTCCCACTAAAGCCCATCAAGGCCCATTACTTCTCCCGTAACTACCCGGTACTCCGAAAAATACCCGAATCACTCGAAACCTTTCCGATGTCCGAATATAGTCGTCCAATATATCGATCTTTACGTCTCGACCATTTCGAGACTCCTCGTCATGTCCCAGATCTCATCCGGGACTCCGAACTCCTTCGGTACATCAAAACTCATAAACTCATAATATAACTGTCATCGAAACCTTAAGCGTGCGGACCCTACGGTTCGAGAACAATGTAGACATGACCGAGACACGTCTCCGGTCAATAACCAATAGCGGTACCTGGATGCCCATATTGGCTCCTACATATTCTACGAAGATCTTTATCGGTCAGACCGCATAACAACATACGTTGTTCCCTTTGTCATCGGTATGTTACTTGCCCGAGATTCGATCGTCGGTATCCAATACCTAGTTCAATCTCGTTACCGGCAAGTCTCTTTACTCGTTCCATAATACATCATCTCACAACTAACATCTTAGTTGCAATGCTTGCAAGGCTTATGTAATGTGCATTACCGAGAGGGCCCTGAGATACCTCTCCGACAATCGGAGTGACAAATCCTAATCTCGAAATACGCCAACCCAACATCTACCTTTGGAGACACCTGTAATGCTCCTTTATAATCACCCAGTTACGTTGTGACGTTTGGTAGCACCCAAAGTGTTCCTCCGGCAACGGGAGTTGCATAATCTCATAGTCATAGGAACATGTATAAGTCATGAAGGAAGCAATGGCAACATACTAAACGATCGGGTGCTAAGCTAATGGAATGGGTCATGTCAATCAGATCATTCAACTAATGATGTGACCTCGTTAATCAAATAACAACACTTTGTTCATGGTTAGGAAACATAACCATCTTTGATTAACGAGCTAGTCAAGTAGAGGCATACTAGTGACACTCTGTTTGTCTATGTATTCACACATGTATTATGTTTCCGATTAATACAATTCTAGCATGAATAATAAACATTTATCATGAAATAAGGAAATAAATAATAACTTTATTATTGTCTCTAGGGCATATTTCCTTCAGTCTCCCACTTGCACTAGAGTCAATAATCTAAATCACATCACCATGTGATTAACATCGATAGTTCACATCATCATGTGATTAACACCCATAGTTCACATCGCCATGTGACCAACACCCAAAGGGTTTACTAGATTCAGTAATCTAGTTCACATCGCTATGTGATTAACACCCAAGGAGTACTAGGGTGTGATCATGTTTTGCTTGTGAGAGAATCTTAGTCAACGGGTCTGCCACATTCAGATCCGCATGTATTTTGCAAATTTCTATGTCAACAGTGCTCTGCATGGAGCTACTCTAGCTAATTTCTCCCACTTTCAATATGTATCTAGACCGAGACTTAGAGTCATCTAGATTAGTGTCAAACTTGCATCGGCGTAACCCTTTACGACGAACCTTTTTCCACTTCCATAATCGAGAAACATATCCTTATTTCACTAAGGATAATTTTGACCGTTGTCCCGTGATCTACTCCTAGATCACTATTGTACTCCCTTGCCAAGCTCAGTGATAGGGCATACAATAGATCTGGTATATAGCATGGCATACTTTATAGAACCTATGACTGAGGCATAGGGAATGACTTTCATTCTCTTTCTATCTTCTGCCGTGGTCGGGCTTTGAGTCTTACTCAACTTCACGCCTTGTTACACAGGCAAGAACTCTTTCTTTGACTGTTCCATTTTGAACTACTTCAAAATCTTGTCAAGGTATGTACTCATTGAAAAACTTATCAAGCGTCTTGATCTATCTCTATAGATCTTGAAGCTCAATATGTAAGCAGCTTCACTGAAGTCTTTCTTTGAAAAACTCCTTTCAAACACTCCTTTTATGCTTTACAGAATAATTCTACATTATTTCCGATCAACAATATGTCATTCACATATACTTATCAGAAATGTTGTAGTGCTCCCACTCACTTTCTCGTAAATACAGGCTTTACCGCAAGTCTGTATAAAACTATATGCTTTGATCAACTCATCAAAGCATATATTCCAACTCCGAGATGCTTGCACCAGTCCACAGATGGATTGCTGGAGTTTGCACATTTTGTTAGCACCTTTCAGATTGACAAAACCTTCTGGTTGCATCGTATACAACTCTTCTTTAGTAAATCCATTAAGGAATGCAGTTTTGTTTATCCATTTGCCAGATTTCATAAAACGCGGCAATTGCTAACATGATTCGGACAGACTTAAGCATAGATACGAGTGAGAAACTCTCATCGTAGTCAACACCTTGAACTTGTCGAAAACCTTTTGCGACAATTCTAGCTTTGTAGATAGTAACACTAGTATCAGCGTCCGTCTTCCTCTTGAAGATCCATTTATTTTCTATGGCTTGCCGATCGGGCAAATCCATCAAAGTCCATACTTTGTTCTCATACATGGATCATATCTCAGATTTCATGGCCTCAAACCATTTCACGGAATCTGGGCTCATCATCGCTTCCTCATAGTTCGTAGGTTCATCATGATCTAGTAGCGTGACTTCCAGAAAAGGATTACCGTACCACTCTGGCGCGGATCTTACTCTGGTTGATCTACGAGGTTCAGTAGTATCTTGTTCTGAAGTTTCATGATCATCATCATTAGCTTCCTCACTGACTGGTGTAGGTGTCGCAGAAACAGTTTTCTGTGATGTACTACTTTCCAATAAGGGAGCAGGTACAGTTACCTCATCAAGTTCTACTTTCCTCCCACTCACTTCTTTCGAGAGAAACTCCTTCTCCAGAAAGTTTCCGAATTTAGCAACAAAAGTCTTGCCTTCGGATCTGTGATAGAAGGTGTATCCAATAGTTTCCTTTGGATATCCTATGAAGACGCACTACTCCGATTTGAGTTTGAGCTTATCAGGATGAAACCTTTTCATATAAGCATCGCAACCCCAAACTTTAAGAAATGACAGCTTAGGTTTCTTGCCTTCACACGGTGTCGTCTCAACGGATTTAGATGGTGCCCTTTTTAACGTGAATGCAGCTGTCTCTAATGCATAACCACAAAACGATAGTGGTAGATCGGTAAGAGACATCATAGATTGCACTATATCCAATAAAGTACGATTATGACGTTCGGACACACCATTATGCTGTGGTGTTCCATGTGGCATGAGTTTGTGAAACTATTCCACATTGTTTTAATTGAAGACCAAACTCGTAACTCAAATATTTTACCTCTGCGATCATATCGTAGAAACTTTTATTTTCTTGTCACGATGATTTTCCACTTCACTCTGAAATTCTTTGAACTGTTCAAATGTTTCAGACTTATGTTTCATCAAGTAGATATCCCCATATCTGCTCAAATCATCTATGAAGGTCAGAAAATAATGATACCTGCTGCAAGCCTTAATATTCATCGGACCACATACATCAGTATGTATGATTTCCAACAAATCTGTTGCTTGCTTCATTGTTCCGGAGAACGGCGTTTTAGTCATCTTGCCCAAAAGGCATGGTTCGCAAGCATCAAGTGATTCATAATCAAGTGATTCCAAAATCCCATCAGCATGGAGTTTCTTCATGCGCTTTACACCAACATGACCTAAACGGCAGTGCTACAAATAAGTTGCACTATCATTATTAACTTTGCATCTTTTGGTTTCAATATTATGATTATGTGTATCACTACGATCGAGATCCAACGAACTATTTTCATTGGGTGTGTAACCATATAAGGTTTTTATTCATGTAAACAGAACAATAATTATTCTTTGACTTTAATGAATAACCGTATTGCAATAAACATGATCAAATCATATTCATGCTCAACGCAAAAACCAAATAACACTTATTCAGGTTCAACACTAATCCCGAAAGTATAGGGGAGTGTGCAATGATGATCATATCAATCTTGGAACCACTTCCAACACACATCATCACTTCACCCTTAACTAGTCTCTGTTTATTCTGCAACTCCCGTTTCGAGTTACTAATCTTAGCAACTGAACTAGTATCAAACACCGAGGGGTTGCTATAAACACTAGTAAAGTACACATCAATAACATGTATATCAAATATACTTATGTTCACTTTGCCATCCTTCTTATCTGTCAATCACTTGGGGTAGTTCCGCTTCCAGTGACCAGTCCCTTTGCAGTAGAAACACTTAGTCTTAGGCTTAGGACCAGACTTGGGCTTATTCACTTGAGCAGCAACTTGCTTGCCGTTCTTCTTGAAGTTCCCCTTCTTCCCTTTGCCCTTTTATTGAAACTAGTGGTCTTGTCTACCATCAACACTTGATGCTCTTTCTTGATTTCTACCTTCGTCAATTTCAACATCACAAAGAGCTTGGGAATCACTATAGTCATCCCTTGCATATTATAGTTCATCACGAAGTTCTACTAACTTGGTGATGGTGACTAGAGAATTCTGTCAATCACTATTTTATCTGGAAGATTAACTCCCACTTGATTCAAGTGATTGTAGTACCCAGACAATCTGAGCACGTGCTCACTAGTTGAGCAATTCTCCTCCATCTTTTAGCTATAGAACTTGTTGGAGACTTCATATCTCTCAACTCGGGTATTTGCTTGAAATATTAACTTCAATTCCTGGAACATCTCATATGGTCCATGACGTTCAAAACGTCTTTGAAGTCCCGATTCTAAGCCGTTAAGCATGGTGCACTAAACTATCAAGTAGTCATCATATTGAGCTAGCCAAACGTTCATAACGTCTGCATCTGCTCCTGCAATAGGTCTGTCACCTAGCGGTGCATCAAGGACATAATTCTTCTGTGCAGCAATGAGGATAAACCTCAGATCACGGATCCAATCCGCAACTTTGCTACTAACATCTTTCAACATAATTTTCTCTAGGAACATATCAAAATAAACATATGAAAGCAACAAAGCAAGCTATTGATCTACAACATAATTTGCAAAATACTACCAGGACTAAGTTCATGATAAATTTAAGTTCAATTAATCATATTACTTAAGAACTCCCACTTAGATAGACATCCCTCTAATCTTCTAAGTGATTACGTGATCCATATCAACTAAACCATAACCGATCATCACGTGAGATGGAGTAGTTTTCAATGGTGAACATCACTATGTTGATCATATCTACTATATGATTCACGCTCGACCTTTCGGTCTCCGTGTTCCGAGGCCATATCTGCATATGCTAGGCTCGTCAAGTTTAACCTGAGTATTCCGCGTGTGCAAAACTGGCTTGCACCCGTTGTAGATGGACGTAGAGCTTATCACACCCGATAATCACGTGGTGTCTGGGCACGACGAACTTTGGCAACGGTGCATAGTCAGGGAGAACACTTCTTGATAATTAGTGAGAGATCATCTTAAAATGCTACCGTCAAACTAAGCAAAATAAGATGTATAAAAGATAAACATCATATGCAATCAAAATATGTGACATGATATGGCCATCATCATCTTGCGCCTTTGATCTCCATCTCCAAAGTACTATCATGATCTCTATTGTCACCGGCATGACACCATGATCTCCATCATCTTGATCTATATCAATGTGTCGTCACACGGTCGTCTCGCCAACTATTGCTCTTGCAACTATTGCTATCGCATAGCGATAAAGTAAAGCAATTATTTGGCGCTTGCATCTTATGCAATATAGAGACAACCATAAGGCTTTTGCCAGTTGCCGATAACTTTAACAAAACATGATCATCTCATACAACAACTTATATCTCATCATGTCTTGACCATATCACATCACAACATGCCCTGCAAAAACAAGTTAGACGTCCTCTACTTTGTTGTTGCAAGTTTTACGTGGCTGCTACGGGCTTAAGCAAGAACCAATCTTACCTACGCATCAAAACCACAACGATAGTTTGTCAAATAGACTCCGTTTTAACCTTCGCAAGGACCGGGCGTAGCCACACTCGGTTCAACTAAAGTTGGAGAAACAGTCACCCGCAAGTCACCTTTGTGCAAAGCACGTCGGGGAAACCGGTCTCGCGTAAGCGTACGCGTAATGTCGGTCCGGGCCGCTTCATCCAACAATACCGCCGAACCAAAGTATGACATGCTGGTAGGCAGTATGACTTATATCGCCCACAACTCACTTGTGTTCTACTCGTGCATATAACATCAAACCATAAAACCTAGGCTCGGATGCCACTGTTGGGGAACGTAGTAATTTCAAAAATTTCCCTATGCACATGCAAGATCATGGTGATGCATAGCAACGAGGGGAGAGTATGATCTACGTACCCTTGTAGATCGCAACGGAAGCGTTGACACAACGTAGAGGAAGTAGTCGTACGTCTTCTTCCCGATCCGACCGATCCAAGCACCGTTACTCCGGCACCTCCGAGTTCTTAGCACACATACAGCTCGATGACGATCCCCGGGCTCCGATCCAGCAAAGCTTCGGGGAGGAGTTCCGTCAGCACGACGGCGTGGTGACGATCTTGATGTATTACTGACGCAGGGCTTCGCCTAAGCACTACAACGATATGATCGAGGTGGAATATGGTGGCAGGGGGCACCGCACACGGCTAAGGAACGATCTCAATGATCAACTTGTGTGTCTAGAGGTGCCCCCTGCCTCCGTATATAAAGGAGCCAAGGGGGAGGAGGCCGGCCCTAGGAGAGGCGCGCCAGGTGTGGAGTCCTACTAGGACTCCAAGTCCTAGTAGGAGTCCACCAAGAGGGGAGGAAGGGAGAAGGAAGTGGAGGAGTAGGAAAGGTGGCCGGCCCCCTTTTCCCTAGTCCAATTCGGACTAGAGGGGAGGGGGGGCGCAGCAGCCTTTTTCCTCTTCCCACTAAAGCCCATCAAGGCCCATTACTTCTCCCGTAACTACCCGGTACTCCGAAAAATACCCGAATCACTCGGAACCTTTCCGATGTCCGAATATAGTCGTCCAATATATCGATCTTTACGTCTCGACCATTTCGAGACTCCTCGTCATGTCCCCGATCTCATCCGGGACTCCGAACTCCTTCGGTACATCAAAACTCATAAACTCATAATAACTGTCATCGAAACATTAAGCGTGCGGACCCTACGGGTTCGAGAACAATGTAGACATGACCGAGACACGTCTCCGGTCAATAACCAATAGCGGAACCTGGATGCCATATTGGCTCCTACATATTCTACGAAGATCTTTATCGGTCAGACCGCATAACAACATACGTTGTTCCCTTTGTCATCGGTATGTTACTTGCCCGAGATTCGATCGTCGGTATCCAATACCTAGTTCAATCTCGTTACCGGCAAGTCTCTTTACTCGTTCCGTAATACATCATCTCACAACTAACTCATTAGTTGCAATGCTTGCAAGGCTTATGTGATGTGCATTACCGAGAGGGCCCTGAGATACCTCTCCGACAATCAGAGTGACAAATCCTAATCTCGAAATACGCCAACCCAACATCTACCTTTGGAGACACCTGTAATGCTCCTTTATAATCACCCAGTTACGTTGTGACGTTTGGTAGCACCCAAAGTGTTCCTCCGGCAAAACGGGAGTTGCATAATCTCATAGTCATAGGAACATGTATAAGTCATGAAGGAAGCAATAGCAACATACTAAACGATCGTGTGCTAAGCTAATGGAATGGGTCATGTCAATCAGATCATTCAACTAATGATGTGACCTCGTTAATCAAATAACAACACTTTGTTCATGGTTAGGAAACATAACCATCTTTGATTAATGAGCTAGTCAAGTAGAGGCATACTAGTGACACTCTGTTTGTCTATGTATTCACACATGTATTACGTTTCCGATTAATACAATTCTAGCATGAATAATAAACATTTATCATGAAATAAGGAAATAAATAATAACTTTATTATTGCCTCTAGGGCATATTTCCTTCACTGTCTGGTCTGCCGGATCGTATGGATTGGCGTGATGTAGGAGGCATCACCCCTCCCCATGGACCCCGTCTGCCACCGTTCGTTGGACCCGGGCCACATCCGAGTCCTTATGGACCGCAAGCTCCACAGGACCGACTGTTTCCAGAGGATCATGTTCAGCTCCCAGACATGGTGGTAATCTCTATGAAGATTACTATGGAGACGTCTAAGTTGGTAGTAGCTTCACTAGTATTGTAACAGTTGTATTTCCAAAGTCCTGCGCGTCTGCTGGAATATGACTTAGTGTGTACCAAATTCCGGAGGCATAGAAAAATAATGTATAGGAGCTTGGAATGCTTCTGCTGAGATGTAATGTTCTTCACCATAGTTGTACTTCAGCATGGGCTTGTACTCAACTATGTATGGTGTGTATGACCAATGGTATATATATATTTCAGTTTCTATATTACCATGTCGTACAGATGAACATCTCTGCATTCCGTGTCATCCATTACATTATGCATTCTTATGCCATAGTTTTTCCATCCTTGTCTAAAACATTGTTTTGTTTTCCTAAGATGGTGAACACCCGAAGCACCCCTGCTGTTCAGGAGCAGGGTGAAGCCAGTGGAGCTAGGGATGGGAATCTGCCCCATCCACCTTCCTTGGCTGAAGTCATGTTGGAGGCAGAAAGGAATAAACGCGAGGCCAACTGGTTGTTAGAATGCATCAAGCAGAATACTGCATGTTCCCAGAGGAACGACTTGGTGTCTCTCAATGATATCATCAAGCTGACCCCACCAACCTTCCATCATTCTGTCGAGCCACTCGATGCGGATGATTGGCTTCGCAGCATTACCCATAAGCTACATTCTGCACGCGTAGCCGAAGCTGACAAAGTCACTTACGCTGCTTATCGCCTTGAGGTCCCTGCTAGCTTTTGGTGGGAAAACTATGAGGCTATGCGCCCAGCCGACCAGGTTACCACTTGGGCAGAATTCACCGCGGCTTTCTGTGAACACCACATTCTGGAGGGTCTTATGGATTGTAAGAGAGGAATTCTACAACTTCACCCAAGGAAGACTGACCGTGGATGCCTACAACCGTGATTTTGGAAACTTGGCACGTTATGCACCTGAGGAACTGTCCACTGACGCCAAGAAGCAGGCGAGGTTCCGGAAGGGACTTAGCCCCGAGCTTCGCCGTGACCTCCGTTTGCACGAGTGCACCTCCTTCCAGAAGCTTGTGAACAAAGTCATCAGTGCTGAAACCGTTCAGACTGACTATGAAGCTACACGTAAGCATTCCCGTGATTTTGGTTCTTCATCCGGCTCTGGTTCTCAGAAGTGCCGGGTGTGGATTCCAAACACAGCTCTGCCACCCAGGTTCACTCCAAGGCCATCCTATGAGGCACCTCGCCCAACCCAGCAGTATGCACCGCCTAAGGCTTATGGTGGACCGGCCGCCAATGCTGCTCCGCGCACCAACACTGTGACATGCTTCAAGTGCGGAGAGCGGGGTCACTACAGTCGAGAGTGTCCCCAGAACAACAACCCCAACCAGCCTAGAAAGTCCGTTGGCCGTGGTAAGCAAGCGGGAAAGGTGCTTTATGCCAAGCCAGCCACCACTGCACGTGGCCATGTTAACTATGTCTCAGCAGAGGAGGCTCATGATGATCCCAACGTCGTCCTTGGTACGCTTCTTGTTAACTGCCATCCGGCATCTGTTCTTTTCGATACTGGAGCATCTCATTCATTCATATCTGAGAGCTATGCTCGATTGCATAACACCACATTTTGTGGCATGCCCACTTCCATGGTAATTCAAACTCCAGGTTCCAAATGGCAAACTTCTAGAGTAAGCCATGGGAATGAAATTCTTATCGATAGACTTGTCTTCCTTGCATCCTTGATAGCTCTCAAGTCCTCGAGCATAAATATCATCTTAGGTATGGACTGGATGTCAGCCCATTATGCTAAGATCGATTGTGCCACTAGAACTATTCAACTTACTCACCCATCGGGCAAGATAGTCAATGTCTTAACCCGAGTGGCCAAGCGTTAACTCTACTCTCTTAATGCCAGTCCTCTTCCAGACCTCGAAGACATACCGGTAGTCCGTGACTCTCTGAATGTCTTTCCAGAAGAACTGCCAGGTGTTCCACCTAACAGAGATGTGTAGTTCATGATAGATCTTGTTCCAGGAACAGTCCCAATCTCTAGAAGACCCTATAAGATGGCACCCCTAGAACTAGCCGAGCTTAAGAAACAACTCGATGAGTCCTTGAAAAAGGATTTCATCCATCCTAGTTCTTCTCCATGGGCTTGCCCCGTCCTCTTCGTCAAGAAGAAGGATGGTACGGATCGGATGGTTGTAGATTATCGACCCGTCAACTTGGTTACCATAAAGAACAAGTATCCGCTCGCCAGGATCAACGATCTGTATGATCAGCTCGCTGAATCCTCAGTCTTCTCCAAAATGGATTTCAGGTTGGGCTACCATCAAATCAAAATCAAGAACGGGGACATTCCCAAAACAGCCTTTGTTACTTGTTATGGCCAATACGAGTACACCGTCATGCCCTTCGGTTTAACCAATGCTCCAGCCCCCTTCTCTCGTTTGATGAATTCGATCTTCATGGAGTACTTGGATAAATTCGTAGTGGTATATTTGGATGATATACTCATCTACTCCAAGAACAAGGAAGATCATGCCGAGCATCTAAGGCTAGTATTGACGAAACTTCGAGAGCATCGTCTTTATGCTAAATTCTCCAAGTGTGAATTTTGGTTGCCAGAAGTGACCTATCTAGGCCACGTAATCTCTGGTAAGGGTATTGCTGTCAATCCCGAGTGAGTTCAAGCTGTCCTTGATTGGACTCCACCTGAAACGGCCAAGCAAGTTCGGAGTTTCCTTGGCTTAGCGAGCTACTGTCACCGCTTCGTCGAGAATTTCTCCAAGGTTGCTAAACCTCGAACTGAACTCCTCAAGAAAGATAAAAAGTTCAAGTGGACCCCACAGTGCGAGTTCAGCTTTCAGGAACTGAAAAGACGCCTGACATCTGCTCCCATACTCGTACCACCAGATTTTTCTAACGACTTTGTTATCTATTGCGACGCCTCGCGACAAGGACTAGGTTGCATACTCATGCAATATCGTCATGTAATTGCCTATGCTTCACGGCAGTTACACCCACATGAGGAAAACTATCCCACACATGATCTAGAGCTTGCAGCTGTAGTCCATGCACTCAAAAACCTGGCGACATTACCTTCTCGGTAATCGTTGCGAGATCTTCACCGATCACCAAAGTCTGAAATATATCTTCACCCAACCGGATTTGAATCTCAGACAAAGACGTTGGGTCGAGTTGATTTCAGATTACGACTTAGGGATAACTTACACCCGGGAAAAGCCAATGTTATGGTTGATGCACTAAGTCGTAATTCCTATTGTAACAACCTGATGTTACAACAAGGTCAACCACTTCTCCACGAGGAATTTTGGAAGCTTAACCTCCACATTGTTCCTCAAGGATTCCTATCTACCTTGTTGGCGAAACCTACCTTTACGGATCAGATCATCAAAGCACAGAAGGTTGACCCGGGAATTTCCCATATCAAGAGAAACATCAAGAAAGGAGTCGCGAATTGTTTCTCCATTGATGATCAAGGTGTCATGTTCTTTGGAAACCGCTTAGTGGTTCCCAAGGCATGAAACCTGAGGCGACTGATCCTTAAGGAAGCTCATGAATCCCCTCTCACCATTCATCCCGGTAGTACTAAAATGTATCAAGACCTACGCCAGAGGTTTTGGTGGACTAGGATGAAGAGAGAAATCGCTCAATATATTGCAAATTGCGACGTCTGTCGTCGTGTTAAAGCAGAGCATCAACGGCCGGCTTGCACCCTTCAACCTTTAGCTATTCCTGAATGGAAATGGGATAAAATCGGTATGGACTTCATCACCGGGTTTCCCAGGACCAAGAAAGGAAATAATGCTATTTTCGTTGTCATCGATCGTCTTTCCAAAGTAGCCCACTTCCTACCTGTTCAAGAGAGTATAACCGCTAGCCAGCTAGCAAACCTGTATATCTCTCGAATAGTGTCTCTTCATGGTGTTCCATTGGAGATTAACTCAGACCGTGGAAGTCTCTTCACCTCTCGATTTTGGGAAAGTTTCCAAAATTCTATGGGGACTCGTCTCTCCTTTAGCACCGCCTTCCACCCTCAATCAAGTGGTCAAGTAGAGCGCGTCAATCAAATTATGGAAGATATGCTCCGAGCTTCTGTTATCTCATTCGGAATGGATTGGGAGAAATGCCTTCCATTCACCGAATTTGCTTATAACAATAGCTATCAAGCTATCTTGGGCAAAGCTCCTTTCGAAGTTCTCTATGGATGAAAGTGTCGAATGCCTCTTAACTGGTTAGAAACCGGGGAAAGACAGCTCTTTGGTCCGGATATGATCCAGGAAGCAGAAGAGCAAGTTCGCATTGTTCATGAAAAGTTGAAAACAGCCCAATCTCGTCAAAAGAGCCAATATGATCGTAAACATAAGGCCATGACTTTTGAAGTCGACGAGAAGGCTTACCTTCGGGTTACTCCTCTGAAGGGAACCCATCGATTCGATATCAAAGGCAAATTTGCTCCTCATTACATTGGTCCTTTTCGCATTCTCGCCAAATGAGGAGAAGTTGCCTACCAATTGGAACTACCTCCGCATCTCTCCAGAGTTCATGATGTCTTCCACATTTCTCAACTCAGGCGTTGCTTCTCGGATCCTATCCGTGGAGTGGACCACGAAACACTTGATCTCCAAGATAATCTCACATACCGGGAATATCCCGATTGTATCCTTGATCAAGCCGAGCGTACCACTCGACGCCATAACATCAAGTTTCTCAAGGTTCAATGGTCACACCATTCCGAGAAAGAAACCACTTGGGAAAGGGAGGATCGTCTTCGACTTGAATACCCCACCTTCTTTCCGACGGACCCTAAATCTCAGGACGAGATTTCTCTGAGTGGGGTTGAGTTGTCACACCCTAGCTAGTTCATGCATTAGAGTGCTTGCATCATGTTTAACTTTATCAGAAACTTGGAAATGGGGCTGACAGAACCCCCAGCACCCCCTGAAACCAACTAGGGTTTACTAAAAATATTTTCAATGAACTCGAAATACCCTTCTAAAATGTTCATCATATTTGCCTTGGTCCTAAAACTCTGACAAAAATGGTGCACAATTTTCTAGGTCATCCTAAGGTCACTGGATTAAATCATTAGTTATTTGAATTTGGGCATTTAAATGCTAGTAAATATTTTAAATGCTCAAATAATCCTAAACTGAAATGTTCCATGTTGGATTTATTCCAAACAGTGGCCATGGGCAGTTTCATAATTTTTGAAAGTGCCTAGGTATTTTTAGAAAAAGCCACAAACCTGCAGAAAAATAGAAAATTGAATTAGATAGAAAAGAGAGAGAGAGAAAGGCCAGAGGCCACTTACCTGTCTGGCCCGGCTCATCTGGCCCGTGCCAGTCATCACCTACCTCTGCCAGTAGGCAGAGGAGGGACACCGCGTCGCCGCCGAGCTTGCCACGGTGCCAGCTGCTTGCCGCTTCGCCCTTGGACGCGCTGGTCGACCTCCACGTCGCCCGCTCGACCACCCCGACACCTCATTCTCCCCCTGCTCCTCTCCCTCGCTCTCCCCCACCATGGCCGACGCTGCCGCGCTCGTGCCGACGTGAAAACCGCAGCCACCATCGCCTCCTTGTCGTCTCGCCGTGTCCAGAAGCTTCGCCGCCATCTGCTTCACCAAGCTAGCCGAGCCTCGAGTGCTCGCCTACCCTGGAGCCACCGCAACAACCTCGTATTCACCGATCACCGCCGGAGATCCCTTTCGCCGTCACGCCTGCACCAGCTCGCCCCTGACCTTGCCGTCAGCACCGTAGTGAGCCCTGCTACCTCCTCCTCCTCTCCGTTTGCCTTCTCGTGCACCACAACGACCACACCGAGCTCACCCGCATACGCCGCCGCTTCCGCACGTCGCCGTTGTGGCCACAGCCACGCTGGCTCGATTCCGAGTTCGCCGCAACCCAAGCAGCCCGTAGCACTGCCCCATGCACCTCGCCGTGCCTCCTAGCGACGAGTCTGAGCTCGTCCGAGCTCCGGCCGCCGCCAAAGTCGTCACCGGCGTCGTTTCCGGTGACCCCGAGCCCAACCACTAGCACCACCCGGCGCGGCTCGCTCCCAGCTACACGTAGATGCCCTCTGCCGTTCATTTGGTCGCCGGAGGAGGAATCCCGCGCTGCTCCACCGCGTCTGGCCTCGCCGGCATCATGTCGCCGGTCGGTTTGACCCATTTGACCATGTGGGCCCTGCCCCCTGGTCAAACCTAGATTAGGAGTTAAACTAATACTAATCTATACCTATACTAATTACAGTCTCTCTAAGAATCCCCACGTTAATCAGTAATTAACAGCCGTTAATCTGGTGGGACCTAATTATTACGGTCTAGATCTTTCAAAATTGTCATAGGTTTATTAGAAAAAAAACAAATGTTTGAAAAAAAAAGATTTTAGGCTGGTCACGAGATTGTTGTGTGAGTCGTACTCACCTAGGCCTCTCCCGTCATAGGTTCGTTAGAGAAAAAAACATATGTTTGAAAGAAAAGAAAAAGATTTTGGGCTGATCACAAGATTGTTGTGTGAGTCGTACTCACATAGGCCTCTCCCGTAATTCATCAGAAAGAAAAAATACGGAAAATCTGAGCGTTCTCTCCTATTACTTCCCAGGTTGTTGGATGCTAGATCCCCACATAGTATCTCTTTCCCCGCACATGCCTCCTCGGACCGCCATCCCGCAAAACCCACGATGCCTCCGCCGCCGCCGCCGCCGCCGCAAAATACTTCCTCATGCTGCTGATGGCTCAGTAATACTGTGTTTGACCGCACCGTGCGTTCCCACCTCTGCTGCAGTCCGTCGTCTGTTCAAGGCCATGGCCGAGGATGAAGCCGTCACAGGCCAGTGCTGCAACTTCCTTTTCTCTTTTGCCGATCTCGCATTCTTCCCATATTGCAAATCTTCAGAAATTGTCCTAAGATGCAGTCCAAGGATTCTGAAAACAGCTGCACGTGCAGCCCAGCCTATGCTATTCTCTAATTTGCAGATAAAAGTGCTTTGAAAATTTAGAGGGCTCAAGATGGTACGAGATGTTTCACTTCAGAGGATTCTCCGTCATGGTTGGAGTGCAGTATGGCGTCCAACTTTCAGATTAGCAGAGCGAGGTGCATGCTTTTCTGGTTCTGCGTTGTGCACATCAGCGACCGACAGGAGTAGCCTAAGATGCAGTCCAAGGATTCCGAAAACAGCTGCACGTGCAGCCCAGCCTATGCTATTCTCTAATTGGTAGATAAAAGTGCTTTAAAAATCTAGAGCGCTCAAGATGGTACGAGATGTTTCACTTCAGAGGATTCTCCATCATGGTTGGAGAGCAGTATGGCGTCCAACTTTCAGATTAGCAGAGCGAGGTGCATGTTTTTTTGGTTCTGCGTTCTGCACATCAGCGATCGACAGGAGCAACCTAAGTTGGAGTCCAAGGATCCCGAAAACAGCTGCACGTGCAGCCCAGCCTATGTCTTTCTCTAATTGGAAGATAAATCTGCTTTGAAAATTTAGGGCGCTCAACATGGTACGAGATGTTTCACTTCTCAACACATCTCCTTTTTTTGAGTTTTCTTAAAACTAATTATTGTAGAATTATATTTCTTTATTTCTCATAAAGTGGTCTGTACAATATATATTATATAGTACAACTTATCGACTAAGAAAGCAATACCACATGAGGCACAACACTCTAGGCGCAATAGGACATGGAAATATCACACAACCTGGATTGTTCAAGTCAGCGCTGCTGGGACGCGTTGTTCTGCAAGCAACAGCTGCTACCGTCCAGTTCAATAGACCAGGAAAATCAAAACCTTCATAAATTCATGTTGAGGTATGCACTCATCTATTATATACAAATGATATTCACAATGTACACATCTATTCCGACAGTGTAATACTACCACAGATGCAGGCGTGTGTATAAGCATGAAGTGAAGTCTATGTCGGTTGCTCATGGTACACGAGTATATACAGCAGGTATATTTGTAAAAATATAATACAATTTATAGCTTACATTATCACAATCGTTCCTTTAAATAAATTTGTTCTCTACCAGTAATAGTAATTAACCCCCCATCTATTGTCTCTTCTCAATATATCATACCTCAAGCTTTATCTGTGTGAGTTAAAAGATATCCATTTCTCTTGGTCTATATATGGCAGTTGCTGCGTGTTCGGCCAGGAGTAGTGTGAACTCTTAAGCAGCTTCAATTGCAGACGATGGGCTCACATCCATCTCCATAGCATAAACATCGTGCACGTCACTGATCCGTGCATATATGTACAACGGCGAAACAAGATCAGCAGGCTAGCACATCCGACGCCCATAGGTTAGTATTGATTGGTGCAAACATATCTTAATACTGATCTACATATTTTCCACGGCATTAATCTTCCAACACATAGAAGTGGAATCCATGTAAAATCTGTGTGGCGATGATGATACTGAATTGAGTCACTGAATTGTGTCATATGTGTGAGATTGATTTCTGGCAGTGTATATGTATGATATAAAATCTAACATGGAAGATAGATCTGAATCTGAAAATTAGTATGTGCACATGATATGTTCTCCTTCAAAACTTCATCCATTTTTCAGGTATTCAATCTACCAGAGGTTATCCCTTCTCAGGTTCATTCTTCTTATGTTGAAGGTTCTGACCTGCTAGAATTCTTAAGTAGTTTTCCTCTATGGTTACTAACCTATACAATCAATTCGGCAGCAACTTCATAACCTGACCTTGACGTAAATGGAGACAAATTTATACGAAACGGCGTACAAGCAGTTACTCAAGCACCCTGATCTGCGCCTCTGTCATAGTCAAGGTGCATCGGTTCATAAGGTTTAGAGTCCAGAAGGAGCATGTCCAATTGCTAACAACAGGTTTGATCTGGGGTTGCCACATTTTGCAAAAGTAATTCCTGAAATTTTTTAAACCAGAAGGACACAATTGAAGTTGTGTGTTCTTTTGTTTCTTATCGAAGTGCCATAATGTTGTTATATGATGAACTACAGAAACAAATGCTTCTCATCGCCAGTCAACTATTAGAAGTTTCAATAGTAGACAAATACATATTCTTACTTCATCTTGATTATTGCAGGATACCGTGGCACATGGTTTCGAAAGAAAAAAACACCATTGGGAAAATTTGTACAAGATAATTGTGAACATGACCTGCCAACAGTCCAAGGTCCTTTAAGGTTCAAACTTTAATATATATAGTTAGAAATATATATTCTAAGATAGTCACATGGTTGTCGCAAGAGTACAGGGCACCATGATATGTGGTTGTCACAAAGTATACAAGTTTAGTACACACATCCAAGAATTACGGCAGACATGCTTGCAAATATTTAGATTTGTTGGCAATTACTTTCATTCTTGGCAAAAGTGAAAGTATAAAACTATATCTTCTGCTCGGGACGAAAGTTTCTTAGAAGCATTATCATTGTTTGAATTGTCAAAATCTGTACATTGTAATTGTCAATATGATTTAAAACTTTTGTAATATATTAATAAGGCTTCAGTTATAAGTCATCGTTGTATTACCTACTTATGTAGGACAGGTCAACAAAACACATGCAAGTCATGGAATTTACAAGATTTAAGACATTACATTGTGAATCAGGTGCCCTAAAAGGCTAAAACACAATGGTGGATATAACTTATAGTTGCTGCCAACTTTTACTGTTGCCACACGCTGCCAAGATATATGGCCGGAGAAGATAAAATTAAACAAACTGGTGAGGATTTTATCACACAGTTTGCTACATGAACACTAATTGTCAATGATATGATATCTAATACATAAATTTATCTATAAACATATATTTTAATTTTGATGGTGAGGATTGCTTTGGATAAGAATAGTCGAAATCTAAATAAGGTATTATTACTTCCCTAAATTTATAGTCACCTTTCCTATTGTGCTACATATATAAATACTTTTGTGCATACAAAATAGAGAGAAGTGATGTGCACCGTCAACTTGCATTGTGTTGGTGCAGCAAAAACGATTTGGTAATTGAAAACGTTCTAGAAGCGTAAATTGCATATTGTTGGAGATTGAAGAAGTAGTGATAATAAAAAAATTCCAACAATGTAGTCAAATATTTAACAAGTCTGTCATTTTTATGTGCAATCATCGAATGCTACTTTTTGTGTGGAATTTTTAACATTGCCAACAAGTTATATTTGTGTATAATTTATATTGATTAGGACATAAAAATCATTACCACTTCTTTTCCTAGGCTAACCCGTGCGAATGCACGGGTTGATGGCTAGTTTAGTTAGTTAGTCTAATGACACTGACACGCGGGACCCACTGGCAGGTTTGACCTGGACCGTCCCCGTTGACTGCCGACGTCACCCTGACGCAATGCTGACGCAATAAATCATTTAATGGATTTATTCTTATACAGGAAATTCCAGAAAATATTATAAACTTCAAAAATTCATAGAAATTAATCTGTAGCTCCAAATGCAAAGATTTATATATGAAAATTGATCAGAAAAATCCAATCTTTCCATCTATAATGGTTTAATGCATGTCAGAACACATTATCCTTGTTGTTTAAGTGAAACAAGCTAATGCATTAATATGACTTCATATCATGGGCTTTCATTTGAATCTTTGATTCAAATGGACTCAAACCAACCTGTTTTAGAATGCATTAGCCAAAACACACCCATATTGCCATGTCATAGCATGCATCATATTGTTGCATATTGCCATGTGATGATCGTGTTCCGATGTGTCTTTCGTGGTAGGTTTTGCCTCCGAGGATACCCACGAATATCCGACTGAAGGGTAGTATCCTACTACCACTCCATCAGGCAAGCAGCCCCATTGATCATATCGATACAATCCCATGTTCTCGCTCCTGCTCTCATTTACTGCATTTAAGACAACAACGTTTCCAAACTGCTGTGTGCTGCGGTAGTTGGACCCATTTCCTCTGCATGACCTGTCATTGCCATAGTAACTAGATGAAACCCACTAGCATGTGTAGGAGTTGTTTGAGCCATGTCTGTGTTACCTACCTTGCTATGCCTGCTATGCTTAGAGTCGTGTCAGGTCTGGTTCATCTGGGTGATGGGCTAGAGTGAAATGAATATGTCGGTAATGTGAGTGATGTGTTGAACACGATTTGGTAAAGGTATTGATGAGAGGCCATGTAGGAGTACATGGTGGGTTGTTTCATTGGAACCGTCCTTAAGCACCGAGATCTATATGTGTGATTTAAGAACCAGCTACTACCATGCATTGGGCCCAAAACCAATGGACCCTCTCGGCTTCTTAACCACCCTTGTCCTCTGTCCAGGAGTTGCAACTAGTTTCTGGTGTTTATAGGGTATGTGTTGGAGGCCGTGCGTAGCGCTGACCCTAGGGGTGGGCTATCATGCGGTAGATACACCGTGGCATGGTGTACCGAGTCGCCCGTTTGGTGTCTCGGGAACCCTGTACACATCGTTCGGGGCCGTATGTGGAAACCTCGGCCGGACTCCCTGCGGATGGAACCTGAATAGGCGATAAACCTGGACTAGAGACTTGAGTGTTTAGGTAGGCCATGGCCGACACCCTCATTGGGCTTCCGCTTGAAGGTTGCCGAGTACATGTCGTGTAAACGGCGGTAAGTGGTGAGAGCGTGTGTGAAGAAGTACACCCCTGCAGGGTTAACATCATCTATTCGAATAGCCGCGTCCGCGGTAAAGGACTACTTGGTTTCCTATACAGTTCATAGACAAGTAAATGGATACTCCTAAAAGCCTCAAGACAAGTGTGAGTGCCGCGGATGGCCCTTTTGTAGGATGACGGAGGAGGATCCACGGTGGTGTATTGTTGTGGTGCGTAGTGGACTCGTGTGCGCAAAACATTTACAAGTTGCGGTCTCGTAGGATAGTCTATCCAAGAGTCAAAGCTGGCTTGCTGCAATAACCCCACTATCCTTTTTGAGAATGTTGCATGTATAGTAGGATCTGTTGTAAGACTTGCTGAGTACCTTTGTACTCATGTTTGCTTAATTACTATTGCAGAAGAGAACACCGCCCCCTCCGATGGGTTCTATGTAGATCTCGGTGTTGACGAGTGACTTGCCACCCAGGTGGTGATCCTGAGCCATGAAGGGCTTTGTAGATAGACAGGCTTTGTCAAGCCTTCTTGCTTTCTAGTTGTCTGTACTTAGACAAGTTTGCTTCCGCATGTGCTTGTATGTTTGTATGACTTGAGTGTCGGGTCATGTAGCCCCTACCTGTATGAACATATTATGTATGGCTCTCTGGAGCCTTCTAAATAAAGTACTTTAAGTTGTAGAGTTTTGTTGTGATGCCATGTTGTATTTACACATATCGAGCATATTGTGTGTATGTTTGAAATGCTTGGTATGTGTGGGATCCGACAATCTAGTTGTTTATCCTTGGTAGCCTCTCTTATGGGGAAATGTAGTCTGGTGCTTCCACTGAGCCTTGGTAGTCTGCTACAGCCCGGTTTACAAGAGTCCTGCTAGCCCAGCACTACTGCTCCGGAACACTTAGGATGGCCGGCATGTGATTCACTTCGTTCCTGTGTCTGTCCCTTCGGGCAAATGTCACGCGGAGACATCCGGAGTCCTGCTAGCCTGCTACAGCCCGGGTTCCCGGAGTCCTCTTAGCCCAGTTGCTACAGCCTGGATTCATACGCTGTTGACCAACATGCTCGATGTTGATTCATGTATGCCTGTCTCCGTAAGTTAGCGCCACTTTGGGTTCACCACTAGTCATGTCAGCCCAGGTTCTCTGTCATATGGATGCTAGCGACACTATCATATACGTGAGCCAAAAGGCGCAAACGGTCCCGGGCCATGGTAAGGCGACACCCGTGGGGATACCGTGCGTGAGGCCGCAAAGTGATATGAGGTGTTACCGGCTAGATCGGTGTGACTTAGAATCGGGGTCCTGACACACGTGCATGAAGACTTCTCAACAGTCATTGACGAGGTCAAGTCGACTACAATAGATAAAATAAAACTACTCCACTATATAGGCAGGAGCCTCCGTGCTTGCTTGCTAGTGTTGCTCTCTTCACACTGTCTTGTCCACTCCAGATCTAAACACGGCAGCGGTGGACACACACTCTCTCTGATCACCGCTGGGCATAGATCCATCCGGATCCCCTCCGTCGAGGAAGGTGAGAAGGTGCAGTGTTCACACGGTCGTCCTCGAGGACAACTCTTACCCACTGCCGGCGCGTCTCGATCAGCGTGCCTTGCCGTTCTCTCCCACGCAGCGTCGGCTAGGGAGGGCCTCCGACCTCTTCTTCCTCGTTGCCGTAGTGTGGGAAGATCCGGCCTCCCGCCGCCCACCTAGTGACATCCCGGCAACCCTCAGGTATAACTTCCTTCGAAACCGGCCTTGCTCTAATTCCCCAACTCCTGACGTCGTTGCATTTGTATCTTTTACTATTTCTCAAGGCCCCTCGTAGATAGGATCGATCGGCTGTTCGAAAGCCACCTAAATTTTTACTGTTAATAGGTAAAACTAGTTCATGCAGTCGAATCTAGTACTACATGGTTCAAGCAGGGAAGAAAGGGGGTGGGGGAAGATTTGTTACCTGAATCTAGGACTTGGTCGAAAGAGGAAATAATGGGGGCAAAAAGTAGCAGAGACTGGCTGTCCAGCTGGTCTCTTGGTCTAATAGGGAAATAAATGGAAACACAATACAAACTCAATATAAACCGATCTATTGGTTGAAAAATGAAAGAAAGTGGGGACTGATAACCAACAAGTATAGGGGATCGCAACAGTTTTCGAGGGTAGAGTATTCAACCCAAATTTATTGATTCAACACAAGGGGAGACACAGAATATTCTCAAGTATTAACAGCTGAGTTGTCAATTCAACCACACCTGGAAACTTAATATCTGCAGCAAAGTATTTAGTAGCAAAGTAATATTATAGTAGTGGTAATGGTGGTGAAAGTAACGGTAGCATTTTTGGTTTTATAGTGGTTGTATTAGTAGCAACGGAAAAGTAAATAAGCGAAGAACAATATATGAAAAGCTCGTAGGCAATGGATCAGTGATGGATAATTATGTCGGATGTGATTCCTCATGCAATAGTTATAACATAGGGTGACACAGAACTAGCTCCAGTTCATCAATGTAATGTAGGCATGTATTCAGAATATAGTCATACATGCTTATGGAAAAGAACTTGCATGACATGTTTTGTCCTACCCTCCTATGGCAGTGGGGTCCTATCGGAAACTAAGGGATATTAAGGCCTCCTTTTAATAGAGTACCGGACCAAGGCATTAACACTTAGTGAATACATGAACTCCTCAAACTACGGTCATCCGCGGTAAGTATCCTGATTATTGTCACTTCGGGGTTAACGGATCATAACACATAATAGGTGACTATAGACTTGCAAGATAGGATCAAGAACTCACATATATTCATGAAAACATAATAGGTTCAGATCTAAAATCATGGCACTCGGGCCCGAGTGACAAGCATTAAGCATAGCGAAGTCATAGCAACATCAATCTCAGAACATAATGGATACTAGGGATCAAACCCTAACAATACTAACTCGATTACATGATAAATCTCATCCAAACCATCACCGTCCAGCAAGCCTATGATGGAATTACTCACGCACGGCGGTGAGCATCATGAAATTGGTGATGGAGGAAGGTTGATGATGACGATGGCGACGGATTCCCCTCTCCAGAGCCTCGAACAGACTCCAGATCAGCCCTCCCAAGAGATATTAGGGCATGGCGGTGGCTGCGTATCGTAAAACATGATGAATCCTTCTCTCTGATTTTTTTCTCCCCGAATTTGAATATATGGAGTTGGAGTTGAGGTCGGTGGAGCATCAGGGGGCCCACGAGGCAGTGGGCGCGCCCCCACCCTCGTGGACAGGGTGTGGGCCCCTGGCCTTGATTCTTTCACCAGTATTTTTTATATATTACAAAAACATTCTCCGTTTATTTTCAAGTTATTCCAAGAACTTTTATTTCTGCCCAAAAATAACACCATGGCAACTCTGCTGAAAACAGCGTCAGTCCGGGTTAGTTCCATTCAAATCATGCAAGTTCGAGTCCAAAACAAGGGAAAAAGTGTTTGGAAAAGTAGATACGTTGGAGACGTATCAACTCCCCCAAGCTTAAACATTTGCTTGTCCTCAAGCAATTCAGTTGACAAACTGAAAATGATAAAGAAAAACTTTTACAAACTCTGTTTGCTCTTGTTGTTGTAAATATGTAAAGCCAGCATTCAAGTTTTCAGCAAAGATTATGAACTAACCATATTCACAATAACATTTAGGTCTCATGTTTACTCATATCAATGGCATAATCAACCAGCGAGCAATAATAATAAATCTCGGATGACAACACTTTCTCAAAACAATCATAATGTGATATAACAAGATGGTATCTCACTAGCCCTTTCTGAGATCGCAAAACATAAATGCAGAGCACCCCTGAAGATCAAGGGCTGACTGGAAATTGTAATTCATGGTAAAAGAGATCCAGTCAAGTCATACTCAATGCAAACTAATAATAATACATGAAAATGACAGCGATGCTCTCCAACTGGTGATTTTTAGTAAGAGGATGATGACTCAACATAAAAGTAAATAGATAGGCCCTTCGTAGAGGGAAGCAGGGATTTATAGAGGTGCCAGAGCTCGATTTTGAAATAGAGATGAATACTATTTTGAGCGGTATACTTTCATTGTCAACATAACAACCAAGAGATCTCGATATCTTCCATGCTCCACACATTATAGGCGGTTCCCAATCAGAATGTTAAAGTTTATACTCCCCCACCACCAACAAGCATCAATCCATGGCTTGCCCGAAACAACGGTTGCCTCCAACTAACAACAATCCAGGGGGAGTTTTTTTGCAATTATTTTGATTTGATTTGAGCATGGGACTGGGCATCCCGGTGACCAGCCATTTTCTCGTGAGTGAGGAGCGGAGTCCACTCCTCTTGAGACTAACCCGCCTAGCATGAAAGATACAGACATCCCTAGTTGATACATGAGCTATTCGAGCATACAAAACATAATTTTTATTTGAAGGTTTAGAGTTTGGCACATACAAATTTACTTAGGACGGCAGGTAGATACCTCATATAGGAAGGTATGGTGGACACATATGGAATAACTTTTGGGGTTTATGGAGTTGGATGCACAAGCAGTATTCCCGCTTAGTACAAGTGAAGGCTAGAAAGAGACTGGGAAGCGACCAGCTAGAGAGCGCGACAACAGTCATGAACATGCATTAAAATTAATCAACACTGAATGCAAGCATAAGTAGGATATAATTCACCATGAACATAAATATCGTGGAGGCTATGTTGATTTTGTTTCAACTACATGCGTGAACATGTGCCAAGTCAAGCCACTCGAATCATTCAAAGGAGGATACCACCCTATCATACCACATCACAACCATTTTAATAGCATGTTGGCACGCAAGGTAAACCATTATAAACTCCTAGAAAATTAAGCATGGGATGAACAACTATAATCTCTTATTGTCATTGCAAACATGTTTCATTCATAATAGGCTGAATTAGGAACGATGGACTAATCGTATTTACAAAAACAAGAGAGGTCGAGTTCATACCAGCTTCTCTCATCTCAATCAGTCCATCATATATCGTCATTATTGCCTTTCAATTGCACAACCGAATATGGGCATGTGCATTGGACTAAACTGGAATCTGCAAGCATTCAATTCAAGGGAGAAGACAAGGTAATATGGGCTCTTTGTTAGATCAACAATAATGCATATGAGAACCACTCAACATTTTCATCATGGTCTTCTCCTCTCGACCCCCAAAGAAAAGAAAAGAAACAAAACTATTTACACAAGAAAGCTCCCAAGAAGCAAAAGAAGAACGAGAAATCTTTTTGGGTTTTATTTTTAATTACTACTACTACATGCATGGAAAGTAAACTAGCTAAAAGCTACAACTAAATTTTTTTGTTTTTTCTTAAGGTTTTTCAAACACACAAGAAGAAAGCTTAAAACAAAAAATAAACTAGCATGGATGATACAATGAAAAAGTATGAGCATCGACAACTAGAATGAGTGTGTGAACATGAATGTAATGTCGGTGAGAAATACGTACTCCCCTAAGCTTAGGCTTTTCGCCTAAGTTGGTCTATGCCCATGGATCAAAACTGCCATCTCCGGTGTACTGAGGAGGGTCTTCGGGGTGCCACTGGTTGGCGATCTCCTCCGGATCCCACTGATAAACAGACTGACGGTGAGGATCAGATAGTGGCTCCGGCTCTGGAGCTGATGTCAGGCTCTGGTATGCCTGAACGGCCTCCGGCAAAACAAGGTACGTGCTCGAAAATATGTTGAACAAAGAGGGAGCAGGCAAGGTAATAGTCTCAAAGTGATTCTTACCAAACATCAGTCTATAGTTAAGCATCTTCTTCTTATTCTTAATAATAAAATCATGTGCTACCATGCTCTTATAATCTAGAAAAATATGAGGCAACAACTTTTCCTCTTTCTCATAATGCCTAATAGGTATGTTAAAGTGTGCAGCAAGGCACGAGGTGAGGATGCCTCCTAAGATGGGACCCTTTGTACGGTTCATATTTAACCGTTTAGCAACAATAGTGCCTAAACTGAAAGTGGTATCACGAAACAAAGCATGGTGCAAAATAACAATATCAGGGGCACTAAGATTTCCACAGTTCCCGCGACCAATTAAGCATCTACTAGCAAATATTGCAAAGTAACGTAGAACAGGAAAACGTATGCTAGTGATTCTTGCATCAGAAACTTTCCTTGTTTCCCGTACAACAATTATATCAATAAATCCCTCCACATCGTTAAGATGTTGTAACGCCCCGAGAACGATGTGCCAGGTGTCCTCCAGTTATTCGCTGTTGTTGCCTTGTCATTGCTTGTGTGTCATGCATTGCATATCATGTCATCATGTGCATTTCATTTGCATATATGTTCGTCTCATGCATCCGAGCTTTTTCCCCGTTGTCCGTTTTGCAATCCGGCGCTCCTATGTCACCCGGTGTCCCTTTCTACCTCTTTTCGTGTGCGGGTGTTAAATGTTTTCGGATTGGACCGAGACTTGTCATGCGGCCTTGGTTTACTACCGGTAGACCGCCTGTCAAGTTTCGTGCCATTTGGACTTCATTTGATACTCCAACGGTTAACCGAGGGACCAAAAAGGCCTCGTGTGTGTTGCAGCCCAACACCCTTCCAATCTGGCCCAAAACCCACCTAAACCTCCTCCATCATCTCGGTCGTTCGATCATGATGGCGTGGCCGAAAACCGCACCTCTTTTGGACTCTCCTAGCTCCCTCTACCTCTATGAATAGACCCCTCCATTTTCGTTTTCGGATCTTTTCCCCGAAACCCTAATTCTCTTCCCCTCTCACCCGCCGGACATGTCCGTCCCGGACGGACGAAAATCGCGCCGCCCGCCGCAGCCAATCCGCGCCCGCCACATCATCGATCGCCGCCGTCTCCACCACGCGGTCCACGGAGCCCAGATCGGGCCCCCGCGGGCCCATCTCGCCGCCGCCTACCCGCGGCCTCCCGCGCGTGCCCCGCCACCTCAGGAACCGAGCGCCGCCACGCGCCCCATCACCGGCCGCCGTGCCTCCCTGACGCCGGCGACCCTCGCCGTCGCCTTGGACTCTGGCCGCCGTTGCCTCTCCGTGCACGTGCCCTTCCACGCCTCCCGGCCATCCCCGCCGCACGCACCGCCCGGATCCGGTGCCGGCCGGCCGGATCCCGCCACCTCTGCCTCGCCCCGGACACTTCTGGCCTTGCGCCGCCGTGGCAACGCCGGCCGCCGCCCGCTGCCTCCTGCCTCCCCGATCCAGGCGGGATCGGGAGGAGGACGACGTCCTCGCGGAGCCCAGATCCAAGCCCATCTCCACCGGCCCGACCTACCTCCTCCTCAGCTAGGCCTCAGCCCATGGTGAGAACCCGTTTAAACCCCGCTCGTGCGTCTTTTAATTATTTCGCGCTCATCATGTTTTTTTTCTGGAAAACTGCTAAGTCCCTAAAAATCAGTTTCATATGCCTCTGTTCATCAGCTCATAATTCATCACCCGTTGCTCCGTTTCGGGCGTGTAGCATATCAAAATGTTCGTCTCGACGAGTACATCATTTCATCCCATTGCATCATTTTCATTTGAGCTCATCTTGATGCCCGAAATGCTGTTGGAAGAGGGCTATGTGGTAAATTTGTCAGATCTGTTTCAGCAAATGGCATTTTGTCATTTTTGCCATGATTATTGTGTGCATGATATGATCCTGAGCTCTACATGTGTTTTGTTATATGCCATGCCATCTTTGCAGAGGTGCTTGCCATGTATTTTTGTGATATTTGTTGTGACTAGCACAAGCTTGCAAAGTAGCGTAATCGGTAATGCTGATTTCAGGGACTTAGAATTTCACTAAGTCCTTGTCCTAATTTTGTCGTTATGCCATATGTTCATGTTGTTTCCTAGTGATCCGTGCCTCTTTTGAGGATGATCAGTAAAGATATTTTGTTAACATTGTGGTGCTCTATCCATCCATGTCTTTGTTTTCATTCATGGAGCACCCTATCTTGAGTCAATCGAGCTCTACTTTTGCTATATCGTGAATCCTGGCAGATTGTTGACTTGTTAGCGATTTTTCCGAGGATGTTGCTATTGATCCGTGCATGCTATGTTGTTGTGCTTGCCATGTCTTCTTGATGGGCATATGATTAATTTGCCATGCAATGCTCTGCAGTGAGTGCATCGAGCTCGTAAACATGCCTACTTGTTAACTGTTTTGCCATGCTTTTTGAACCTGTTAATGGATGAATTAGCCGTAGCTCAGTGTTCATATTTTGTCAAGCATCTTGAGTGGATCCCTGCCATGTATTTTGTTGCCATGTTTGAGTGTTGTAGCATATTTATCTTGTTGCATTTAGATGGCTACTTGCTGATTATCGCAGACCGGTGCCATATTTGTTTTGCTTGCCATTTCCAAACCGTGCATCCGATTCCAGTGATCTTTATATCGATTTCAACCGAAATCACCTCACCTTTCCAGTGGCACTATTGGATTTCCATGTTGAGGCCAGGTTCCATCATTCCTTTGCAAATCATGCATATGCATCACATACCGCATCCCGCATATCATACCATGTTCAGGTGTTGGTTGTTTACTATGTTGTGTGCTTCTTTCCGGTGTTTGCTTCTTTGGGTTGGTTCCGATAACGTCGCGTTTGTGAGGACCCGTTCGACTACGTCCGTTTGTCTTCTTCATGGACTCGTTCTTCTTCCTTGCGGGATTTTAGGCAAGATGACCATACCCTCGAAATCACTTCTATCTTTGCTTGCTAGATGCTCGCTCTTTTGCTATGCCTATGCTGCGATACCTATCACTTGCTTATCATGCCTCCCATATTGTGAACCAAGCCTCTAACCCACCTTGTCCTAGCAAACCATTGTTTGTCTATGTTACCGCTTTGCTCAGCCCCTCTTATAGCGTTGTTAGTTGTAGGTGAAGATGAAGTTTGTACCTTGTTGGTACATGGTTATGTTGTTCCTTGTTGGAACATGTTTACTTCTTGGGATATCACAATATCTCTTATTTAATTAATGCATCTATATACTTGGTAAAGGGTGAAAGGCTCGGCCTTATGCCTGGTGTTTTGTTCCACTCTTGCCGCCCTAGTTTCCGTCATATCGGTGTTATGTTCCCGAATTTTGCGTTCCTTACGCGGTTGGGTTATAATGGGAACCCCTTGACAGTTTGCTTTGAATAAAACTCCTCCAGCAAGGCCCAATCTTGGTTTTACCATTCGCCACCTAGCCTTTTCTTTTCCCTTGGGAGTCGCGCTCTCAAGGGTCATCATTATTTTAACCCCCCAGGCCAGTGCTCCTCTAAGTGTTGGTCCACCTTGTCAGCCGCCGGTGGCCACCAGAGGCAACTCTGGGCTGGCCTACCGGAAGTTTGGACAATCCGGTGTGCCCTGAGAACGAGATATGTGCAACTCCTATCAGGATTTGTTGGCACATTCGGGTGGCTTTGCTGGTCTTGTTTTACCATTGTTGAAATGTCTTGTAACCGGGATTCCGAGTATGATCGGGTCTTCCCGCTAGAAGGAATATCCTTCGTTGACCGTGAGAGCTTGTGATGGGCTAAGTTGGGACACCCCTGCAGGGATTTGAACTTTCGAAAGCCGTGCCCGCGGTTATGGGCAGATGGGAATTTGTTAATGTCCGGTTGTAGAAAACCTGAAGTTGACCTTATTTAAAATACATCAACCGCGTGTGTAACCGTGATGGTCTCTTCTCGGCGGGGTCCGGGAAGTGAACACGGTGTTGGAGTTATGCTTGACGTAGGTTGCTCTAGGATCACTTCTTGATCATAGATTCTTGACCGTGCTTTTGCCTTCTCTTCTCGCTCTCATTTGCGTATGTTAGCCACCATATATGCTAGTCACTTGCTGCAGCTCCACCTCATACCTTTACCTTACCCATAAGCTTAAATAGTCTTGATCGCGAGGGTGCGAGATTGCTGAGTCCCCGTGACTCACAGATACTTCCAAAACCAGCTTGCAGGTGCCGATGATACCGTGCAGGTAACTCAACCAAGCTCAAGGAGGAGCTCGAGGGAGATCTTGTCCTTTATGTTGTTTCGTTCTAGTCGATCAGTAGTGGAGCCCAGTTGGGGTCGATCGGGGATCTATGTAGCTTTTGGGTAGTCTTCTTTTATTTTGGTTCCATAGATGGAAATTGCTTGTATCTGATTGATGTAATGCTTTAATTCATGTAATTATGTGAAGTGGTGATTGTAAGACAACTATGTACCTCTTTCCCTTATGTATTACATGGGTTGTGTGAAGATTACCTCACTTGCGACATTGCTTTCAATGCGGTTATGCCTCTAAGTTGTGCTTCGACACGTGGGAGATATAGCCGCATCGAGGGCGTTACAAGTTGGTATCAGAGCCTTCCCCGACCTTAGGAGCCCCCTGCTTGATCGAATCGCTGGCGTTATTGAGTCTAGAAATGTTTTGAGCCATTTAGGATTATATATACCGGAGAGTTAGGAATTCTTTTTACTCCTCAGTCCCTTCGTCGCTCTGGTGAGGCATCCTGACATAGAGTTTTGACTCTTCTCTTCTCAAATTTCACTAAAAAAATTTTAGGATCACGCGGGTATCTTGGAATCGTTCCGATCGATTTGTGACGAGAACATTGTTCTTGGTGCCTCCTGTCATTTAGGGGTTGTGGCAGTGTCCTGGGGAGTTGAGCTCCGAGGTGTTGTCGTCACAATTTTATCGCTGCAGTTCTGGAATACCTGAGATTAGTTTCGCCGACATCGAAAATCTCTTTTATGCAGTTGTTGGTGAGATAACCTCGATGCCACCCAGTACTGGGGTGGGAGTTCGGGAGTATTGCCATAACTTGTATAACGGATGCTTTTCGAAGGTTGAGGTAGATGATTTCCGAAGGTTTCTTGGTTATGTGTTGAAGGATGGATACAGCTGGATGTAGGATTTGCTAGTTATGGGTGAGATATTATGCTTCCCCTGTATCTCCAACACCTGATTGCATAACAGGAAAATTTCTGGAGTTTATAAGTGGGAATTCAAGTAGCTCGTAGGATATCTTTCCGACAGATGTATGATATGAAATTGGGGTTCGACGTCTAGTGGTCCGCCTATCCACGTTTGGTTTTACAGTCGTCTCGTTGTGTCTTAAAGAGTCCTTGGCTATGCCGACTCGGGGACGCTTCATATGTCATGTGCACTGCCTTGTACATGATGGTGTTGTATGATCGAGCCCGTGTAGGCCCCACCACGAAACTTCGGATGAAATCTCTATCATATGTTTGTTACGGCTTATTTTGTAAGCCAATCCTTTGTTTTGTTTGAGTTGTGGTATTCGAGTTGCTTCAATGGCAAGTGTTGATTCCATACCTTCCCCAAATGGTGTTCTCATACTCCTATGTGAATACTAATCCTTCTCGATCATCGAGTTTGTCATTTCAATTTCTTTTCATCGGCGTGTTTCTCTTCAAGTGGATCCGATCATTTCAACAACCGCAAGATCAAGTATCAGTTCTTCTCAATGGTGTTTGCTTCATCTGTTCCAAGTTGTCTTTGTTTTCCTGCCCACCCTCCCTTTTTCTTCGAGGACTCGGATTTCTTTATCAAGTATCCTTTTATTCTTGTGAAGTCTCCCCATCCTTTTTTCCATCAATATTCTTATCCAGTGATTCTCTAAAGATTCTAACGGAGCTTCAAGTTCGTCACTCTTCACTCGTTTTCTTCTTCGGTGGATTCAAGTTAAGCTTTGTTGATCACATCCTTTTCCTCATTTCTAATGTGTTCTTATGCCGGTGCACCTCTTAATCTTCCCCGCTTGCTATTCTATTGTTCCGGAGTGCTCAAGATATCTCAAAAGGCTCGTCTTGTCATTCAAGATCAGTTCAACCTATTTCGAGGTTGTTATCTCATTCTAGTCATTTAATCTTACCGGTGCATTCTCTCTTTTAAATCGTTCTACGGTGTTTCTTTTGAGTGGGCCCTAACCCACAGGTCTTTTTCCAGGATCTTACCTGACTCTTCTTATTCTCCCAGAGTTATTCTCAAATCTTCTAAAGTTTGACGTAAGAATGAATTATCATCAGTCATATGTATTTCTCCAAGATCGGTCAAATTCTTTTCATCGTTGGCTCAACCTCTCCGCTTTTGATTCTTCCGGAGTGTCTAAATAATTCATGGTGGTGTTTCTCATCGTAATTTTCAGATTTTGAAGACCGAAGAAGACTTTCTCTTAAATCTTGCTCCATTCTTTTCAAGATTCGTGATTGTAGCTTGTTGCCATCATCTCATAATTTATTTCGTTTGTGAGAATTCTTTCACCTATTCGATGCAATTCAAGAGTCTTCTCAGTTTGTTTATCCGGAGGCCATCATTTCAGGTTTATTCATTCTCAGCTTTCAGCTATCATTCTCCAAATCTTACCGGTGCATCGTTCAAGTGTTCTCTAATCAGCTCGTCATCTCTTCGTTCTCATATATCTAAATGATTTCAAGCATCTTCGTTTATTTGCTAATCCTTCCCGGTGTTTCTTCATGTTTTATTCGTTCTTTTTCAATTCTTACGGTGGTTCGTTCAAGAATTCTCTTCCTTGGTTATCATATCAATTTATTCGTTGTTTCAATCCTTCCGGTGGACCGTCGAATACCTTTCCAAGTTTATGCTATATCACTCTTAATCCCTTCTACGAGAATAAGTAGTATGCCAAATCTATTGTTTGTCATCAATTTAAATTGGCGAAGGATATGCATAACGTAATCCTTATTCTTGTTCATCCAAGTGATTAATTCCTTATTCCGGAGGCTTATCAAATTCTCAGTTTCATTTGTTTCATCTTTTCTTTCCCGGAGTTCCAAGCTCTAATTATCACGGAGATCCATCTAAATCATTGCAAGGATTCACCTTGTGTTTTCAATTTCTCTTTCTTTTCATTCCTTTGTTACCGGAGTTCGTCATGGAGGCTCGACATGGTGATTCATCAAGGATTTAATTCCTTCTCGAAGTTTTTCATCGAGATTCTTTTCTAAGAAGCTCAAGCTTTCTTCATATTGTAATCCGGAGTGCATTCTTTCTACCATATTATTGGAGGTGGTATTATGCCATTTTTGATAATTTGAGTTCATGTTTCATGTTCCACATGTTGTTAAGAATGAGGTATTTTAAATCCATCAACCTCTTCTTTGGAGTTATCTTTGGGTATATTTCACCTAAAGCCTTCCCTGAGGATTTTGGCTATCCATGGTGCTTATAAAGGATCCAAGTTCTTCATTTATCCTCCCGGTGAAATATTTGCTCATCTCCTTGTTCATACCAATCCAATTCTTTTTCCCGTGAGTGGCTGGTTGTCACCTCAAAATTTGAGATGTATTCCATAAGACCATATCAAGCGTATTATTTTCGTTGTTGGTGTTCCAACAACTCCGTTCGACCCTTCTCCTAAAGATGCCTTTTCAAACTCTTTTGTGGCAGAAGTTGGCATTTTGTTCTCCATTCTTTTATTTCAACTATCTATCTTCTATTTCTTTCTCCCGGAGGCATTGTGTTGCTGCTCTCTTCAAACCTTCTTCTTGTTCTTGTCAAGATCATGTTCTTTTCGTGCTTATCCATTTAACCGGAGGTGTGCCTTTTGGCTCAAGTTCTTTTCATCTTATCAAGCTTTGCATCCCTTCTCAACCGGAGTACTGCCCAAAGTTGTTCTTCCTTGTCTCTCTTTTCAAACGAAGTGTTTTCAACTTTGTTCTCCTCCGTTGTTTTATTTCTCTCAATTTGTTCAACCTTTTCAAGGTTCTTTGGTTTCACTCGTTTGTCAAAGAAGCAACTTAGCTTTACCTCTTCTCTTTCTCTTCCGTTTGTCCCTCCGGTGCCATCCAAGATCTCGGGACGAGATCCTCTCATAGTGGTGGAGTGTTGTAACGCCCCGAGACCGATGTGCCAGGTGTCCTCCAGTTATTCGCTGTTGTTGCCTTGTCATTGCTTGCATGTCATGCATTGCATATCATGTCATCATGTGCATTTCATTTGCATATATGTTCGTCTCATGCATCCGAGCTTTTTCCCCGTTGTCCGTTTTGCAATCCGGCGCTCCTATGTCACCCGTGTTGGAAATATGCCCTAGAGGCAATAATAAATTAGTTATTATTATATTTCCTTGTTCATGATAATCGTTTATTATCCATGCTAGAATTGTATTGATAGGAAACTCAGATACATGTGTGGATACATAGACAACACCATGTCCCTAGTAAGCCTCTAGTTGACTAGCTCGTTGATCAATAGATGGTTACGATTTCCTGACCATGGACATTGGATGTCGTTGATAACGGGATCACATCATTAGGAGAATGATGTGATGGACAAAGACCCAATCCTAAGCCTAGCACAAAGATCGTGTAGTTCGTTTGCTAAATCTTTTCTAATGTCAAGTATCATTTCCTTAGACCATGAGATTGTGCAACTCCCGGATACCGTAGGAGTGCTTTGGGTGTACCAAACGTCACAACGTAACTGGGTGACTATAAAGGTGCACTACGGGTATCTCCGAAAGTGTCTGTTGGGTTGGCACGAATCGAGACTGGGATTTGTCACTCCGTGTAAACGGAGAGGTATCTCTGGGCCCACTCGGTAGGACATCATCATAATGTGCACAATGTGATCAAGGATTTGATCACGGGATGATGTGTTACGAAACGAGTAAAGAGACTTGCCGGTAACGAGATAGAACAAAGTATCGGGATACCGACGATCGAATCTCGGGCAAGTATCGTACCACTAGACAAAGGGAATTGTATACGGGATTGATTAAGTCCTTGACATCGTGGTTCATCCGATGAGATCATCGTGGAACATGTGGGAGCCAACATGGGTATCCAGATCCCGCTGTTGGTTATTGGCCGGAGAGTCATCTCGGTCATGTCTGCATGTCTCCCGAACCCGTAGGGTCTACACACTTAAGGTTCGGTGACGCTAGGGTTATAGAGATATTAGTATGCGGTAACCCGAAAGTTGTTCGGAGTCCCGGATGAGATCTCGGACGTCACGAGGAGTTCTGGAATGGTCCGGAGGTAAAGAATTATATATAGGAAGTGCTATTTCGGCCATCGGGACAAGTTTCGGGGTCACCGGTATTGTACCGGGACCACCGGAAGGGTCCCGGGGGTCCACCGGGTGGGGCCAGCTGCCCCGGAGGGCCACATGGGCTGTAGGGGGTGCGCCTTGGCCTATATGGGCCAAGGGCACCAGCCCCTAGAGGCCCATGCGCCAAAGGGACAAGAGGAGGGGAGAGTCCTAAAAGGGGAAGGCACCTCCGAGGTGCCTTGGGGAGGATGGACTCCTCCCCCCCTGGCCGCACCCTTCCTTGGAGGAAGGAGAAAGGCTGCGCCCTCCCCCTCTCCCTTGGCCCTATATATAGTGGGGGAAAGGGAGGGCAGCCATACCTGAGCCCTGGCGCCTCCCTCTCCCTCCCATGACACATCTCCCTCCTCCCGCAGCGCTTGGCGAAGCCCTGTTGGAATCCCGCTACTTCCACCACCACGCCGTCGTGCTGCTGGATCTCCATCAACCTCTCCTCCCCCCTTGCTGGATCAAGAAGGAGGAGACGTCGCTGCTCCGTACGTGTGTTGAACGCGGAGGTGTCGTCCGTTCAGCGCTAGGATCATCGGTGATTTGGATCACGACGAGTACGGCTCCATCAACCCCGTTCTCTTGAAAGCTTCCGCGCGCGATCTACAAGGGTATGTAGATCCACTCCTCCCTCATTGCTAGATGACTCCATAGATAGATCTTGGTGACACGTAGGAAAATTTTGAATTTATGCTATGTTCCCCAACAGTGGCATCATGAGCTAGGTCTGTTGCGTAGATTCTATGCACGAGTAGAACACAAAGTAGTTGTGGGCGTTGATTTTGTCAATTTACTTGCCGTTACTAGTCTTATCTTGATTCGGCGGCATTGTGGGATGAAGCAGCCCGGACCAACCTTACACGTACGCTTACGTGAGACCGGTTCCACCGACAAACATGCACTAGTTGCATAAGGTGGCTGGCGGGTGTCTGTCTCTCCCACTTTAATCAGATCGGATTCGATGAAAAGGGTCCTTATGAAGGGTAAATAGCAATTGACATATCACGTTGTGGTTTTGCGTAGGTAAGAAACGTTCTTGCTAGAAACCCATAGCAGCCACGTAAAACATGCAAACAACAATTATAGGACGTCTAACTTGTTTTTGCAGGGTATGCTATGTGATGTGATATGGCCAAAGGATGTGATGAATGATATATGTGATGTATGAGATTGATCATGTTCTTGTAATAGGAATCACGACTTGCATGTCGATGAGTATGACAACCGGCAGGAGCCATAGGAGTTGTCTTAATTTATTTATGACCTGCATGTCAACATAAATGTCATGTAATTACTTTACTTTATTGCTAACCATTAGCTGTAGTAGTAGAAGTAATAGATGACGTGACAACTTCATGGAGACACGATGATGGAGATCATGATGATGGAGATCATGGTGTCATGCCGGTGATGTTGATGATCATGGAGCCCCGAAGATGGAGATCAAAAGGAGCAATATGATATTGGCCATATCATGTCACTAGTTGATTGCATGTGATGTTTATCATGTTTTTACATCTTATTTGCTTAGAACGAAGGTAGTAAATAAGATGATCCCTCATTAAAATTTCAAGAAAGTGTTCCCCCTAACTGTGCACTGTTGCGACAGTTCGTTCGTTTCTAAGCACCACGTGATGATCGGGTGTGATAGATTCCAACGTTCACATACAACGGGTGTAAGACAGATTTACACATGCAAACACTTAGGTTGACTTGACGAGCCTAGCATGTACAGACATGGCCTCGGAACACAGAAGACCGAAAGGTCGAGCATGAGTCGTATAGAAGATACGATCAACATGAAGATGTTCACCGATGTTGACTAGTCCGTCTCACGTGATGATCGGACACGGCCTAGTTGACTCGGATCATGTAATCACTTAGATGACTAGAGGGATGTCTATCTGAGTGGGAGTTCATAAGATGAACTTAATTATCCTGAACATAGTCAAAAGGTCTTCGCAAATTATGTCGTAGCTCGCGCTTCAGTTCTACTGTTTAGATATGTTCCTAGAGAAAATTTTAGTTGAAATTTGATAGTAGCAATTATGCGGACTAGGTCCGTAAACTGAGGATTGTCCTCATTGCTTCTTAGAAGGCTTATGTCCTTAATGCACCGCTCAGTGTGCTGAACCTCGAATGTCGTCTGTGGATGTTGCGAACATCTGACATACACGTTTTGATAACTACGTGATAGTTCAGTTGAACGGTTTAGAGTTGAGGCACCGAAGACGTTTTTGAAACGTCGCAAAACATATGAGATGTTTTGAGGGCTGAAATTGGGATTTCAGGCTCGTGCCCACGTCAAGAGGTATAAGACCTCCGACGATTTTCTCAGCCTGCAAACTAAGGAGAAAAGCTTAATTGTTGAGCTAGTGCTCAGATTGTCTGAGTACAACAATCATTTGAATCAAGTGGGAGTTGATCTTCCAGATAAGATAGTGATGTTTCTCTGAAGTCATTACCACCAAGCTGCTAGAGCTTCGTGATGAACTATAATATATCAGGGACATATATGATGATCCTTGAGATATTCGCGATGTTTGACACCACAAAAGTAGAGATCAAGAAGGAGCATCAATTGTTGATGGTTGGTGAAACCACTAGTTTCAAGAAGGGCAAGGGCAAAAAGGGATACTTCATGAAACGGCAAATCAGCTGCTGCTCTAGTGAAGAAACCCAAGGTTGAACCCAAACCCGAGACTAAGTGCTTCTGTAATAAGGGGAACAGCCACTGGAGCAGAATTACCCTAGATACTTGGTAGATGAGAAGGCTGGCAAGGTCGATAGAAGTATATTGGATATACATTGTGTTGATGTGTACTTTACTAGTACTCCTAGTAGCACCAGGGTATTAGATACCGGTTCAGTTGCTAAGTGTTAGTAACTCGAAATAAAAGCTACGGAATAAACGGAGACTAGCTAAAGGTGAGCTGACGATATGTGTTGGAAGTGTTTCCAATGTTGATATGATCAAGCATCGCACGCTCCCTCTACCATCGAGATTGGTGTTTGCGTTGAGCATAGACATGATTGGATTATGTCTATCGCAATACGGTTATTCATTTAAGGAGAATAACGGTTACTCTGTTTATTTGAATAATACCTTCAATGGTCTTGCACCTAAAATGAATGGTTCATTGAATCTCGATCATAATGATACACATGTTCATGCCAAAAGATATAAGATAGTAATGATAGTACCACCTACTTGTGGCACTGCCACTTAAGTCATATCGGTATAAAACGCATGAAGAAGCTCCATGTTGATGGATCTTTGGACTCACTCATTTTTGAAAGGTTTGAGACATGCGAACCGTGTCTATTGGTGTATATGCATGAATAAACTCCATGCAAATGGACCGTTTGGACTCACTTGATTTTGAATCACTTGAGACATGCAAATCATACCACATGGGCAAGATGACTGAAAGCCTCATTTTCAGTAAAATGGAACTAGAAAGCAACTTGTTGGAAGTAATACATTTTGATGTGTGCAATCCAATGAGTGCTGGGGCATGTAGTGGATATCGTTATGTTCTTACTTCATAGATGATTTGAGTAGATGTTGAGTATATTTACTTGATGAATCACGAGTCTGAATTATTGAAAGGTTCAAGTAATTTCAGGGTGAAGTTAAAAGATCGTCGTGACAAGAGGATAAAATATCTATGATATGATCATAGAGATGAATATCTGAATTACGAGTTTGGGACAGAATTAAGACATTGTGGAAATTGTTTCACAACTAATACAGCCTGTAACACCATAGTGTGATGGTGTGTCCGAACATCATAACTGCACCCTATTGGATATGATGCATACCATGATGTCTCTTATCGAATTACCACGATAGTTTATGGGTTAGGCATTAGAGACAACCACATTCACTTTAAATAGGGCACCATGTAATTCCGATGAGATGACACCGTATGAACTATGGTTTAGAGAAAACCTAAGCTGTCATTTCTTAGAAGTTTGGGGCTGCGACGCTTATGTGAAAAAGTTTTAGGCTGATAAGCTCGAACCCAAAGCGGATAAATGCATCTTCATAGGACACCCAAACAGTTGGGTATACCTCCTGTCTCAGATCCAAAAGCAATAAGGGATTGTTTCTAGAATCGGGTTCTTTCTCGAGGAAAAGTTTCTCTCGAAAGAATTGAGTGGGAGGATGGTGGAGACTTGATGAGGTTATTGAACCGTCACTTCAACTAGTGTATAGCAGGGCACAAAGAGTTGTTCCTGTGGCACCTACACCAATTTAAGTGGAAGCTTACGATATTGATCATGAGACTTCGGATCAAGTCACTCCCAAACCTCGTGGGATGACAAGGATGTGTACTACTTCAGAGTGGTACGTGATCCTGTCTTGGAAGTAATGTTGCTAGACAACAATGAACCTACGAGCCATGGAGAAGCGATGGTGGGCCCGGATTCCGATAAATGGCTCGAGGCCATAAAATCCGAGAGAGGATCCATGTATGGAAACAAAGTGTAGACTTTAACAGAACAACTCGATGGTCGTGAGGCTATTGAGTACAGATGGATTTTAAAAGGAAGACGGACAATGATGGTAAATGTCACCATTAAAAAGCTCGACTTGTCATTAAGATGTTTTTCGACAAGCTCAAGGAGTTGACTACGATGAGACTTTCTCACTCGTAGCGATGCTAAGAGTCTGTTGGAATTATATTAGCGATTACTGCATTATTTATGAAATCTTGCAGATAGGATGTCAAAACATTGTTTCCTCGACGTTTTTTTGGGGAAAGGTTGTATGTGATACAAACCGGAAGGTTTTGTCAATCCTGAAAGATGCTAATAAATATGCAAAGCTCCAGCAATCCTTCTAAGGACTGGAGTAAGCATCTCGGAGTTGGAATGTATGCTTTGATAAGATGATCAAAGTTTTGGGTGTATACAAAGTTTATGAGAAACTTGTATTTCCAAAGAAGTGAGTGGGAGCACTATAGAATTTCTGATGAGTATATGTTGTTGACATATTGTTGATCGGAAATGATGTAGAATTTTTGGAAAGCATATAGGGTTATTTGGAAAGTGTTTTTCAATGGAAAGCCTGGATTAAGCTACTTGAACATTGAGCATCAAGATCTATAAGGATAGATCAAAACGCTTAATGGTACTTTCAAATGAGCACATACCTTGACATGATCTTGAAGGTGTTCAAGATGGATTAGTCAAAGAAGGAGTTCTTGCCTGAGTTGTAAGGTATGAAGTTAAGACTTAGAGCTCGACCACGGCAGAATAGAGAGAAAGGACGAAGGTCGTCCCCTATGCTTTAGACGTAGGCTCTACAGTATGCTATGCTGTGTACCGCACCTGAAGTGTGCCTTGCCTTAAGTCAGTCAAGGGGTACAAGAGCGATCCAAGAATGGATCACAGGACAGCGGTCAAAGTTATCCTTAGTAACTAGTGGACTAAGGAATTTTCTCGATTATGGAGGTGGTAAAAGAGTTCGTCGTAAAGGGTTACGTCGATGCAAGCTTAACACCTATCCGGATAGCTCTGAGTAGAGATACCGGATACGTATAATGGAGCAACAATTTAGAATAGCTCCATGTAGAACAGTTATTTGAAATGGCTCCAAATGTAGCGTAGTAGTTGCATCTACAAGATGACATAAGAAATTTGCGAAGTACATACGGATCTGAAAGATTTAGACCCGTTGACTATAACATCTCTCACAAGCATAACATGATCAAACCCAGAACTCATCGAGTGTTAATCACATGGTAATGTGAACTAGATTATTGACTCTAGTAAACTCTTTGGGTGTTAGTCACACGGGGATGTGACCTTGAGTGTTAATCACATATCGATGTGAACTGGATTATTGACTCTAGTGCAAGTGGGAGACTGGACTGTTGGAAATATGCCCTAGAGGCAATAATAAATTAGTTTATTATTATATTTCCTTGTTCATGATAATCTTTTATTATCCATGCTAGAATTGTATTGATAGGAAACTCAGATACATGTGTGGATACATAGACAACACCATGTCCCTAGTAAGCCTCTAGTTGACTAGCTCGTTGATCAATAGATGGTTACGGTTTCCTGACCATGGACATTGGATGTCGTTGATAACGGGATCACATCATTAGGAGAATGATGTGATGGACAAGACCCAATCCTAAGCTAGCACAAAGATCGTGTAGTTCGTTTGCTAATCTTTTCTAATGTCAAGTATCATTTCCTTAGACCATGAGATTGTGCAACTCCCGGATACGTAGGAGTGCTTTGGGTGTACCAAACGTCACAACGTAACTGGGTGACTATAAAGGTGCACTACGGGTATCTCCGAAAGTGTCTGTTGGGTTGGCACGAATCGAGACTGGGATTTGTCACTCCGTGTAAACGGAGAGGTATCTCTGGGCCCACTCGGTAGGACATCATCATAATGTGCACAATGTGATCAAGGAGTTGATCACGGGATGATGTGTTACGCGAAACGAGTAAAGAGACTTGCCGGTAACGAGATTGAACAAGGTATCGGGATACCGACGATCGAATCTTAGGCAAGTATCGTACCGCTAGACAAAGGGAATTGTATACGGGATTGATTAAGTCCTTGACATCGTGGTTCATCCGATGAGATCATCGTGGAATATGTGGGAGACAACATGGGTATCCAGATCCCGCTGTTGGTTATTGGCCGGAGAGTCATCTCGGTCATGTCTGCATGTCTCCCGAACCCGTAGGGTCTACACACTTAAGGTTCGGTGATGCTAGGGTTATAGAGATATTAGTATGCGGTAACCCGAAAGTTGTTTGGAGTCCCGGATGAGATCCCGGACGTCACGAGGAGTTCCGGAATGGTCCGGAGGTAAATAATTATATATAGGAAGTGCTATTTCGGCCATCGGGACAAGTTTCGGGGTCACCGGTATTGTACCGGGAGCACCGGAAGGGTCCCGGGGGTCCACCGGGTGGGGCCACCTGCCCCGGAGGGCCACATGGGCTGTAGGGGGTGCGCCTTGGCCTATATGGGCTAAGGGAACCAGCCCCTAGAGGCCCATGCGCCAAAGGGACAAGAGGAGGGGAGAGTCCTAAAAGGGGAAGGCACCTCCGAGGTGCCTTGGGGAGGATGGACTCCTCCCCCCCTTGGCCGCACCCTTCCTTGGAGGAAGGGGCAAGGCTGCGCCCTCCCCCTCTCCCTTGGCCCTATATATAGTGGGGGAAAGGGAGGTCAGCCATACCTGAGCCCTGGCGCCTCCCTCTCCCTCCCATGACACATCTCCCTCCTCCCGCAGCGCTTGGCGAAGCCCTGTTGGAATCCCGCTACTTCCACCACCATGCCGTCGTGCTGCTGGATCTCCATCAACCTCTCCTCCCCCCTTTCTGGATCAAGAAGGAGGAGACGTCGCTGCTCCGTATGTGTGTTGAACGCGGAGGTGCCGTCCGTTCGGCGCTAGGATCATCGGTGATTTGGATCACGACGAGTACGACTCCATCAACCCCGTTCTCTTGAACGCTCCCGCGCGCGATCTACAAGGGTATGTAGATCCACTCCTCCCTCGTTGCTAGATGACTCCATAGATAGATCTTGGTGACACGTAGGAAAATTTTGAATTTATGCTACGTTCCCCAACAACCCGGTGTCCCTTTCTACATCTTTTCATGTGTGGGTGTTAAATGTTTTCGGATTGGACCGAGACTTGTCATGCGGCCTTGGTTTACTACTGGTAGACCGCCTGTCAAGTTTCGTGCCATTTGGACTTCGTTTGATACTCCAACTGTTAACCGAGGGACCGAAAAGGCCTCGTGTGTGTTGCAGCCCAACACCCTTCCAATCTGGCCCAAAACCCACCTAAACCTCCTCCATCATCTCGGTCGTTTGATCACGATCGCGTGGCTGAAAACCGCACCTCTTTTGGACTCTCCTAGCTCCCTCTACCTCTATGAATAGACCCCTCCATTTTCGTTTTCGGATCTTTTCCCCAAAACCCTAATTCTCTTCTCCTCTCGCCCGCCGGACATATCCATCCCGGACGGACGAAAATCGTGCCGCCTGCCGCAGCCAATCCGCGCCCGCCACGTCATCGATTGCCGCCGTCTCCACCGCGCGGTCCGCGGAGCCCAGATCGGGCCCGTGCGGGCCCATCTCGCCGCCGTAGCCTACCCGCGGCCTCCCGCGCATGCACCGCCACCTCGGGAACCGCGCGCCGCCACGCGCCCCATCGCTGGCCGCCGCGCCTCCCTGACGCCAGCGACCCTCGTTGTCGCCTCTCCGTGCACGTGCCCTTCCACGCCTCCCGGCCATCCCCGCCGCCCGCACCGCCCGGATCCGGTGCCGGCCGGCCGGATCCCACCGCCTCCGCCTCGCCCTGGCCACTTCCGGCCTTGCGCAGCCATGGCAACGCCGGCGGCCGCCCGCTGCCTCCTGCCTCCCCGATCCAGATGGGATCGGGAGGAGGACGACATCCTCGTGGAGCCCAGATCCAAGCCCATCTCCACCGGCCCGACCTGCCTCCTCCTCAGCTGGGCCTCGGCCCATGGTGAGAACCCGTTTAAACCCCGCCCGTGCGTCTTTTAATTATTTCGCGCTCATCATGTTTTTTTTCTGGAAAACTGCTAAGTCCCTAAAAATCAGTTTCATATGCCTCTGTTCATCAGCTCATAATTCATCACCCGTTGCTCCGTTTTGGGCATGTTGCATATCAAAATGTTCGTCTCGATGAGTATATAATTTCATCCAATTGCATAATTTTCATTTCAGCTCATATTGATGCCCGAAATGCTGTTGGAAGAGGGCTATGTGGTAAATTTGTCAGATCTGTTTCAGCAAATGGCATTTTGTCATTTTTACCATGTTTATTGTGTGCATGATATGATCCTGAGCTCTGCATGTGTTTTGTTATATGCCATGCCATCTTTGCAGAGGTTCTTGCAATGTATTTTTGTGATATTTGTGGTGACTAGCACAAGCTTGCAAAGTAGCATAATCGGTAATGCTGATTTCAGGGACTTAGAATTTCACTAAGTCCTTGTCCAGATTTTGTCGTTATGCCATATGTTCATGTTGTTTCCTAGTGATCCATGCCTCTTTTGAGGATGATCAGTAAAGATATTTTGTTAAAATTGTGGTGCTCTATCCATCCATGTCTTTGTTTTCATTCATGGAGCACCCTATCTTGAGTCAATCGAGCTCTACTTTTGCTATATCGTGAATCCTGACAGATTGTTGACTTGTTAGCGATTTTGCCGAGGATGTTGCTATTGATCCGTGCATGCTATGTTGTTGTGCTTGCCATGTATAGATTCTATGCCATGTATTCTTGATGGGTATATGCTTAGTTTGCCATGCAATGCTCTGTAGTGAGTGCATCGAGCTCGTAAACATGCCTACTTGTTAACTGTTTTGCCATGCTCCAGTTTTTCACTAAGTCTGAATCTGTTTATGTTTTTGCCATGTTCACATGCTTGCAATTGTATTTTCTGATCCCTTTTGGCTTATGCTCACTAAGGGACGTTTGTTAAGTGCTTTGAGTAGCTTCATGCCATGCCTTGCTTTGCCATTTTAAGTTCCTGTAGCATGTAGTTTTCATGCTCTAAAGTATGCTTCCTGATGTGAAATCCTAGACTTGTGTTAATTTCACAAAGTCTGAAACCAGTTATCATTTGCACTTTTTCCATGCTTGTTTGAACCTGTTAATGGATGAATTAGCCATAGCTCAATGTTCATCTTTTTTCAAGCATCTTGAGTGGATCCCTGCCATGTATTTTGTTGCCATGTTTGAGTGCTGTAGCATATTTATCTTGTTGCATTTAGATGGCTACTTGCTGATTATCACAGACCGGTGCCATGTTTGTTTTGCTTGCCATTTCCAAACCATGCATCCGATTCCGGTGATCTTTATATCAATTTCAACCGAAATCACCTCACCTTTCCAGTGGCACTCTTGGATTTCCAAGTTGAGGCTAGGTTCCATCATTACTTTGCAAATCATGCATATGCATCACATACCGCATCCTGCATATCATACCATGTTCATGTGTTGGTTGTTTACTATGTTGTGTGCTTCTTTCTGGTGTTTGCTTCTTTGGGTTGGTTCCGATAACGTCGCGTTTGTGAGGACCCGTTCGACTACGTCCATTTGTCTTCTTCATGGACTAGTTCTTCTTCCTTGCGGGATTTCAGGCAAGATGACCATACCCTCGAAATCACTTCTATCTTTGCTTGCTAGATGCTCGCTCTTTTGCTATGCCTATGCTGCGATACCTACCACTTCCTTATCATGCCTCCCATATTGTGAACCAAGCCTCTAACCCACCTTGTCCTAGCAAACCGTTGTTTGGCTATGTTACCGCTTTGCTCAGCCCCTCTTATAGCGTTGTTAGTTGCAGGTGAAGATGAATTTTGTACCTTGTTGGTACATGGTTATGTTGTTCCTTGTTGGAACATGTTTACTTGTTGGGATATCACAATATCTCTTATTTAATTAATGCATCTATATACTTGGTAAAGGGTGGAAGGCTCGGCCTTATGCCTGGTGTTTTGTTCCACTCTTGCCGCCCTAGTTTCCGTCATATCGGTGTTATGTTCCCGGATTTTGCGTTCCTTACGCGGTTGGGTTGGGAACCCCTTGACAGTTCGCTTTGAATAAAACTCCTCCAGCAAGGCCCAACCTTGGTTTTACCATTCGCCACCTAGCCTTTTCTTTTCCCTTGGGAGTCACGCTCTCGAGGGTCATCATTATTTTAACCCCCCGGGCCAGTGCTCCTCTGAGTGTTGGTCCACCTTGTCAGCCGCCGGTGGCCACCAGGGGCAACTCTGGGCTGGCCTACCAAAAGTTTGGACAATCCGGTGTGCCCTAAGAACGAGATATGTGCAGCTCCTATTAGGATTTGTCGGCACATTCGGGTGGCTTTGCTGGTCTTGTTTTACCATTGTCGAAATGTCTTGTAACCGGGATTCCGAGTATGATCGGGTCTTCCCGCTAGAAGGAATGTCCTGAGTTGACCATGAGAGCTTGTGATGGGCTAAGTTGGGACACCCCTGCAGGGATTTGAACTTTTGAAAGCCATGCCCGCGGTTATGGGCAGATGGGAATTTGTTAATGTCCGGTTGTAGAAAACCTGAAGTTAACCTTATTTAAAATACATCAACCGCGTGTGTAACCGTGATGGTCTCTTCTCGTCGGGATCCGAGAAGTGAACACGGTGTTGGAGTTATGCTTGACGTAGGTTGCTCTAGGATCACTTCTTGATCATAGATTCTTGACCGTGCTTTTGCCTTCTCTTCTCGCTCTCATTTGCGTATGTTAGCCACCATATATGCTAGTCACTTGCTGCAGCTCCACCTCATACATTTACCTTACCCATAAGCTTAAATAGTCTTGATCGCGAGGGTGCGAGATTGCTGAGTCCCCATGACTCACAGATACTTCCAAAACCAGCTTGCAGGTGCCGATGATACCGTGCAGGTGACTCAACCAAGATCAAGGAGGAGCTCGAGGGAGATCCTGTCCTTTATGTTGTGTCGTTCTAGTCGATCAGTAGTGGAGCCCAGTTGGGGTCGATCGGGGATCTGTGTAGCTTTTGGGGTAGTCTTCTTTTATATTGGTTCTGTAGACGGACCTTGATTGTATCTGATTGATGTAATGCTTTAATTCATGTAATTGTGTGAAGTGGCGATTGTAAGCCAACTATGTACCTCTTCCCTTATGTATTACATGGGTTGTGTGAAGATTACCTCACTTGCGACATTGCTTTCAATGAGGTTATGCCTCTAAGTCGTGCTTCGACACGTGGGAGATATAGCCGCATCGAGGGCGTTACAGATGTGGTTCCTCTATGCTGCCCTCAAAGGGAATCCTACAAACCCGGCAAAAATCATAAAGTGACATCTCCTTATGCTCATCATATAAATAAATTCCACCGAAGGTGGTGATCTCCTAGCATGGAAATGAAAATTTTGCACAAAAATATTGTTGAGTAAGAGATACTGTTCGCGCTGGTTGTCGAGGAAGTTGGTGGGGCCTGCATTCTCAGCCAAATAATAAAAATCTTCATAAATCCCGGCTTCTCTCAAGAACTCATCACAAGGCCATTCACACGGCCGAACCTCCGCAGCACGAGGGAGATTATACTTGGGCTTCTTATTTTCTTCACTTTGCTTATCCTTAGAGCTTCGGCTCGATGAGCCCCTCAAAAATCTCTTCATCTTTTTTTTGAAAATTTCTGAAATTTTTCGTAACTTAAAATAAAAGTGAACCAAACTCAACAAAATTGATAGCAACTACTGCTGCAAGTGTCTAGAGGCTATATCATGCATTAAAACCACTTTTGACCACATAAATTTGAAATGCAAGCTCAAGAACAAGATCACCTAAGCAGCAAAAATTTGCAATAAATAAAGCACTAGAGAAAAAACTAATTGGACCATTGGAGGAGTCACATACCGAAGAACAATCCCCCAAAGAAGTTTTGTGAATGGAGCTTTGAGCAAGGAGATCGAAAATGGCTGCAAGATGAGCTAGAACATGGGTTTGAGCTGGAGGATGATTTTTTTCTAGAGGAATACGAAGTGTGTGGGTGCAAGAATAAGTGGAGGGGACCCACGTGGGGTCCATGAGGCAAGGGGCGTGCCCAGGGGGTAGGGCGCGCCCTCCACCCTCGTGGGCACATGGTGAGGCCCCTGGTGTGTTCTCAGTGCCAATAATTCTTAAATATTCTGGAAAAAATCATATTTCATTTTCAGGGCAATTGGAGAACTTTTATTTTTGGGGTATTTTTTTATTGCAAGGATAATTCAGAAAACAAACAGAAAATACTATTTTTACTTTATTTAGTATAAATAATAGAAAGTAAAAATAGGGTACAGAAAGTTGTGCTTTCTAACTTCATCCATCTCATGCTCATCAAAAGGAATCCACTAACAAGGTTGATCAAGTCTTTTTAACGAACTCATTCCGAATCGCATGAAACCGGGGAAATTTCGAATAACACTAGGTTACCTCAAGGGGATATGCACATCCCCAATAATAAGAATATCATATTTCTTCTTGACAGTAGGAAGGGGAAATTCAAAACCTCCAATAATAATCGTTGAAATTTTTCCATAGATTTGATACTATGGACTTGAGGTTGTTTCCTCGGAATGTGTACCGTATGCTCATTGCCATAAACATGAAAAGTGACATTGCCTTTGTTGGAATCAATAACAGCCCCTGCAGTATTCAAAAAGGGTCTACCAAGGATAATCGACATACTATCATCCTCGGTAATTTCAAGAATAACAAAGTCCGTTAAAATAGTAATGTTTGCAACCACAACAGACACATCCCCACAAATACCGACATGTATAGCAGTTGATTTATCAGCCATTTGCAAAGATATTTCAGTAGGTGTCAACTTATTCAAATCAAGTCTATGATATAAAGACAGAGGAATAACACTAACACCGGCTCCAAGATCACATAAAGCAGTTTTAACATAGTTTTTTTAATGGAGCATGGTATAGTTGGTACTCCTGCATCTCCAAGTTTCTTTGGTATTCCACCCTTAAAAGTGTAATTAGCAAGCATGGTGCAAATTTCAGCTTCTGGTATCTTTCTTTTATTAGTAACAATATCCTTCATGTACTTAGCATAAGGGTTCATTTTAAGCATATCAGTCAAATGCATACGCAAAAAGATAGGTCTAATCGTTTCAGCAAAGCGCTCAAAATCCTCATCATTATTTTTCTTGGATGGATTAGGAGGACTGCTACCTCCTGAGCACTGTGTTGGTTTTTCCCCGAAGAGGAAGGGATGATGCAGCAGAGTAGCGTAAGTATTTCCCTCAGTTTTTGAGAACCAAGGTATCAATCCAGTAGGAGGCTACGCGCGAGTCCCTCTATAACACCCACGATGCGGCTATATCTCCCACGTGTCGGAGCACGACTTAGAGGCATAACCGCATTGTAGGCATGTCGCAAGAGGGGTAATCTTTACACATCCCATGTACTGAATAAGAAAGAGGTACAGAGTTGGCTTACAATCGCCACTTCACACAATACATGAATATAGCATTACATCATCTAGAATACAATCAAGGTCCGACTACGGAACCAAAATAAATGAAGACCACCCCTAATGCTAGATCCCCGATCGCCCCGACTGGGCTCCACTACTGATCAACTGGAAACGAAACAACACAACGAACACGATCTTCATCGAGCTCCCACTTGAGCTCAGCTACATCATCTGCACTGGTATCAACGGCACCTGCAACTGGTTTTGGAAGTAATCTGTGAGTCACGGGGACTCAGCAATCTCACACCCTCGCGATCAAGACTATAGCTTATGGGTAGGAAAAGGTTGTGAGGTGGAGCTGCAGCAAGCACTAGCATATATGGTGGCTAACATATGCAAATGAGAGCGAGAAGAGAAGCAAAGCACGGTCATGAACTAGAAGTGATCAAGAAGTGATCCTGAAACTACTTACGTTCAAGCATAACACGAGGCCGTGTTCACTTCCCGGACTCCGCCGGAAAGAGACCATCACGGCTACACACGCGGTTGATGCATTTTAATTAAGTTAAGTTTCAAGTTCTCTACAACCGGACATTAACAAATTCCCATCTGCCCATAACCGCGGGCACGACTTTCGAAAGTTCAAAACCCTACAGGGGTGTCCCAACTTAGCCCATCACAAGCTCTCACGTTCAATGAAGGATATTCCTTCTCCCAGGACGACCCGATCAGACTCGGAATCCCGGTTACAAGACATTTCGACAATGGTAAAACAAAACCAGCAAAGCCGCCCGATGCGCCGACATCCTGATAGGAGCTACACATATCTCGTTCTCAGGGCAACACCGGATGAGACATCCTACCAGTAAAACCAACCCTCAAGTTTCCCTGAGGTGGCCCCGTAGTCTACTCAGTTCGGACCAACACTTAGAGAAGCACTGGCTCGGGGGGGTTAAAATAAAGATACCCTTGAGTCTGCAGAACCCAAGGGAAGGTGATAGGTTGTTAGTGCAAATGTAAAACCAAGATTGGGCCTTGCTGGAGGAGTTTTATTCAAGGCGGACTGTCAAGGGGTTCCCATTATAACCCAACCGCGTAAGGAACGCAAAATCAAGGAACATAACACCGGTATGACGGAAACTAGGACGGCAAAAGTGGAACAAAACACCAGGCATAAGGCCGAGCCTTCCACCCTTTACCAAGTATATAGATGCATTAAAGTAAATAAGAGATATTGTGATATCCCAACAATAACCATGTTCCAACATGGAACAAACTCCATCTTCACCTGCAACTAGCAACTCTATAAGAGGGGCTGAGCAAAGCGGTAACATAGTCAAACAACGGTTTGCTAGGACAAGGTGGGTTAGAGGCTTGACATGTCAATATGGGAGGCATGATATAGCAAGTGGTAGGTATCGCGGCATAGCAAAAGAGCGAGCAACTAGCAAGCAAAGATAGAAGTGATTTCGAGGGTATGGTCATCTTGCCTGCAAAGTTCTCCGAGAAGACAAAAGCTTGATCGTCATAAATGTACTCAATGGGTTCCTTGAACACGAAATCGTCTCCCAGCTCTACCCAAATCAAGAACACAAGCAAAAAGGGAACCACAATCAACCATGGTGCAATGCGCAAGCAACATGATGCAAAACATGGCATGATATGCAGGATGTGATATGCAATGCATATGCGTGCTCCAAAAGGAAAAGATTGAACCAGGCCTCAACTTGGCAAACCAAGTGCATCGCTGGAAAGATGAGATGATTTCGGTCGAAATCGATAAAAAGATCACCGGAATCGGATGCACGGTTTGCAAATGGCAAGCGAAACAAGAATGGCACAATCCTGCGATTAACAGCACGATGCCATCTAGAATGCAACAAGAAACTAAGCTACTGCACTCCAACATAGCAACAAAAAAACATGGCAGTGATCTACTCATGATGCTTGACAAAAGATGAACATTGAGCTACGGCTAAATCACACAAGAGCAGGTTCAAACAAGCATGGCAAAAGAGCAAAAAATAACAGCATCACAGACTTAGTGAAGATACTAACATGTCAGGAATTAACATCAAGAAGCAATGTTTAGAGCAAGGTAACAACATGCTACGGGATCAGATCATAGCAACACAAGGCATGGAATGAATCTAATCAAAGCATATAACAAAAGTCCCTTACTGACCATAAACCAAAAAGGATCATAAGATATGATGGCACCCATGTAAACATAGCAAGTTTCGTTAACAGATTCAGACTTAGCAGGAAACTGGACATGGCATAAACAGAGTTATGAAGGCATGTTTGCGAGCTCGATGCACTCAACACAAGGCATTGCATGACAAACTAAGCATACACCCAGCAAGAAGAGATGATCAATAAGCTAACCATGGAAAGAACAATCTCATAGCATGCATGGATCAACTACAACAACCTTGGCAAAATTGATTAACACGTAAAGAATCCGCCAGGAACATTTTATAGAAAAAGTGGAGCAAGTTTGAGTCATGCTAGGATACTCCATAATTGCAAACAAAGACATGGATGGATAGAACATAACAATATCTCAAAATCATCCTTACCGAACATACTCAAACAAAGCATGGATCACTCTGTAGCAACATGAATACATGGCATAAAAATAACAACAGAGCAAAGACTTAGTGAGATTCTAAGTCTCTGAAATCAGCAACATTACGAGAGCTACTTTGCATGCTTGTGCTAGTCACCACATTGATCACAAAAATACATGGCATACACCCCTGTAAAGATGGCATGGCATAGCCCAAAACACATGTAGAGCTCATGACCATATGCAGCACACAATAATCATGGCAAAAATGACAAATGCTCATAATCTGATAAGAATCAGCACCTAACATTTTATAGCACTCTTGCAACAGCTTTTAGGAAATCAAGATGGACTCAAACAAGCATGGTGCAATGGAATGAAATGAAGAGGACATCCTGATGAACATTTCGATATATCATGCACGCAAAACGGAGCTATGGCTAAGAAGTTATGGCATGATGAAGTATGTAAGAAAAATACACAGATCTGGGACTTAGTGAATATTTCAACCTCCAAGAAAGTGAACGATGTGGTGCGGGACGGGGACGCGGAGTTTGGATCGGGGGTCGCCCCGGTTCATGGTCGGGACCATGCAGATCTTGAGGTAGAGGTCAACTCCGGTGGTGAGAAACTCCGGCGATCGCCGGAATGGCAGATCCGACCGTGAGGCGTCGGGGGTGGCCGCGGTGGAGGTCGGGGAAGCACCTAGCGGCGGCGGGTCGAGCTTGGGCTCGTGCACGGGACGCGGGGCACTCGCCGGCGATGGGGCGAGGTCGCGGGCGGCCATGGCAGGGCAACGCACAGGAGGCAGCGGGAGGCGGCGGTTGTAGGCGGAGCGCAGCGTGGTGGCGGTGGCCGGTTGCGGTGGAGGCGACGATGCGGCGAAGGCGGCAGGGTGAGATGGAGGCCGGAGCGCTGCGGGGAGCGGCGAGCTTGGTTGCCAGAGCGGCGGGCGGCGGCGCTGGGCGGAGGCGGCGGCGGGCAGGCGGTGGCGATTCTCGGGTGGCGGCGCGCAGATCCGGGCCCGGGCGGGCCCACGACGGGCTCCGCAGGCCGCGGCGGCTGGAGGTCTCTGGCGGGACACTTGGCGGCTTCTGAGTGGGCGTGGGAGGCGACGGACATGTCCGATGGAGGAGGGATATGTGTCCGGCGGCGGAGAGGGAAAAATGCTAGGGTTCATCCGCGAATTTCGGAGAGGGGCACATATATATAGGTAGTGGGAGCTAGAAGAGTCCAAATGAGGTGAGGTTTTCGGACACGCGATCATGATCGAACGACCGAGAGGATGGAGGGGGTTTGGTTGGGTTTTGGGCCACTTTGGAGGGGTGGTGGGCTGCAACACACACGACGCCTTAACGGTTCCTCGGTTAACCGTTGGAGTATCAAACGAACTCCAAATGGCACGAAACTTGACAGGCAGTCTACCGGTAGTGAACCAAGGCCGCTTGGCAAATCTCGGTCCAATCCGAGAATGTTTAACACCCGCTCATGAAAAGAGACAAAAGAGGGCGTCGGAGGACATAGGAGTGCCGGATTGCAAAACGGACAACGGGGAAAGTGCTCGGATGTATGAGATGAACACGTATGCAAATGCGATGCACATGATGACATTATATGAAATGCATGACACGCAAACAAATAACAAGGCAACAACAGCGAATAACTGGAAGACACCTGGCGCAACGGTCTCGGGGCGTTACAACACTCCACCACTACGAGAGGATCTCGTCCCGAGATCTGAGATGGCACCGGAGAGAATTGGAAAAGAAAGTGGAGAGGTAAAACTAAGTTGCTTCTTTGACAAACAAGTGAAACCAAACAACCTTGAAAGTTTAAACCATTTCGAGAAAAGAATACAGCCGAGATAAACGAAGTTGAGAAACACTCCGTTAGAAAAGAGGAACAAGGAAGAACCAATCCGGGCAGCACTCCGGTTGAAAAGAGATGCAAGAATTGATAAGGTGAAAAGAACTTGAGCAGAGGACACAACACTTCAGTTAAATGGATAAGCAAAGGAAAGAACCTGATCTTTGATAAAAATGAGATGATGGTTGAAGAAAGCAATATCACAATGCCTCCGGAACGAAAGAATAGAAGTTGGATCGTCGGAACAAAAGAATAGATAAGAAAACAACATCTTCTACCTCAAATGAGCTTGAAAAGCATCTTTAGGAGAAGGGTCGAACGGAATTGTTGGAAACCCAACAACGAAAAGAGTAAGCTTGTAGTGGGTTTAAGGAAAACATCTCAAAATTATGAGTTGAAATTCTGCCACTAACGGAAAGAATGGATTTGGGTTGATATGAACAAGGAGATGAGAAGCTTATCTCACCGGAAGGATAAATGAAGGCCTTGGGTCATTTATAAGCACCATAAATAGCAACCATCCTTAGGGAAAGCTTTAGGTGAAATATAACCCAAGATAACTCCAATGACGAGATTGATGGATTTAAAATATCTCATTCTTGATAACTTGTGAATCATGAAACCCGAAGGGAAATTATCAAGAATGACATAACACCACCTCAAATGATACGGTAGAAAGAATTGCACTTCGGAATGCAAGAAGAGGAATACTTGAAGCTCCTCTGAAAGGAATCTCAATGAACACTTCGAGAAGGAATTAAATCCTTGATGAACCATCATGTAGAACCTTCATGAAGAACTCCGGTAACAAAAGGATGATCACACGAAAGAAAAGAGAAGTTGAAAACACAAGGTGAATCCTTGCAATGATTTAAATGAATCTCCGTGGTGATATAATTGTGAGAGCTTGGAACTCTTGGGAAAGAAAAGATAAAGCATCTCAAACCAAGAATGTGATATGATGAACCTTCGAAATAAGGAATTGAATTCACTCGATGGAACAAGAATAAGAATTACATTATGCTTATCCTTCACCAATTAAATTGATGACAAACAGTGGATTTGGCACACTACTTATTCTCGTAGAATGGATTAAGAGAGATATTGCGCAAACTTGGGAAGGTCTTCAACGAACCACCGGTAGAATTTGGAAAGCAGGAATGCATTGATATGATAAACGAAGGAAGGAGAATCTTGGAAGAACCACTGTAAGAATTGGAAATGGAAGTAGCAAAGCACAATTCACCAGAAAGAATTTGAAAATGAGACGAAGATACTTGAGTGAATTTAGATCCATGAGAACGAAGAGATCACGAGCTGATTATAGAATACTTGAATGATGCACCGGTAAGATTTTTGGAGAATGAGAGCTGAAAGCTGAGAATGAATAAACCCGAAATGATGGCCTTCGGAGAGTCAACCTGAAAAGACTCATGAATTTCTCTGGATAGGTGAAAAGAATTCTCACAATCAAAACAATTATGAGAGGAGGGCATCAAGCTAGCACCATGAATCTTTGAGAGAACGGATAAGACTTGGAGGAAAAACTCTTCTTCGGTCTTCAAAATCCGAGAATGACGACGAGAAACACCACCATGAATTGTTGAGATACTCCGGGATGACGAATAGAAAGGTTGAGCCAACGATGAAAAGAATTTGAAAGATGTTGGAGGAAGACATTTGACTGATGATGACTCATTCTTACGTCAAACTTGGAAAAGAATTTGAAAATAACTCTGGAAAGGATTAGAAGAGTCAGGTAAGATCCTAGCAAAAGACCTATGGTTTAGGGCCCAGTCAAAAGAAAACACCATTGAAATGATTGCTTGAAAAGAGAGATTGCACCGGTTGATTTAAATGGCCTAAATGAGATACCAATCTTGAAAGAGCTTGAATGAATGCATAGTGAAAACACGAATCTTCGAGATACCTTGAGCACTCCGGAACAATTGAATAGCGAGAAATGGATGATTGAGAGGTGCACTGGCAAGAGAAGACATTTGAAACGAGGAAAGGATATGATCAACAAAGCTTGACTTGAGTCCACCGGAGAAGAAAAGAATGAAGAATAATGAACTTGAAGCTCTATTAGAATCTTTCTGATAATCATCGGATAAGGATAGTGACAGAAAATAATGGAGAGACTTCACATGGATAAAAGGATACTTGATTAAGAAATCCGAGTCCTTGAAAAAAAAAGGGGGGGGGGGGGGGGAAAAACAAGGACAACTTTGGATGGATGAAACAAACACCGTTGAGAAAACTTAGAGTTGACCTTGCGGATGTTGAAAATGATCGGATCCACTTGAAGAGAAGCACGTCGGTTGAAAAGGATTGACATGACAATCTCGATTATCATGAAGGATTAGTACTCCCACAGAAATATGAGAACACCTTTTAGGAAAGGTATGGAATCAACACTTGACCTTGAAGCAACTCGAATACCACAACTTAATGCAAAACAAAGGTTTGGCTTGCAAAATAAGCCGGAAACAAACATATGACAGAGATTCCGTCCAAAGTTTTTGTGGTGGGGCCCACACGGGCTCGATCGTACAGCACCATCATGTACAAGGCAGTGCACATGACCTACGAAGCGCCCCTGAGTTAGCATAGCCAAGAACTTTTCAAGACACAATGAGACCAGTGTAAAACCAACCGTGGATAGGCGGACCACTAGACGTCGAACCCCAATTTCATATCATACATCTGTCGAAAAGATATCCTAGGAGCTACTTGAATTCCCACTTATAAACTCCCGAAATTTTCTGGTTATGCAATCAGGTGTTGGGGATACAGGGGAAGCATAATATCTCACCCAAAACTTGCAAATCCTACATCCAGCTGTATCCATCCTTCAACACATAACCAAGAAACCTTCGGAAATCGTTTACCTCAAACTTCGAAAAGCATCTGTTATATGAGTTATGGCAATACTCCCAAACTCCCGCCCCAGTACTGGGTGACGTCGAGGTTATCTCACAAACAACTGCATAAAAGAGATTTTCGATGTCGGCGAAACTCAGGTATTCTAGAACTGCAACGATAAAATTGTGACAACAACACCTCGGAGCTCAACTCCCCGGGACACTGCCACAACCCCTAAATGTCAGGAGGCACCAAGAACAATGTTCTCGTCACAAAACCATCGAAACGATTCCAAGATACCCGCGTGATCCTAATTTTTTTTAGAGAAATTTGAGAAGAGAAGAGTCAAAACTCTACGTCAGGATGCCTCACCAGAGCGACGAAGGGACTAAGGAGTAAAAAGAATCCTACTCTCCGATATATATAATCCTAAAAGACTCAAAACATTTTTTCTAGACTCAACAACGCCAGCGATTCGATCAAGCAGGGGGCTCCTAAGTCGGGGAAGGCTCTGATACCAACTTGTAACACCCACGATGCGGCTATATCTCCCACGTGTTGGAGCATGACTTAGAGGCATAACCGCATTGTAGGCATGTCGCAAGAGGGGTAATCTTTACACATCCCATGTACTGAATAAGAAAGAGGTACAGAGTTGGCTTACAATCGCCACTTCACACAATACATGAATATAGCATTACATCATCCAGAATACAATCAAGGTCCGACTATGGAACCAAAATAAAAGAAGACCACCCCTAATGCTAGATCCCTGATCGCCCCGACTGGGCTCCACTACTGATCAACTGGAAACGAAACAACATAACGAACACGATCTTCATCGAGCTCCCACTTGAGCTCAACTGCATCGTCTGCACTGGTATCAACGACACCTGCAACTGGTTTTGGAAGTAATCTATGAGTCACGGGGACTCAGCAATCTCACAGCCTCGCGATCAAGACTATTTAAGCTTATGGGTAGGAAAAGGTAGTGAGGTGGAGCTGCAGCAAGCACTAGCATATATGGTGACTAACATACGCAAATGAGAGCGAGAAGTGCAGCAAAGCACGGTCGTGAACTAGAAGTGATCAAGAAGTGATCCTGACACTACTTACGTTCAAGCATAACATGAGACCGTGTTCACTTCCCGGACTCTGCTGGAAAGAGACCATCACGGCTACACACGCGGTTGATGCATTTTAATTAAGTTAAGTTTCAAGTTCTCTACAACCGGACATTAACAAATTCCCATCTTCCCATAACCACGGGCACGGCTTTCGAAAGTTCAAAACCCTGCAGGGGTGTCCCAACTTAGTCCATCACAAGCTCTCACGGTCAACGAAGGATATTCCTTCTCCCAGGATGACCCGATCAGACTCGGAATCCCGGTTACAAGTCATTTCGACAATGGTAAAACAAAACCAGCAAAGCCGCCCGATGAGCCACTAGTAGAAAAAGGGGGCTTTGGTCCAGGCCGGGTAACCCCATTAGTCCCGGTTCAGTCCAAAACCGGGACCAATGGGTGCATTAGTCCCAGTTCGTGCGGCTAAGGCATTAGTCTCGGTTCACCTAGGCCCTTTAGTCCTGGTTCATGCCACGAACCGGGACTAATGGCCTTTGAGGCATTAGTACCAGTTCATGGCATGAACCGGTACTAAAGGTCCAATTTTCAAACTCCCCCCCTGTGGACCGCCTTTTCAGTTTTAGAAAAAACAAAAGAAAATGATGGAAATGTCAAAAAATAAAATAAAATAAGTTTCCCATGTGATATGTGGTCTAGTTGTTGGGAAAATTTACAAATATGAATTTCGACTTTATTTACAAAATCTCTCTGGAATTTGTAAAATGGGCATAACTTTTGCATACGAACTCGGATTAAAAGGTTTTTTATATGAAAAATCATCTACTCGAAAAGTTACATCCGATGGAGACGGCCTACGGCCTGTTTGCAAATTTGTAGAATCCTCAAATTCCAAAAGGAAAAAAAGTTATGCTCAAATTTCAGTTTTTAAAATTATCGTTAAATCTGGTCAAACTATGGTCAAACTACTTATTCAAGAAGTATTAGTGTTACTAAATAATTATTCAAGAATATTAGTGTTATTAAATAATTATTTAATTTTTTATAATTTTGGTCAAATCTGGTCAAACTATGGTCAAACTACTTATTCAAGAAATATTAGTGTTACTAAATAATTATTGTTTTTTAGAACAATAGTTTCAAACTCAAACAGTGAAATGTGTGACTTCATGCTCAAGCTAAAATCCTGAGGGTTAATAGGATTAACATCTTACTATTGTCAGGAAAACAACGAGTGCAGACTTGGAAACGAGGGAGAATAGAACCTGGAAGTTAAGCGTGCTCAGGCTAGGGGAGTGGGAGGATGGGTGACCGTCTGGGAAGTTAGATGATTTGGAATGGTGAGGGGTGATTAGAGATTAAATTGAGCAGTGATGAGAGGGGTGATTAGAGATTAGAGGTTAAAATAAATGAGAATTTGAAAAGAAAAAAATTTCAAAAAAAAATTTCAAAAAAAATAATCAGAAAATTACCTTTAGTACCGGTTGGTGTTACCAACCGGGACTAAAGGTGGACCTCCAGGCAGCGGCCACGTGGAGGGCCTTTAGTCCCGGTTCTGGTTTGAACCGGGACTAAAGGGTCAGGGCATTAGTACCGACCCTTTAGTCCCGGTTCAAGAACCGGGACTGCAGGCCCTTTTTCTACTAGTTCAAGAACCGGGCCAACATCCTGATAGGAGCTACACATATCTCGTTCTCAGGGCAACACCGGATGAGACATCCTACGAGTAAAACCAACCCTCAAGTTTCCCTGAGGTGGCCCCGCAGTCTACTTAGTTCGGACCAACACTTAGAGAATCACTGGCCCCGGGGGGGGGGGGGGTTAAAATAAAGATGACCCTTGAGTCTGCAGAACCCAAGGGAAGTTGGGCCTTGCTGGAGGAGTTTTATTCAAGGCGAACTGTCAAGGGGTTCCCATTATAACCCAACCGCGTAAGGAACGCAAAATCAAGGAACATACACTACAAAAAAACACTTTCGTGATGATATGTGTTTGTCACAGTAGGTCGCTTTTTTTTGTCATGCATGTACATCCATGACAAATTTATGACAGAATCAAGATAGTCATACCTGTGCTGTCGTAGTAGTGTTCCATGACTTTACCAAAATTATCATCACAGAAGTGTCCACTTCCATGACAATAAATCGTGTGTCACAGAAGTGCTTTCGTCAAGGGTGACCGACAGATGGCATCCACTGTAACGGAACGCCGTTAAGCTATCGGGTCGGGTTTTGGATCCGATAACCCGTTAATAGCCCCGACCAATGGGGATTTTCCACGTGTAAAATCATCATTGGCTAGAGGAAACACATGTCGGCTCATCGTTGGGACAAATGTCATCCACTCACTGGACAGAAGGCGCCTATGATACGTTGACATGTGGCACGGCCCAACAGTGGCCCATTCCTGTGAAAAGGCCGGCCCATTTGACTTGGTCAAAAGCTGGCGGGCTAGCCCATGGAAAGCCTGTTAACGGCCTGTTCGCATATAGCCCATTTACAGCCCGCTAACCCAAGGCCCGTTACGCCCTATCCGAATTAGGCCCAGTAGCGTCATTTGGGCCGTCCAATATGATTCCAGCCTGTTTTCACTTCTGGCCCATGTATAGCCCATGACATCTTTCGGCCCATATGAGGCCCTTTGTAACTCTTGGCCCATTAGCGGCCCGTGCTGAAACTGGCCCGTAATGAACAGTGTATTACTTTACACCCATTAACGGCCCGTGGTGAAACTGGCCTGTAATGAACAGTGTATCACTTTATACCCATTAACGGCCCGTTATTCCGTTGGGCCATTTCCAGCCCAAGTTAACTTTCGGCCTTCTGAGGGCCCATTTATTGTTGGGCTCATTTGTAGCATTCGGTTACTTACGGCCCGTTACTGTCATTTTCTGTTTGTGGGCCAAATTCAGCCCGTCGTTACAGTCGGCCCGTTTGTGGACCGTTAGTCTGTTGGGCCATTTTCATAGCATCACCAAATACGGCCTATTAACGGCCCGCTATGGTCAGCCCATAAAACATACGATTTCCATTAAAGGCCTGTCTACGGCCCATTAAAGGCCCTACAAGACCCATAAATGAGCCGGCGGCCCATGGATCCTACGAGACGTACAAGGCCCATGGATTGTACGAGACGTAGAAGGCCCATGGATCCTACGAGACGTAGAAGGCCCATGGATCCTACGAGATGTAGAAGGCCCATGGATCCGACGGCCCGTGAAGGGCCATGGTCGGGCGAATTGGCCCCCGTTTGAACGATATAGCATATTCAAAGAATTATCCTACTCAATACTATCACCTCTAAAAAGCCTGCACTATTACAACAAAGAGATCAAGGCATAGAAAGGTAGAATAATCCTACACTATACAATAAAGAAATTACAGCCGATTATACCCACTGGGAATTATGGTTTGGCACAGGTGATAATAAAGCATACACAAACAACAAATTACATACACTGGGCAAATACAGCTCATACATCATGGACGCGCATCAACTTAACTCCATTTAAACTATAATCTCTTCAGAAAATAGGATTGGCCGGATTCAGATAGCACAAATTTCAGTCTGCAAAATCTCCAATTCCTTCATGGTTACCTCACTGTCTTGTTTCATTTTTTTGACTCCTGCATCTAATACCTGCATGTCCAGTCTCAACTTGTTGATTATACGTTGACAATCATGTACACGTTGTCTTGCCACCTCTAGTTGATGCTCGAGAACATCAGCACATTCCAATTCCAATCCATAATCATTCGGTAACGGCCATGCCGCACTGCTCGCAGATCTTTGTGTTGATGTCACTTCATCCTGAAATGTTTCTGTAAGTACACATGACTAGGGAAAAAATATAGTTACAACAATGAAGCGAACAAGACACTATTTTGTACTACATGGCAAAACAGGACTAACAATAATGTTAAACGTCACTTTCAAAAAAAATGTTACACGTCATGAAGCATAAGCAGGTGATATTTTAAAAATTATAAAAAAGATAGTCTGTGCAGCCTACATACAGAAATCCCTCTTAGCTCACCAGAGGAGCATGATGTTGGGGCCCAATCGAAAACAGAGACAAGTTACAAATTTAGACAGCACGTTGCGTATAAGTAAGCAAGAAGTTGGCCATTCTGTGCCTCAATTAAAGTCTTAGGGAGCATAATGAACAGCAGAGGGTTTCATACAAACATACTACAGCAGGCAAAACTATGCAATCATTAGCGTAGTATAAACTAGATTGTGAGCCTCATGCAATAATAGTTGGTTAATAGACTTCAAAGCTTCAGGCACACTTCGGCAGAATAATTAAATGGTAAGGCCTTTAATTATGTCAACTAATAGTGATACAAGTACCGAACATCAGGCATGATTATTTGGGCATCTCATTAACTGAGGACAAATAAAGCAATTGAAAAGAGAAAATTAAGTATGCCTGAAACAAACAAGGAATTGAACTATTGAGTTGCATACAGTGACTTACCTTAGCAGGTTGAAGAGGCTCAGCGCAGCTCCTACTTCTCTTGCAAGGCTCCTTCCTAACATCTTGTACTTGGAAATCCTCAATCTTATCTTCATTGCACCCCCTCTGCAAGGTGACACAAACTAGTTACTCGTCTCCTTGGAAGATAAATATGCATACTTTCCAGTCTGTGAACACAAAAGAATGAGATTATAACAAAACAACACCACATAATGAAACATGCCGCATCTCTTGCACTTGCACATAATGAAATGAGCATTTACTATGTCTGCACTATGTAAAACTAGGCATACCTTCGAACTGGATCTGCAGGTACTCTTGGAGAGCCTACTATAGTGTACAACCAAACCTTTATGTCACCTATGAGTTAGACAAGGCCCCACTATAGCAGCCCTTAGTGTTTAAATCATTGACAAGCTCTGTTAGAGTGTTATGTCAAGAATAGGAAGTAATCAAAGCAAACAGTCCTAGTATGGCTGGCTGATGCAAACAAGCAATTGAACAGATGTGTGAGCAAATCTTACATATCAAGAAAAGAAGCAAAGAAGGGGGCTTAAAGACCATCACTTGACTGACCAGATTTAAGGGGCATTTAAACATCATCTGCAACGTATGAACTAACATAAACATTGCATATTCCAGATTCTACAATGGAATGCACATGTATTAGGTTATGCCATGTATGATGATGCCTAAATGTACAGATAGCAGGCACGAGTGAATCATCATTGCACGCACAATTGAATTGTAGGTTAAGGGCCAGTTAATTCCGCCTTTTCAGGGAATATTGTCAAAATAATCCATAAAAGATGTAAAGAAGTCATTTTTGAGTTATGGGCTTTGGCTTAACTAATTTCGCTTTGGAGGGGGGTGTTTCGGGTAGAACCTCACTAAAAATTGAAGGGAAGGGGAATAGTGAAATGACTCTGTTGTCTGCCTATATTACACTCAAAATGCAACTGCTGACGCCCGTGTCACACCTGACCCTCAAGTAAAAACAAACACGCAAGCATTCATTGCCCTGCCCGCTTGCATCTCCTCTCCCCTTTCCCTCTACCTCGATCCCCTGCCTGCAGCACTAGGGTTCCTCTAGCGAGCCGTCGCCACTGGTCCCATCTGGCCTTGTCCTCGACGATGCTATGTCCAGCTAGGCTACATGGCCGGCGGGTAGGGGCAAATCTCCCTGGCTGCTCCTCCATCTGGCGCCTCCCCTCATTCTCATGGTCTCCAGTAGCTGCTCCACTGTGGTTCGTCCAACGCACTACTCCGGTGGGTGCTGCACAACTACGGCTGATGCCACACTGCGGCAGAAGGCACCTTATTCCCCCTCCCCTCCTCCCAGGCCATGGCCTTGAGGTGCTGTTGAAGGATGAGCTCATCCAACAAGGTGAGGATCTCCTTTGATTTTTTTTGCCAAATTTTCATTCTGATCCACTATATGATGAATTGCTATAAGCTGCTTCTGCTGCTGCTATATGATGCATTGCTATGAGTTACTCCTGCTGCTGCTATATGATGAATTGCTATGAGCTGCTGCTACTGTATGATGAGTTGCTATGAGCTGCTGCTGCTATATGATGAATTGCTATGAGCTGTTGCTGCTGCTATATGATGAGTTGCTACAAGCTGCTCCTGCTGCTGCTATATGATGAGTTGTTACAAGCTGCTCCTGCTGCTGCTATATGATGAATTGCTATGAGCTCCTCCTCCTGCTGCTATATGATGAATTGCTATGAGCTTCTCCTGCTGCTATATGATGAATTGCTATGAGCTGCTGCTGGTATATGATGAATTGTAGACTATTGTTGCTGTATGATGAGTTGCTATGAGCTGCTGCTGCTATATGATGCTTTCAAGTGGTGCTGCTATACGATAATAACCAGCCACTTGGACCATCGAATTTCAATAAATAATTGTTCTTCATTTAAATGTGGGTCATGCGTTCTTCGTTTAAATTAGGCAATGGGATCTCTATGGAAAACATTGACCAAAGTAGATTGTGCCAAGTAGATGGTATCTTTGTATTTGCATTTTGAGCAAATAGTGATGGTCTGTTTTCCTATCATATTAATTACTGCACTGGTTTCAATTTGTTATGTTTGCAAGTCAAATTAATTTCCATATGGGCAGCAAAATGAAAAAATATAATGCAATCTAGACTTTCCACTGACCATACCAAAGATAAGCTGAAAACGCAATGAAAAGAACTGGTTGGCTTATTACATGGAGCTTATGTTCACAGGTGCTTATTTTCTTACGATAACTCGTAATAACTGTCCCTAAGAAATTTGGCTAATAGAACTGGCATACAAATAACATGTCACGATGATTGCAATGGAGGAGTGACGTACCATGGCACACTGTATAGGCTCACCGCTGCCTCTCCTTTTTTTGCGATGTTCCATGAAATTGCCACATACATCTTGTACTTTTTCATTGTGTAACCCTATCTGCAAGTTGACACGGCTAATTTCAGACATCTCTACATGATACTACATTGCATATCCCTTGCGCATATTTAAACCACCAATTAACGATTGTGTGCGTACCATAAACTAGCCATGACTCTGTATGCTGGACTAGCAGGCACTCTAAGTGAGCCTAATGCAGTGCACTGGAATTCCTACATGCCACCTATGATTTTGTGTAATGTACTACCCCTGTTCCTAAATATATGTCTTTGTAGAAATTCTAGTATGGACCACATACAGATGTATATAGATGCATTTTTGAGTGTAGATTCACTCATTTTGCTCCATATGTAGCCTATAGTGGAATCTCTAGAAAGACTTAGGAACGGAGGTACGAGTTAGTATCATGTATGACATCTACAGATCTAATTTAGCAGCCAGTAGTAGAAATCATTGTTTGCACAAAGGGATTACTGGTCAAAAATCTTAGCAAAGCACGCTGGCAGGCACACAACAATACAAGAGAGAGAGAGACGTGCTTACAAGATCATAGCAATGCCTCAGTCCAGGATCTTGGTTGGCCAAGCTGTTAGATCTAGAAGAAACATCGTCCTTGTAGTTTTTGCCAGCTGCATAACATGTAACAGCGACCGGTTAGTATATTTGAAGTACATCGGGCAGGTGATGCTATACGGGTTTGAAGGTGACAAGTACCTAGGCCGTGGTGGGTGCTTGGCATCTCTCTAGACTGTGGGAATCAGGTTAGAAACGTCAAGGGTGATGACACTGTGCTGGCTGTCGTGGTCCGGTAAGGAGATCTAGAACCGTCGAGTAGGGTGTTTGTGGAGCGGCTCCGGTAGGGTGAACTGCAGTGTGGGCGAAGCGGATCTATGGCTGTGGATGAGGGCGTAGGTGAAGCTGCTCCGATGGTTGGGTTAAGGATGGTGTCGACGATGCGGATCTGCGGCCATGGACGGGGCATTAGAAGCTGCTCCGGTGGTTGGGTTAAGGGTGGTGTCGACGATGCGGATCTGCGGCCGTGGATGGGGCGTCAGAAGCTGCTCCGGTAGGTTGGATGAGGGTGCGAGGAAGAGGATCTGAGGCCGTGGACTTATGAGTTGGCAAAGTGGCCCCGGTCGGGTTGAGAATGGTATAGGCGAAGCTACTCCGGTAGGGTTGAGGAAGGTGTCGGCGAAGCGGCTCCAGTAGGGTTGAGGAAGGTGTCGGCGAAGAGGATCGGAGGCCGTCGACAGGGGCGTCGGTGGGGCGGCTCCGGGGGGTGTGGACGAAGCGTCTCCGGTGGAGAGTACGAATGAGCCGCTGCAGATGCGCGGCGGTTGACGAGAGTATCGGCGAAGAAGATCCGGCGCCGTGGACAAGGACGACACTGAATGGGCTGTGGTACAGTGGTGGATGAGCAGTCTACTTGTTTCTAGGGGAGGTGGGAGGGGTAGATGCGGCCGCAGAAGCAGATCCGGCGAGGTGGACGCCGCTGGCAGTGAATGGGCTATGGTACGTCGATGGATGAGCAGTCTGGGGTTTCAAGAGGGGAGGGGAGAAAGGGCGATGAAGTACGGACGGCGTGATGTAAGATGCTCTGGTGCTGTGGAGTTAGTCGTTTTTGCGGGAGGGGGAGAGGAAATGGGGGTGCCGTGTAGTGGGGGAACCGGAAGTTACCAAAGCAGCCCCGACCTATCATGTAGATGAGGGCGGTATTGTAACTGTTGGTCTCCGTGCACCAAGGACAAAAGGGGGGGATTTCGCATGCTAAAGACTAAGGTGGCGGAAATTTTAGAAGGAGGGGGGAGATTTTGCCGCTGCGGGATCGTTCGTATCCAGTTTCAACTAATTTTGGACCGTGCTAGCGGGAAGGTCATGCTAGACTATGTACACGGGGCACGCGTCAGCAGTTAATAACTGGTGTGAAGTCCACCCCAAAAAAAAGACAATAACTTGGGATGATGCACTGATAACTTGGACGTTCACACGGGCGCGGCCAATCGTACGGGTGTAGTGGCGCGTTCACAAAAAAGGGATCAAACGCTCAGCCTATGTATTTCTCGTGTAAATAGATAATTTAGTGCCATTGGTTATTTACTTTAAACATAATGCATTGACGTGTTAGTGTAGAGGCGCACAAAAAGAAATGGATACTGTAGTCAGCTACTTAAAAGTGTTACCTCATATGATTACATAGCCTCCATTTCATAAATTGCGTACCTGTTGAATTCATATATGAATATTACATATATTACTTCAAAATAGAAACTTAAATCATCCAAGACTAATGAATTTGAATGCAAGAGTAACAATGGTGCATGTTCATGATAGCTACATTGGTTGTTTGAAGAAACATCACTGTAACTTTGGCATGCACAACTAAAAAGGCTTATTTAAATATAAAAAAATGTGATATGTGAGTGTCCAATCTTTATAGTGTTGAATCGATATTGTACCTTTGGCCATGATACGAAGTAGATATTGACTTATGTTCAAGCGATGCACGTCCACGATCGCTAGATAGTGATACGTGAATGAATTGTGCAATCTCTCTCACACGCATACATATCTCATTTCCCTGTGGGCATCAGAATCACCCATGCGCACTTCATGTATTTCTCTCCCTCCGTTAGGGTTAAATTCATCTTTCTACCCCGTCCTACAAGTCTCTCACACAGAAACACACACGCTCTCTATGTCTAACACGCCCACCCCTTTAATTCCGCCCACCCATAGCCACTAATGTCTCTCACACATATGCTATCTACCTATCCCTTAATATAGCTAGATATCTGTCACACAAACTTCTTCTCCCTACTAGCAAGATGCCCATGCATTGCACGGAACATCAAGATGCATTTTTATGAGAATTTTATCTTGTGGAAGAAAAGGATGAACGAGGGAATGCCTAATTTGCAAATGTGGAGAGGGGTGTGGGTATCTTTTTGCAAAATTGCCATAGTTTCCTTCCTGTCCGTCGGATATAAATTGGATGGCCTATATTGTAGGATGGCAGGAACACCATCATCACCAACTCTGTTTTTTATAAGAGTAGAGATATGTGAGTGTCACTGCCCCCCCCACACACCCACACTTCCCAACACCGAAGGAGTAGGGTAACACCTCGATCTTGATACTAATGTATCGACTGGCTTCTCTCTCAAACATACACACACACTACCCGGCACCGAAGGAGTAGGGTGGCACATCAATCTTGATAATAATCTATCTACTCCTTTTTCAAACACACACACACACACTCGCTAGTTGTGCCTCTGTGCCTACCGCGCACACTCTAGATACGTCTTTCTCTCCCTCCCCCCAACAATGATAGCAGAAGGGTGACAACTCGATCTGATCATAATCTGTCAATTGGTTTCTCTCTCAAACATTGTGTCTCGGTGCCTCGCTCGGTAGCCCCCTCGATATGTAGACTTCTCGCGCGCGCACAGCTGTAGTGACGATGACGCTGAACCCAGTGTGCCTTGTTTTTACCGACCTCATGTGATAGTTTTCGCCCTATTTTCTGTTAATTAACAAGGCAACCTTTTCTTTGTTACTACTAGTGAATCTGAAATCATTCGGGGCAGACATAAAATATATCACTTCAACCCAATTATCGCAGCAACTATTTTAAAAGAAATAAGCTAGCTGCCCGTGCGTTGCACGAAACATCAAGATGCATTTGTATGAGTAGTTTATCTTATGAGAGAAAAGGTTGAACGAGGGAAGGCCTTATTTGCGAACATGGAGAGACGTGTGGGTATATTTTTGCAAAATAGCCATAGTTTCTTTCCTATCCGTTAGATATAAATCCGACGGCCTATATTGCAGGATGGCACGCACATCATCATCACCAACTCTGTTTTCTACTCCCTCCGTCCGAAAATACTTGTCATCAAAATGGATAAAAAGAGATGTATCTAAAACTAAAATACGTATAGATACATTTCCTTTTATCCATTTTGATGACAAGTATTTCCGGACGGAGGGAGTATTTGTCTTTTTAGAGATTTCAACAAGTGACTATGACCGGACCTTACCAACATACTCAAAAAAGTAGTCCACAATTTTGATGTTACCCTTTTTTCTTGGCGGTGCAGTGCCATCTGGATACCTCATAAATAAATAAAGTACTACATGATACTAATATATGATACATGGCGCAGGAGTACTAAGTATTATTAATATAGTTTTGGTCTCATTCATCTTTTATAGCCATTGGATGTGATGCTATATAATATGCGTGTGTGTGCTGACGTGGGTTGTATTTGTTCTTGTGCAATGAACTGACCACTGCATGTCATGTTTGATAGTCTCAAGTCATTAAAAGCATACAAGCCCCACATCTCTTCTTGGTTGATTCCTCTATTTATGTAAAAAAAAAAGAAACAACGGGAGAGTTAATGCACCACGCCTATGTGTTTACTATTTGGTTTTCGTAAGATGACTTAATACTCACCTAGATGGAGGGAGTATTCAATTTGACAGCGGGCGGCATAGTTCCCGACACGGCTTTAATGCAGACGAGGGAGGGAGTATCGGTTCTTGATATATTGAACGGCCAATGCATCCTTCTTCAGTTAATGCATGAGGGAAGTAATGGGAGGAGGTCCGGGAAAAGAGGCTACACGATGTGAATGCAATGCAGTTTGCCCTCATTGCCCTCATATAAAGGCGCCCCTCCATTCCAATGCATCTACCACATCGTACGCACCTAAGCATTTGCCTAAGCACCTACACTAAGCACAAAAGAGCTCACTCCAGACCCATGGCGGCGATGCTCGTGAGCGGCCAGCGGCTGCGCCACATGGTCCATGACGCCGGCCTGCGGCATGGCGCCGAGGATCATCTCCAGACGGTGTTGGAGACCGGCTGGTGGATGGCCGCCTTCGACGCCAACTACGACTCTCAGTTGGACCAGATGATCGTTGCCACCAACAACAAGTTCACCGTCCTCAAGAAGCTCGCGGACAACATCGCCGTGCTCCTCCAGCCCGCGTGCCCAGGCTCCTCATTGCCTACCACCCTAATCGGCCTCCATGGCCGGAACCTCTTTCAAGCACTGGTGGCCCTGCGACTGCCCGCCGACACCATGAAGAATCTCCACCTGGAGGTCGCGCTCGCCGCGAGGCGCCTCGCCCTGCAAGAATTCGTCGACCTACACATCCACATGTACGAGGAAATCGTGTACATAGGTATCGACAAGGCCAGTGAGGACGCTACGACGTTGGCCTTCCTCAACCGGCTGGAAGCCTTGGATGCCTTTGCTGAGAAGCACCTCGACCTCGCCACAAAAATCGTCGCTCCTTAGCCGCCGGTTGGTGCCCCGGCGCACTAAGTTGAGGAGGAGGAGGTCGTACGTTCATGGATCCATCTTTCTTCTTGCCTTCTGTAACCACCACTGCGATCGCATCATCGTCATTAATTCTTATTATGCTGTTGCATTCTCGTTTCAGTCAATACCGACATGTGCGATCCCTTTGCTTAATTATATGCATCACTGTAACTAGTACTCCATCCGTCAATTTATAAGTTGTGCTTACCTTTTCCATCAACTTCGTGCAATGCGCGGGCATCTTGCTAGAAACACTAGAATATGTCTATATAATCTGTATGTGATAGTCCATTTGAAATCTCAAAAAAGACAAATATTTAGGTACGGAGTGAGTAATATATTAGGAGTATATCAAAAAAATAGTGATTTGTTTCAAGTTTGTGAACAAATACTACTATTCTACTACTTTGGATCTGTCGCAACGCACGAGCACATTGCTGGTAAAAGGAAAAGGCCTGCCACGTTCTCGTCCCACCCCCACACGCCCGGGAATTGGGAGTACAACATAGCCCGTCCGCCACGACACATGGCTTAGGGAAGGCGTGTTGCCTAGCATTTTCACTTTCATGTGGGACCACCGTTGAGCAAACCGACACCCCGCCCGCTGCCAGGTTGGAAAAAAGAAACAAGGGGAAGATCTAGCTGTAGCACGGAAGCCAAGAAATTTGGTGTCAGACGGGGCTCGTTGATAGAGTAGGAGCATTCCGTACTAGTACTACTCCTACTAGTACCAAGTTTGTACTCCTAATACTATATTACTAGTACTACCACTATACAACTAGTAGGTACGTGCATGGCACAACATCGTAGGAACAAAAAATGGGAAGATCTTGTTTTGGGTGATTTATCTTTTTTCAATCAACATAGTATGAATAATATGATGTGGGGGGCACCCATGAAGCTTATGTGGCTTGGTTGCATGGCTATGGAAGGTTAGAGAAAAATAAATAGATAATGTGTTTAGAGTGCACTCCACTAAATATATATATATATATACTTTGGATCCATTGCAACGGACCGGCACATCTATATCTATATCCCCTATATAGTGTGTGAAAAACTTTGAAAGTTGGTCGTTGGATGAAGCCAATCCGACGGTACAAAGATGGCAAATCCGAGCACTACTGGCCGCTGGATATCATCCACCAGATTCTGCCACATGTATAATCTAGAAGACTCCATGGTTGAACTTAATTCATGACTAAGGGCCTCTTTGATTCATAGGATTGCAGAAACACAAGTATAGGAAAAAAGTAGGATTGGAATGGCATGTTCATTGGATCCCTATAGGATTTGAGTTTGTTTGATTGTGTCACATGAAAAACAAAGGATTTCTTTCAAGAGGTTGGAGTGCATGTTAGAATTCCTGTGAAACGTAGTACAAATGAATCCTTAAAAAATATTCTACATGATTCAATCCTACGAATCAAATGACCAACGTAGGAAAAATTCCTATGGATTCTAATCCTTCAAAGATCCTATGAAAATCCTTTGAATCAAACAGACCCTAACTTTGCCACAACTAAGCTTAAGCAAAGTTATTAGTTCTTCAAAACGAGAGAAACAAGTTGGCAAGCCTAAGGGAATCTTGCCACATTTTTTGTGTGTATGTCATGTGGGGCCTTAGTGTGGCTTGCCTAAGGTGTGGCTTGAATCAAACACTCGCCTAAGTTAATCAAACTTGCCTAACCTTACATTCCACCAGATTTTGCCACATGTTAGAATCCAGAAAGCTCCACATGTAGAAGTATAATGCACAAACCACCAGAATCTCATGCGTGCAATGCACATGTACCTTACTAGTACTAGTTGGTAGTAGTAAGAAAAAATTCCAATTTTGGCACGAGCTCGTACTGCGGGAGCACCACAAGGCCTGCCGCAGGAGTTACATTTCCCTCTCGGGGCCCACGGGACCGAACTTCAGTGGCTTAGTGGTAGAAACAAGAAACATGATGGTCGTTGTGGTTCAACTTCCATGGACAAGCTGTCATGTGTGCTGACACATGTATATCAAAACTAGAGTGTTTATATTTCAAGCACGTGAACAAGTATTATTCTACTACTTTGGATCCATTGCAACGCATGGGCCAGCACATTGGTAGTAGTAGTGTCCATCTCTATCTCTAGAGGCCTTCCCTCGTTCATCCTTTTCTCTCACAAGATAAACTACTCATACAAATGCATCTTGATGCTCCGTGGAACGCATGAGGATGTTTCCTTGGGGGTCTCTCCAGCGCGGCGTGGCCGTAGTTGCAAGTTGACGCCCCTTGAGATGCCGACGTTGAGGGGCACTCGGATTTCCTCCGATGAGCAGGTAAGATGAGTTTGATCATGTAGTAAATGCATTCTAAAGACTACTTCCATGTCCATTTCCTAATTCTCCCCCTGCCCACGGTTTCACAGGTTAGGCTCGCTGCGAGTGGAGATTGGCTTGCATATGTACAGGCAGGTACCAACATCAATTTGCACAACATTTACAACGGTGAAACTTTTCCCGTAGAACCTTTGTCCAACATTGGGATCAGCCATGCAACGGGCCACCACATGAATTTGTACGATAGAACCACGGTGAGATTGAATAAGATAGCACGAACCTTGCACATGGCGGTCAAAGGCGGACCATGTTGTCTGTGGCCGATTTGTTGCCGTACGAGTAGGAAGACATTGTGCTCCTTTCTAACCGCATCTTCGCGGTGACAAACCAGGGACTTATTTTGTATGGGACACATCCTACGATATACTCCCTCTCTCCCAGTTTATTTGTTTTGAATCTTTTCATTTTATAAGTTTTAAATTCAAATTTAGGGCTCCCCATCACATGTTGAGATTACAATGTCCATTAAATCGTTGCATGCATGTATAATAAAGAAACAAATCTTGAGTTTGGCATGAGTTTGTGCTGCGGGAGCACCACAAGCCCTGGTGCAGGAGTTACATTTCCCTCTCTGGGTCGTCGGGACTGAGCTTCAGCGCCTTACTACACCTACCTTTGAGTCAATAACATGTGGACCCAATAGGTGACTGGTCCACATGTAATGCTCCTGTAGGCAGAGGGGCGGTGGGGCCAAGAGGGGTGAGCCGCAGGTCGGGGGACGTGTGGTTTCATGGGTTCGAGCGGCGTCGTGGGAATCGCGGGTGGCTGTGGTAGAAACTTGATGCTCGCCACATTTTAGGTGGCCCACATGTCATGCACACAAAGGCAGAGGGGCAGTGCGGCCGAGAGGGGTGAGGCGCACGTCGGGGGGCGTGGTGCCGTGGGTTGGAGAGGCGTCATGGGAATCGCGAGATGAAACGTGATGGTCGCCGTAGCTTGAACTTCCATGGACAAGCTGTCATGTCTACGGACACATGCACTGCATACCGATCGCTGGAAGGAGTAGCAGAGAAAGCTATATATGCGGATAAATAGTTCCTTATAATCAAGCGGACCCACGCTACTACTCTGTTCCAAAGACATGCACACCATCGAAATAGTCCATCTATATCAATATACACAGAGAGGGAATAACTTTTTTTACAGAGAGGAAATAGTTCATCCATCCATAATGCCCTCCTGCTGGTGCAGCCTTTTCTTCTTCTTCTTCTTCTTCTTCTTCTTCTTCTTCTTCTTCTTCTTCTTCTTCTTCTTCTTCTTCTTCTTCTTCTTCTTGTTCTCATTCTTTGTGGGAGACGGCTTCACAACAAGCTCTTTGGACCTTGCAGCTATCTCGAAACTCACACGAGCATCGAGGGCAGCATATTTTATCCGCTCGTACGTCAAGGGATAATTCTCCCATCCAGACGACCTCAATGCCACCGTCTCATCACCCTTCTGAAGATTTGTACCGAGCACAAAATTTGCTACGTCGAATAGGGATGGTGTCTGTTTATCACAAACTTCTACAGGAATTTTGATTCTGGTTTGTAGGTCAGCGATGCTATTCAAATCAAGGTTGTACGGCTCCAGCTTCTGTTTGTCCCCTTCGCTGGCTGCCCCACAGAAGTATACATCCTCCCGAGATAAGAAATCGTGAAGATCACCTGGTATGGAGGGAGAGTGTATGATGTGGTACACCAAAGCATCATCTTTGAAGCACAGCTGAAGGACGGCGGCGCGCTGGATCTTCCCAGGGGCAGCTCCGTGTACTCTGCTCGAGACCGATGACCCTCGTCTCTACCTTTTCGAGGGAGTTGGATACATTGTTGATGCACTGCCGAACAACCCTTGGGTGGACGGTGACGGTGGCAACTATGCGCATTGAGCCTTCGACGAGAACATGTTGGACGCTGAAAACCTGCATCTCGATCTCTATCGCCATTTGGAACCGCTGGAACGGAGGGCTATGGTTTGGAGAATTAGGATTAGGTGGCTAGTCTAACTGAAGTAGTTGATGATTATTTAAAGAGGTTAAAACAATGTGAACGCAGTGGGGTTTGGATGCAAATGAAGACGAAGGGGAGGTGAAGAAGCCGAGGAGAATCGGTTCCCGATGGAGAAGTAAATGGGAGAAGTGGCGTGCAGGCAGTTGATTAGACGGCTAGGTAGACTGAACAAAAAGGCTATGCGGGTAGACTGATGAGTCGTACCTGTTCGTGTACGTGCCCATCCTTCCTAATAGGTGGGACCTATGCAAACAGATAAAAAAATGTGTCATAGTTTTTTTTGAGCGCCTGAGTGGGAGACACAACATTCTCTGGTTAAGGAATACTCCCTCCGTTTAGGTGAGTATAAGTCACCTTATGAAAATCAGGTTTTCCCAAACCTTTAGGCGTGGAGCATTAACTTCCTGCTCGATCCCCTCCCAGCCTCGTTAGCCAGCATTTTCTTCCTCTGCTGCCACGTTCTACCTTTCCATTTTCCCTCCTCAAGTGTGGAACGATCTGCATGCCATCCTTGATGCACCAGAACGACCACTGCATGCATCACGGCAGAGCGTTGATTGGGCATGCACGAGAATTTGGTTCTGCTTGCAATATGGATGATACCTGAACGATGAAGTGAACAGGCATGCTAGCACGGGGGACCTATTACGCTATACAATACTGGAGTACTCATGTACCTACTAGTAGTAGTAGTACAACTGTGGTACACTTGATGGTCAAAATACTATTCATCCGGTCCTCACAGTGAAGTGACAACACCCTGCGCTTGACACTAGTCTAGGCGGCGTGTTCGGGTTACCAAAGTCAGCCTCACCCTGTGCACAGTGCAGTCTGTCACTGCCGTTGTACAACACATTGGCGCCTCGCCTCGTCTCCCTCTCCGCTCCCATAGCACCACTCCATCTCCATCTCCTTCTCCGTCTCCATCTCACTGTGCCCCCGTGTACCATCGCCTCACTCGCCTCCCCCAGTACCACTATTCCCTCGCTAGCCGCTCCAGCACCGACATCATTCTCCCCTGTAAATCAGGCCCCCTTCCAAACTCCACCATGGACGAACGCGAACCGCGCAGCATCCATATGAGCCGCGATTGGAGCAATCTCCCCAGTGACATCCTCGACCTCTGTTGTTGCTGTATGGATATGTTGAGCACCCTGCGGCTGGCTGCATGCTCGAGGGACATGCACACGGCCATCGTCGAAGCGAGGCCTAAGCTTTTCAAGACACCCTTCTTGTTGCTATCTGGTCTTGCGAGATTGGCTCACCATGATAAGGAGGCGTGCATGATGCCCCTCGACTTCAATCCGATCTCCATTAGCTGAAACTTCTTTGTAGGTTTGTAGTGGGTCTCCGTACATCATTTCCCTCGACATCGCTCCGATCACCATCGCCCGAAACTTCTTGGCAGGTATGTAATGGGTCGGCATGAACTCCCACTGGATGGCTGCCTTCAGAGAAGACGGTCAAAAGTTGGTGCTCGTGAACTTCCATACCTACCATGAGATTATCCTTCCTCCATTGGATTATATAGAGTATTACCATCGCGGTCCAAGTCATCTAGATTACTATGTCAGTTGGACGGACCTTGTTTTGCAGAAGATTGTAATCTGCCAAGTGCCCACACGACATGCGAATTACGCAGACTTCAAGCTAATTGCCTTGTTCGACCGCGGACTCGCCTATCTTTATGCCGGTGCCTTCTTTAGCTGGAGACAACTCGGCTCGCAGTGGATCATCGTCAAAAGCTGATACACACTTCTGTGATGCTATTGAACACAATGGCATCATCTACGTGATCGACAAAGCAGATGGCACCACGTATTGCTGGGACGGCGCATGTAAGTTGTTTCCTCTCATGTTAATGATGACGCCATCACACTGTTTGAACTTCTTGTGATGATTGGCATATCTCTGTTTGAGCAGAATTTGAGTAGAACTATGGCAATGTATTAGAGACGCCATAAATCAGCTATATTTGGAATGAGTTAATTCATGCGATTGTGACCATGTCATTACAACCAATTTGTACTCTGAATAATCAAACGGTTAGGAATATATGGATATTATCCTTATTTTACAGTAATCTATATACTACTACTAAATATGAGTGTGTATCAATGGCCATGTTAGTTTCCTCATTTTCATGATGTAGAAACATGCACCTCACTATTGGTTTCATCTAACCATACATTAGGGAAGTAAATGTGCATATGGAGAACTCTATATTTGGAAGTAGTGAAATCCTGCAATGCTTACCATGTGTACATACCTATATTTGCCCTTCAGCAATCAATGGCTAGAATAATATCCTCACAAAATTTTTGCCCACAGAACACGAGTATATAACAATGCATGGTATGTTAGTTACCTTGAAGAATTTGTTTGTGAGGACATAACATGATTACATAACATGCATGACATGGTAGTTTCCTGTGAAGAATCGATTGCCAGATAACATGAGTATAACCATGCATGGCACTTCTATATTTTCGAACCCAGTATACATTTCCCTGTATTTTCCTCCCAGTTCCAACAGGGACATATCAATGCTGTTTCTTGCATTATCCTACTCATACTCTGAACAATGCTGATCTTACATTAACAATGCCTGTCCTTTTTGATATGATGCAGTGTCCCTACAGTTACTGCCCTTTGTAATCACACCACCTTTGCCAAAAACAGGGAAACACAACTGGATCCTCGCTCGATCAGACGATGGCAAAAGACTGATGATCATTCGGACACATGAGCCGGAAAAGTTATATTGCAAAAACCCCACTGTATACAAGCACCGTGTAATACATGAGTATCCGGACAGTGGCTGTTACGTCTATGAGCAGGATACCAGCTTGTTGGGGCCTTTAGGATTTTTTACTTGGAGGCGGGTAAACAGCATTGGTTCACACTCTCTGTTTCTCGGACTCAATTATCCGATTAACTAGGAGATCACCGTTGGCAAGGACCTTGATGGCAGAGAGGCTCTGTATGCTATGGAAAACTGTGTCTACACGGCGAGCCCTAGGAGTTCGGGAGCAAACTCCCCTGATTGTCACTGATACAGCCTGTAGCCAAAAGAAGGTGAGAATGACAAAGGCATCCGGATTAAGTTTGATCCTTGGATGTCTCAATTACGATAGGTAGTGATGTGGTTCGATCCTTCGGGTTGATAGGTAATTGGGTTGTTGCATCGAAAGGGTGGAGTACTGGTGTCTCCGAATCACTGGTCGCTGAAGCGGGGCTGCAAATTATGATGGTGTTGGATCATCTCTTTGAAGGACTTTGTTGTCTTTTCTGCTGGTTCTGGATGGGTAGTTCTTTCTTTTGTTATGCATATTCCTTGTCATTTGGTCATCCTCGTCTATGTCACTCTTACTATGTAATAGTTGCTTCTGTTTAGAATGTCACTCTTACTATGTATTAGGATCACGAGAGTTTGAGTGCTACAGATGGGTGCATTTTGGTGGTGTAGCAAGACTTCTTATGAACTATCATGTCTTGCTGTTTATGTCAGTAGTAGTCACTAGTCAGTGTTTGAATGTTGTATATATCGTTGTTTTGAACTGTTTATTGTCTCGAACCACTAGTGGGCTAAATGAGGGCATCACCATTCTCTAGTGTTCAGAGTATATCTCCTTTTTTCAAGTTATATAATTTGAGCTCAGTGTCTTTTCTATGATGTACACTTGTTTGGGCCAGTGAGGTGTCGTTGAATATGGGCCGAGTAGTAACGCAATGCCAAACAAGTCAATTATGACTCTCAGGCCGGGCTCTCCAAAAAAGAATGAATAAGGACTCTTAGGCCGACATGTGGGCGCCACCGGTGTTTTCGTGCGCTTGCGCGCCGAGAGCATATTGGCGCGTGCTCGAAATTCATGCTACCTTTTCATCCATAGTCTCCCGCCCCTCCCCCACCTCTGAAATCTCGATTCCTACTCCAGTTCCCCCAAATTCCCCTCCTGTACTCCCTGTACTCAAGCGCACTATCATGTCGCCGGTCAACGCGGATCTCCGTGCCGGAGATCCTGAGGTCCGTCTTGCCTACGGTCGCTGCGTGCTGTCGCTCAACAGTGGCATGGCGGCGCTTGACGACCAGTTTGCTGGCAAAGTGCTGATGGTAACCATCAACGGCGACCGGCCTCCCGTCTCGCCGGATGACCTTGTCAAAGCTCTTGGCATTGCGCACGGCATCCAAATAAGTGACTTGCTCGTCGAAGTCTGTCCGCCACCGGCTGATTTCTTCGTCAGGTTCCGGACAACTTTTGACTGCAGTCGTGTGTTCGAATCTTCCCGGTGTTTGTTCTGCGATGGCGCGCTGGTGAGCTTTGATCAGTGGCACCCAGGATGGGGCTCGGTGCCCTCTGAGCTTGAGTTTTTAACAGAGCTTACCTTCCGCGGCATGCCTCGACGTGCTTGGAACAGCGAGTCCATGAACGAGCTTATCAACGACCTTGGAGGTGAGCTCGTAAGTATGTTTGTTCCTCCAAACAGCTTGGCTATGACGGTTATGGCATGGATGAAGAAGCCGTCCACCATACCGAAGGTGATTGGTGTTGAGATACCGGTGCAGGAACAGGGGTTGTACTATTCGTCGCCACTAAGGCTGCCGCGGACCATGTTAGGGATGTACCTGTATCGAGTGTTCGTGCATGTCGAAGAAGTGGTCAATCAATCAATCGAAGTCTTGCCGCCGCCGCTGGTGCCAGGGTCCGTCGACGACGTCCATTATAGGAATCAACGTCAGACTTTCCCCATGTTGCTCGGAACGATGGATGGCACAGGGCCTACTCCATCGCACGACGGAGGCCACTGCTTCTTCGGGAGAAGAGGCAGGGCTGGCTGCCTGGATGTGCTCTAATTTGAGGTAACAACTGGATCTTCTCAGATACTAGTTAAATCTGAACTATGGGTGTGAAGCACTGATATGCCAGTACATTTGATTGTGACCTATTCTAATTTTGTACCTGAACTTTTTTTAGAAAGGGTTGTACGTCAACCTAATGTGCTAGGAGAACTTATTGTGTTGTCTGTCTGTTTTCTTTGCACAACATTCATGATATTTCCCCATCATTGATAAAGACGATGAACCGTTATGTACGACTTCATTGGTTTCAACATAGCCCTTCCCATAGCGATCCACTGCTTCCATCCTGATTGTGCCGCCTGCGTGAAATTTTTGTATGCAAGTTCAGTGTGCTATGATGTTCTATATGATTGTGTCAACTATATAAGTTTTTACCGAGCATCAGCAATGCATATGGCTGAAAGATGTATTTACGAGCATCGACCGATGGGTCTCTCTCTCTCTCTCACACACACACACACGCGCGCACGCACAAGTGGGACCCGTTGAATTATTTATTTGCTCGTGACAGTTTTTAATTAGGTTCAACTGTAATCTAACTTTTTCCTTAAGTTATTAATTGAGCTCAGTGACTTCAAAAAGTTGTACAGAAGTCTTGTTTGGGCCTTTCCGGCGTCGTTGAATGTGGGCTGAGTAACCAGGTTGTACTGTACTACACATGCCTTTTCGCTATTTTTTTAAATAATACATTTTTTATTAATTTTCATAAATATTATGCTAGGTAATTTTTTTCAAAAATAATACACCGTCCGCCCGCTGCAGGCCGACTGGGCCTAGTCGGCCCACAGCAGGCCGATTGGATTCCAGTCAGCCTACAGCTGGCCGACTTGCCCCTGTCGGCCCACTGTGGGCCGACTGAAGCTAATTGGCTTGCTGTGGGCTAATTGTTTTTGCAAAAGTGTTAATCATGTATTTATAAAAATATGTGTATTGTGACCTCCTCCGCTCGTTGTGGGCCCACTGTTGACTAAAAAATATGTTTTAAAAAGTGTTAATCATGTATTTAAAAATTATTAAATGTGTCTATAAAAAATGTTCCTTATCTATACATTTTTTTAATGTGTGTAGAAAAAATAGTTTTTTTCAACATCAGCAATGCAATTGGGCCAACAGTTGTACACAATATCCGGGTCAACTTGTTATTCTCCGCCCCGCTGGGCTGCAAACTTTCCTAGGAGGTATGCATTAGGCTTAACAAGAAAATGGACTTTAAGAAATAATAAATGGATGTAATTATAATAACTGGACAGTTACTATGCACCAAACACGTAATTAGTTCGAAAAATATATTATTTTGGGAATTTGAAAATTTTAATTTCATTACTTGTTGCGCGCGCAATATTTCGTTGGATTTTAACATAATACAACTTTATTTTGAAATTATATTTAACCTGACTAGAAATTTCGAATACAAATATTTTGGATCCCATCAAAATGTGGGGTTTTTTTTGAATTCTGTTTTGAGCGGTTGTTTGAAATTATTAATCGTTGTCCTAACTAGAAGTTGGGCTGTACTTTTAACAAACTGTAAATGGGCTGTAGTAAATTCCATTAGAATTAAAAAATGGGCTGTACATTCTTACAAATAGCAAATGGGCTATATGTTCTCTGCCAAATCTGAGCTGTGGGCCTACTAAGTTGACGCCTACCAAGGGCTTTGTCAACTTAGTCAATATAAACGATTCTAGCTGCAGTGATCGTACAATGTCCATCCAACGACCTTAGTGCTTCTTCAACCTCTGGTCTTCTTGCTCCAGCGGCCCAAAGCAGCGCCGGTCGTGTCGCGTGCTCCTGCCTCCCGTGGCCAGCTGTGATGCCACGAAGGCCTCACCACCCCGTACTACTCCCACCGCTGGCCAGGCCATCCCTCTACTCACCCACACCCCCTGTTATTCTGCAGCGACGGCAGGCTCACACCGCAGCCGAACCAGTGAACCCTCGTACTCCTCTCGGCGCGGGCTTCCACTACCGCGTCTTCCCCGGCTCCGCGTCGTCCCCTTCCTAGGCCTCGCCGTCGTCCAGACCACCGCCCTGGTGCTCTCGGCGCGGCGTTGTCAACATGGTCAATGACCGACTTCCATAGGAAGAGTACTGTACGTGGAGAGGCTGACAGCTGGGTCCATGGCAGCTGCAAGGAAGTGCCTCCTTATTACATGCAAAATAAGTATTCCTCCACCTGACAGCAGGGACCCACCGGACGGGCCACCGTATTTCGCGAAAAAAATGATTCGCCACTGTATTTCGTGAAAAAATGATTCGCCCCCTGATTGCTGGGACCCACGAGCTACATCTTCGCACGCAAGGAAGTGCGTCTGAAAAAAAATGATTCGCCCCCTGACTGCTGGGACCCACCAGGCCCCCGACTGCTGGGACCCACCAGCTACACCTTCACGTGCAAGGAAGTACGTCCGGGCAAAAAAAAACGATTCGCCCCTTCACTGCTGGGACCCACCAGCTACATCTTCGCAGGCAAGGAAGTGCCTAACAGTCGGGACCCACCTGGTCGAAGCGTACGTAGCGTTGTCATTCTGGTCGCAAACGTGTACGTACATACTGGTTGATGTAGAGGCGCGCACGTGTCGTAGTAGAGGCGCGCATGTAGCATGTACACGTACGTACAGCGGCCAGGGTGCAAGAAATAAAATACGGCCACGTATGTGTACATACGGGCGGGGTCTGGAACGCCTACTCGCTCATACGTACGGCCAGGGCTCGTTTACATGGAAGGGTCGGAACGGAGAAACAGCATCGTCGTCATGTTCATGGGGAGGCAACGGAATGCATCGTGTTCATGGGGAGGCAACGAAATGCGTCGTTTTCATGGGGAGGCTACGGAATGCGCCGTGTTCATCGGGAGGGCTTGGACGGAACATGCGATGGAAACGAGGCCTGGCGTACCGCAAAACGGAGGAAACGGCCTTGTGTTCGACCGGCCACGTTCGAAACGGGATCCTGTTCATCGGGAGGGGTGTGGCGTACCGCAAAACGGAGGAAACGGACCTCCTACGGTCGAAACGGGGGTCCTGTTGATCGGGAGGGGTGTGGCGTACCGCAAAACGAAGGAAACGAACTTGTGTTGGAGCGCTACGGTCGAAACGGGGGTCCTGTTCATCGGGAGGGGTGTGGCGTACCGCAAAACGGGACTCCACGGGATATTGTTCATCTCCACCGTCGACCTCCTCCAGCCTCCACGGGCTCCTGTTCATCCAGCCTCCACGGGCTCCTGTTCATCCAGCCTCCACCGTGCGCTACTCCACCGGCTACTGTTCAACCATCCCTCCACCGTCTACTGTTTATCCAGCCCTCCACACCACGGGGTCCCGTTCAACCACCCCTCCACGGGCACCCCTCCACCGTCTAATGTTCATCCAGCCATCCACACCACGGGGTCCTGTTCAACCACCCCTCCACGGGCACCCCTCCACCGTCTACTGTTCATCCAGCCCTCCACACCACGGGGTCCTGTTCATCTACCCGTCCACGGGCACCCCTCCACCGTCTACTATTCATCCAACCATCCACCACACCACGGGGTCCTGTTCATCCAGAGGCAACGCCACCGCTCACTGTTCATCCAACCCTCCCCCCCCCCCCCCCCCCCCCCCCCCCCCTTTTCCCCCCACCCCCCCCCCCCCCCCGCAACGCTGACTGTTCATCCCATCGATCGGCTTCAGTTAGCAGCAGTAGCGAAGGAATCACTCGATCGGGTTCAGTTAACAGCCATCGATCGATCGATCGGGTTCAGTAACGCGTAGCCTGCAGTGCAATCGCTCGGGTTCAGTTAGAGCCCAACGCCTCGCTCGGGTTCAGTTAGAGCCAATGCCTCGCACACACGCGCGTACGTGTATGAGAGAAACGCACATCGCTCGGCCCACGACCTCCCACCGCAACCGGGAACTCCCCGAAATTTTCCTCCCCCTCGCTTCTACCATGGTTTTTTTCGTCATGGACGGCCCAAAGAATGTCATGCAGCTGCGTCTTCGGCCCGCCCAGGACGAAAAGCCCATTTTCTGTCAGGATTTTTTGTCATAGAAGTAGGAGCCCACCACATCTATGATGATACCGGGTTTTGTCACAATTATCGTCATAGAAGTGTCATATGTATGACAGAAATTTTTTTTGTTCGGCCCAAAATGGCACGGATGTGTCTTTTTTTGTAGTGATAACACCGGTATGACGGAAACTAGGACGACAAGAGTGGAACAAAACACCAGGCATAAGGCCGAGCCTTCCACCCTTTACCAAGTATATAGATGCACTAAAGTAAATAAGAGATATTGTGATATCCCAACAATAACCATGTTCCAACATGGAACAAACTCCACCTTCACCTGCAACTAGCAACGCTATAAGAGGGGCTGAGCAAAGCGGTAACATAGCCAAACAACGGTTTGCTAGGACAAGGTGGGTTAGAGGCTTGACATGGCAATATGGAAGGCATGATATAGCAAGTGGTAAGTATCGCGGCATAGCAAAAGAGCGAGCAACTAGCAAGCAAAGATAGAAGTGATTTCGAGGGTATGGTCATCTTGCCTGCAAAGTTCTCCGAAAAGACGAAATAAATGTACTCAATGGGTTCCATGAACACGAACTTGTCTCCCAGCTCTACCCAAAGCAAGAACACAAGCAAAAAGGGAACCACAATCAACCACGGTGCAATGCGCAAGCAACATGATGCAAAACATGGCATGATATGCGGGATGTGATATGCAATGCATATGCGTGCTCCAGAAGGAAAATATTGAACCAGGCCTCAACTTGGCAAACCAAGTGCGCCGCTGGAAAGATGAGATGATTTCGGTCGAAATCGATATAGAGATCATCGGAATCGGATGCACGGTTTGCAAATGGCAAGCAAAACAAGAATGGCACAATCCCGCGATTAACAACACGATGCCATCTGGAATGCAACAAGAAACTAAGCTACTGCACTCCAACATAGAAACAAAGCACATGGCAGTGATCTACTCAAGATGCTTGACAAAAGATGAACACTGAGCTACGACTAAATCACACAAGAGCAGGTTCAAAGAAGCATGGCAAAAGAGCAAAAAATAACAGCATCACAGACTTAGTGAAGATACTAACATGTCAGGAATTAACATCAGGAAGCAATGTTTAAAGCAAGGCAACAACATGCTACAAGATCAGATCATAGCAACACAAGGCATGGAATGAATCTACTCAAAGCATATAACAAAAGTCCCTTACTGACCATAAACCAAAAAGGATCAGAAGATATGATGGCACCCATGTAAACATAGCAAGTTTCGTTAACATATTCAGACTTAGCAGAAAACTGGACATGGCATAAATAGAGTTATGAAGGCATGTTTGCAAGCTCGATGCACTCAACACAAGGCATTGCATGACAAACTAAGCATACACCCAGCACGAAGACATGATCAATAAGCTAACTATGGCAAGAACAATCTCATAGCATGCATGAATCTGCCAGGAACATTTTATAGCAAAAGTAGAGCAAGTTTGAGCCAAGCTAGGGTAATCCATAATTGCAAACAAAGACATGGATGGATAGAACATAACAATATCTCAAAATCATCCTTACTGAACATACTCAAACAAAGCATGGATCACTCTATAGCAACATGAATACATGGCATAAAAATAACAGCAGAGCAAAGACTTAGTGAAATTCTAAGTCTCTGAAATCAGCAACATTACGAGAGCTACTTTGCATGCTTGTTCTAGTCATATGCAGCATAGCCCAAAACACCCCTGTAAAGATGGCGTGGCATAGCCCAAAACACATGTAGAGCTCATGACCATATGCAGCACACAATAATCATGGCAAAAATGACAAATGCTCATAATCTGATAAGAATCAGCACCTAACATTTTATAGCACTCTTGCAACAGCTTTTAGGATATGGACTCCAACAAACATGGTGCAATGGAATCAAATGAAGAGGACATCCTGATGAACATTTCGGTATATCATGCACGCAAAATGGAGCTACGGGTGAGAAGTTATGGCATGATGAAGTATGTAAGAAAAATACACAGATCTGGGACTTAGTGAATATTTCAACCTCCAGGAAAGTGAACGACGTGGTGCGGGACGGGGACGCGGCGTTTGGATCGGGGGTCGCCGCGGTTCATGGTTGGGACCATGCAGATCTGGAGGTAGAGGTCAACTCCAGTGGTGAGAAACTCCGGCGATCGCCGGAACGGCAGATCTGACCGTGAGGCATAGGGGGCAGCCGCGGTGGAGGTTGGGGAAGCACCTGGCGGCGGCGGGTCGAGCTTGGGATCGTGCATGGGACGCGGGGCACTCCCCGGCGATGGGGCGAGGTCGCCGGCGGCCATGGCAGGGCGGCGCACGGGAGGCAGCGGGAGGCGGCGGTTGTAGGCGGAGCGCGGCGTGGTGGCGGTGGAGGCGATGATGCAGCGGAGGCAGCGGGGTGAGATGGCGGCCGAAGCGCTGCGGGGAGCGGCGGGTGGCGGCGCTGGGCGAAGGCGGCGGCAGCGATTCTCGAGGGGTGGCGCGCAGATCCGGGCCCGGGCGGGCCCGCGGCGGCTGAAGTTCTCCGGCGGGACATGTGGCGGCTTCTGAGTGGGCGCGGGAGGCGGCGGACATGTCCGATGGAGGAGGGATATGTGTCCGGCGGCGGAGAGGGAAAATGCTAGGATTCATCCGCGAATTTCAGAGAGGGGCACATATATACTAGCAAAAATGCCCGTGCATTGCAACGGAAAAAAATCACATGCCTTTAGCCCAATATGTATGAATCATGACGCATAGATCCATGTCCTATATTTTAACATGGCACCGTACCTGTGTTGCCGCTTATCCTTCTTAGGCCCTTTGATAGTCGTGGTCGTGTTGTCCGCCTGAATGTTGAACTATCATATATAGTAAATGAGCCCGTGCATTGCTACGGGGCATGCATGCTCTATCTTTAGGATGCATATTCTATGGTTCTATGCCAATTGTGTGTATCATATATCTTTAGGACTCATGTACATTAGGCGTCATCGTCAACCTTTTTAACCTTCGAATTACTCTTTCCTCCACTCTACCTCTCTGTCTCTCTTTATGTTTGGCGTCATTTCGCAATGACTCTCTCTCACATGTGATCTTTCGATGATTCTCTATAAAGTGGTTAATGTTGCCTGGCGTTGTGGACTAAGGCACCATATATTCCTCTTCTTGAATGGATGTTGATCGATGGATGTTGCCTCATGTTGTAAGAAATGTTTAGATTTTGAGTTATTCCAATTTTCCTTTTGTCCGAGGGTGGTTGGTAAATATGTGTACCGTGTACTAACCATGAAAAAAAACGCCTGGGTATTGTAGGAGATAGCTTAAGCCACTACTGAATAAAATGCAAAATAAATTGTGGCAATCTCTACACAAAAGAAATATGACAATCTCTTTGATGGGAACTCATTTACAACAATGCACTAACCCTATGCAAATATTTCCTGGTAGGGTAGAGTATGCAAAGTTCGCACATGAAAAAATGGGTTCCTGCATAAAAATCTCAAATATATAACCGAAACATTCATGTAATCATGAGCTTGAAATAATTACAGTACAGCGGGGGTGATCGATTGTCTCTTCAACTAAATAAAGGAAATCAGATTGCAGAGAGATGCATTCCCAAACTGTGAGTTTAGGCATGGAGTTATATTATTTTTCATCAGATAAAAGAACATGTTATATGATAATAATAAATCACAATAATTTTCCAAATCTGTAACTAAAATGTACGTTGATGTTGTACGGACTGTTAACAAATTGATACTCATATTCAGCAACAAACTTGTAGGTCAATACCTATAAAACATAAGCTATTTCAAATATGATGCTTGGAACAACTTGATAAAAGTTGCAAGAGCTCAATGTGACTAAACAGGCTAACATGGATTGGCATGTGACTGAAAGATCAATCTCCACTGATCCGAACAGAACACCAACAAATGTACCCATGAACTGCCCGTACAGGTGTGATAGCAGAGACCTCAAAGAGCTTCCTGTTTCTTTCCTTGAAATTACAACTCCCGACTATTTAATTATTTATTTACAATAAGCAAGTGAATAGATAAGCAAAACAGAGGGATAACAACTCTACAATCTTACTATGAAATAACCAGTAATGTTTTCCAGATCACAAAAATCAGATATTGAACAGTTATGAAAAACTAACAAAGTTATGGCTGATTTATATTGAACAGTTGGCTCTTTGAAGTGCAGATCTTGGTCAGTTTAGCAACTGAACATGGATTGAGCAAATCTATCATCTTTTTTTAATCTGCTTTATCTTACTATTTGTAATGAATATAGCTCATCTGAATTTAACACTACATGGAAACTAAACTGAGCGAGACTCTATGTGTAAAGCGTACCCAATGCCTTGAGCTCTGGAATGGTACTGCATAAATGTAGAAACACAAATGTGAGACATAAACTGGTTGATCTTTAATCAAGCAACAACTGATAAAATCAGGCCATTTGCAAGTTGTAAACATATAGGCAGAGCCGCGCAAGCATATTTCCGAATGATATATATTGAAGCCATGTCGCCGGAATAATCTATCAACTTCTATTTCACCTGGCTCGGATTGGCTTTAGTGTAGATCACATTATAAGCTTGGAACATCAGGTACACTTGTTTAAGGTGCAGATCCGACATCAGATACACATGCTTCTTCATTTTCATTTTCTAAATAGAGGTAAGAGTTTGACCAGAAAATTAAAATGTGTCTCAGTCTGTTGTACGCATAACATCAAACAGGTTGTGGGTGGATGCTCATGAATAGCAAAAGATGGTTCACACTAAAGAAAGAACCGAGAAAGTACTTTGCCCATTACAAATCCATGTACATGAGAGAGAGAGGGGCGCATGCTAGCAGCTAGCTAGTTGTCGCTGCTTCTTGCTGCGCCCTGGAGGTGGTGATGGGCGGCAAGGTCGTGGGTCGTTCAGGTGGTTGTTTTTCTTTTCTGTCCCTGTACCGGTTAAACCCTTTGTAAGTACTGCCTTTTCTCCTGAGCAGTGGGCTGAGATTGAAAATCGTATTGCTGATGGTAACAATCTAGTCTATCAAACTTTTATAGAAAATACTAATGCTCAGAAGAATATATCTCAATCGTCTAGTGGTAATAATGGTGTAGCTGCTAGTGTGCAAAACCCTAATCTGGCTTTACCTATTGCATCGGCGCCTCCCGTGCCGATGACTTATTATCCTACCCAAACAAATCAGATTGTGGCTACAACCATTAATCCTGTTATGAGCATGACAGGTTCGGTGGCAACGCCGAACCAAACTCTACCTACAGCTACAACCACTCGACCACTACCAAATTATGGGTCGACATACATGCCACAATTCCTACCTACAGCTAGTAACCATACTCTTCCTATGTCACTGCCACAAGCTTCATCATTCACTACGGAGGATGGTCTAGCTAATCTTAGAGAGGAGATGGCTAAGATGCTTAGAGAGAATTTTGGAGTTGAGTTACCTCAGAATCGGATTTACCAAAAGCCGTACCCTGAGTACTTTGATGCCATCCAGTGCCCTTCGGGATATAAGATTCCAGATTTTGTTAAGTTCAATGGAGAGGGCACAAAAACCACATGGGAGCATGTTAGTCAATACTTAGCACAACTAGGTGAAGCAGGCTCACTAAATGAGTTGAAAGTGCGTTTGTTTCCTTTATCTTTAACTCGTACTGCATTTTCATGGTTTTCTTATTTACCACATGGTTCCATTCGGGTTTGGTCGCAGCTAGAGCAGAGATTTCATGATCACTTTTATAGCGGTGACAATGAACTCAAGTTATCACATCTAACATCGGTTAAACAAAAGCATGATGAATCGGTCTCCGATTACGTCAAGAGATTCAGAGAAACAAAAAACCGGTGTTTTAGTTTGGTGATAACCGAGAGAGACTTGGCAGATCTAGTGCTGAGTGGTTTGAGAACTCCCATTAGAGAAAAGCTAGAAGGTTATGAGTTCTTAAATATCAACCAAGTCTTACAAAAGGGCTTTTGCTCAGGAAAGCCAAAGCAAAGATCTCAAAGAAGTGCATAGATACAAAGCCGATCGTCCAAAGATGAATATGGTGGAATATGATAGTGATCACTCGGACGATGAGGGTGATGTTTTTGCTACTGAATTTTTTTGGCCATCTAAGGCCAAACCCTTTACTTGCAATGATCTGAAACCGATTCATAAGAATCGTGATGAAGAGATGAAGTTTACTTTTAACATTGCTAAGTGTGATAGAATATTTGATGCTTTGCTGCAGGCTAAGATTATTAGAATATCTCATACTTTACCGCCGTTTGAAGAGCTAAAATGACGTGCTTATTGCAAGTATCATAATTCTTTTTCTCATGCTACTAACGATTGCAATGTTTTTCGACGACAGATACAATCGGCCATTAATGATAGACGATTGAACTTTTCTGAGATGCAAGTTGATAAACAACCTTTTCCAATGAATACCATGGATTTGGAGGGGAAGAAGCTACTCATTCGGCCTGAGGTAGCCGAATCTGCTAATAAAGCTAATATCATTATTGGTGAGCGCACGAAAGACAAGGAAGGCAGCACGGTCTTGGGGAGACATGTTGTGCTTGATAAGCAGCCCGATGGCAAGGAAGTAATCAAAATCACCATCAAGAATCCTACACTCGAGGGCAACCGCAAGTGCAAGAAAATACTCGAGTTAAATTTGTCAAACCCAAGAGTCCAGAAGTTGGCAAGTGGAAGAGGAATGAAGCTAAAGTGCAACGCAAGCGGATCAAACCAACTTTTGATATGTTGCTATCCAAATATGCTAATCAGTCAGCTGGTCCCAGCTCTAACCGGCCATCATACTTGAAGAGACCAAGGTCACCATCAGATGATATGTTTAGTCAGTATATGAAACTGAGTGGACCAAAGGCGTTGTTTCCAGAAGAGCAAAGGAAAACTGTTTGGGGTCGACTTGAATACTCATATAATGGCCGACTGAACATCGGTAACTATCAGTCGGCTAGTCAAAACATGCGACCGTATGGAAATTATCCGAGTGTAAGAATGCACCCAGATGGAAGCTATCCGAGTGAAAAAATGTGGCCGAGTAGATTCCATCTGACTGAATTCCATCCGAGTGATATCCATCCGAGTGGATTCCATCAGAGTAAAAAGGTGCGCCCGAGTGGAAATTTCATGCATCTGGAAAGTCGAAAAGAATGGCGTGTTAAATCACCAAGTGTTGCAGCAGTTGAGTCGGGAAAAGGCAAGGCGAAAATGGATGCCGACTCACTTATCTTGGGCACCGAAACATTCGCCATACACCAGCCGATTGTGCATAGCAATCCGACTGAGCCGATACTTGCTATCGCGCCAAAGCACTCGGCTAATGACCATGAGGCAAGCACCAGCCAGGTAAAAACGAGAGATCCTAAATACACTCAGCCAAAGTGGTGTCCTCCAGGGCTAACAAAGACACAAAAGAGGAAACTACAGAGGTTAAGGAGTCAAGAGATGGCAGAACAGGAGGCCGAGAAACAAAGGGATAAGTTGTTCAATGACACTCGACCCATGGTTCCACCAAAACAAGTGTGGAGGCCTAAACAAATACAAGATACATCAAATTCTACATCTATCACAGCAATACCTACATCACCAAAGGAGGACGATGCAACATATATGACATTGTCTGCGACACTTCTTACTTCTCCTTCACTCGGACAAATTTCAGAATCTATGGATGCACTCGAGGAGGAGGCTGATATGTTGGACTATGAGTCTACGCCGGTTCATGAAGGTATGGATATCAATATGGTGTATTACTTACCTGCTGAGTTTCATGCTGTAGATGAAGAAGGGGAGGTGGCTTAGCTAGATTTTGGCCCTAAAAATGCAATATTCGAGAAGCCAAAAGAACCAGTAACGCATCTTAAACCATTATATCTCAGAGGTCATATCAATGGGTCGCCGCTCACTCGGATGCTTGTTGATGGTGGTGCTGTGGTAAATCTTATGCCCTATTCGGTCTTCAAGAAATTGGGGTTGCCTCATGAAGAATTGATCAAGACCAATATGGTGCTCAACAGATTTGAAGGCAAAGAGAAAACTGAAGCCAAAGGTGTGATGTATGTGGAGCTTACAGTCGGAAGCAAAACTTTGGCTACTGCATTCTTTGTCGCTGAGGTGCAAGGTAACTACAACGTCATACTAGGCCGCGATTGGGTTCATGCAAACCAGTGCATGCCATCCACTATGCACCAGTTTTTGATTCAGTGGGTTGATGATGAAGTGGAAGTTATTCATGCGGATAACTCGGCCTGTGTTGCTTTGGCCGATGCATCGGTGGATTGGCAACATCCCAATGCTACTTGCTTGACGGGACGTGACTTATCAGAATTTGATTTTCTCAGCGCGACCAAGAATGGTTTTGTGCCCGTCTCTTTAAAACCGAGTGAATGCAATCGGCTCCAAGGTATGATATGTTTAAATGGATCCTAATTCCGAGTGGTTACAGAAATGTCTTGTAAAGTATCGGTCCAATGAGAACGATATGTATGAGTCTATAGAGGAGTTGGATGACATGGATAAACTTGGACAAGGTTTTGCATCAGCCGATCCGTTAGAAGAGGTAGATATTGGAGATGGTTCAGTCACTCGACCGACATTTATAAACAAAAATTTGAAAGCCGATTGTAAGGCTAAGTTAATCGAGCTATTGAAAGAATATGTTTGTTGCTTTGCATGGGAATATCATGAGATGCCAGGGTTAAGCCGAGAGCTAGTGGAACATCGGTTGTCTATAAATGTCGGTTTTAGACCTTATAAACAGTCGGCCAGAAAATTTAATTCGAAAACATATGACCGGATCAAGGAAGAGATCGGTCGACTGCTTGAAGCTAATTTCATTCGACCTTGCAGGTATGCCGAGCGGATTTCTAACATTGTCCCAGTAGAGAAGAAAGGATCTGGCAAGTTGAGGGTGTGCATTGATTTCAGAGATTTGAATAGGGCTACACCCAAAGATGAGTATCCTATGCCAATAGCCGATATGCTTATTAATGATGCTTCTGGACATAAGGTTATTAGCTTTCTAGATGGCAATGCCGGATACAATCAAATTTTTATGGCCGAAGAGGACATGTACAAAACGGCTTTCCAATGTCCTGGTTTCCTTGGTTTATTCCAGTGGACAGTGATGACATTCGGATTAAAAAATGCTGGAGCCACGTATCAAAAGGGCTATGAATTTAATTTTTCATGATTTACTCGGTGTCATACTTGAAGTTTATATTGATGATATTGTTGTCAAATCGGATGCTTTTGAATCTCACTTGGCCGATTTGCGTTTAGCTTTCGAAAGAATGAAAAAGTATGGACTGAAGATGAATCCTTTAAAGTGTGCATTCGGTGTATCAGCTGGCAAGTTTTTCCGTTTTATTATTCATGAATATGGCATAGAGATTGATCCCAAAAAGATAGAGGCCATACATAAAGTGGAGGCTCCAACATGCAAGAGAGATATGCAAAAGTTTCTTGGCAGGTCAATTATTTGAGAAGGTTCATAGCTAATCTATCAGGGAAAGTTGATGCATTTACTCCTATCCTTCGGTTAAAGAATGATGCTGATTTCACTTGGGGGGCAAAACAGCAAGAAGCATTTGATATGATCAAGAATTATTTGTGCACTCCTCCGGTGATGAAAGCACCCAAGCATAGGGAACCCTTCAGACTTTACATTGCAGCAGAGGAAGGAGTTATTGGTGCTGTTCTAACTCAAGAGACCAAAGGAAAAGAGCATGCCATCACTTATTTGAGCCGCCGCCTATTGGACGCAGAGACAAAGTATACATTTATTGAAAAATTATGTCTATGTTTATATTATGCTTGCACAAAATTGAGACATTATTTAGTACCGAGTGCTTGCATAGTAGCTGGTCAGACCGATGTCATTAAATACATGTTGCATAGACCAATTATTAGTGGTAGAATTGGCAAGTGGGCTTATACTTTGATTGAATATGATTTGGCCTATGAATCTCTAAAATCAATGGAAGGCCAAATCGTTGCTAATTTTATTGTTGAACATTGGATTGATGACAAGCATGATGTTGATATAAACCTTGTCTCAATAGTACCATGGAGATTATATTTTGATGGTTCAGTTTGTACCAATGGCCAAGGTGTTGGTATTGTTTACATATCTCCTCATGGTGCTGTTTTTGAAGCCTCATGCCGCTTAGAATATTTTTGTACAAACAATCAAGCCGAATATGAAGCATTATTATTCGGCCTAGAGATGTTACTTGCTATAGGTGTTACACATATTGAGGCTTATGGTGATTCGTTACTAGTGGTGCAGCAAATATCCAAAGTCTTTTAGTGTTTGGACGAATCACTTAATGTTTATCTTGATAAATGTCTAGATATAAGTTCTACTTTGGATTTCTTTAGCATTGCTCATATATCTAAACATGACAATTGGAAAGCAGATAAATTGGCACAACAAGCATCCGGATATCATGTTGATCATGGCATGTTTCATATCTCTCAAAGACCGATGTCTTGTCTTGCCAATATGGGAGAGGCCGAACATGAACCCACTGATTCGGCCATTAACAAAAAGTCTAGTGCAGGTGACAATCCCGACTGGAGGAAGCCCATTGTTGATTACTTGTGCAATCCGAGTGAAAGGGTGGACAGGGCTGTTCGGCGTATGGCTTTCAAGTATACAATGAGAGATGATGGTCTTTATCGCCATACAGTCGATGATGTTCTTTTAAAGTGTTTGGATGAGGACTAGGCAAGAGTTGCTATGGGAGAGGTACATGAAGGCATTTGTGGCACTCACCAGTCGGCTCCCAAGATGAAATGGTTATTGCGACGTGCTGGGTTTTATTGGCCGACTATGATTAATGATTGCTTTAGATATTATAAAGGGTGCAAAGCTTGTCAAAAATTTGGTGATATTCAATTGGCTCCTGCTGCTATGTTGCATCCTGTAATCAAGCCGTGGCCTTTCAGAGGATGGGGTTTAGACTTTATTGGGAAAATTCATCCATCTTCCTCAAAGTGGCATCGGTTTGTATTGGTGGCAACTGATTATTTCACTAAATGGTCTGAAGCAGTACCTCTCAAGAACATGACACATACAGAGGTAATTCAATTCATAACCGAGCACATTATTCATAGATTCGGTATTCCTCAAATGTTAACAACAGATCAAGGTTCATCTTTCATGTCACACCAAGTCAGAGAGTTTGCCGGATCTTATAACATAAAGTTGCTCAATTCCTCTTCATATTATGCCCAAGCTAATGGACAAGCTGAGTCTAGCAATAAAATTTTAATCAAACTCATCAAAAAAAAGATTGAAGATAATTCAAGGAGATGGCATGAGTTGTTGTCTGAAGCTTTGTGGGCACATAGAATTTCAAGGCATGGTGCTACGAAGGTGACCCCATATGAGCTAGTATATGGTCAAGAGGCCGTTTTACCAGTGGAAGTAAATTTGAATGCTTTGAGAATAGCCAAACAAAATGATTTATCGGCAGTAGACTTTTATAACTTGATGATGGAAAATATTGATGAGGTTGTCGATAAATGTTTGGTTGCTTTGAAGTCCATAGAGAGAGACAAGTTGAGGGTTGCAAGAGCTTACAATAAGAAAGTTAAGTTGAAGAATTTTCAAGTTGGTGATCTCGTCTGGAAAGTGATTCTGCCGATTGGTTCAAGAGATAGAAAATTCGGGAAGTGGTCTCCAAGTTGGGAAGGTCCTTTTAGAATTACAAGAGTTGTTCCTGGAAATTCATATTTGTTGGAATCAATACAAGGGGCATTGTTACCTCGAGCTCTCAATGGCAAATATTTGAAGAAGTACCACCCGAGTGTGTGGCAGGAAGCCTAAGTAGGCAATGGCTGGTATACGATTATCGCCCTTAGCACAAACATGGCCGATACATAATTATCGCTGTGAGAAAAATAAATGGCCAACGGAGTGTTGATATCGTCCTTAGAGCAAACACTATGCATATTATTTTTCGGCGTGCAAGCTTTGTCGAAAAACAGGGGGGCATGTGTTGACACCTGATTTTGGCAAGATACAGATTGCAATGAAGATGGTCTCGAGTGAACGGGTTTTCAGCATGAAAAGATTCACGTCGCCGAGTGGAACCACTTTGATGTTTCGGTTATATTCATTCGACTTTATCTTACGGACCGAAACTATACTCCGAGTGGCATAATTCAATGTTCCGAGTGGTTTTTGGCCAATCACGTCTTCAATATGACCTCGGATGAAGGAGCACTCTTAAGGAATTGTCTTCGTCTCGTCGAGGCAATCGATTTTGATATATAAATCATCTCAATCCGAGTTCATATGCAAAAGTTAGAGGCAATACACTGCAGACTGAACCTCAACGGAAATATGGCGCTAGGTGCCACACACTTGTCTGATAGGTTGCGCGAGCAATTCGGCCATCAAGACGGCCTTGAATCGAAAAACCTTCAACACAAAAAATTTTTGTCTCGTCGAGCTGATCATTTTTCATATAAAATTTGTCTCAATCCGAGGTCATATGCAACCTGGAGAGACAAATCAAGATCAGCTTCTGTTTTCAGTCGGGAAATCCGAGTGAAAAGTTTACCATCCGAGTGAAAACCTACCGATCGAGTAAAAGGTCGAGTGAAAAACTTATAGATCGAGTAAAATATTGGCTTCCGAGTGAAAATATAGTAATCCGAGTGAAATTATCATCCGAGTGAAGTTATTCCGAGTGAAAAGATTACCATCGGAATGAAAACTTGACGTTCGAGTAAGATATTGCCTTCCGAGCGAAATATAGTCAACCGAGTGAAAGATTGTCTTCCAAGTGAAATTATAGTCATCCGAGTGAAAGATTGTCTTCCGAGTGAAAGATTCTAACATCCGAGTGAAAATGTCCAGTCGGACGAAAGACTCTAATATCCGAGAGGATGAGCTCGGATCCGAGTGAAACTGAAGATGTGCCCGAAAGGTAATCTAGATGACCTCAGATGGAAAAGTGATCAACACGGAAGTTGTGCGCATTGTCAAAACGGTGAACTTTGGTTTTGGAGTCATTATCATATGAGATAGTATACGGCCTGTAAGTTCACTACGAGACTCGGACAATCCAGTCCGTTACATGACCGAGTCCGACTGGATATTAAAGATGGCTTCGTAGAATATTCAAGATGGTCTTATTTGGGAAAGTGTTCAACATAAGGATTGTTCGACTCGTCGAGGCGCACAAGTTTCATATTTGGGCCATCTTGATCGGAGGTCATATGCAAGATCGGAGGCCCGCGCAAGGAGGAAGACAGAAGTTGGGCCAGATTCAGACTGAATCCGAGTTGGAATAGAACTAGGACTCTAGGACGTGAATTGATGTAATTTTTTGTAAGGAAATCCTAGATGATTCCTTTTCTTGTACGGGAAGTCCAGACGCCTCTTATATATGTTGGGGGTGATGGCCAATTGAACAACACACAATCAAACAAATCAATATACTACTTTTTCATCTACGTTTTATCTCTCCACCGTTTTTCTATCTCATTCTTCACTGTTCTTCATGTTTGAGAGCTGCGAATCCCGAGGCTCTAGGGGCGAGCGAATCGACCTAGGGCAGCCCATAGCCGCCGCACTCCCTGAAGGGGTCCCTCCCGGGGGTGTGGGGTTTTCGGGTCTGCAAAAGCGCCTGTCGACTGTCTTGCATATCGCGCTGTCGGTCGGGTCTCCTTCGACGTGAGCTGCGGTGCATCACCCCCGGCGTCGAGGGTACACGTGACGTGTTCGTGTGTCAACAACTTGACCTTGAAGCAACTCGAATACCACAGCTTAAAGCAAAACAAAGGATTGGCTTGCAAAATAAGCCGGAAACAAACATATGATAGAGATTCCGTCCGAAGTTTTCATGGTGGGGCCCACACGGGCTCGATCGTACAGCACCATCATGTACAAGGCAGTGCATATGACCTACGAAGCGCCCCCGAGTCAGCATAGCCAAGGACTCTTCAAGACACAACGAGACCACTGTAAAACCAACCGTGGATAGGCGGACCACTAGACGTCAAACCCCAATTTCATATCATACATCTGTCGGAAAGATATCCTAGGAGCTACTTCAATTCCCACTTATAAACTCCCAAAATTTTATGGTTATGCAATCAGGTGTTGGGGATACAGGGGAAGCATAATATCTCACCCAAAACTAGCAAATCCTACATCCAGCTGTATCCATCCTTCAACACATAACCAAGAAACCTTCGGAAATCGTTTACCTCAACCTTCGAAAAGCATCCGTTATACGAGTTATGGCAATACTCCTGAACTCCCGCCCCAGTACTGGGTGGCGTCGAGGTTATCTCACCAACAACTGCATAAAAGATATTTTCGATGTCGGCGAAACTCAGGTATTCCAGAACTACAACGATAAAATTGTGACAACAACACCTTGGAGCTCAACTCCCCGGGACACTGCCACAACCCTTAATGTCAAGAGGCACCAAGAATAATGTTCTCTTCACAAAACCATCGAAACGATTCCAAGATACCCGCGTGATCCTAAATTTTTTTTAGAGAAATTTGAGAAGAGAAGAGTCAAAACTCTATGTCAGGATGCCTCACCAGAGCGACGAAGGGACTAAGGATTAAAAAGAATCCTACTCTCCGATATATATAATCCTAAAAGACTCAAAACATTTTTTCTAGACTCAACAACACCAGCGATTCGATGAAGCAGGGGGTCCTAAGTCGGGGAAGGCTCTGATACCAACTTGTAACACCCACGATGCGGCTATATCTCCCACATGTCGAAGCACGACTTAGAGGCATAACCGCATTGTAGGCATGTCGCAAGAGGGGTAATCTTTACACATCCCATGTACTGAATAAGAAAGAGGTACAGAGTTGGCTTGCAATCGCCACTTCACACAATACATGAATATAGCATTACATCATCCAGAATACAATCAAGGTCCGACTACGGAACCAAAATAAAAGAATACCACCCCTAATGCTAGATCCCCGATCGCCCCGACTGGGCTCCACTACTGATCAACTGGAAACAAAACAACACAACGAACACGATCTTCATCGAGCTCCCACTTGAGCTCAGCTGCATCATCTGCACTGGTATCAACGGCACCTGCAACTAGTTTTGGAAGTAATCTGTGAGTCACAGGGACTCAGCAATCTCACACCCTCGCGATCAAGACTATTTAAGCTTATGGGTAGGAAAAGGTAGTGAGGTGGAGCTGCGGCAAGCACTTGCATATATGGTGGCTAACATATGCAAATGAGAGCGAGAAGAGAAGCAAAGCATGGTCATGAACTAGAAGTGATCCTGACACTACTTACGTTCAAGCATAACACGAGACCGTGTTCACTTCCCGGACTCCGCCGGAAAGAGACCATCTCGGCTACACACGCGGTTGATGCATTTTAATTAAGTTAAGTTTCAAGTTCTCTACAACCGGACATTAACAAATTCCCATCTACCGATAACCGCGGGCATGACTTTCGAAAGTTCAAAACCCTGCAGGGGTGTCCCAACTTAGCCCATCACAAGCTCTCACGGTCAATGAAGGATATTCCTTCTCCCAGGATGACCCGATCAGACTCGGAATCCCGGTTACAAGACATTTCGATAATGGTAAAACAAAACCAGCAAAGCCGCCCGATGTGCCGACATCCTGATAGGAGCTGCACATATCTCGTTCTCAGGGCAACACCGAATGAGACATCCTACGAGTAAAACCAACCCTCAAGTTTCCCTGAGGTGGCCCCGCAGTCTACTTAGTTCGGACCAACACTTAGAGAAGCACTGGCCCGGGGGGGTTAAAATAAAGATGAGCCTTGAGTGTGCAGAACCCAAGGGAAGGTGATAGGTTGTTAGTGCAAATATAAAACCAAGGCTGGGCCTTGCTGGAGGAGTTTTATTCAAGGCGAACTGTCAAGGGGTTCCCATTATAACCCAACCGCGTAAGGAACGCAAAATCAAGGAACATAACACCAGTATGACGGAAACTAGGACGGCAAGAGTGGAACAAAACACGAGGCATAAGGCCGAGCCTTCCACCCTTTACCAAGTATATAGATGCATTAAAGTAAATAAGAGATATTGTGATATCCCAACAATAACCATGTTCCAACATGGAACAAACTCCATCTTCACCTGCAACTAGCAACGCTATAAGAGGGGCTGAGCAAAGCGGTAACATAGTCAAACAACGGTTTGCTAGGACAAGGTGGGTTAGAGGCTTGAGATGGCAATATGGGAGGCATGATATAGCAAGTGGTAGGTATCGTGGCATAGCAAAAGAGCAAGCAACTAGCAAGCAAAGATAGAAGTGATTTCGAGGGTATGGTCATCTTGCCTGCAAAGTTCTCCGAGAAGACGAAAGCTTGATCCTTGTAAACGTACTCAACGGGTTCCTTGAACACGAACTCGTCTCCCGGCTCTACCCAAATCAAGAACACAAGCAAAAAGGGAACCACAATCAACCACGGTGCAATGCGCAAGCAACATGATGCAAAACATGGCATGATATGCGGGATGTGATATGCAATGCATATGCATGCTCCGGAAGGAAAAGATTGAACCAGGCCTCAACTTGGCAAACCAAGTGCGCCGCTGGAAAGATGAGATGATTTCAGTCGTAATCGATATAAAGATCACCGGAATCGGATGCACGGTTTGCAAATGGCAAGTAAACAAGAATGGCACAATCTAACAGCACGGTTCCATCTAGAATGCAACAAGAAACTAAGCTACTGCACTCCAACATAGCAACAAAGCACATGGAAGTGATCTACTCAAGATGCTTGACAATATATGAACACTGAGCTACGGCTAAATCACAGAAGAGCAGGTTCAAACAAGCATGGCAAAAGAGCAAAAAATAACAGCATCACAGACTTAGTGAAAATACTAACATGTCAGGAATTAACATCAGGAAGCAATGTTTAGAGCAAGATAACAACATGCTACAGGATCAAATCATAGCAACATAAGGCATGGAATGAATCTACTCAAAGCATATAACAAAAGTCCCTTACTGACCATAAACCAAAAAGGATCATAAGATATGATGGCACCCATGTAAACATAGTAAGTTTCGTTAACAGATTCAGACTTAGCAAAAAACTGGACATGGCATAAACAGAGTTATGAAGGCATGTTTGCGAGCTCGATGCACTCAACACAAGGCATTGCACGACAAACTAAGCATACACCCAGCAAGAAGACATGATCAATAAGCTAACCATGGCAAGAACAATCTCATAGCATGCATGGATCAACTACAACAACCTTGGCAAAATTGATTAACACGTAAAGAATCTGCCAGGAACATTTTATAGCAAAAGTAGAGCAAGTTTGAGTCATGCTAGGGTATTCCATAATTGCAAACAAATACATGGATGGATAGAACATAACAATATCTCAAAATCATCCTTACTGAACATACTCAGACAAAGCATGGATCACTCTATAGCAACATGAATACATGGCATAAAAATAACAGCAAAGCAAAGACTTAGTGAAATTCTAAGTCTCTGAAACCTGCAACATTACGAGAGCTACTTTGCATGCTTGTGCTAGTCACCACATTGATCACAAAAATATATGGCATACACCCATGTAAATATGGCATGGCATAGCCCAAAACACATGTAGAGCTCATGACCATATGCAGCACACAATAATCATGGCAAAAATGACAAATGCTCATAATCTGATAAGAATCCGCACCTAACATTTTATAGCACTCTTGCAACAGCTTCTAGGGCATCAAGATGGACACAAACAAGCATGGTGCAATGGAATGAAATGAAGAGGACATCCTGATGAACATTTCGATATATCATGCATGCAAAACGGAGCTACGGGTGAGAAGTTATGGCATGATGAAGTATGTAACAAAAATACACACATCTAGGACTTAATGAATTTTTCAACCTCGAGGAAAGTGAACGACGTGGTGCGGGACAGGGACGTGGCGTTTGGATTGGGGGTCGCCGCGGTTCATGGTCGGGACCACGCAGATCTGGAGGTAGAGGTCAACTCCGGTGGTGAGAAACTCCGGCGATCGCCGGAACGGCAGATCCGACCGTGAGGCGTCGGGGGCGGCCGTGGTGGAGGTCGGGGAAGCACCTGGTGGCGGCGGATCGAGCTTAAGCTCGTGCACGGGACGCGGGCACTCGCCGGCGATGGGGCTAGGTCGCCGGCGGCCATGGCAGGGCGGCGCACGGGAGGCAGCGGGAGGCGGCGGTTGTAGGCGGAGCGCGGCGTGGTGGCGGTGGCCGGTTGCGGTGGAGGCGACGATGCGGCGGAGGCGGCGGGGTGAGATGGCAGCCAGAGCGCTGCGGGGAGTGGCGGAGCACAGTCGCCGGAGTGGCGGGCGGCGGCGCTGGGTGAAGGCGGCGGCGATTCTCTGGCGGCGGCGCACAGATCCGGGCCCTGGCGGGCCCGCGACGGGCTCCGCGGGCCTCGGTGGCTAGAGGTCTCCGGCAGGACACGTGGCGGCTTCTGAGTGGGCGCGGGAGGCGGCAGACATGTTCGATGGAGGAGGGATATGTGTCCGGCGGCGGAGAGGGAAAAATGCTAGGGTTCATCCGTGAATTTCGGAGAGGGGCACATATATATCTCTCCCTAATAATAAAGCACAGATTGAGTCTCCGGGTTCACCGTCGCGCATCTTTTGCATAATAGTCCCTAGGTTTTGGCGTATCTAACCCGCAGTACACCGAGCAAAAAACGATTCGCCAGGTAATTCACCCCCAATTTTCCCCTCTACGCCGCCACCCCCAATTTCCCCTCTAAGCTGCCACGCGCCAGAGATGATCGCGCCCGACCACCCGATTCCGCGCCTCTCGCAGGGGACTGCCGCCGACGAGGGCCACGCCGGCGATCTCCCCTCAGCCCGCCTGACTCCTCTTTCCTCTCTATTCTCCTCCTCTCTCCGCCCCCTGTTCAGCAGTAACCGCCCAAACTCGCCCCGATCCATGGCCATCTCCTTCCGTCCAGCTCCGGTCTGTCACCGGTCGTCCGTGGCACGAGCGCTGTGCCTCCTCCTCAACCTCCTCATTCCGCTCCACTCCTCCTGGACTGCCCAGGTGCGCCTCCCGAGCCCCCATGGACGCCTTCTGCGGAGCTGCGATATCGATGGTTGACTGCTGCCATGACCGGCCTCGTGCGCAACTCCATGTCACCATACCCTATGCCTCCTCCCGCATCTCCCTCATCTCGCCTATGCAGCACCGTGGCTGCACGTCGCCAGCGTCGTCTGCTGCAGACCCGCTCTCAACCCCCTGCAGTATGGAATTTATCTTGCTGGAGCATTTCAGTGAAAAGGAATTTGGTTCTGAAGCTTACGATCTGAAAAACATAGGAGAATTATTTTGCTCTATGTTGTGTTGTGGTTCCTGCTCAATAGGTGTTTATTTTTGTGCCTAAAAGGAAGTATGTGCTTTTCAGAATAAGCTCCATATATGTATATATGCATTGCATGTGCTTGCCACTAACTGAAACGAGCTTAGTCAGTTTCAACATTATTTATTCCGTGAAGAGTGTATAGTGTATTTCTTTCTTTCCTGCTCCATCTCAGAGGAAGAAGAAAATATCTAAATTATGTGTTTGAGCTATGAGGAATGCCTGTTATATCATTTATTCTCCTACAGGACATCTTAGTAGCTTTTCTTCTTGATGTTATATTAGAAATAGGTAAATAGCTTCATTTCGCGTAGGACATTCAAGAGTGAGTTGTTTTCTAAGGCTGGAAGGGAAGGAAGCAATGCAAGTGAGACACTTATATAATTCATTTGACCGCTCTTCTTTCTTCAGGTTCTTATTGGTCTCTTCTTTGGATGATCTTTCTGAACACAATTTGAAGCTTCCAAGGAAAGACGCAAATTCCATACTCTACTACTGACTTGCTTTCCGGTGTTCTGGTGAGAGAAAATTTAGAAGCCAAGTTGTGCTATAGGACATAGGTAAACCTGCTTATCTCATTTAACTTATGTTCTTGGAAACTATCCTAATATCCTCCAGATGCTTCCTATTATGTTGACACATACCACTCTATGGCAACGTGAAGATATACTATGCCAAGGAGCTAAAAAAGGCCCTTGTTTTATGAGTGCTATTCCCATAGCCCTGACGATGAATTCTAGAAGCTATGTATTTTAGGCAAGATCCGTTAACGATAAGGTACCTGAGTCTGATGCAATTCAGGAGAAGCTGATGCCTGAAAAATACACCACAACAAACGTCCAAGTGATTCTCCTGACCACGGAGGGGTACCTAGGACAATGTGATTAAGAGGTAGACACGACAGTAGCGGAGTTGATCAGCTCCAAGCAGCTTTGCAATTGTATACATATATTCTCACCATAATTAATTACACGTAGGCTCTGTCTCCCTCCTCTCCTAAGAATTTGACAAATGTTGTTATCAAGGCATTTTGTTCTTCTAATCGATTCTAGAATAGATAAACATGTACTATGTGTTTCATATGAACTGTTAAGAACCCAACAACACATAGTTATTTCATCAATCTTATCAACTTTTAGTTAATGGAATTATCTATTGATTGTAGTATTAAGTTTGCTTGCGTTTTCAGCTAAAAGAAAGGAAAAAAGGAACAACATACATTTCTGCATTGCTTCATCCTTGCGACTGAGAGAGGCATGCGTTCTCCTGTGAAGAGTGCATAAATTGTTTTCATTAGCTTGATATTTATTTATACCGGCTAATTTTCAGGTCTTACAATTAATACTAATCTTTAGGCACAGGACCAGGACCATGTGGATTGCATCATCTGGTATATCTCAATGGATTATGCTTTCTTTTTTCCATGTTACTTGGTGTTACGTTTTGTTTCTTGCCTGACCACCATTTTCTTTTGGCATATCCTAGGTTTATGAAATACTGAATAATGTTGTTGATGAAGCTCAAGCAGGCTATGCTACTGAGATTAATGCAGTCCTTCATGATGACAATTCCGTTAGTGTAACTAACAACTGCCGTGGGGTATGTAGTTCCTAAAACCTATGAAAGACTTCCTGAATGTTCAATGGTTCTATAAATATTGTGGAAAAAGTAACTATTATGTGTTCAGTTTTGTGCTGCTACACGGTGTTGAACACCCTGAACATGGCAATTTCGGGACCTATAGGATGGTAGATATCTGGGCCCATGGTTGTGAGCTCGGCCATATAGGCCCTTGAAAACTGACGGCGACACCTCTCTTCGGGCAGAATGTTATGCACGAGCACAATGCGCGACAATTTTCAGAGTCATAGACCCACTGGGAATTAGTGTTTGCATTTTTGTTTTTATGACGTCTGAACTTTAGCGGACAATGTTCACTCACACATGGCACATGTGCTAAACCAGCCGGTTGTTCATTGGGAAGTTATACGAAATCCGAAGGAATCCAGCCTTCAAGTGTATCACCCATTATATCTCTACTCTGTTCTTCTTTGCTCTGCTTTTCAGGAAGAAGGTGGGTTGGTGGCCATTTCCTGTATGCAGAGGGGATGGCAACGACTGTTCCTTGGTTGAAGGATGCAATGCATCTCGCTGAATTTCAAGTTGTACGATTTTGGGTCTTCCTAGATACCTATGCAGGGGAGAAGAAATCTGCAAGTTGGGTAGAAAGCTAGGCATGATTCTCAGTAATATTCTTTACTTGGTACTTGGTAATTACTCTTTACTTGGTACAAGGTACTTGATGATTCTAATATAGTCTGATCCTGCTGCAGATAGTAGTTTACATACATGCCTAAATGTGTTGGAGATGCATTGCACTGTGTTTCATAGGTGGCCGTGACCGTGAAGGGTGACTAAAAGTAATCCATCATCACATCAAGTTTCTGGAATTCCTTGGATCAAAAACAGATCAAGATGCGTCTGGTTAAATTTCAGGGATCGAAATCGATACAGATAAAAAATGGCTCAATGAAAGTTGTAGTATCTGCATACTCTTTGTTGGTATATAAATCATGGCTCCCCTAATACTTTATTCCCACGTAAAATATCTAATTCCTGCATTACTTTGGAGTGCACACGTCAGTTAAGAAAGGAGACTGCAAGTTATATATAGTGATCTGTATTGCTTACATCTAATATATAATCTATACATGATGGTTTCGAATTATGTGCTAATGGTTGTACAATCTTCTTTCAACTAAATTACAGCCAAAGTGTCCATCTTGGCTACTTCTTTACTTCTGCATAAATTAAATGGTGGAGTATGGCCACTACCAGCTACATGGTAAAATGTGGTAGCCTTAAATTGTCTTCAGTTTAGTCTCTTCTATTTTCTTGTGTTCTACATAAGTCTATGAGCCTTATGTCTCAATAAAATAAAATGTGCGAGAATAGGACTGAAGATCAAAGCTATTCATCATTTCATGTGGGATGTGAGACTGGTTGAAACTTGAGTGTACCAACTGGAATTTTGCTGTTCGACAATTGGAAAAATAGCCTACTCGAGGGTGTTTGGCCTTTTGCGCATCACCAGCCATTCGCGGCGCTCGCACAAGCATCATATTTTGGCCTGGCATCAAAAGTCCAAGCATACAAGTGTTACAATTATTTATAGCAATATGAAATATACTTACCATTATATGCATAGATAATCACTCTTTTTTTATGTTACGCCCTCCATTCCAAATTACTCGTCGTGGTTTTATTTCAATTCAACTAAAACCACGACGAGTAATTTGGAACGGAGGGAGTATTAAACAAGAAATTCAGGCATTTGCCATTAACCACAAATTAAGAAAAATGAATAAAGGTCTAATTTGCCTCCATTCACAGTTTTATCTGGTCCAGTTTGGCAATGTATTAGATATAGTTCTACTGGTCATGAAACAAACCATGTATAGAGCTAGGTCCAGGCGAGGTGGAGGATTCATTAGTATAAGTCAGGAAATGCCCATCAAAGAAATGGAAGATGCTTGGCCAAAGAAGTTTCAGGGTGGTGCCTTAGAGCATCAAGCGGTGATAATGTCGTCACGTCTTAAAATTTCCAAATGGTCTTGTAAAAATTCTTATCTCATCCTGGACTATTTTCACCAATGAATCTCAAGCACGACCTCATCATCAATGCGGCAGCTATGTGGTTAGCAGAAGAACAAAACACTAAAAGTGCCTTCCTTTAGGCCATGACCCCTGCATGTTGCATGTCCCTTATGTCTTTACCAATGGCCACGAGGGCCATTCTGTGCAGTACATAACATACAATGATCTTCCACATTAAGTCTTACACATAAAAAAATCCAGACAACAATTCATTATTTATATTGTTCTAGATTTTTTTTTGCGTTCGGGTTCAATTTTGTTTTGAAAAAAGAAATAGTACTCATGGCAACATACTACGTTTTGGCCAAAGAATATTTCAGATGTCCCTTACGAAATCAAGAGGCGATAACACCATCAAATTTAGGTTTTCCAAATGGCTTTTTAAAAGTCCTTATCTCATTCTCACGTATGTTTGCACGGTGGATCTCAAGCACAACTCATCGACGATTTTGCACATAAGCTTGGAACCAATTAAGAATTGCATTGTCTGGACGCACGAGGGAGTCTGATGTTACGAGAGCACATGCAGACAAGGCAGCTAATGTTCCTGCTCAAGATGTTAATCACATCTTCATAGCCTGATTCTGGCGCCTTTTGTGTTGTGTTCTCCCGTTGCAACGCACGGGCCCTTTTGCTAGTATATATATATATAGGTAGAGGGAGCTAGCAGAGTCCAAATGAGGTGCGGTTTTCGGCCACGCGATCGTGATCGAATGACCGAGAGGATGGAGGGGGTTTGGATGGGTTTTGTGCCACTTTGGAGGGGTGTTGGGCTGCAACACACACGAGGCCTTTATGGTTCCTCGGTTAACCGTTGGAGTAACAAACGAACTCCAAATGGTACGAAACTTAACAGGCGGTCTACCGGTAGTGAACATAGGACTCTTGGCAAATCTCGGTCCAATCCGAGAACGTTTAACACCCGCTCACGAAAAGAGACAAAAGAGGGCGCCGGAGGACATAGGAGTGCCGGATTGCAAAACGGACAACGGGGAAAGTGCTTGGATGTATGAGATGACCACGTATGCAAATGTGATGCACATGATGACATGATATGAAATGCATGACACGCAAACAAATGACAAGGCAACAACTGCGAAAAACTGGAAGACACCTGGCGCAACGGTCTCGGGGCGTTACACCCTCGTACCTGCACAAAACAAATAAATCCTCGCAACCAACGTGATAAGGGGTTGTCAATCCCTACACGGCCACTTACGAGAGTGAGATCTGATAGATATGATAAGATAATATTTTTGGTATTTTTATGATAAAGATGCAAAGTAAAATAAAAGCAAAGGAAATGGCAAAGTATTGGAAGATTAATATGATGAAGATAGACCCGGGGGCCATAGGTTTCACTAGTGGATTCTCTCAAGAACATAAGTATTCTACGGTGGGTGAACAAATTACTGTTGAGCAATTCACAGAATTGAGCATAGTTATGAGAATATCTAGGCATGATCATGTATATAGGCATCACGTCCGAGACAAGTAGACCGACTCCTGCCAGCATCTACTACTATTACTCCACTCATCGACCGCTATCCAGCATGCATCTAGAGTATTAAGTTAATGAAAACAGAGTAACGCCTTAAGCAAGATGACATGATGTAGAGGGATAAACTCATGCAATATGATGAAAACCCCATCTTGTTATCCTCGATGGTAACAATACAATACATGCCTTGCTGCCCCTACTGTCATTGGGAAAGGACACCGCAAGATTGAACCCAAAGCTAAGAACTTCTCCCATTGCAAGAAAGATCAATCAAGTAGGCCAAACTGATAATTCAAAGAGACTTGCAAAGATAACCAATCATACATAAAATAATTCAGTGAAGATTCAAATATTGTTCATAGGTAGACTTGATCATAAACCCACAATTCATCAGTCTCAACAAACACACCGCAAAAAGAAGATTACATCGAATAGATCTCCACAAGACAGGGGGAGAACATTGTATTGAGATCCAAAAAGAGAGAAGAAGCCATCGAGCTAATAACTATGGACCCGTAGGTTTGAGGTGAACTACTCACACTTCATCGAAGGGGCTATGGTGATGATGTAGAAGCCCTCCATGATGGATACCCCCTCCGGCGGAGCTCCGGAACAGGCCCCAAGATGGGATCTCGTGGATACAGAAAGTTGCGGCGGTGGAATTAGGGTTTTGGCTCCGTATCTGATCGTTTGGGGGTACGTAGGTATATATAGGAGGAAGGAGTACGTCGGTGGAGCAACATGGGGCTCACGAGGGTGGAGGGCGTGCCTGGGGGGGTAGGCGCGCCCCCTACCTCGTGGCCTCCTCCTTTGTGTCTTGACGTAGGGTCCAAGTCTCCTGGATCATGTTCGATGAGAAAATCACGTTCCCGAAGGTTTCATTCCGTTTGGACTCTGTTTGATATTCCTTTTCTTCGAAACCCTATAATAGGCAAAAAACAACAATTCTGGGCTGGGCCTCCGGTTAATAGGTTAGTCCCAAAAATAATATAAAAGTGGAAAATAAAGCCCAATAATGTCCAAAACAGTAGATAATATAGCATGGAGCAATCAAAAATTATAGATACGTTGGAGACGTATCAAGGACAAGGCATGGGTTTCTGAGCTCATGGTTCTCTTTCTTTACCGTGCTTCCTAGCAACAAAGTCTCTCTTATTATAACGTTGATTCTTTGATTGTGGGTTATCAAGATCAACAGCAGGTTCAATCTCTACATCATTGTTATTGCTAGGTTGAGCATCAACATGAACATCATCATTAACATTATCACTAGGTTCATGTTCATTACCATATTGTGTTTCAGCATCAAAAATAGAAATATCATTGGGATTCTCAGGTGTGTCAACAACAGGTTCACTAGGAGCATGCAAAGTCCTATCATTTTTCTTTTTCTTCTTCTTAGAAGGACTAGGTGCATCAACATTAATTCTCTGAGAATCTTGCTCAATTCTCTTAGGGTGGCCCTCAGGATACAAAGGTTCCTGAGTCATTTTACCCCCTCTAGTCATAACTCTAACATCATTATCATTTTTCTTATTATTTAATTCACTGAGCAAATCATTCTGAGCTTTAAGTACTTGTTCTACTTGAGTGGTAACCATAGAAGCATGTTTACTAATAAGTTTAAGTTCACCTTTAACTCTAAACATATAATCACTCAAGTGTTCAAGCATATCAGCATTGCATTTCAATTTTCTACCAACATAAGCATTGAAGTTTTCTTGTTTAACCATAAAGTCATCAAACTCATCCAAGCATTGGCTAGCAAACTTAGTATATGGGATTCCACATTTATCAAATCTATAGAGAGAATTTACCTTTACTACTTGTGTCGGGTTATCAAGACCATGTATTTCTTCAATAGGTGGTAAATTCTTAACATCTTTAGCTTTAATACCTTTTTCTTTCATAGATTTCTTTGCCTCTTGCATATCTTCAGGACTGAGAAATAGAATACCCCTTTTCTTCGGAGTTGGCTTAGGAGTTGGTTCAGGAAGTGTCCAATCATTTTCATTACTCAACATATTATTCAATAGCAATTCAGCTTGATCAACTGTTCTTTCCCTGAAAACACAATCAGCACAACTATCCAGGTGGTCTCTGGAAGCATCAATTAGTCCATTATAAAAGATATCAAGTATTTCGTTTTTCTTGAGAGGATGATCAGGCAAAGCATTAAGTAATCGAAGAAGCCTCCCCCAAGCTTGTGGGAGACTTTCTTCTTCAATTTGCACAAAATTATATATTTCCCTTAAGGCAGCTTGTTTCTTATGAGCGGGGAAATATTTACCAGAGAAGTAATAAATCATATCCTGGGGACTATGCACACAACCAGGTTCAAGAGGATTAAACCATGTTTTAGCATCACCCTTTAATGAGAATGGAAACAACTTAAGGATAAAGTAATAGCAAGTTTTCTCATCATGAGTGAACAGGGTGGCTATATCATTTAATTTAGTAAGATGTGCCACAACAGTTTCAGATTCATAGCCATAAAAAGGATCAGATTGAACCAAAGTATTAACTCAGGATCGATATAGAAATCATAATCTAATCAGTAATAAAGATAGGTGAAGTACCAAAAGTAGGGTCATGTTTCATTCTAGCATTCAAAGACTTTTCTTTAAGCTTAGCTAATAATTTCTGAAGATCAGATCTAGCATTGCAAGCTAAGAAGTCTCTAGCAGTTTCTTCATCCATAACATAACCCTCAGGCACAACAGGCAATTCATATCTATGGGCGAATCTTCATCATCACTTTCAGCAATATTATCGGTTTCAATAATTTCATTCTCTCTAACCCTAGCAAGTTGTTCATCAAGAAATTCACCTAGTGGCATAGTAATATCAAGCATAGAAGTAGTTTCATCACAATTATCATGCAAAGCAGAAGCGGCATCATCAATAACATGCAACATATCAGAATGAATAGCAGGAGTAGGTGTCACAAGTTTACTCAAAACAGAAGGTGAATCAAGTGTAGAGCTAGATGGCAGTTCCTTACCTCCCCTCGTAGTTTAGGGAAAAATCTTGGTTCTTTTATCTTTCAAGTTCTTCATAGTGATCAGCAGATATAAATCCCAAGTGACTCAAATAATAGAGTTATGCTCACCGGCAATGGCGCCAGAAAATAGTCTTGATAACCCACAAGTATAGGGGATCACAACAGTTTTCGAGGGTAGAGTATTCAACCCAAATTTATTGGTTCGACACAAGGGGAGTCAAAGAATATTCTCAATTATCAGCAGCTGAGTTGTCAATTCAACCACACATGGAAACTTAATATCTGCAGCAAAGTATTTAGTAGCAAAGTAATATGATAGTAGTGGTAATGGTAGCAAAAGTAACAGTAGCAGTTTTGGTTTTATAGTGGTTGTAACAGTAGCAACGGAAAAGTAAATAAGCGAAGAACAATATATGAAAAGCTCATAGGCAATCGACCAATGATGGATAATTATGTCGGATGCGATTCCTCATACAATAGTTATAACATAGGGTGACACAGAACTAGCTCTAGTTCATCAATGTAATGTAGGCATGTATTCCGAATATAGTCATACGTATTTATGGAAAAGAACTTGCATGACACCTTTTGTCCTACCCTCCCATGGCAGCGGGGTCCTATCAGAAACTAAGGGACATTAAGGCCTCCTTTTCATAGAGTACTGGACCAAAGCTTTAACACTTAGTGAATACATGAACTCCTCAAACTACGGTCATCACCGGTAAGTATCCCAATTATTATCACTTCGGGGTCAACGGATCATAACACATAATAGGTGACTATAGACTTGCAAGATAGGATCCAGAACTCACATATATTCATGAAAACATAATAGGTTCAGATCTTAAATCATGGCACTCGGGCCCTAGTGACAAGCATTAAGCATAGCAAAGTCATAGAAACATTAATCTCAGAACATAATGGATACTAGGGATCAAACCCTAACAAAACTAACTCGATTACATGAAAAATCTCAACCAACCCATCATCGTCCAGCAAGCCTACGATGGAATTACTCACGCACAGCGGTGAGCATCATGAAATTGGTGATGGAGGAAGGTTGATGATGACGATGGCGACAGATTCCCCTCTCCGGAGCCCCGAACGAACTTTGGATCAGCCCTCCCGAGAGAGATTAGGGCTTGGCGGCGGCTCCGTATCGTAAAACACGACGAATCCTTCTCTCTGATTTTTTTCTCCCCGAACGTGAATATATGGAGTTGGAGTTGAGGTCGGTGGAGCGTCTGGGGGCCCATGAGGCAGGGGCGCACGCCCAGGGGGGTAGGCGCGCCCCACCCTCGTGGACAGGGTGTAAGCCCCCTGGACTTGATTCTTTCGCCAGTATTTTTTATATATTCCAAAAATATTCTTCGTTGATTTTTAGGTCATTCCAAGAACTTTTATTTCTGCACAAAAATAACACCATGGCAATTCTGCTGAAAACATTGTCAGCCCGGGTTAGTTCCATTCAAATCATGCAAGTTAGAGTCCAAAACAAGGGCAAAAGTGTTTGGAAAAGTAGATACGTTGGAGACGTATCAGGGACCGGGGGACAAGTCAACAGAGTATGTCCAACACTAGATTTGCTAGCCCCACGCAGTATAAGGTGGATATACCAAACAAAAATGGGACCAATCCAGATATCCTGTTCTGATGTTTGTTGCCCCGAGCCCCTCTTATGTCATGCCACTGGTAAAATGTAGCAGTCGCACTGTTAAAAGTAAGGACACGTTAAACCAATGTAGTTTTCAATGTAATGCCTCCAGTAATATGAATCCATGGCACTATTTTTCATGTCCTGCTAAATTTCCCATTAAGATAAGTTGCTTCTTTTCGTTAGAAATGCAACTGTCCTGATCTGCCTACTCTCCCGTGCCCAAATACCAACTCTTTAGCATTTGTTAATGTAATGTTGCTGGTAAAATGAAGTAGTGGCACCATTAAAGTAATGTCGTATTTAATGGTTGTCATAGTTAATCCTAATGCCCAAACTAATATCTAGCAATGCTGCTTCTTTAGAAATTGCTACTGTCCTTGTAGGATCGCCATTCAAATAAGGAACATGCTTCTTTTCATTTGATGTATATTTCATCACTTGTTAGTCACCCTCCTTTCCACCTTTTTGTGCAAACAAAGATATACATTTCACGCTTGATCTTAGTTGAACTTCACAAATGATAACCAAATTATAGTTGAACATTCCATGAGCTTCACGACCAACCTTGATGTTGCTCAATTTTATTGCAACTAATGTAGAAGAAGCTGCTAGCTCATGGGACATTGCTTCATTTTAGGTGAACTGCAAAAAAAGGTCCCATGAATTGAATCATCCATGTTGGTGACTGGTGTCATCCCTTCTACGATGGCGTTGACTGCAGATATGGTTACAAACACGAGGTACGTTCCTTTTTGGTCCGATCGTTTGCCAAAGATCTTGCATGTTGAGTCTTCTCTTGTGCTACTATTTTGGCACTGCCATGATAAAGCAGTAATGTTATTATTTTGCACCTTAATCTAGTGGCACTATTAATTTGAGGCAATGTTTTGGCACAGCTAGTGCCACTAATTTTTTTATACATCGAAAGAGGGGGTTTCCTCTGATTTCATTAAAGAAACCCAACCATAGAGAACCATTATCCGAACAACTCAGTGTAAACGGGAAGTTATGCAACTACTACTAGAACAGACCGAGTACTAGCAGGAGACAAGTTTGCCACATAAGTTAGGCAGGTAGGGGATGCAACACTAGCTCGACCAAGTTTGGATTACGACCGAAATGCTACCACAGAAACATCAGGGGGGAAGATAGGGACTGAAAGAGCCAGCTTCATCATCCCAGTCTAAGCACCCCCGACCTCCATCCTTGCGACGCACGGTACACCTTGCTTGCCACCTGCTCGACCCTAGTGCCATTGATAAAATGAAGTAATAATACAATTAAAGTAGAGCGAGTGTCCTCTTTGTCATTTCATTTCCAATGTAGATAAAGAAAGTGCTTCTCTTTGTTAGTGTATGTTTCATCAACTAGTCTTATTGTTAATGTTTAAGTGTTTCTGCAAACTGGGGTGCTTAATTTTAGTTGATCTACACAAAAATAGAGATTCGAATGTCTCAAGGCCCCTCCTGGTACTACCGTTGTACACTGATGTTCACCACTGGTAGAAGGTGTATCGGGGAGAATTGGGTCGATTTGCAGTATGAGGCCTACCACATGAGGCGTCGTTGGGCCCATCTCGCCCTCGCCGCGTTGGCATACTATGATACTATCACCATATTTTCTTCTATTTATTAGTGTATGTTTCATCAACTAGTGCCACTATAATGTAATCACGCTTTTTCATTATCCGTGCAAACAGGGTTATTCAGCTGCATTTTGGTGGAATTGCACAAATGTACGTATGGAACCGGCATATATGCAGAGTGTGAGGTGTGCCAAGTAAAAATTACCGACACCAACCATGCTCCATCTAAGCATTGGCATCCACCACCACCAGTGGATGTGTGGCGCTCTCTGTGGACGGATCTTTCTCGGCAGCAAATCCTATAACCAAATACTAGTAGCTTATATTGGCACTTTTCTAGGGAGTACTATTTTCTGAAAGAAGCACCAATATATTTTTATTTATTTGTACACAGTGTCACAACTTTGTTTTTGGTCCAGAGCTACTTTAGGGTGATTGGCATAGTACTCGAAGACTGGTTGTAAGCATGATTTTCATTAGCCGTCACACTAATTGTAAGCATGAGCAGATGGAAGATTAGGTTAGTGCGAAGGTCACCATAAACTCTACCGTCTCCGTTGAAACGAGGTGAGCGGCGAGGAAACCGTGGAGAACGGCGGGGAAACGACGTTGCGCCATCCGACCTCCTCTTGCGGTGGGAGAACGGATACTCCTGTGGCTCCAGCTGGCTCTGCACCCTCAGGAACGGCACAACGTACTCGATCGATTCGTTATCCTCTAGATGCTCGACCTTCGACCTGTACGCCCACCACCTCTGCTTGACTTATGTGTTGGGAAAATCTGTCTCCTCTATCGCCCAGAGGAGATACTTGATGAACTCGAAGGACTGCGGCATGACTGCCGCTGAGGAGTACATCGCTGCCCTCATCGCCGCCGTGTCGCTCTTTATCATACATTGCCACATGGCCCTCACCATCCTCGAAATCTCCCACTCATTGTCAAACTAAGTAAGGATCTCCTTCAACCTGGCTAACTTTGCCTGGTCGCCGTCGGCGATCTGCCCGATTCGCTGCTGCATCCTCTCCATAGATGTCCTTCTGAGAGGTCCGGTGCTAGCTTTGGAAGATGGGAGGAGAGACGGTGCTCTTTCAATGGAGAAGAGGGATGCTACCTCTTGAAGAGGAAAGGGTGATGCAGCAAAGTAGCGTAAGTATTTCCCTCAGTTTCGAGAACCAAGGTATCAATCTAATAGGAGACAACGCGAGAAGCCACCAAATACCTGCACAAACAAACACCAACTTGCAACCAACGCGACAAAGGTGTTGTCAATCCCTTCATGGTTATTCGCAAAGTGAGATCTGATAGAGATGGATAAACGGTAAAGCAAGGTTGTCAGAATCATGATTTTTAATCGGATAGGAGCTGCTATGGTAGGATCGCAAATCATAGAATCTTCACTATCAGGATCATAAAAACGTAGATTTTATGAACTAAAATCGCAGAATCGGAGAGGTTTGTTTGGATCATAAAGTCATAGAATCATATAACATAATCGCGATTCTGACAACCTTGCGGTAAAGTAATATTTTTGGTATTTTTGGTTTATGGAACAGAAAGTAAAAGATTGCAACAAAAAGTAAATAGGAAACTAGAATTGTATATCGGAAACTTATATGATGGAAAATAGACCCGGGAGCCATAGGTTTCACTAGAGGCTTCTCTCAAGAAAGGAATTATTACAGTGGGTGAACACATTACTATCGAGCAATTGTTAGAAAAGCGCAAAGTTATGACGATATCTAAGGCAATGATCATGAATATAGGCATCACATCCGTATCAAGTAGACCGAAACGATTCTGCATCTACTACTGTTACTCCACACATCGATCGACTCCTACCCGCATCTAGAGTATTAAGTTCATAAGAACAAAGTAACGCATTAAGTAAGATGACATGATGTAGAGGGATTAACTCAAGTAATATGATGAAAACCCCATCTTGTTATCCTCGATGGCAAAAATACAATACGTGCTGGTTCCCCTTCTGTCACTAGGATCGAGCACCGCAAGATTGAACCCAAAGCTAAGCACTTCCCCCATTGCAAGAAAAACCAGTCTAGCTGGCCAAACCAAATTGATAGTTCAAAGAGACTTGCAAAGATATCAAATCATGCATAAAAGAGTTCAGAGGAAATTCAAATAATATTCATAGATAAGCTGATCATAAATCCACAATTCATGGGATCTCGGCAAACACACCGCAAAAGAGTATTACATCGAATAGATCTCCAAGAACATCGAGGGGAACATGGCACTGAGAATCAAAGAGAGAAAAATCCATCTAGCTACTAGCTATGGACCCGTAGGTCTGTGGTAAACTACTCACGCTTCATCGGAGAGGCAATGGGGTTGATGTAGAAGCCCTCCGTGATCGAATCCCCCTCCGGTAGGATGCCGGAAAAGGCCCCAAGATGGATTCTCACGGGTACAGAAGGTTGCGGTGGTGGAAAAGTGGTTTCGTGGCTCCCCTGGAAGTTTTCAGGGTATAAGAGTATATATAGGAGGAAGATCTAGGTCAGGAGGCCATCGAGGGGCCCACAAGGTTGGGGGGCACGCCCCACCCCATGGGCGCGCCCTTCACCCTGGTGGCTGCCTCGTGGCTCTTCCGATTTGCACTCCAAGTCTCCTGGGTGTCTTCTGGTCCAAGAAAGATCATCTTGAAAGTTTTATTCTATTTGGACTCCGTTTGGTATTCCTTTTCTACGAAACTCTAAAACAAGGAAAAAACAGAAACTGGCACTGGGCTCTAGGTTAATAGGTTAGTCCCAAAAATCATATAAAATAGCATATAAATGCATATAAAACATACAAAACAGATAATATAATAGCATGGAACAATAAAAAATTATAGATACGTTGGAGACGTATCAAGCATCCCCAAGCTTACTTTTGGCTCGTCCTCGAGTAGGTAAATGATAAAAACAGAATTTTTGATGTGGAATGCCACCTAACATATTTATCCATGTGATTCTCTTTATTGTGGCATGAATGTTCAGATCCATAAGATTCAAAACAAAAGTTTAATATTGACATAAAAACAATAATACTTCATGCATACTAACAAAATAATTATGTCTTCTTGAAATAACATGAACAAAGAAAGCTTATCCCTACAAAACCATATAGTCTGGCTATGCTCCATCTTCATCACACAAAAATCCAATCGTGAGGCAGCGGTGGTGGGATTATCGATCCAAGATGGAGCATCCATTGAAGGATCAATCATCTAGAGGGTGCCGTTTGTGAGGGTGTTGTGCCAGAGCGAGCCGATGGAGTCTTCATCGACCGAACCCAATTGCAAGAGGAGAAAAGAAGTTGCCCTGATGACGCTTCCCCGCCATCCTCTCCCTCGTCGTTCACATCATCTCAAGGGGCGATTGTCTGCCGCTGAGGAATAGGAGGGGACTGCCCCCCAACCCAATAGTCGAGCAGGTTGTGAACTGTCAGGAGGAGGTTAGGGTTGTCGATATTTGCAAGTTGTGAATTGTGTTGTGTATTTTGATAGTACTTTTAGATATGAATGTCTTTTGAATTTCAGATTTGCAGTATTGAACACATGAAGTATTTTATTAATTCTAGAGATCTATTTTTATCACTTAAAAAATGTAGTTTCATATAAAAGTGCAGACAATGTGATTCTCAGATAAGAAACTGCAAGTTTCAGAGGCAGAGCATTTATATTAACACACCCTTTTCAAACAGGGATAACATCATGTTGGAAGTTTTATTCATGGTCGAAAATGGAACTACCAGCCAGTTAACATCATGCTGATCAACATTCATGCATAGCATATCCTCATATGATGCACAGTCAAAAAGATATGCTATTTTCAAAATGCCCACATAATGTCGACTGTGCGAAAAACAGACAAAACGATGGACAAAGTTTTGGCTAGTGTTGGACGTGGTCTGCGTAGATGACAATGGGGACCCACATGTCAATAATGGCAGAGGCAAAAAAATTGGAGATATTTTCACTACATCAGGTGGAAGTGAACCCGAGCGGAACAATGGTCGAGTAGTGTCACTTGGCCAGTGGGCTAGTTCACTAGTTTCGCTAGAAATAAGGTACAACATAAACCATTACTATAGCATGCCTTCCTCGGCTCCGGTTCATTGTCGTCCTCCGCCTTTGTGCGCTCGCCGCGGCGCCGCTTTCTGTCGTTGTGAACATGCCGAACAAACAAGAGGAATCTGGAGAGGACTGTACGTGGAGAGGCGGACAGTCGGGACCCACCAGGTCTATGATCGTACGCAAGCAAGTGCCACACTAAAAAAATACTTCCTCCTAATACTACACTAATGTTGGGGCCCATGGGTTTGTCAACATAATTACATTTTTGTTTGAGGTGCTTCAACGTAGTTACTAAAGGAGATAAATTTACAACAAAGCCGTGGAGCTGACATGTATCATTTATTATCAGTGGGTCAGCAAGTATCAGCTGGGTTGTGGGCTGCCCCGTCTAGGCTTTCCTTTTTAACATGCGCAACCCACGACATGCCGGTTTGTATTTTCTTGAGGGTCGTCATGTATCGACTGGCCTATAGACCTTCCATCCTAGGTTTTATTTTTCCTGAAACATCCACAGCCCAACTTATGTATTTTTTTGAAGAAAACACAGAAGTCTGTTCTATTTTTCTATATAAGAATAGGAACGCCAGGTTTAACTTATGTTTCCTTTCTAACTATATTATATATATTTATATTATTTTATATGTTATTATATATTATTGTTATTGTCATCATATATTTAACAGATACTAACATATATAAGAAAACAATATCTTATGTCGAAGTCTTATTAACTTATAAAAATAATTTTTAACAATAAAATCCTGGATTTTTTACATTAAGGCAACGAAAATCCTAGTGATTGTGTACAAAAGCCTGGTAAGGTTTAAGGACCAATATAATAATAAAGCACTATATTTATAACAAAATGCTCAACTCCTGTTTATTTTTTGATAACATTGCTGTGCCCGACCCAACATTATAATTAGAACCAGCCCAGCAAAATCGTGTATTTCGAGAAAGTGCAAATGGGTTGTAACTTTTTAGGAAAAAATAAATGGGCCGCATGGACGCTAAATTATTTGTTCAGCTAGCCCAGCAAATTCGTGTATTTCGAGAAAGTGAAAATGGGTTGTAGCTTAAAAAAAGGGCCACATGGACGCTACATTATTTGTTCACCCAGCCCAGCAAATGGACTATAATTCTAAAAAAAAGATCAAATGGGTTGTAAATTCTAAAAATGGGTTGAATATGTGCCACATTTTTGGAGGCTGAAATGTGGGCCAATATGTCAAAGCCAAAGCAAGTCGTTGTCAACTTAGTCAACAAATGATTCTGACATCAATAGTTGTTGGATTTACATCCAGCGACCAGCATCCATCTTCAATCTCTCATCTTCTTCCTCTAGTGCCGTCGGGACCACCTGCTCCCGCCTCCTGCTGCTAGCAGCTCTGCTTAGCACACTTCATTGTGAAGCGCTACCCCACCGTTGGCCAGGCCATCCCTCCACCCCTCCGCACCTCCTGTTCTTCTCCACTGACTGCCAAACCACGCCGCACCAGAGCCAGTTAACCCTCGTACATCTGTCCGTCTACGAATCCACTCCCTCGTCGTCCCATCTCCGGATCATTGCTATCCGGGGCCTCGCCTCGTCCACCACCTCGGCGCGGCGTGGTCAACGTGGTCAACAAGCGTGAGTCATTGGAAGAGGACTCTACGTGGAGAGGCTGACAGTGGAAACGCACCAGGTCCATGGACGCACGCATGCAACTGCCTCCTTATCACGCGAAAATAAAATAATTCCTCCCCCTGAAAGCTGGGACCCACCATGTATATCTTCGCACGGAAGGAAGTGCCTCCTTATTCCTACCACTAATAGTTGGGAACCACCAGCTACATCTTCGCACGCAAGGAAGGGTGTCCATATTACGAAAAACTGATTCTTTCCCCTGACAGCTGGGACCCACCAGCTATATCTTCGCACGCAAGGAAGTGCCTCCTTATCCTCCCTAACAGCTGGGACCCACCTGGTAGAACCATACATAGGGTTGTTTGTCTGGTCGTGTACGTGTACGTACATACTGGTCGATCGGTCTCTCTACAGCGATGAACCGTGACCGAGTAAGGAGCGGCACATGTCGTAGTAGAGGCACAGACGTAGCATGTCACGCATTCCCTTCTATATCGTGTACATGTGCGTACATCCACACTGCAAGAAAGTAAATACGGCTACATATATACATATGGGCGGGGTCTCGAACGCATACAGCAACGGCGTCCTCTTCATCGGCAGCCAACCGGCTAGGTCGGAACGGGGAAACCGCGTCGTGTTCATCGGGGGGCAACGAAATGCGTCTTGTTCATCGGTAGCCAACCGGCTTGGACGGAACAGCGAAACGAGGCCTGGCGTACCACAGAATGGAGGAAACGACCTTCTGTTCAACCACATACGGTCAAAACGGGATCCTATTCACTGGGAGGGGTCTAGCGTACCGCAAAACAGAGGAAATGCACTTCTCTTCGACCTCCTACGGTCGAAACATGGTCATGTTGATCTGGAGGGGTGCGGCATACCAAAAAATGGAGGAAACGGACTTCTCTACGATCTCCTACGGTCCAAATAGGGGTCCTGTTCATCGGGAGGGGTGTGGCATACCGCAAAATGGGACTCCACGGGCTAATGTTCATCCACCGTCTACTACCTCGCTCCAGCCTCCACGGGCTACTGTTCATCCACCGTCGACCTCCTCAAGCCTCCACCTGCGATTCTTCTTCCACGGCATCTCCCTCCTGCCTCCACCAGCTATTGTTCATCCATGGGCTCTTGTTCATCCAGCCTCCACTGGCTACTGTTCAACCAACACTCCATGGGATACTGTTCATCCAGCCCTCCACTGGCTACTGTTCAACCAACCCTCCATGGAGTCTTGTTCATCCACCCCCAACCAGCTCGATCGGGGTCCTGTTCATCCAGCGGCAACGACCTCTACTACCACGGGGTCCTGTTCATCCAACCCTCACTGTGAACTATTCATCCAACCCCCAACAACGCTCATTGTTCATCAAGAGGTAGCAAGTTCGATTGGCTTCAGTTATCAACAGTAGCGAAGGAATCGCTCGATCGGGTTTATTTAACAGCCAGGGATCGATAGATCGCCCGGATTCAGTAACGCGTAGCCGATGCAATCGCTCTGGTTCAGTAGGTGAACGCCTTGCTCGGGTTTACTTAGAGCCCAACACCTCGCACCCACACAGGTACGTGTACGAGAGAAACGCACAATCCGTTCGTGCATTGCTCGGCCCCGACCACCCGCCATAACCGGGAACTCCCCGGTAATTTCCTCGCCCTCGCTTCTACCACAATTATTTCCATCATGGACGGCCCAAAGAATGTCATCCAGCTGCGTCTCCGGCCCGCCAAGGACAAAAGGCCCGTTTTCTGTTATGATTTTTTGTCATATAAGTAGGAGCCTACCACATCCATGATGATACCGGGTTTTGTCACAATTATCGGCATAGAAGTGTCATAAGCATGACACAAAAAAAATTCATTCGGCCCAAAATGTCACGGATGTGTCTTTTTTTGTAGTGAACTTGGCAAGGTTATGTTGCTCATATCATGCATATGGTGTCTTGTATTTCCATGTCATTTGCTTAGTTTAGACATGCTTTGTGTGAATGCCACTAGTTTAGTGTGTAATTACCATATATGTGAATTGTGCAATGCCATCTTGTTGCAAGACATTATATATGTGAATTATGCAATGCTATCCTATTGCAAGGCATTATATATGTGAATTATGCAATGCCATGTTGTTTAGCCAATCATCATATATGTGAATTATACCATGCTATCCTTTTTTGTATTACGTATTCCATTTGTCAACAGCGTTGTATATTCAACTACTCTTCCTGTGCATCCTCCATTTGAAGCGGTGATGGAAGTATCTAGAATGAAAACAAGGTCTTCAGAGCAGACAATGCTACCTGCTGAATCAGACAATCTTGCTGGTTACAGATAGCTCCTCAGAGGAGGATTCAGAGACAAATGACCAGTCCTATTTCCCCCTTGAGGTCTATGCTCAAACTTGGCAGGGTTATATTACTCATATGTTATCTTGCATTGCTTAGTTTTTACATCATATACACAATATTGAATGTCGTCTGCTTAGTTTAGACATCATATATGCGATTGCCATCTGCTTACTTGCTTAGTATATAAATCATATATTTGAATTACATCAGGCCATCATGTTTACATAGACAACATCTATCTGAATTTTGGCATGCCAGCCCATTTAATAAAGACATCATATAGTTATACAATATCATCATGTTTAGTGTTTACAGTCATCATATTTTGAACTATGTCACTATCAGTGAATTATGGCATGCCAACCTATTTAATAAGCACATCATATAGTTATATCATGTCATCATGTTTACATAGTCATCATATTTTGAATTATGTCTTTCTATCTTGTTTAGTTAGCCATCATATATGTGAAATTGTGTCATGCTATCCTTTTTAGTTAGCCATCATATATGTGAAATCGTGCCATGCTATCCTGTTTGGTTAGACAACATAAATGTGAATTATTTCATGCCCTCTTTTATTCCCCATTATCCATTGCACCTGTCTATCATACAATGTTTGTACACTCAATTACTTCTCTGGTTTATCAGCCATTTGAATTGGAGGGGGTGATGGCAGTATCTAAGGGAGTAACACCATAGTCTTCAAAAAATATAGTGCTACCCGGTCGATTCAGATAGAACCACGATTGTACTTGCCCAAGAACCAGCCCCACCACACATAACCTAGACTCTCATAGATTGTACCCCTACCCAGTTGGACAGAGAACCAGCTATACCCATTCTAACTCCAACCCCAGCAGATAGTAACCCAGTTCCAATTGACACAACACTATCTCCACCATAGAGCACCCACACACAAGCAGTTAGTAAGGCAACTGTAGTGCCCAAAGCACGAGGTCCACCACTCCGAACCCCAACTAAACGCTTAAAGAAGAAGAAGAATTGTTCTCACGTCAGGTTTTGTAGCTATGGTTCATACTCCTTTGCTCTTGCATCACTGTATTTACTCATACCAACTATTTTCAAATTTGAAGGAAGAAATTGAAACTCCAATGGTGCAACAGGTATGTCTTAAACCTATTTCTTTAACTGTTTTGCTGTTGTAACTTGCTCTATGTTGATTTCAGTTTCAACTGAATAAACAATTATGTTCTCATGTCATGCACATTACAAGTGTTGTTATTGATGTGTAGTTTCCCACACTTATATTCTGTCTATGCTGCTTTGTCTTAAACAAATATTATTTGAACTGTATCTCTATCTTGATTTGGCAACAAAAACTAGAATGATATAGACCATAAAGTGACCATGGTACATAGATATATGTTTGTTTCATGCTATTATCCTGTCCACTTTACTACTGAACTGATTTACCAAAATTAGTTTCATATACAACATGGTAAACATGTGATGTGTCTGCTTGTTTCTCTTTTAGAATGTAGACAAAATATTGGAGAAGAGTACCCTGTTATGCAATGGTAAAGGAAGTAATGCAAATAAGGTTCAATATAGTGAGACATCCCTGTTAGTCTCCAAGAAAGCTGATAAAAACTATCTTGACGACAGTGAGACAACCCCAAAGTCTTGTCTTAAGGTAGTGTTCGAGTTACTAGCCACTACTGCTGGCACAAGCTCTCCGAACTCCCTGCCTGAATCAGTTCGTCTTCTTGAGTCTCAACATCAATTTGAAAGACATCGATCAGATGTGATGCGACACGAAGCCGAAGGACTGAGGAAGTCCCTGCAGAATTCAGATGCATACTTTCTCGTGAACCAACAAGCGCTGGAGGATTTAAGAGCCAAACAAGAGAAACTTAATAAGCTTGCTAAGCATCTTCCCAGCATGCCGGGTACCTAGGATATTGTTTCTTGAGCTCTTCTAAAGTGGTTTCAATTCTAGACTTGTTTTACTGCGGCGTTTATTTGCATTGGTCGCTATCTTTGACAACTAGTGTATGTGATATGCTGCTTTGTTCCCTATATTTGCGCTGGTGGCGAACTTTGATGCCCAGTGGATGTAGTATGTGTAATAGCCGTAATAGCCTAGCATTAGTTGCTTGCTTATTTATTGCCTTATTGTCTTTTGTTAGTTATTTGCTTGTAGTCAATGTAGTTCTTTTTCCACGTTTTTCTAGTGGCCACAATAACCTATTTTTTATAACTAGGCCACAATCACCATGGGCAACATACGGACCGTTGTAACCATGGTCCTGCTGCCTGTTGTAGTTCCCATGAGCCTCCTACGAGCCGTAGGTTCCATGGGCCTTCGATGGGTCGTATAATCAATGGGCCTTCTACAGGTCGTATGTTCGATTGGCCAAACATGGGTCGTACTATTTGTGGACCAATAACGATCCGCAAAATGGCCCGTAAACGGGCTAGACTGGAAATTGTTTGACCACAACGGGCCGTTAATAGGCCGAAATGTATAACGGGCTTAATTCTATCAACAGACATCATAGGTCATTAATGGGCCGTATTTTATGACGCTATGAAAACAGCCCAACGGGTTAATGGGCCACAAACAGGATGACTGTAACCACGGGCTGAATTTGGCCCACAAGCGGAACAGGCCAATAACGGAGCGTAAGTAACCGAATGCTGGAAATGAGCCAAGAATAAATGGGCCCTTAGAAGGCCAAAAGGTAACATGGGTTGGAAACGGCCTAACGGAATAATGGGTCATTAATTGGTGTAAAGCGAGACACTCTTCATTATGAGCCAGTTTCACGATGGGCCTTTAATGGGCCCACAATTACAAGGGGCCTCGTATGCGCTGAAAGACGTCATGGGCCATACATGGGATGGAAGTTACAACGGCCTGGAATCATATTGGACGGCCCAGATGGTGCTACTAGGCCCAATTCGAATAGGCCATAATGGGCCCTGAGTTAGCGGGTTGTAAATGTGCTATATGCGAACAGGCCATTAATAGGCTTTTCATGGGCCGGCCCGCTACCTTTTGACCAAGTCAAATGGGCCGGCCTTTTTGCCTGAATGGGCCCCTATTGGGCCGTGCCACGTGTCGTCGTATCATAGGCGCCTCCCGTCCAATGAGTGGATGACATTAGTCCCAACGCTGAGTCGACACGTAGTTCCTCTGGCCATTGAGAATTTTACACGTGGAAAATCCCCATTGGTCCGGGCTATTAATGGGTTATCGGATACAAACCGAAACCCGATAGGTTAAAGGCGACCCGTTATGGTGGATGCCATGTGTCGGTTACCCTTGAAGAAAGCACTTCCATGATGCACCATTTATCGTAATGGAAGTGGACACTTCTGTGATGATAATTTTGGTATTACCATGGACCACTTCTATGACAACACATGTATGACTATCTTGATTCTGTCATAAAATCATCATGGATGTACATGCATGACAGAAAACGTGACGTACTCTGACAAACACGTATCCTCACGGAAGTGTATTTTTTTTGTAGTGCTTAGTTTTGTGATCTTTCTTTGTATGTAATCGACTAGAAGTTATATAATAAAGTTTAGTTTGATTTTTACTTCTTTACTTTTATGTTTCAATCAAAACAAAAAGAAAACAATGAAAATTATCATATGCTAATCTTATGTTAAGTAATGACATCACATAAAGAAAAGTACAAGTGGTAAAATTTGTTGAAAGTTGACAAACATAGCATTGGTCAATGATGCAATTCACGAAAGAATTAATAAGGGAAGAGAAGATTCACATGCAAATACACTATCTTGGACATCTTTTATGATTGTGACCGCCCATCAAAATATTATATGCCAAAATTGTTGACGTTGGACAAGGAAGACAACGTAATGATTTATGTTTGTTCATATTCACATATAAGGTATATTGTCATAGAACCTTCAACATGTGGTGCTTGCTCAATATCTTTGCTAGCCCAAAATCTGTAGAAAACGATGGGAAGCGTTCTACCCTCTCGTGAGAGGGCCGCATGGTATTTATTGATTGAGATGGGGCATATCCCATGATCACATACATGTCTTGGAGTACAAGGGATTAGGAGATAGAGAGGAAGTAGTTTAAGTAGATACCAATCTATCTCTAGTCTAACCAGAACTCCAACTAACATTATATGTGCGCCTAGGGACACATGAGATATATTTCAATACCCCCCTTAATAACAACTTAACCAAGTTGAGATTACACCCGAATTTCTCAAAGCTTGCATGCCTGCAGGTCGACTCTAGAGGATCCCCGGGTACCGAGCTCGAATTCGCCCTATAGTGAGTCGTATTACAATTCACTGGCCGTCGTTTTACAAAGTGGAAATCTATCTCAATATGCTTTGTTCTGGCATGAAAAACTAGATTGGCAGAGAGATAAGTAGCACCAAGATTATCACACCATAAACAAGGAGCTTGCACTTGTGTTACCCCAAGTTCCTTTAGCATGGACTGAAGCCAGATAATTTCTGCAGTAGCATTTGCCAGAGCCTTGTACTCAGCCTCTGTACTAGACCTAGAGACAGTTGCTTGTTTCTTAGCACACCACGATACTAAGTTGGGACCAAAGAATATAGCAAAACCACTTGTGGACCTTCTGTCATCTATACTTCCAGCCCAGTCAGCATCAGTGAATGCACTAACAAGGGTGGACTGAGACCTACTGAATGTTAGTCCAACATTAACTGTATACTTTACATATCTCAGAATACATTTAGTAGCAGTCCAATGCAAGGTGGTCGATGCATGCAGAAACTAACACACTTTGTTCACAGCAAAGCATAAATCTGGTCTAGTAAGGGTGAGATATTGGAGTGCACCAATCATACTTCTATACTGAGTGCTATCTTCCAAACTTACGGGCTCACCTTCATGCAGGGATAACTTTTCTGAGCTAGATAATGGAGTTGGTGAAGGCTTGCAGTCCTGCATCCCAACTCTTTTCAAAAGATCAGTTGCATATTTTTCTTGAGATAAGACTATACCATCTTTGTTTTTCGTGACATCAATGCCCAAGAAGAAATTCAGGTCTCCTAAGTCCTTCAACGCAAATTCTAAGCCAAGGTCCTTTAGGAGTGCTATCACTGCTTCATCAGATGAACTAGTGACGATGATATCATCAACATATATGAGCATGTACATTGTTATATTGGATTTATTGAAAATAAACAATGAAGTGTCGAACTTGTAAGGAACAAAACCAATCTTTTGCAATTTCATGCTCAGAAGAGAATACCAGGCTCTTGGGGCCTGCTTCACACCATGCAGAGCCTTATCAGGTTTGCACACATGAAAAGGTGCATCCTTGTTTTCAAACCCAGGTGGTTGTTTCATGTAAACCTCCTCTTCCAGAACACCGTATAAAAACGCATTATGTACGTCCAACTGCCTTAGGCTCCATCTCCTAGGCACAACAATAGACAAAACCAATCTGATAGTAGCAGCTTTAACAACCGTGCTAAAAGTACCCTCATAGTCAATACCATACCTCTGTTTAAAACCTTTTGCTACTAACCTAGCCGTATAGCGGTTAATAGTTCCATCTGCCTTCTTTTTTATTTTATAAACCCATTTGCAATCTATCAAATTTTTACCTTGACCACGTGGAACGAGATGCCAAGTCTTGTTTTTCGTCAAAGCCGTGTATTCCTCCTCCATGGCCTTGTGCCACTTAGCATCCCCCAATTCCTCTTCAACAAACTGTGGTTCTCCTGTAGAACAAGCTAATCCAAACTTCAATTTTTTTGTAATTCATAGGCTGCAATTTCCCTGTTTGTAACCGTGTGCCCACATGTGTGGAACGAGGTGGCACAACTAATGGGGTAGTTGTCCCATCCACAGAAGATCCCACCACAGGATCCAGCGCACCACCCTCCGCTTCCTTGCGCGGTGATTGGGTGGACATGCCTGCACTGTTCGATGAGCCAGGCGAAGGCGCAGCAACGATTGTCGCGGGCCTTGCGTCCTTTGCGGGAGACATCCGACGCGTGACCGTTTGCGGTCCAGCATCAGGCATGCGGTCAGCCGCCTGCTGGACCGTCCCACGGCCCGAGCCGCACGTGGCTGGCGTGGATTGGGTCACATCAGCCTTGCAGGGCGCGTTGGATCCCGAGGGTGAGCCCACCTCAGACTGCCGCTGCTACAGCATATCTGCACGGGATCTGCCGCCTGCGGATCTCGAGGCTGCAGGCGCAGGGGAATCGACCTCGTGTTTTGCGAGGCTGGCATCTTCTGCCACATGAAATAAGGGTCAGTTTTGGACAATTTCAACACCATTTTCTTCATAATAAAATCCAACACCATTTTCTTCAGAATAAAATCCTGTGCCATCTACATCATCATCATGAAACTGAATATGGTTATGAGGGTTAGTCACATGATTATCAAAATTGTTTTCGTCGCCCCCTTGACCTAAGCCGGAAAGATGTTTAGGGAGAAGAAGGATTTCGTTTCGTAACAGGGCTCCGGTATTAGGGTGTAGATCTTGTAAAGAAAAAACGGTCTCATCGAACACAATGTCGTGAGAGATATATACCTGGCCTGTGGACACATCAAGACACTTGACACCTTTGTGTTGGGGATTGTCACCAATGAACACGCATTGCTTGGAGCGAAAGGGGAGTTTTGCGAACATTGTATGGTCGAATATTAGGCTAGTATGCACAGCCAAACACTCGTAAGGAGGCATCGTCAGGTTTGACGTTCAATAGTTTTTCAGTAGGAGTTTGGTAGTTGATGACACGACTAGGCAGACGATTAATGAGATAGGTGGCTGTGAGGAATGCTTCATCCCAAAACATGAGTGGCATAGACGCATTTGCGAGAAGTGAGAGGCCAACTGATGGAGTCCAGGATTAGGGGGTCTCCGGACAGCTGTACTATCTCCATTGGCCGGACTGTTAGACTATGAAGATACAAGATTGAAGACTTCGTCTCGTGTCCGGATAGGACTCTACTTGGCATGGAAGGCAAGCTAGGAAACACGGATATGGATATCTCCTCCTTTGTAACCGACCTTGTGTAACCCTAACCCTCTCCGGTGTCTATATAAACCGGAGGGTTTTTAGTCCGTGGGACAACAACTACAACAGACAATCATACCATAGGCTAGCTTCTAGGGTTTAGCCTCTCTGATCTCGCGGTAGATCTACTATTGTACTACCCATATCATCAATATTAATCAAGCAGGACATAGGGTTTTACCTCCATCAAGAGGGCCCGAACCTGGGTAAAACATTGTGTCCCCTGCCTCCTGTTACCATCCGGCCTAGATGCATAGTTCGGGACCCCCTACCCGAGATCCGCCGGTTTTGACACCAACATTGGTGCTTTCATTGAGAGTTCCTCTGTGTCGTCACCGTTAGGCTTGATGGCTTCTACTATCATCGATAGCGATGCGGTCCAGGGTGAGACTTTTCTCCCCAGACAGATCTTCGTGCTCGGCGGCTTTGCACTACGGGACAATTCGCTTGGCCATCTGGAGCAGATGGAAAGTTACGCCCCTGGCCACCTGGTCAGGTTTGGAAGCTTAAACTACACGGCCGATATCCGTGGAGATTTGATCTTCGACGAATTCGAGCCTCTGCCTTGTGCGCCACGCAGTCACGATGAGCATGACTTAGCTCTCCCATCGAACAGTGTTAAGGAGATCGCACCGGCAGCCTCTCCGACCCTCAATTCGGAGCCAGTCGCACCTTCCACGGACGGGTGGATGGACCCCGCCACGGAGGCCTTACCCTCAGCGGCGATCGAGCTGAACATCGACCTTGCCTTGCACGAGAGCCGTGTCATTAAACTATCGGATTCTTCTCCGGCCACAGACTCCGGACCGCCTGCGCCCGTTCCTATCGAATCCGATTGGGCGCCGATCATGGATTTTACCTCCGCGGATATTTTTCAGCACTCGCCCTTTGGCGACATACTGAACTCATTAAGGTCTCTCTCCTTGTCAGGAGAATCCTGGCCGAACTATGTCCGGCAGGACTGGGATGCGACGACGAAGCAAAAGCCGCCCTTTAAAGGCGCTAGAGATGAACTGTCCAGCTTGAACAAAATTCTAGACCAAGTATGTCAGATGCATAGCACCCCTAGTAAATCCGCTAATCATACCCACAGAGAATGTTGGGTCTTCAAGCAGTCCGGCAAGATCAACGTCGTACACAAGGGGGAGGATACACCAAGCGAAGATGAGGATGAGCCTCTCAAGCAAGACACTGGGGAACAGAAGAAGTTTCCTTTAGAAGTCAAAACAATCAACGTATTACACGTGATCAAGGGAAGCAAAGCGGCCCTCCCAGATAAATATGCCCAAGGGCCTATCACCGTGAAACCCTGCCACTGGTCGTCTGAACCGGTCACTTTCGACCATCGTTATTACTCAGCAAGTATCCGGCAGGTAGGATGGGCTCCCCTGGTATTAGACCCAATAATTGACGGATACCACTTTGCATGAGTCCTGATGGACGGTGGCAGCAGTTTAAACCTGATATACCAGGATACAATCTGCGAAATGGGGATAGACCCAACGAAAATTTTCCATAGCAAAACTACCTTTAAAGGAGTAACGCCAGGCCCAAGGGCTCACTGCGCTGGCTCCCTGCTACTAAAGGTTATATTCGGCTTCCCCGATAACTCCCATAGCGAACATTTAACCTTCCACATTGCTCCGTTCCAACGCGGTTATCAAGCACTACTTGGACGCGAAGCTTTTGCTCGCTTTAATGCAATACCGCATTATGCTCCCCTCACGCTCAAGATGCCCAGTCCACGTGGCATCATTACAGTGAACGGAAGTATTAAGCGATCTTTGCGCGCGGAAGAGAATGTGACTGCCCTGGCAGCCGCACACTAAAAACGGCCTCACCAACTAAAGCATTTGATAGGTCGTCAAGGCCACGAACGCGGTTAGACGAGTCCGGTGCTGCTATATGTAATTTGTACCAGATTGATGGCCACACCCCTATTACAAATACAAGGGGCTCAACGCGCGCAGAAAATTCCTCTCTTTTACAGATGACCATCGTGCTACACCCATCCAGGATACGGCACAACGGAGACACAGGCGCAGACGTGCAGCAGGGACCCTCTCCAAGGATTGTTTTTAGATTAAGACCCTGCGTAAACCTTTTTTACTGTCTCTTGTTGATACGCATCCACCGAATTCTCAGCACAATTGAGAAGGATGCTGACGTCTTGGCATGTGGCCACGTCAGAATAATGCACGTACCTGGACACAAGGGGCTTCTTACAAAGGGCACTATTTAGGCCCGGTTTATACCATAAAGACCGAATAACTTAGGGAGTGTTCGGCGTCGCGAGTTTGGCCTTATATGCATCAGCTCCGAATCATTGTCTTTGGTCAAATGTTGGGTTTGCCTGACTCCTGTGTTTTGGTGCCTTACGTTCCGCTTTATCGGCTAAGGCAGCACTAGGAGAACTACTGCGATTGTGCCATGGTTCATCCGGACGAGCACCTCAATAGAGAAAGCCGAAAACTGACTGTCATGATATAGCATGAGACTGGTCAACCACTCGATGACCTATCGGAATGTTAGAATTCCTCCGCCTTAACGAAGGGCCGTTTTTCGGCCAGGCATGTACGCACCCCGAGATCGGGAGAGTGCGGAGCCACCAGGGGCTATCTAGTAGCCCCACTGTCAAACTCCTATGGCTAAGTGAAAGTGTTAAAGCATTATAGTCCAGTTGCCTCGTTCGCTGTGCTATCACCTCCTTAATAGGACCAAGACATTGGGTTAAGTGTGAACACGTGTTTTTTGCGAGCACCTCCGCATTATATGCGTGGGGGCTGAAGCCGAGGACTGCAATCTTTTAGGTTATACACATGTATACATAAACGGCCGCACAGGAGGCATCATATTACTTTCAGGCAAAAGTATAAACACAGCCTTATAAAAATTCATAAAAACATTGTATTTACAATGGGAATACATATCACTCAAACATAATATTCTTCGAGCACTAGGCCTCTATCAAACGAGCACCCTCGAGAACCTCCTTGAAATAGTGCTCGGCAGCCACTCGGCCTATGGCCGAACCCTGCGCCGCAACAGTGGTAGCGTCCATCTCCGCCTAGTATGCTTTAACACTGGCAAGGGCCATCCGCGAGCCTTCTATGCACGCCGACCTCTTCATCGCATTAATGCACGGCGCCGCACCAAGGAACTGCTGCACTAAGCTGAAATAGCTGTTCGGCTTTGGCTTTGCCGGCCATAGCTGATCCACGATAGACCTCATGGCGAGTCCGGACAACCTATTTAGTCCGGCCCATTCGGCTAGCTGATCAGTCAATGGAAGCGGACGCTTTGGAACGTTGAATTGCGACCAGAACAGCTTGTCCACCAAACGATCTGTTTGACCTTGGAAGTATTTGGCCGCATCAGCAGCGCTCGCCGCCAAGTCCATATATGCATCTTCCGAACTCCACAGCCGATCCAGAGGGGCATACCGTGGATCTCTGAACTTCCTCCGTAGCATGAAGGGCTTCCCAGCCGCAATATCCCCGGCTTCCTGCAGCTCCTCCTTCTTTGCTCTCATAGCAGAGCAGGTGTCTTTGTCCGCCATCGTGGCCTTCTCAAGGTTAGTTGCCTTCGCTCGGTTTTCTTTTTCAAGGAGCCGGCAACGGTCGGCAGTGTCTTTTAATTCTATGGCCATCTTGGCCATCTTATCTTTGCTCTCGCAATGTGCGGCCTTCTCGGCTTTCAACTCTTCGGCCGCCTTCAAAGCAGCCGCATTACTAATCCTCGCTTGTTCCTTGGCTCGGGCAAGTTCTGCCCGCAAGGTTTCCATGGTGGTAGCTCCATCTGCAGTCACCAGAAAATAACACTTACCCTGTGCCTCGTCAAGCCTCTTGTTAACAAGCTCGATGTCGGCATCTGCCGCATCCAGTTGCCGTTTTAATTCGGCAAACTCACTAGTCCGGCTAGCCACCGGAGCTTCCACCACCTGCACATAAAGGCAGTCTGGTTATTTCCTGGGACTATGATCCTCTGTTCGCCATAGTTCTCAACGACAACTAGAGTCTCAGGGGCTACTATCTACACAGGGCACACCTAACATGTGCGATACTATCACATATTATCTCACGTACCTCAAAGCCTGTCAGTAGACTCATAAAGGCTTCATGTAATCCGCTTTCGGCGGACGAAATTCTCTCCATCACCGTACCCATCAGCGTACAGTGTTCTTCTAAGATGGCCGCTCACCCCACCAGCTCCCTCAGAACGTCCGACCGCATACCAGATGGTGTCGGACTCTTTTTGCTCTCTTCGAGAGCCGAACGCTGGGGACTTCGGGGGTCTATGGGATTATCTTCTGGCCTCACCGGATCCGGAGAGGCCCTCTGTGACGACACTTCGGGGTCGCCCGCTTCTTGAGCGGAGGAGTCCGGGGGAGGCATTTCGCTCTCCATCATCTCCGGAAGAAGATCCCCCGAAGACGAGCTTAGCTGAGAGGGGCTAAGCCCGAACTGCAAGATATATGCGGCGGTCATTTTCTCAGAAGAAACATAGTATACCTTCACTATTAAAGTATTTTTTGGATCACTTACGACTCGTTGGAGGGCTGATCCCCCCACGGACTTTGTGCGGCAAGAGCACCCCCCGAGGCAGGACCCTCTGTTGGAGACTTCTTCTCCCGTTTGGAGGCCTCGGCTTCCGGATCCTCGGAAGCAGTCCTTTTCCTCCCCCGGTTATCCTCCTTCATGGAGGCGCTTATTCTGTCGGTTGGAACTGGCAACGATGGGGGCCCGCGTCTGCCCGTGTTATTCCCCCTGTATCTTCCTTCGAGGGCTCCGGGCAAGGTGCGAGCTCGAGCATCTTTTCCAATACCGGATTTTCCAAACCCTCAGGGAGAGGGGCCAAACACCGAATCATCTTCACCTTTGTTAGCTAGTCATGGTCAAAGAGCGAACTCTCAGAAATAACTTCATGATGAATAAAAGACGGTGTGTTCGGCTAGAGGATTTCTTACTTGTTCGACGGCGCGATTACTACTCAGGCCCACGTCCTCGGTAGTATCCGGACACTCTATTTGAGGTCCGAAGAATGACTTGTACATCTCCTCGTGCGTTAGGCCGAGGGAACTTTGAATGGCACGCGGTCCTTCTGGGTTGAACTCCCACAAGCGAAGGGGCCGGTGTTTGCAAGGCTGAACTTGACGAACAAGCATAACTTGCATTACCACAACCAAATTAAAATCTCCCTCGAAGAGATCTTGAATGCGGCTTTGCAGTATAGGCACGTCCTTGGCTAGACCCCAGCTCAGACCTCTGCTAATCCATGACATCAGTTGTGGTGGGGGGCCCGAGCGGAAAGCGGGGGCAACTGCCCACTTGGCACTTCTGGGAGCCGCGACGTAAAACCACTCCCGTTGCCATAATTCGGACACCTCTGGAAAGGAAACTTTCGGCCATGGAGCTCCTGCCATCTTACCTATTGATGCGCCTCCGCACACTACATGTTGCCCCTCGATCATCTTTGGCTTCACTTCAAAGGTCTTGAGCCACAGGCCGAAGTGAGGGGTAATCCGGAGGAAGGCCTCACACATGACAATAAATGTCGAGATGTGGAGAAAGGAGTCCGGAGCTAGATCGTGGAAATCTATCCCATAATAGAACATCAAACCCCTGATGAAGGGATCCAGAGTGAGGCCTAGGCCTCGGAGGAAGTGGGAGACGAACACGACGTTCTCGTTGGGTTCGGGAGTAGGGACGACCTGCCCTCGAGCAGGCAGCCGATGTGAAACCTCGGCGGTCAGGTATCTGGCCTCCCTCAACTTCTTGATATCCTCTTCCGTAACGGAGGAGGGCATCCATCGGCCTTGAAGGCTGGATCCGGACATGATTGAAGATCCGGAGCACCTGACCTGGGCTTTGGGTGTTAGAACTCGAGGCGGGGGAGGGGTTCGATTGAGCATGAGAGGGAAAGAGCGAAAACCTTGTCCCTTTATAAAGAGGATGAATAACAAGCGTCCTCTCCGTAGCCGTTTGGGACTTGCCTATAATCTAGGAGTCCTAGACACGGTTGGGTTACCCATGACCGTATTAATGAGAATCCCGTAATTGGGGGAACACGATCTCTGCTTTGACAAGACGTGTCAAGAAACCGCCTCACGTTATGTGTGGAGCTATTTAAAGGAAACGGTTCGGATAATCACCGGGCCATGACATAACGTCATACTGTCAAAACAAGTCAGCAAATTAGATTTGCGAAAATATTATACTCTCTACGGTGGTATGTGGAACTTATTTTGCAGGGTTGGACACTATCCTCGTATTCAATTTCTTCTGTGATGTATTCGGAGAAGGAACCCGCCTTGCAATGCCGAAGACAATACTGCGCGCCGGACTCATCATCATTGAAGCCTGTTTCAGGGGCTTCTGAGGGAGTGCAGGATTAGGGGGTCTCCGGACAGTCGGACTATCTCCATTGGCCGGACTGTTAGACTATGAAGATACAAGATTGAAGACTTCGTCTCGTGTCCGGATAGGACTCTACTTGGAGTGGAAGGCAAGCTAGGCAACACGGATATGGATATCTCCTCCTTTGTAACCGACCTTGTGTAACCCTAACCCTCTCCGGTGTCTATATAAACCAGAGGGTTTTTAGTCCGTAGGACAACAACTACAACAGACAATCATACCATAGGCTAGCTTCTAGGGTCTAGCCTCTCTAATCTCGCGGTAGATCTACTCTTATACTACCCATATCATCAATATTAATCAAGCAGGACGTAGGGTTTTACCTCCATCAAGAGGGCCCGAACCTGGGTAAAACATTGTGTCCCCTGCCTCCTGTTACCATCTGGCCTAGACGCATAGTTCGGGACCCCCTACCCGAGATCCCCCGGTTTTGACACCGACACCAACCTCAACGATGTGCCGGTGCTTGTGTTCGGCGGAGCCATTTTGTTGGTGTGCGTGCAGGCAAGAGACGTGATGGGAAATTCCCAATTTTTGGAAGAATGAGTTGAGTTTCTCATACTCACCACCCTAGTCCGATGGGACAGGAATAATCTTTCGGTCAAACTTGCGTTCAACGAGTGCGTGAAAATTTAGGAAAACTTGAAACACATTGGATTTATTTTTGATAAGATAGATCCAAGTAAACTTACTATAATCATCAATAAAGCTTACATAGTATTTGTTTCTACCAACAGAGATGGGTGCTTGCCCCGATACATGAGAGAAAATGATCTCTAATGGTTGAGAAGACACACTTGTTGACACGGGGTAAGGCAATTGATGAATTTTTGCTCTCTGACAAGAATCACACATTGTTTCTAAGCTATGCTCACCAACAAAAGGGAGTTTATTTTTCCTAAGCACTCGTTGAACAATAGTAAAAGATGGATGACCTAATCGATCGTGCCACCTTGCCTAAGATAGCTTTGTGACACCAAGAACTTGTTTATTTGACCACCTAAAGCGAGGAATCAACAGATATAGACCACTAACGCATCTACCTCTGTAGAGTACCCTCCTCGTTGCCTGATCCTTTATCAAAAATAAAAAAGGGGTGAAACTCAAGGAATACATGATTATCTAAGGAAATACGATGTACGAAAAGAAGATGTTTGTTTGCATGAGGAGAGTAAAGGATCTTGCGTAGATGAATAGAATGACTAGGGGTTTTGAATTCCGAATAACCAATGTGATGTATCCTCATACTTGAACCATTCGCACCATGGATTTGTTCCTGTCCACAAAACTTCTCCCGCACCGTGAGCTTCTCCAAGTCGCCGGTGAGATGATCGGTCGCCCCGCTGTCGATGTACCAATTTGTATTGACGTCGTATTGAGCAGCAGATGCAACCTTTTCTTCTAGTGCATCATCATCGAAACAATACCAACAGTCCTTGGCACTGTGCCCAAACTTACCACATATCTGGCATTGGATTGGGTCATTGTTCCTGGCATTGTTGCCAGATGCAGGGCCGCCTGGACCTCCTGGGCCTCCTTGGCCGGGGCGGGAACCCTTGTTGTTGGAGTAGAAAGGGCGCCCGTTGCCTTCCCGTTTCTTGTAGCCGCCGCCGATGTTCTGCTTCTTGTACCTGCGACCGTTTTGCTTCTATGGCGGAGGAGGACCACCATGGCGAGCAGCGAGGTTGGCAGAGGACTTGAAGCCACCGGTGCCTCCAACTCTGTATGTGAAGAGCTCGACGCGCTGGTCAACATTGCAGACCGCCGCATAGAGGAAGTCGACGGTGATCGGCTTAGTGCGGGCGTCCACAGCCGAGACTACAGAGTTGTAGTCAAAGTCTAGCCCCACAATGATGAAGGAGAGGAGTTCGTCCTCTTCCAGTGGCCTCCCAGCAGCGGTGAGTTCTTCCACCAGCGACCGCATCCGGCTGAAGTAAACCGAAGCAGATTGCGTTCCCTTCTGAGCATTGGCTAAAGGTATGCGGATATTATTGATGCGAGAACGAGATTGCGAGGCAAACATGTTACCTAGGAAAGTCCACATGGCGTGTGCCGTCTTGATGGAGACGATATAAACGAGCACGTCTCTCGTCAGGTTGCTGAGGATGTGCCCGAGGACCTACTGGCCCTGCCGAACCCATGCTTCATATGTCGGGTTGGGGATGTCCTACTCCTTGCCATCCTTGTCCTTGGCGGTGATCAGCTTCTCGGGTGCAGGGATGGAGCCATCGAGGTAGCCATACAGGCCAGCGCCAAGGAAGTGGGGGGAGGATCTAAGCCCTCTAGAGCAGATAATTCTCCCTAGTTAACTTCTCCGGAACCTGAGAACCAAGGCTGGAGAGGGTAGGGGTGGAGGAGGATGACGCCATGGATTTTTTTGGGTGTAGATCAGTTTGTCTCAGAACGAAGGGGAAGAGGTCGCTCTGAATACCATGTAGAAAACGATGGGAAGCATTCTACCCTCTCGTGAGAGGGCCACGTGATATTTATTGATAGAGATGGGGCATATCCCATGATTGCATATATGTCTTGGATTACAAGGGATTAGGAGATAGAGAGGAAGTAGTTTAAGTAGATACTAATCTATCTCTAGTCTAACCAGAACTCCAACTAACATTATATGTGCGCCTAGGGCCACATGAGATATATTTCAACAAAATCCGCACTAAGTAGAGATACTACTTGTGCATCCAAAAACCTTAAACCCAAAATCTTGTTTTGAGAGTCCACCATACCTACCTATGGATTGAGTAAGATCCTTCAAGTAAGTTGTCATTTAGTGTAAGACAATAAAAGGCAATAAAAATTGCTTCTAAATGTGTTGGATCATTTAGTGTAAGACAAAATTGAGCGTTGTACGAACTTGTGATGGCAAAGTAATAAAAGCGACGGACTTCATAGTAAAGGTTGCTAACATAAGGGGCAATATAACGTGATGTTCTTTTGCATTAAGAGATTGAGCATAGAAACCAAGAGCTCATGATAACCTCTGCTTCCTCTACGAAGGGCCTATCTTTTTACTTTATGTATTTACTTTTAGTGCAAGAGTCAAAGTATTATTCTCTATTCTTTTTTATTTTCTCTTTTTGCAAGCATCATTTGGTGGGGAAATATCTAGGCACATATATCTAGTTGGATATGAGTGAGCATGAGTTATTATTGTTGACACCACCCTTGAGGTGGATAAGTTGGGAGGAAAAACTATAAACCCCCATCTTCTATGTGCCCGGTTGAAACTTTTTGCTCATGTGTATGCGGTGAGTGTTAGAAATCATACAAGATTAAATGATGGTTGAGTATGTGGACTTGCCAAAAGGCTCCGATACGGGACCCTTCCTGAAAATATGATGAATTATAGTTGCAAAGTTGACTGAGAACATAGTTTGTTGGTTTTCAATAGAGCTTATGCTTTTACTTCGATGTTCTGAATTGTTACTTGTGTTGGGGAACGTAGTAATTTCAAAAAAAATCCTATGCACACACAGGATCATGGTGATGCATAGCAACAAGAGGGGAGAGTGTTGTCCACGTACCCTCGTAGAACGAAAGCGGAAGCGTTTGCACAATGCGGTTGATGTAGTCGTACGTCTTCACGATATGACCGATCAAGTACCGAACGTACGACACCTCCGAGTTCAGCACACGTTCAGCTCGATGACGTCCCTCGAACTCCGATCCAGCCGAGCTTTGAGGGAGATTTCCGTCAGCACGACGGTGTGGTGACGATGATGATGTTCTATCGACGCAGGGCTTCGCCTAAGCACCGCTACGATATTATCGAGGTGGACTATGGTGGAGGGGGGCACTGCACACGGCTAAGAGATCCAAGAGATCAATTGTTGTGTCTAGAGGTGCCCCCTGCCCCCGTATATAAAGGAGCAAGGGGGGAGAGGCTGCCGGCTAGGAGGAGGCGTGCCAGGGAGGAGTCCTACTCCCACCATGAGTAAGACTCCCTCCTTTCCTAGTTGGAGTAGGAGAAGGGGGAAGGAGGAGGGAGAGAGGAAGGAAAGGGGGCGCCGCCGCCCCCCCCTCCTTGTCCAATTCAGCCTAGAGGGGGAGGGGGCGCGTGGCCTGCCCTGGCCGCCCCTCCTCTTCTCAACTAAGGCCCATCTTGGCCCATTAAACCCCCAAGGGGGTTCCGGTAACCCCCGGTACTCCGGTAAAATCCCGATTTCACCCGGAACACTTCTGATATCCAAATATAGGCTTCCAATATATCAATCTTTATGTCTCGACCATTTCGAGACTCCTCATCATGTCCGTGATCACATCCGGGACCCCGAACTACCTTCGGTACATCAAAACACATAAACTCATAATATAACCGTCATCGAACTTTAAGCGTGCAGACCCTACGGGTTCGAGAACTATGTAGACATGACCGAGACATGTCTTCGGTCAATAACCAATAGCGGAACCTGGATGCTCATATTCGCTCCTACATATTCTACGAAGATCTTTATCGGTCAAACCGCATAACAACATACGTTGTTCCCTTTGTCATCGGTATGTTACTTGCCCGAGATTCGATCGTCGGTATCTTAATACCAAGTTTAATCTCGTTACCGGCAAGTCTCTTTACTCGTTCTGTAATACATCATCCCTCAACTAACTCATTAGTTGCAATGCTTGCAATGCTTATAGTGATGTGCATTACCGAGTGGGCCCAGAGATACCTCTCCGACAATCGGAGTGACAAATCCTAATCTCAAAATACGCCAACTCAACAAGTACCTTCGGAGACACCTGTAGAGTACCTTTATAATCACCCAGTTACGTTGTGACGTTTGGTAGCACACAAAGTGTTCCTCTGGTAAACAGGAGTTGCATAATCTCATAGTCATAGGAACATGTATAAGCCATGAAGAAAGCAATAGCAGAATACTAAATGATCATGTGCTAAGCTAACGGAATGTGTCAAGTCAATCACATCATTCTCCTAATGATGTGATCCCGTTAATCAAATGACAACTCATGTCAATGGCTAGGTAACATAACCATCTTTGATCAACGAGCTAGTCAAGTAGAGGCATACTAGTGACACTCTGTTTGTTTATGTATTCACACAAGTATTATGTTTCCGATTAATACAATTCTAGCATGAATAATAAACATTTATCATGATATAAGGAAATAAATAATAACTTTATTATTGCCTCTAGGGCATATTTCCTTCAACTTGTTCATGAGAAGTTATATGATAAAGTTTTATAATAAAGTTTGTTGCTGTTATAATAATAAGCATGATGCTACTATGTCCTTATTTTGTTTTTATTAACACCTCTCTCTCTAAGCATGTGGGCTTGTTTTTCGATATCGGTTTTTCTCTTGAGGACAAGAGCGGTCTAAGCTTGGGGGAGTTGATACGTCCATTTTGCATCATGTTTTCCAACTGTTATTTATAATGTTTTATGCATAATAATGCTTTATGGAGTATTTCTAATATCTTTTCTCTTATAATATGCAAGGTTTACACAAATAGGGAGAACCCATCAGCTTGAATTTTGGACCTGAATAAGCTACGTCAGGACACCTATTCTGCACATCTACAAATGAGCTGAAAATTTACAGAGAATTATTTTGGAATACATAAAAAATACTGGAGAAAATAACTACTGGAGGAGGGCCACCTGGTGCCTACATGATACCAGGGCGCACCAGGCCCCCCAGGCGTGCCCTGGTGGGTTGTGGCCAGCCCGGCCCACCTCCAGTGCCCATCTTCAGGTATATAGGTCATTTTGACCTAGAAAATATAAGGAGAGGACTTTCGTGATGGAGCGTCACCATCTCGAGGCGGAACTTGTCCAGGAGCACTTTTGCCCTCTGGCGGAGCGATTCCGTTGGGGGAACTTCCCTCCCGGAGGGCGAAATCGAAGCCATCGTCATCACCAACAACCCTCTCATCTTTGGGTGGCCAATCTTCATCAACATTTTAAAATCACCATCTCCTCTCAAACGCTAGTTCATCTCTTGTATCCAATCTTTGTACCAGAACCTCAGATTGGTACATGTGGGTGACTAGAAGTGTTGATCACATCTTATAGTTGATTACTATATGGTTTATTTGGAGGAAGATTATATGTTCAGATCCATAATATGTCTCCGTCGTATCTACTTTTCCAGACACTTTTGCCCTTGTTTTGGACTCTAACTTGCATGATTTGAATGGAACTAACCCGGACTGACGCTGTTTTCAGCAGAATTACCATGGTGTTATTTATGTGCAGAAACAAATGTTCTTGGAATGACCTGAAACTTCACGGAACATCTTTTCGGAAATAATAAAAAATCCCTGCAAAAAATGAAGACCAGGGGCCCACACCCTAGCCACGAGGGTGGGGGGCGCGCCTGCCCTCCAACCTCAACTCCAACTCTATATATTTGGTTTCAGAGAGAGAAAAATCAGAGAGAAGGATTCATCGCGTTTTACGATACGGAGCCACCGCCAAGCCCTAAAACCTCTCGGGAGGGCTGATCTGGAGTCCGTTCGGGGCTCCGGAGAGGGGAATCCGTCACCATCGTCATCATCAACCTTCCTCCATCACCAATTTCATGATGCTCACCGCCGTGCGTGAGTAATTCCATCGTAGGCTTGCTGGACGGTGATGGGTTGGATGAGATTTATCATGTACTCGAGTTAGTTTTGTTAGGGTTTGATCCCTAGTATCCACTATGTTCTGAGATTGATGTTGCTATGACTTTGCTATGCTTAATGCTTGTCACTAGGGCCCGAGTGCCATGATTTCAGATCTGAACCTATTATGTTTTCATCAACATATGAGAGTTCTTGATCCTATCTTGCAAGTCTATAGTCACCTATTATGTGTTATGATCCATTAACCCCGAAGTGACAATAATCGGGATACTTACCGGTGATGACCGTAGCTTGAGGAGTTCATGTATTCACTATGTGTTAATGCTTTGGTCTGGTACTCTATTAAAAGGAGGCCTTAATATCCCTTAGTTTCCGCTAGGACCCTGCTGCCACGGGAGGGTAGGACAAAAGATGTCATGCAAGTTCTTTTCCATAAGCATGTATGACTATATTCGGAATACATGCCTACATTATATCAATGAACTAGAGCTAGTTCTGTGTCACCCTAGGTTATGAGTGTTACATGATGAAACGCATCCGGCATAATTCTCCATCACTGATCCATTGCCTACGAGCTTTCCATATATTGTTCCTTGCTTATTTACTTTTCTGTTGCTACTGTTATCATCACTACAAAATACCAAAAACACTACTTTTACTATCATTACCTTTTGCTACCATTATCACTACTATCATATTACTTTGCTACTAAACACTTTGCTGCAGATATTAAGTTTCAAGGTGTGGTTGAATTGACAACTCAGCTGCTAATACTTGACAATATTCTTTGGCTCCCCTTGTGTCGAATCAATAAATCTGGGTTGAATACTCTACCCTCAAAAATTGTTGCGATCCTCTATACTTGTGCGTTATCAAGACTATTTTCTGGCGCCATTGCCGGGGAGTGTAGCTCTATTCTTTGAGTCACTTGGGATTTATATCTGCTTATCATTATGAAGAACTTGAGAGATCCAAAAACTAAGATTTATCCCTCAACTACGAGGGGAGGTAAGGAACTGCCATCTAGCTCTGCACTTGATTCACCTTCTGCTTTAAGTAAGCTTGGGACACCTAAACCTGCTTCTGCTATTGATTCTGATATGTCGCATGTTAATGATGATGCCACTTCTGCTATGCATGATACTTATGATGAAACTGCTTCTATGTTTGACAATACTGTGCCACTTGGTGAATTTCTTGATGAACAACTTGCTAGGGTTAGAGAGAATGAAAGTATTGAAACTGATTATATTGAAGATATCGATGATGAAGACTCTCCCCCTAATACTTATGGATTGCCTGTTGTTCCCGAGGGTTATGTTTTGGATGAAGAATCTGCTAGAGCTATTCTTGCTTGTAATGATAGAAGTGATCTTAAGAAATTATTAGCTAAATGGAAGCAGCAATCCCTTAATGCTACAATGAAACTTGTCCCTGCTTTTGCTACTTCACCTGTCTGTGTTACTTATAAGGATTATGAATTCTCTGTTGATCCTAATATAATTACTTTGGTTGAATCTGATCCTTTTCATGGCTATGAATCTGAAACTGTTGTGGCACATCTTACTAAATTAAATGATATAGCCACCCTGTTCACTAATGATGAGAGAACTCTCTACTTTTATATCCTTAAAATATTTCCGTTCTCATCAAAGGGTGATGCTAAGATATGGTTTAATTCTCTTGATCCTGGTTGTGTGCGTAGTCCCCAGGATATGATTTATTACTTCTCTGCTAAATATTTCCCTGCTCATAAGAAACAAGCTGCTTTGAGGGATATATATAATTTTGTGCAAATTGAAGAAGAGAGTCTCCCACAAGCTTGGGGAGGCTTCTCCAATTACTTAATGCTTTACCTGATCATCCTCTTAAGAAAAATGAAATACTTGATATCTTTTATAATGGACTAACCGATGCTTCCAGAGATTACCTGGATAGTTGTGCTGGTTCTGCTTTCAGGGAAAGAACAACGGATGAAGCTGAAATTCTATTGAATAATATGTTGACAAATGAAAATAATTGGACACTTCCTGAGCCAGTTCCTGAGCCTATTCCTAAACCAACTCCGAAGAAGAGAGGTGTTCTATTTCTCAGTCCTAAAGATATGCAAGAGGCAAAGAAATCCATGAAAGAAAAAGGTATTAAAGCTAAAGATGTTAAGAATTTACCTCCTATTGAAGAAATAGATGGTCTTAATTTACCGCCTGTTGATACGTCTCCATCGTATCGACTTTTCCAAACACTTTTGCCCTTGTTTTGGACTCTAACTTGCATGATTTGAATGGAACTAATCCGGACTGACGATGTTTTTAGCAGAATTACCATGGTGTTATTTATGTGCAGAAACAAAAGTTCTCGTAATGACCTGAAGCTTCACGAAACAACTTTTCAGAAATAATAAAAAATCCTTGCAAAAGATGAAGGCCAAGGGGCCCACCACCTGTCCACGAGGGTGGGGGCACGCCCCCTACCTCGTGGGCCTCCTGGAGCTCCTCCGACTCCAACTCCAACTCTATATATTTGGTTTCGGGGAGGAAAAAATGAGAGAGAAGAATTCATCGCGTTTTCAATACGGAGCCGCCGCCAAGCCCTAAAACCTCTAGGGAGGGCTGATCTGGAGTCCGTTCGAGGCTCCGGAGAGGGGAATCCGTCACCATCGTCATCATCAACCTTCCTCCATCACCAATTTCATGATGCTCACCGCCGTGCATGAGTAATTCTATCATAGGCTTGCAGGACGGTGATGGGTTGGATGCGATCTATCATGTAATCGAGTTAGTTTTGTTTGGGTTTGATCCCTAGTATCCACTATGTTCTGAGATTGATGTTCCTATGACTTTGCTATGCTTAATGCTTGTCACTAGGGCCCGAGTGCCATGATTTCAGATCTGAACCTATTATGTTTTCATCAATATATGAGAGTTCTTGATCCTATCTTGCAAGTCTATAGTCACCGATTATGTGTTATGATCCGTAAACCCCGAAGTGACAATAATCGGGATACTTACCGGTGATGACCGTAGTTTGAGGAGTTCATGTATTCACTATGTGTTAATGCTTTGTTCCAATACTGTATTAAAAGGACGCCTTAATATCCCTTAGTTTCCGTAAGGACCCCGCTACCATGGGAGGGTAGGACAAAAGATGGCATGCAAGTTCTTTTCCATAAGCACGTATGACTATATTCGGAATACATGCCTACATTATATCAATGAACTGGAGCTAGTTCTTTGTCACCCTAGGTTATGATTGTTACATGACGAACCACATCCAGCATAATTCTGCATCACTGATCCATTGCCTACGAGCTTTCCATATATTGTTCTTCGCTTATTTACTTTTCCGTTGCTATTGCTATCATCACTACAAAATACCAAAAACATTACTTTTGCTATCATTACCTTTTGCTACCATTGCCACTACTATCATATTACTTTGCTACTAAACACTTTTCTGCAGATATTAAGTTTCCAGGTGTGGTTGAATTGACAACTCAGCTGCTAATACTTGAGAATATTCTTTGGCTCCCCTTGTGTCGAATCAATAAATTTGGGTTGAATACTCTACCCTCGAAAACTGTTGCGATCCCCTATACTTGTGGGTTATCAAGACTATTTTCTGGCGCTGTTGCCGAGGAGCATAGCTCTATTCTTTGAGTCACTTGGGATTTATATCTTCTTATCATTATGAAGAACTTGAGAGATCCAAAAACCAAGATTTATCCCTCAACTACGAGGGGAGGTAAGGAACTGCCATCTAGCTCTGCACTTGACTCACCTTCTGTTATGAGTAAGCTTGCGACACCTAAACCTGCTTCTGCTATTCGTTCTGATATGTCGCATGTTATTGATGATGCCACTTCTACTATGCATGATACTTATGATTAAACTACTTCTATGCTTGATACTATTGTGCCACTTGGTGAATTTCTTGATGAACAACTTGCTACGGCTAGAGAGAATGGAAATATTGAATCTGATAATACTGATGAAATTGATGATGAAGACTTGCATGTTATTCCTGAGGGTTATTGAGGGAGTCCTGGATTACGGGGTGTTCGGATAGCCGGACTATACCTTCAGCCAGACTCCTGGACTATGAAGATACAAGATTGAAGACTCCGTCCCGTGTCCGGAAGGGACTTTCCTTGGCGTGGAAGGCAAGCTTGGTGATACGGATATGAAGATCTCCTACCATTGTAACCGACTTTGTGTAAGCCTAACCCTCTCCGGTGTCTATATAAACCGGAGGGTTTTAGTCCATAGGACAACGTACACATCAACAATCATACCATAGGCTAGCTTCTAGGGTTTAGCCTCTTCGATCTCGTGGTAGATCTACTCTTGTACTACCCATATCATCAATACTAATCAAGCAGGACGTAGGGTTTTACCTCCATCGAGAGGGCCCGAACCTGGGTAAAACTTCGTGTCCCTTGCCTCCTGTTACCATCCGGCCTAGATGCGCAGTTCGGGACCCCCTACCCGAGATCTTCCGGTTTTGACACCGACATTGGTGCTTTCATTGAGAGTTCCTCTGTGTCGTCGCCGTCAGGCTCGATGGCTCCTACGATCATCAATAGCGATGTAGTCCAGGGTGAGACCTTCCTCCCCGGACAGATCTTCGTCTTCGGCGGCTTCGCACTGCGGGCCAATTCACTTGGCCGTCTGGAGCAGATCGAAAGCTACGCCCCTGGTCTTCAGGTCAGATTTGGAAGTTTAAACTACACAGCTGACATCCGCGGGGACTTGATCTTCGACGGATTCGAGCCACTGCCGAGCGCGCCGCACTGTCCCGACAAGCATGATCTAGCTCTGCCACCGAACAGTGCCCTGGAGGCCGCACCCGCATCAGCTTCGACCCTTAATTCGGAACCAAACGCACCGATCGAGGACAGATGGTTGGACGTCGCCTCGGGGGCTGCGAACTTAACGGCGATTGAGCCGAACACCAGCCCCGCACTCCGCAAAACTCATGATTCCAAGGAGCTGGACTCCTCTCCGGACTCCGAACCATTCGCGCCTCTGCCGATCGAATCCGATTGGGCGCCGATCATGGAGTTTACTGCCGTGGACATCTTTCAGCACTCGCCCTTCGGCGATATTATGAAATCACTAAAGTCTCTCTCTTTATCAGGAGAGCCCTGGCCGGACTACGGTCAGCGAGATTGGGATACGGACGATGAAGAAATTCAAAGCCCACCCACCACCCACTTTGTAGCCACCGTCGACGATTTAACCGACATGCTCGACCTCGACTCCGAAGACATCGACGGTATGGACGCCGATGAAGGAGACGATGAAGAACCAGCGCCTATTGGGCCCTGGAACGCCACCTTGTCATATGACTTATACATGGTGGACGCACCAAAAGATGACGACAAGGAGCGGAAGGACGCACCGAAAGCTTGTTCCCTCGAAAAGCAGTCAAAGCGGCGATGCAAGCGCCGCCCCAAATCCCGCCTCGACAGAAATAGCGATCACACAGACCCAGCGCTAGAGCAGGGCGAACCGCTGCCGGACAACGGCAATCCGGATAATCAAACCGAACAAACAAATCCTATCAAGGATAATGGTCCGGACGACATAACGCCGGACAGGCACCCAGAGCAGCAGACTGCCCGTAAAAGGCTTGTTGCCACCGCGAGGAGTCTGAAAAAGCAGAAGCAAAGGCTCAAGGCCGCGCAAGACACACTCCAAATCAGATGGAGTAAAATACTCAATACAGCAGCAAGGTACGGCGACAATCGCCCCTACAAGAGCTACCCAAAGCGGAAGCTGCTACCCGAATTCGATGAGGAGGCCTCAGACCCCCCACAACCAAATATCAAAGCAGCCACCTGGTCGGATAGACGACCCCTCTACCAACACAGAGCGGCATACAACGCCGCTTACCATACAACACGCAACCAATGCGAGGGATCGCACCCAAAGAACGGTGCAACAAGATCCATCTATGGACCACGCAAGCGCGCCCCAGCATACAATGCAACACAACAAACATCCGAACAACGCGGTACACCCAGCTACAGGGATGCCACACACCCCCTATGTTTCACCGATGAGGTGCTGGACCATGAATTTCCAGAGGGATTCAAGGCCGTAAACATAGAGGCATACGACGGAACAACAGACCCTGGGGTCTGGATTGAGGACTACATCCTTCATATCCATATGGCCCGAGGAGATGATCTCCACGCCATCAAGTACCTACCCCTCAAGCTCAAAGGGCCAGCTCATCACTGGCTCAAAGGCCTCCCCGAAAGCTCCATTGGAAGTTGGGAAGAGCTCAAAGACGCCTTTCGGGCAAATTTTCAAGGGACTTATGTCCGACCTCCGGATGCGGACGATTTGAGTCATATAACTCAACAACCCGGAGAGTCAGCCCGAAAGCTTTGGAACAGGTTTCTTACTAAAAAGAACCAGATTGTCGACTGTCCGGACGCTGAAGCCTTAGCAGCTTTCAAGCATAGCGTCCGTGACGAATGGCTCGCCAGACACCTCGGCCAAAATAAGCCGAGAACGATGGCTGCATTAACAAACCTCATGACCCGCTTTTGTGCGGGAGAGGACAGCTGGCTAGCCAGATGCAGCACCAGCGACCCCAGTACATCTGAAGTTAGAGATGGAAACGGGAAATCACGGCGCAACAGCAATAACAAACGCCGGAATAAAGAAGACAGCACGAAGGGCACGGCAGTAAATGCCGGATTCAAAAGCTCTCGGCCAGGACAAAAGCCGCCCCCTAAAGGCACCAAGGATGAATTGTCCAGCCTCAACAAAATTCTGGACCAAGTATGTCAGAATCATAGTACCCCTGGTAAACCTGCTAATCATACCCACAGAGAATGTTGGGTCTTCAAGCAGCCTGGCAAGCTCAACGCCGTACACAAGGGGGAGGATACACCAAGTGAAGACGAGGACGAGCCCCCCAAGCAAGACACGGGGGAACAAAAGCAATTTCCACCAGAAGTCAAAACAGTAAACGTGTTACACGCAATCAAGGGAAAAAACAATGCAGCACTCCCAGGAAAGTATACCCAAGTGCCTGTCACCACGAAGTCCTGCCACTGGTCATCTCAACCGATCACTTTCGACCATCGCGATTACTCAACAAGTATCCGACACGTAGGATGGGCTGCCCTGGTATTAGACCCAGTAATTGGCGGATATCACTTCACAAGGGTCTTGATGGACGGCGGCAGTAGCCTAAACCTAATATATCAGGATACAATCCGCGGGATGGGGTTAGACCTAACACAAATTCGCCATAGCAATACTACCTTTAAAGGAGTAATGCTAGGCCCAGGGGCTCGTTGTACGGGCTCCCTCCTACTACAAGTTACATTCGGCTCCCCCGATAACTTCCGCCGCGAGAATTTAACTTTCCACATCGCTCCTTTTCAAAGTGGCTATCAAGCACTGCTCGGACGCGAAGCTTTTGCTCGCTTTAATGCAATAACACACTACGCCTCCCTCACACTCAAGATGCCCGGTCCACATGGCATCATTACAATGCTCGGAAATATCAAGCGATCTCTGCGCGCCGAAGAGAGTGAGGCTGCCTTGGCCGCCGCACACTAAAGGCGCCCGGACAAGCGAAAGCATCCAATAGGTCGTCAAGACCTCAGATACAACTAATCAAGTCCGGCGCCGCTATTTATATGGAAATAAGTGGTCACACCCCTATTTGTCAATACAAGGGGCTCAACGCGTGTAGACAAGTGGCAATTTCTTATCATCTTGAATTATACATGGTTTCTTTAAAAACTATCCTTTCGCACGACAACTTTCTCACTTAACTTCCTCTCTTTTACAGACGATCATCGTGCTACACCTGTCCAGGATACGGCACAACAAAGACACGGGCGCAGACGTGCAACAGGGACCTGCTCCAAGGATTCTTTTTAGATTAAGACCCTGCGTAAACCTTTTTTACTGTCTCTTGTTGATACATATCCACCATTTAGAAGGATGCTGACGTCTTGGCATGTGGCCACGCCAAAACAATCCACGTACCTGGACACACGGGGCTTCTTACAAAGGACACTATTTAGGCCCGGTTTATACCACAAAGACCGAATACCTTAGGGACTGTTTGGCGTCGCGAGTTTGGCCCTATATGCATCAGCTCCGAATCATTGTCTTTGGTAAAATGTTGGGTTTGCCCAGCTCCTGTGTTTTGGTGCCTTACGTTCTGCCTTGCCGGCTAAGGTAGCACCAGGAGAACTACTGCGATTGTGCCATGGTTCATCCGGACGAGCACCTCAGTAGAGAAAGCCAAAAACTGACGGTCATGATATAGCGTGAGACTGGTCAACCACTCGATGACCTGTGAGAATGTTAGAATTCCTCCGCCTTAACGAAGGGCCGTTTACCAGCCAGGCATGTACGCACCCCGAGATCGGGAGAGTGCGGAGCCACCGGGGGCTATCTAGTAGCCCCACTGTCAAACTCCTATGGCTAAGTGAAAGTGCTAAAGCATTATAGTCCGGTTGCCTCGCTCGCTCCTCTATCACCTCCTTAATAGGACCAAGACATTGGGTTAAGTGTGAATGCGTGTTTTTGCGAGCACCTCCGCATTATATGCGTGAGGGTTGAAACCGACGGCTGCAATCTTTCAGGTTATACACATGTATACATAAACGCCGCCCAGGAGGCAACATATTACTTTCAGGCAAAAGTATAAAAATAGCCTTATAAAAATTTATAAAAGCATTTCGCTTACAATGAGATTACATATCACTCAAACATAATATTTTTTTGAGCACTGGGTCTCTATCAAACGGGCACCCTCAAGAACTTCTTCAAAGTAGTGCTCGGCAGCCTTTCAACCTATAGCCGAATCCCGCGCTGCAACATTGGTAGCATCCATCTCTGCCCAATATGCCTTAACACGGGCAAAGGCCATACGTGCGCCCTCTATGCACGCCGACCTCCTCATCGCATTAATGCGCGGCACCACGTCAAGGACCTGCTGCACCAAGCTGAAATAGCTGTTCGGTTTTGACCTTCCCGGCCATAGCTGATCCACAACATACCTCATAAAGAGTCCGGACAACCTATTTAGTTCGGCCCATTCGGCTAATTGGTCAGTCAATGAAAGTGGATGCTCGGGAGAATGGAATTGTCTCCAAAATAGCTGGTCTACTCCACGGTCCGTCTGACCCTGGAAGTACTTGGCCGCATCGGCAGCGCTCGCCGCCAAATCCATATACACATCCTCCGAACTCCACAGCCGATCCAGAGGGGCATACCGTGGATCTCCGAATTTCCTTCGCAACATAAAGGATTTCCCAGCTACAATATCCCCAGCTTCCCACAGCTCCTCCTTCTTTGCCCTCATAGCAGAGCGGAGATCCTTTTTCGTAGCAGCAGCCTTCTCAAGGTCTGATGCCTTCGCTTGGTTTTCCTTTTCAAGAACCTGACAATGGTCGGCGGCGGCTTTTAATTCTATAGCCATCTTGTCCATCTTGTCTCGGGTCTCGCCATGTGCGTCCTTCTCGGCTTGCAACTCTTCGGCCGCCTTCACAGCAGCCGCATTACCCAACCTCGCTTGTTCCTTGGCTCGGGCAAGTTCTGCCCGCAAGGCTTCAATAGTGGCAGCTCCATCTGCAATCACAACATATTAAAGATACTGGCATCATGCTGCTCTTCCTATGTGGTGTTTACCAGATATTGACACTTACCCTGTGCCTCGTCAAGCGTTTTGTTAACAAGCTCGATGTCGGCGTCTGCCGCATCCAACTGCCGTTCTAAATGGGCAAACTCGCCAGTCCGGCTAGCCACCGGAGCTTCCATCACCTGCACATAGAGGGAGTATGGTTATTTCCTGGGAATATGATCCTCTGTTCGTCGTCGTTTCTGACGACAACCAGAGTCTCAGGGGCTACTATCTACACAGGGCACACCTAGCATGTGTAGGATTATCATACATTCTTTTACATACCTCAAAGCCTGTCAGTAGACTCACAAAAGCTTCATGCAATCCGCTTTCGGCGGACGATATTCTCTCCATCACCGTATTCATCATCACACGGTGTTCATCTGAGATGGCCGCTCGCCCCACCAACTCCCTCAGAACATCCGATCGCACACTAGATGGGGTCGGACTCTTTTGTCTGCTCTCTTCGGGAGCCGGACACTAGGAGCTTCGGGGGTTAATGGGATTATCTTCTGGCCTCACCGGACTCGGAGAGGCCCTCCACGACGACACTTCAGGGTCGCCTGCTTCTGGAGCGGAGGAGTCCGGAGGAGGCGTTTCGCTCTCCATCATCTCTGGAAGAAGATCCCCCGAAGATGAGCTCATTTGAGGGGCTAAGGCCCGAACTGCAAAAATATATGCGGTGGTTATTTCCTCAGAAGAAAAAGATGGCATATCTGTACTATTAAAAGTATTTCGGGTCACTTACGACTTGTGGGAGAATTGATCCCCCGCGCACTTTGTGCGGCAACAGCGACCCCCAAGGTAGGACCCTCTATGGGAGACTTCTTCTCCCGTTTGGAAGCTTCGGCTTCTAAATCCCCGGGCGCAGTCCTTTTCCTCTTTTGGTCGCCTTCCCTCATGGAGACGCTCGCTCCCTCGGCTAGAATGGGCAACATTGGGGGCCCGCGTCCGCCCGCATTATCCTCCACAGTATCTTCCTTCAAGGGCTCCGGGCAAGGTGCGGTCTGGAGCATCTTTTCCAATACCAGATTTTCCAAACCCTCAGGGAGGGGGGCCGAACACCGAATCAACTTCGCCTTTGTTAGCCAGTCCTAGTCAAAAAGAGAACTCTCAGAAATAACTTCGTAACAAAGTAGAGATAGTATGTTCGGCCGGAAGATGCCTTACCTGTTCGGCGGTGCGGTTACTACTCAGGCCCACGTCCTCGGTGATTTCCGGACACTCCACCTGAGGTCCGAAGAATGACTTGTACATCTCCTCGTGCGTCAGGCCAAGAAAATTTTGAATGGCACGCGGTCCCTCGGGATTGAACTCCCACAGGCGAAGAGGTCGGCGTTTGCAAGGCTGGACTTGACGAACCAGCATAACATGTATTACCGCAACCAAACTAAAATCTCCATTGAAGAGATCCCGAATGCGGCCTTGCAATATAGGCACGTCCTTGACTGGACCCCAGCTCAGACCTCTGCTGACCCATGACATCAACTGTGGTGGAGGGCCCGAGCGGAAAACAGGGGGGCCGCCCACTTGGCACTTCTAGGAGCCGTGATGTAGAACCACTCCTGCTGCCACAATTCAGACACCTCTGGGATGGAACCTTTGGGCCACGGAGCTCCCATCATCTTGCGTATTGAGGCACCTCCACACGCTGCATGTTGCCCCTCGACCATCTTCGGCTTCACTTCAAAGGTCTTGAGCCATAGGCCAAAGTGAGGGGTAACCCGGAGGAAGGCCTCGTACACGACAATAAATGTCATGATATGAAGAAAGGAGTCCGGAGCTAGATCATGAAAATCTAGCCCGTAGTAAAACATCAAACCCCTGACGAAAGGATCCAGGGCAAGGCCTAGACCTCGGAGGAACTGGGAAACGAACACGACGTTCTCGTTGGGTTCGGGGGTGGGGACGGCCTGCACTCGGGGAGGCAGCCGATGCAAAATCTCGGCGGTCGGATATCTGGCCTCCCTCAACTTCTTGATGTCTTCTTCCGTGATGGAGGAAGGCATCCATCGGCCTTGCAGGCTAGATCCGGACATGACTGAAGGTTCGGAGTGCCTGACCTGAACTTCGGGCATTTGAGCTTGAGGTGGGGGAAAGATTCGATTGAGCACGGGAGGGAAAAATAAAAGCCTTGTCCCTTTTATAAAGAGGGTGAATGTCAAGCGTCCTCTCCGTGTCCGTTTGGACTTGCCTATAATCTAGGAGTCCTAGAAGCGGTTGGGTTACCCACGCCCGTATTGATGAGAATCCCGGGATAAGGGGACACGATCTCTACTTTAACAAGACGTGCCAAGGAAACCGCCTCGCATGACGCGCTGAGGTGGGATAATAAAACGACTCAGATAAAGGCTTGGCTGTGGTGTGTCACGCTACGGAATACGTCAGCATATTAGATTGGTGTAAACATTATTCTCTCTATGGCAATATGTGGAAACTTATTTTACAGAGCCGGACACTATCTTTGTGTTCAAAATCTTCTATGAAGTACTTGGAGGAGGAACCCGCCTTGCAATGCCGAAGACAATCTGCGCGCCGGACTTGTCGTCATTGAAGCCTGGTTCAGGGGCTACTGAGGGAGTCCTGGATTAGGGGGTGTTCGGATAGCCGGACTATACCTTCAGCCGGACTCCTGGACTATGAAGATACAAGATTGAAGACTCCGTCCCGTGTCCAGAAGGGACTTTCCTTGGCATGGAAGGCAAGCTTGGCGATACGGATATGAAGATCTCCTACCATTGTAACCGACTTTGTGTAACCCTAACCCTCTCCGGTGTCTATATAAACCGGAGGGTTTTAGTCCGTAGGACAACGTACACATCAACAATCATACCATAGGCTAGCTTCTAGGGTTTAGCCTCTTCGATCTCGTGGTAGATCTACTCTTGTACTACCCATATCATCAATACTAATCAAGCAGGACGTAGGGTTTTACCTCCATCGAGAGGGCCCGAACCTGGGTAAAACTTCGTGTCCCTTGCTTCCTGTTACCATCCGGCCTAGACGCACAGTTCAGGACCCCCTACCCGAGATCCGCCGGTTTTGACACCGACAGTTATGTTTTTGATAAAGAAGCTTCTTTAGCTATTTTAGCTTGCAAAGATAGATATGAACTTAAGAGGTTGTTAGCTAAATGGAATCAGCAATCTCTAAATGCTAGAATGAAACCTGACCCTGCTTTTGCTACTTCACCTATCTGTGTTACCGATAAGGATTATGAATTCTCTGTTGATCCTCATATAATTACTTTGGTTGAATTTGATCCTTTTCATGGCTACAAATCTGAAACTGTTGTGGCACATCTTTCTAAATTAAATGATATAGCTACCCTGTTTACTAATGATGAGAGAACTCACTACTTTTATATCCTTAAAATATTTTCGTTCTCATTAAAGGGTGATGCTAAGATATGGTTTAATTCTCTTGATCCTGGTTGTGTGCGTAGTCCCGAGGATATGATTTATTACTTCTCTGCTAAATATTTCCCTGCTCATAAGAAACAACCTGCTTTGAGGGATATATATAATTTTGTGCAAATTAAAGAAGAGAGTCTCCCACAAGCTTGGGGGAGGCTTCTCAAATTACTTAATGCTTTGCCTGATCATCCTCTTAAGAAAAATGAAATACTTGATATCTTTTATAATGGACTAACCGATGCTTCCAGAGATTACCTGGATAGTTGTGCTGGTTCTGTTTTCGGGGAAAGAACACCGGATGAAGCTGAAATTCTATTGAATAATATGTTGAGAAATGAAAATAATTGGACACCTCCGGAGCCAATTCCTGAGCCTATTCCTAAACCAACTCCGAAGAAGAGGGGTATTCTATTTCTCAGTCCTGAAGATATGCAAGAGACAAAGAAATCTATGAAAGAAAAAGATATTAAAGCTGAAGATGTTAAGAATTTACCTCCTATTAAAGAAATATATGGTCTTAATTTACCTCCTACCAAAGAAACATATGATCCTAATTGTAGCGACCCGACCCGAATGGATCAAGTCTCTGTGCTTAAGTGTCATCCCTGGATCGGTATGCTGACACACACAGTACTCGAGGATTTATAACAGAGGTAAATCACATGTATAAGTAACGTAAGATACTATTACCTCAATCCAAAAGCGGAAGTAACAAGGTTGTGGATTCCCATCAACACCAATGGCAAAGTTGAGTGTAGAAATCGTAACCCTGACGTATCACTTACTCGTCGTAAGATAACCCTGCAACATGAGACGTTGCAGCCACAAAGGGTCAGTACATTGAATGTACTGGCAAATTCACACCATATAGAATGATGAATAAAGGCTATCACTACATGCATATTTGGCTGGTGGAAAAGCTCTATGGTTATAGTTTTTGCGAAAAGCCAATTTTTCCCTACTGCAAAGGAATAAATTTTATTTAACTATCATGGTGGTTGTTGAAGATTGAGAATGGTTGACAGCATTCTCAATCCCAATTAAGTAACACCATTAAACCCAACAAACTTAATTTAAAGTAACATGATGAGATTCACATGATAATCCAAGTACTAGATACTCAAAACGTCCATAACCGGGGACACGGCTAACCATGATTAGTTTATACACTCTGCAGAGGTTTGCGCACTTTTCCCCACAAGACTCGATCGCCTCCGTTTGGTTTCTCGCACTACATGGTGTTTGAGAAGACGGATGACCGAGACATAGTCTTTCAGAAGCGCTAGCACCTTACGATCAGGTAGACCGTTACACCTACTTTCCCTACATCTGCTAGTCTACCACTGTAAGAGTTCGCACAACTTAATCAACTATGCTAGAGCCCATAATAGCTTGTGGCTGCACACGGAAGTTTCTAGCATGAATAATCTCATGATCCCTTTGAGCCTGGGTGGCGGTCCAAAAAAACAAGCAATCCTGGAATACCCAGGTGCCTAGACAGGCAATCGCTGGAATACGCAGGTACCTCAATCCACCCAGATGTGTGTTAAACTTGCTGCCTTAAGTAAACCATTAATTAACAATCTCACATCTGTCATGAATACTCTCAAACCCAATCCACGTGTCTACGAGCATAGCATGGCAATATAAGCATAACATAATAGTAACTCCCAGGTTTGAATGCAGGGCAATAGGTTCCTACCTCATCAACTACTTCCCAATACCCACATGTTATCAATCTTACTCATGCAATGTTTGAGGGTTAGACTAATGCATAAAAACTGGGTATGAAAAGGGGAATATGATCAAAGTGTGAACTTTCTGCAATGTTGATGAAGATGCTTCGCACTCAAAACTCTTGATAGTTCTACCCGTCACAGTCCGGTCAATCTATCGTAAGCAAGCAATAGAACCACACATAAGCAATCAATCAGCAGATCAGAAAGAACGAAGAAGACGATTCGGAAAACACCAAAACCAAGCAAATAACTCTTGCAACATAAAACAATTTCTAACAGTACCAAAATTATATGAATTTGGCCTTATTAGAAGGTTTAGGCCAAGAGCTTCGATTTGCAAAAAGAATCAACTGAAACAGAGTTATGAAACTCAAGTTATGATCAAATGAAATTTGAATTCAAATATCATCTAATTCAAATTTTAAAATTTCAAAAACATGTTTAAGTTGTTTTACCGTATAGAGGAGATCATAACGAAGACGTGAGCGTTGGTTTCATTGGATTTGGACAAACGAGCGAAAGGATGTGGTCGTTTGAAGTATAGGGACTAATCTGTAAAAGAAACTACTACACAAATAGGTCCTTGGACAGAAAACTAAAGAAATAAAAGAAAAAAAACGAAATAGTGAGCGTTCGTTACCGATCGCTAACGAACGCTAGCTAACGAACACTCGCAAAATAACTAACCTAATATATAAAAACAGTTCTAAAAGAAAAACCGATCTATATAAAAAATCAAAGAAAAACCGGGATAGGTTAACTCGATTTATACCGGTTCGAGGAGAAAGTCCGGCGGCGGCGGCGGTTAACTCCGGCGTGCTACGCAGCGAGACGGCGGCTCTGGCGCGGCAGCAGGCGACGGCGGATGCGGTGCGGGACTGCAGCGGTAGCAAGGCGAGCAGGCGGGGCGCGGCGCGGTGGCGGTGGTGCAGCGGCGGTGAGCGCAAGCGGCGGCGGCGTTCGGCGGCAACGGTGGATCTGGCCGCGGTGGCAGCGATGCGAGAGCGGGGAGGAGAGAGAGGGGGCGAGGGGCGGCGTGGTTGGCCTTATAAGGGCGAGGGGAGGGGACGTGGTGGCATGGAGGAGGGGCGACGAGCGGCGTGGCTCGCTCGGACTCCGGCGAGTCCGGGTGAAGCACGGGAGGAGGAAGGAGGCGGCGGGATTTTGGGCCTGTGCTGGCTCGGCGGGCCGGCCCAGTTGACGCGCAGTTTTTTTTTCAAAACATTTTTCCACACAAACCAAAAATAGTAAAAACAAAATAAATGAAAATATTATATAGGCATATAATATATCAAAATTTTCAGAAAACAATTTTCTACAACATGGACATTTTCTAGCATTAAATAAAATACACACAAATTCAGATAATTCAAAGAGTGCTACTGCCCTAATAAAATCCAATAAAAACCATTTTAAAAATACCAAAATTAATTCAAATTTATTTCTCTCCAATTTTCTGTTGTAGGGAATCATGTTACCCTATTTTCCATATATTTTTATTTTGGAGAAAAATAATTTGAATAAAACTCAAATAACTCCAATTTGGAAATAAATTCAAAAGGGGCTTTGAATTTAATTCTTTGAAACTCCCAACTCATATTTCATATGTTTTGAAGAAGTCATTTTATCTTCGCTCTTGAAAATCATTGAGTTGCATAAAGTTTCTGGATTGGAAATATTTTCCAAATGAAATTCAAATGTTTTCAAAACCCTTGTCATTTAAATATATGGAAGAAGTCATGTCATCTTCTCTCCGGGGTTTTGTGATGAAAAGTATTTGAATCCAAAGAGATTAGAAAGCAAAGATGAAAGTTTGGGAAAGTCCTTTTATTCCCTCTCATTTAACTTTCAAAAAAGTTTCAAATTTCACTCAATTTCACACAATCAACCAAACAATCAATCAAATCTATCTATTTATTATAACATTCCAAAATTTAGAATTTTGGGATGTTACAAACCTACCAACCTTAAAATGAATCTCGTCCTCGAGATTCAGAGAGGCTAGCAAGAAAAGGTTAGGGTTTGGGGGTCTCCTCAAAATCCATCGATCATCACACGGGGTCTGGGGTGCTACCACCCTTAGAAGCATGGTTACGGTTCCATCAAAACTCATATACTCCATCCATATTGTTACAGTGTCGGTCTTCTCAGATCTTCAGGATAATTCCTTATCTGGGCTCTCCCGGCAGCGGCATAACCTTTTCCTCAATTCTTCTGCACTTTCATCCTGGTAAGGTTATTCCGAGACTGGGTCTTCTTAGCTGACAGGTCTGGCGCCAATACTAATCAACTATCGATATCTCATGGCGGTCAACAATTTATGGTTTCTCCTGCAGGAAATGGGTCTGGGTTGATCCTCACCGTATAACCTACGGTTGGCAAGGCTGCCTTGTACAAGGGAAAAATACCTATACCATTCTAAGGCTTAAACAAGGTTTTGATCGTTGGCGCTCTACTATAGGTAAGTCACTCAGATTTACCATCCCAAATAGCAAGGCGAATAATAAGAGTAAGTCGGTATGGTGATCAATCCATCCCGCACCCAAATCATTACCTTGTACATGGTTTAGTGAATCTCGCATTCTAACACTCGGTCATCCTCAGAAGCATTGCAGAATTTCTCTTGTCGACGAACAAAGTTCGGATATATCCATAGATTCTACAAGCCAGACAAACATCTATCGTTTCTTCACAACTCTCAGGTTTTGCGTTACTCCTATAAGATCGTCTATTGATAAAATCGTAACTTCTTCCAAGGTTTTTCCTTCAGGAAGAATGTGCTTGCTTCTTGGCAGGTCCTGGGGCATGTGGGTTATGGCCCATCTCATCACTTGTAGTCCTTGAACTTATCATCGGGCAACTGATCATTATTCCAACTTCCAACTTCCTAGTATTCTTAAATCCATCCAATTGTACTGTCTTTCTTCCTTCTATTGGCACCAAACTAGGACATGATTACTCAGACTCATCATGGAGTTTCCCTTGATCCATATTTCCGACATCATACCGCCTTTATATCCAATAGTAATTTATCTCTTCATCCTCGTGGGATATACCACATACCGAGATAAAACTTATACTTATGAAGTCCATATTCCACTTCGTGGAACATCATTATCCTTTCCAGGGTCAAGCGTCCTTACAGGGGAATATTGGCCATCTCTACATGGCACTTCTTCAACTAGGAAACGTGAAACACATCATGAACTCCTGACTCCTTTGGGTGACTCCAACTTGTTGGCCACTTCTCCCATATGCTCCAAAAACTCTGTATGGTCCTACAAATCTCAGGGCTAACTTTCCCTTAACTCCGATTCGTTTAACTCCTCGCAGAGGGGACACACGAAGACATGCCCTGTCTCCAATTTCATAGACTACCTCCTTGCGTTTTTTAGTCTTTAATACTCTTCTGCCTGGACTGAGCTACCTTCAGTCTATCTCGAATCAACTTAACATTCTCTTCTGACTCCTTGATCACATTTGGTCCAAACAACTGACGGTCTCCAACTTCATCCCACATACTCTTGGGGTATCACACATATCGAGACAAAACTTGTATTCATTTTGTCCGAAATCCACTCAGTGGAGTATCCTTATCTTTTCCAGGGGTCAACGGTTCTTACAGGGTACTACCACCCTTAAAATGCACAAATCTTCCATAGACCCTATTTCTCATATCCTCAAAATGGCCAAAACTCTTCTTCATAGAGTAACAACTCATAAAATCCATATCAGTACCAACGATGCTAACTTTATTCATTCTCAATTGATTTCAATCTATCGCTTTTCCATTACATGTCTCAACTCAACACCTCAAAATAAAAAAATGTTCTCACTTCTACTACTCCATTTCTTTTGTTGCAAACTCAACTATCTAGCACAAGTTTCCTTCTCCTTGGGGCATTCTCTGGCAAAGTGCCCTGCTCCATTACAACTAAAACATATTACTTCTGACAAGTATCGAGGTTTCCTTTTGGGGCCACTGTTGAGGTAGTGCCCTGACTCCTTGCACCTGTAACAAATGATATGACTCAGGTCCCTCCTGGGCTCCAATCGGTTTCTCTTCCTGGACTTTCCCATTCCAATCAGGGCTTCTATTTCCTGTGGGTCATATTCTACTTCCTCTGTCGGGAATTCTACTAGATCCCCACTCAAACAATTTTGGGAGATGTGTCCTTCTTCTCCACATGAATAGCAAGACTTAGTGCAGGGTTTACTCGGGTCTTCTTTAGGTGTGTCCTCCATCTCTTCCTTCATCACAGCTTCTTCTAAAATTTCCATGAGGGCTCCTTTCATTACTTCTTTCTTCTGCTGGATGGTTCGTTGTACCATGGGGTAAATGTGACGCTCAGCAGGATAGTGGGTAGTCCCTTCACACAAGAAACAAGTAATCTGCCTAGTTGGGCATTCTTCAACTGGGTGACTTCCTTCACAATTAGGGCATTCATCCTTGTGTTCTTTATGGGTGTGTCCTATTTCTCCACAAATCTTGCATGCACAAGGTTTCTTCATATCCTTTCCATAAGGCTTCAGCTTCTGGGACACAAGCCGAGACTTTGGCAGAGTCAACTTAAATTCTTTCCAAGTGGTTACTCCTTGCCATCCATTGATGGTTTGGTACATCCTCCACCAAGTAGCAGCACCTCTTTCAAAGCACTGAAGAGCATGCTGGGTCATATCCTTTCCGACTATAGGGTTATTCTTCATGTGATCCTCCATGTTCTGAATCCATTGGTCCGTCTCCAATTGACTCATCGGTCCAAAAAATATAAGCTCATCTTCATTCATCCTCTATTGGGTCCATGGGTTTGGGGTGAGATAAGAGAGATAGAGAGGGATACACACAATGAAAACAACAGTTTTAAAAAGACAGATTTTATTGTGGCTGTCGGAAAACATCAAACAAATGACAACTCACAATCGTCGCATCTAGCGTAGGCATATAACAGGGGTTGGGTCTTCTAAAGGTCAATAAATCTTCAAAGTCATCAAGCATTACGAGTCTTGTTCATGTCTCTGATGGCTTCTTTCGATCGTGCTTGTCCTTCTCAAGTTCTTTTGACAGATCATTCCTGTTGACGCGAAGTCTCTCGTGACGTCCTTTAATATTCTGGAGTTGTGTTCTGAAATTCTAGTTTCAACATCCTTCGCATGAACCATGGTCCTACTGTCCTTCAGTTCCTGATGAATCTCCGGTATCTCGAGGTTTTGCTCCTCTAGCTTGGCTACTTCAGCTTCTTGGACCTAAGTTCTTCATGAAATGCTTCCTTGTCAAAATACGGCTTCCTGCGGGTCCGTCTTAAAATTCCTGATGTAATTCTCCAGATCCTGGTGATACACCAGCTAAGGTTAAAACTGCATCCTTTGCTGATAGATGCTCCATCAGCCTTCTTCCATCAAATCCATTCTGAAGAAATGCATCCTTAACTCAACACGGTGACAATAGCATCAGCGGGCGATGACATCACGGATAACCATGTTTCTGCCCTTGATATTGTCGGGAGCTATCTTCCATAGTTGATATCTCCTGCCTTAGGTTTTTTTTCAAAACTTTGATTTCTCATGCTCCATGTTCCGGTCTTTCTCCGATACACCTTGATCTCAGGTATTGACAGCTTCCATAGTTTGTCAAGTTCCATAAGGGTACCCTTATAGGTCATGCTAAATCTGGAAATTCTTCATAGCCTCCAAATTCTCCTAGTCTTCGGAGTCTTCAACCGTTGTAGTTTCCATTATTATAATACACGGTAAAATCCTCTTCTTACCGAATGGTCTTAGTTGTCTGATATCTTGTAATTCTTGGAGTGGTCTCATCAATCGAATCTTCGAGTGGTCCAAAGGGAAAAGGGATATGGTCTCACTAAAAGGGAATATTTGAATAAGCTCAGAAGAGAAGAGAGGTAAAAGATCTTTTTGAAAAGTAAAGTTTTAGAGAAAAATCTTTCCTATGGGCTTGCCAGTTTCTAGGGTCACGTCCTACAGTCAATATGTGATCTGATACCATCTTGTAGCGACCCGACCCGAATGGATCAAGTCTCTGTGCTTAAGTGTCATCCCTGGATCGGTATGCTGACACATACAGTACTCGAGGATTTATAACAGAGGTAAATCACATGTATAAGTAACGTAAGATACTATTACCTCAATCCAAAAGCGGAAGTAACAAGGTTGTGGATTCCCATCAACAACAACGGCAAAGTTGAGTGTAGAAATCGTAACCCTAACGTATCACTTACTCGTCGTAAGATAACCCTGCAACATGAGACGTTGCAGCCACAAAGGGTCAGTACATTGAATGTACTAGCAAATTCACACCATATAGAATGATGAATAAAGGCTATCACTACATGCATATTTGGCTGGTGGAAAAAAAGCTCTATGGTTATAAGGTTTTTGCGAAAAGCCAATTTTTCCCTACTGCAAAGGAATACATTTTAATTAACTATCATGGTGGTTGTTGAACATTGAGAATGGTTGACAGCATTCTCAATCCCAATTAAGTAACATCATTAAACCCAACAAATTATTTAAAGTAACATGGTGATTCACATGATAATCCCGTACTAGATACTCAAATGTCCATAACCGGGGACACGGCTAACCATGATTAGTTTATACACTCTGCAGAGGTTTGTGCACTTTTCCCCACAAGAAAGACTCGATCGCCTCTGTTTGGTTTCTCGCACTACATGGTGTTTGAGAAGACGGATGACCGAGACATAGTCTTTCAGAAGCGCTAGCACCTTACGATCAGGTAGACCGTTACACCTACTTTCCCTACATCTGCTAGTCTACCACTGTAAGAGTTCGCACAACTTAATCAACTATGCTAGAGCCCATAATAGCTTGTGGCTGCACACGGAAGTTTCTAGCATGAATAATCTCATGATCCCTTTGAGCCTGGGTGGCGGTCCAAAAAATAGGCAATCCTGGAATACCCAGGTGCATAGACAGGCAATCGCTGGAATACCCAGGTACCTTAATCCACCCAGATGTGTGTTAAAGTTGCCACCTTAAGTAAACCATTAATTAACAAGCTCACATCTGTCATGAATACTCTCAAACCCAATCCACATCTACGAGCAAAGCATGGCAATATAAGCATAACGTAATAGTAACTCCCAAGGTTTGAATGCAGGTCGGTAGCGAAAGGATGTGGTCGTTTGAAGTACAGTGACTAATCTGTAAAAGAAACTACTACAAATAGGTCCCTGGATAGAAAACTAAAGAAAAAAAAGAAAAAAAACTAAATAGTGAACGTTCGTTACCGATCGCTAACGAACGAAAATCGTTCGCTACCGAACTCTAGCTAACGAACGCTCGCAAAATAATTAACCTAATATATAAAAACCGTTCTAAAAGAAAAACCGATCTATATAAAAAACCGAAGAAAATCCGGGGTAGGTTAACTCGGTTTATACCGGTTCGAGGAAAAAGTCCGGCGGCAGCGGTGGTTAACTCCGGCGGGTGGCGCGGCGAGACGGCGGCTCCGGCGCGGCAGCAGGCGACGACGGATGCGGCGCGGGACTGCAGCGGCAGCGAGGCGAGCAGGCAGGGCGCGGCGCAGTGGCGGTGGTCCAGCGGCGACGAGCGCAAGCGGGGGCGGCGTTCGGTGGCAGCGGTGGATCTGGCCGCGGTGGCGGCGATGCGAGAGCGGGAAGGAGAGAGAGGGGGCAAGGAGCAGCGGGGTTGGCCTTATAAGGGCGAGGGGAGGGGACGTGGTGGCGTGGAGGAGGGGCGACGGTTGGCGTGGCTCACTCGGACTCCGGCGAGTCCGGGTGAAGCACGGGAGGAGGAAGGAGGCGGCGGGATTTTGGGCCTGGGTTGGCTCGGCGGGCCGCCCAGTTGACGCGCAGTTTTTTTTTCAAAACATTTTTCCAGACAAACCAAAAATAGTAAAAACAAAATAAATGAAAATATTATATAGGCATATAATATATCAAAATTTTCAGAAAACAATTTTCTAAAATGTGGATATTTTTCTAGCATTAAATAAAATACACACAAATTCAGATAATTCAAAGAGTGCTACTACCCTAATAAAATCCAATAAAACCCATTTTAAAAATACCAAAATTAATTCAAATTTATTTCTCTCCAATTTTCTGTTGTAGGGAATCATGTTACCCTATTTTCCATATATTTTTATTTTGGAGAAAAATAATTTGAATAAAACTCAAATAACTCCAATTTGGAAATAAATTCAAAAGGGGCTTTGAATTTAATTCTTTGAAACTCCCAACTCATATTTCATATGTTTTGAAGAAGTCATTTTATCTTCGCTCTTGAAAATCATTGAGTTGCATAAAGTTTCTGGATTGGAAATATTTTCCAAATGAAATTCAAATGTTTTCAAAACCCTTGTCATTTAAATATATGGAAGAAGTCATGTCATCTTCTCTCCGGGGTTTTGTGATGAAAATTATTTGAATCTAAAGAGATTAGAAAGCAAATATGAAAGTTTGGGAAAGTCCTTTTATTCCCTCTCATTTAACTTTCAAAAAAGTTTCAAATTTCACTCAATTTCACACAGTCAACCAAACAATCAATCAAATCTATCTATTTATTATAACATTCCAAAATTTAGAATTTTGGGATGTTACACTAATCCATTACCTATAGAAGAAACTCATGGTCTTGATAACCCAACACAGGTAGTAAAGGTAAATTCCCTCTATAGATATGATAAAGCTGAAATCCCGTTTACTAAATTTGCTAGCCCATGCTTAGATGAGTTTGATAAATTTATGGTTAAGCAAGAAGATTTTAATGCTTATTTTGGTAGACAATTGAAATACAATTCAAATATGCTTGGGCACTTGGGTGGTTATATGGTTAATGTCAAAGGTGAACTTAAACTTATTAGTAAACATGCTTCTATGGTTACCACTCAAGTAGAACAAGTACTTAAAGCTCAAAATGATTTGCTCAATGAATTGAATAGTAAGAATAATGATAATGCCGTTAGAGTTATGACTAGAGGTGGTAGAATGACTCAGGAACCTTTGTATCCTGAAGGCCACCCTAAGAGAATTGAGCAAGATTCTCAGAGAAATAATGTAGATGCACCTAGTCCTTCTAAAAGGAAGAAAAAGAAAAATGATAGGACTTTGCATGCTTATAGTAAACCTATCGCTGAACCACCTGAGAATCCAAATGATATTTCTATTTCTGATGCTGAAACACAATCTGGTAATGAACCTGAAACTAGTGATAATATTAATAATAATGTTCATGATGATGCTCAACCTAATAATGATAATGATGTAGAAATTAAACCTGCTGTTGATCTTGATAACCCACAATCAAAGAATCAACGTTATGATAAGAAAGACTTTGTTGCTAGGAAGCACGGTAAAGAAAGAGAACCATGGGTTCAGAAACCCATGCCTTTTCCTCCCAAACCATCCAAGAAAAAGGATGATGAGGATTTTGAGTGCTTTGATGAAATGATTAGACCTATCTTTTTGCGTATGCGATTAACTGATATGCTCAAAATGAGTCCTTATGCTAGGTATATGAAAGATATTGTTACAAATAAAAGAAAGATACCGGAAGCTGAAATTTCCACCATGCTTGCTAATTATACTTTTGAGGGTGGAATACCAAAGAAACTTGGAGATCTAGGAGTACCCACTATACCATGCTCTATTAAAAGAAACTATGTTAAAACTGCTTTATGTGATCTTGGAGCCGGTGTTAGTATTATGCCTCTCTCTTTATATCGTAGACTTGATTTGAATAAGTTGACACCTACTGAAATATCTTTGCAAATGGCCGATAAATCAGCTGCTATACCTGTCGGTATTTGTGAGGATGTGCCTGTTGTAGTTGCAAACGTTACTATTTTAACGGACTTTGTTCTTCTTGATATTCCCGAGGACGGTAATATGTCTATTATTCTTGGAAGACCCTTCTTGAATACTGCAGGGGCTATTATTGCTTGCACTAAAGGCAATGCCACTTTTCATGTTAATGGTAATGAGCATACGGTACACTTTCCGAGGAAACAACCTCAAGTTCATAGTATCAACTCTATTGGAAAATTTCCATCGATTATATTTGGAGGTTTTGAATTTCCTCTTCCTAATGTCAAGAAGAAATATGATATTCTTATTATTGGGGATGTGCATATCCCCGTTGAGGTAACATAGTGTTATTCGAAATTTCTCCGGTTCCATGTTATTCGGAATGAGTTTGTTAACAAGACTTGATCAACCTTGTTAGTGGATTCCTTTTGATGAGCATGAGATGGATGAAACTAGAAGGCAAACCTTCTGTATCCCACTTTTACTTTCTGTTATTTATATTAAATAAAATAAAAATAAGTATTTTTCTGTCTGTTATCTGATTATCTGTGCGATATAAAAATACCCCGAAAATAGAAGTTCTCCAAATGCCCTAAAATTTAAATATGATTTTTTCTAGAATATTTGAGAATATTTGGCACTTAGAACACAGCAGGGGGTCATCCACCTGGCCACGAGGGTGGAGGGCGCGCCCTACCCCCTAGGTGCGCCCCCTGCCTCGTGGGCCCATGATGGCCCTCCTCCACTTATCCTTTCACCCACACACTCCTTCTTCCTCCCACAAGCACGAACAACCAGCTCAAACCCGAGTCCAAGCTCGTTTTGCTGCCATTTTCGATCTCCTTGCTCAAAGCACCTCTCACAAAACTGCTTGGGGAGATTGTTCCTTGGTATGTGACTCCTCCATTGGTCCAATTAGTTTTTGTTCTAGTGCTTTATTCATTGCAAATTTGTGCTGCCTAGGTGACCATGTTCTTGAGCTTGCATGTCAAATTTATATGGTTCCAAGTAGTTTTGATGCATGATATAGGCTCTAGGCACTTGTAGGAGTAGTTGCTCTCAATATTATTGAGTTTGGTTTACTTTTATTTTGAAGTTACTAAAAATTTCAGAATTTTTCAGAAAATAATGAAGAGACTTTTGAGGGGCTCATCGAGCCGAAGCTCGAAGGAAAAGGCATAGAAGCCCAAGTATAATCTGCCCCGCACCGCGGAGATTCGGTCGTGTGAATGGCCTTCCGATGTTTTCTTGAGAGCAGCCTAGATTTATGAAGATTTTTATGAATTGGCTAAGAATGTAGGCCTCACCGCTTTCCTCCATGACCAACGCGATCAGTATCTCTTACTCACAAATATCCTTGTGCAAAACTTTCATTTCCATTCTAGGAGCTCACCACCTACGGTGGAGTTTTATTTATATGATGAGCATAAGGAGATGTCACTTTATGATTTTTGTCGGGTTTGTTTGGTACCTTTCGAGGGCAAGACATAGGAACCACATTGTGAGGATGTGGATGGGTTTATTGATACCATAACTGTAGGGGAAACAAGGAAGGTTTCCGACGCACGAATCACTAGCATACATTTTCCTGTTTTACGCTATTTTGCATTATTTGCTAGTCGTTGCTTAATTGGTCGTGGAAACTGTGGAAACCTTAGTGTTCCTGATATCATTATTTTGCTCCAAGGTTTATTCAGTGATAACTCTGTTAGTATGGGCGGCATTATTGCTAAACGGTTAAGTCTGAACCGTACAAAAGGCCCCATCTTTGGAGGCATCTATGCTTCACGCCTAGCTGCACATTTTAACATACCTATTAGGCATTATGAGAAGGAAGAAAAGGTGCAGCCTCGTGTTTATTTAGATTATAAGAGTATGGTGGCACATGATTTTATTGTTAATAATAGGGAAGGAGAGCTTAAATACAAATTGTTCGTTGATAAACATCATCCTGAGACTATTACCCTGCCTGCTCCTTCCTTGTTTGATTTATCTGCAGGCCAGTACCTTGTTCCGTTAGAGGCTATTCACGCCTACCGGAACCCTGCACCAGCCATAGAGCCACAGCCGGAACCACAAGTTGATCCTCCACGACAGTCTAATTACCATTGGGATCCGAAGATGATTGCCAACCAGTGGCAGTCAGAGTCTTCTTCATCGCAGTACGACCCCAACTACTACTATGGATATCTGCCAGGCCAGCCATGGCTAGAGACCAACTTAGACCAAAAGCCTAAGCTTGGGGGAGTACGTATTTCCCACCGACATTACATTTATGTTCACACACTCATTGCTAGATGTCTGTGCTCATACTTTTTCATTGTATCATCCATGCTAGTTTATTTTTCTTTTTACGCTTTCTTCTTATGTGTTTAATAAACCTTAAGAAAACCCAAAAAAATTAGTTGTAGCTTTTAATTAGTTTACTTTGAATGCTTGTAGTAGTAATTAAAAAGAAAACCCAAAAAGATTTCCTATTCTTCTTTTGCTTGTTGGGAGCTTTCCCGTGTAAATAGTTTTATTTCTTTTCTTTTCTTTGGGGGTCGATAGGAGAAGACCATGATTAAATTGTTGTAGTGGCTCTTATATGTATTATTGTTGATCTGCCAAAAGAGCCCATATTACCTTGTCTTCTCCTGTTTATTGAATGCTTGCAGATTCCAGCTTAGTCCAATGCACGTGCACTATTATTATTCACATCATTTGGTCGTGCAAGTGAAAGGCAATAATGACAATATATGATGAACTTGTTGAGATGAGAAAATCTGGTATGAACTTGACCTCTTTTGTTTTTGTAAATATGATTAGTTCATCGTTCCAGATTCAGCCTATTATGAATAAACATATTTTCAATGACAACTAGAGATCATAGTTTCTTGTGCCATGCTTGATTAGCTATGAGTTATAATGGTTTACCTTGCGTGCCAACATGCTATTAAAATGGTTATGATGTGGTATGATAGGGTGGTATCCTCCTCTGAATGATTTAAGTGACTTGACTTGGCGCATGTTCACGCATGTAGTTGAAACAAAATGAACATAGCCTTCACGATATTTATGTTCATGGTGGATTATATCCCACTCATGCTTGCATTCAGTGTTGATTAATTTTAATGCATGTTCATGACTATTGTCGCTCACTAGCTGGTCGCTTCCTAGTCTTTTGCTAGCCTTCACCTGTACTAAGCGGGAATACTGCTTGTGCATCCAATTCCTTAAACCCCAAAGTTATTCCATATGAGTCCAGTATACCTACCTATATACGGTATCTACCCGCCGTTCCAAGTAAATTTGTATGTGCCAAACTCTAAACCTTCAAATAAATATCCTGTTTTGTATGCTCGAATAGCTTATGTATCAACTAGGGTTGTTCGTATCTTCCATGTTAGGCGGGTTATTCTCAAGAGGAGTGGACTCCGCTCCTCACTCACGAGAAAGTGGCTGGTCACCGGGATGCCTAGTCCCATGCTTTATGCAAACTAAATCAAAATAATTGCAAGCAAAACTCCCCCTGGGACTCTTGTTAGTTGGAGGCACTCGTTGTTTCGAGCAAGCCATGGATTGATGCTTGTTGGTGGAAGGGGGAGTATAAACTTTACCATTCTGTTTGGGAACCGCCTATAATGTCTGTAGCATGGAAGATATCGCCATCTCTTGGTTGTTACGTTGGCAATGAAAGTATATCGCTCAAAATATTATTCACCTCTATTTCAAAACTGGGCTCTGGCACCTCTACAAATCCCTGCTTCCCTCTGCGAAGGGCCTATCTATTTACTTTTATGTTGAGTCATCAACCTCTTATTAAAAAGCACCAGTTGGAGAGCACTGTTGTCATTTGCATTCATTATTGTTAGTTTACATTGGGTATGACTTGACTAGATCTCTTTTACCATGAATTACAATGTCTAGTCAGTCCTTGATCTTTAAAGGTGCTTTACATTTATGTTTTGCGGTCTCAGAAAGGGCTAGCGAGATGCCATCTTGTTATATCATATTATGATTGTTTTGAGAAAGTGTTGTCATCCGAGATTTATTATTATTGCTCGGTAGTTGATTATGCCATTGATATGAGTAAACTTGAGACCTAAGCGTTATTGTGAATGTGGTTAGTTATAATCTTTGCTGAAAACATGAATGCTGGATTTACATATTTACAACAACAAGAGCAAACAGAGTTTGTAAAAGTTTTTCTTTATCACTTTCAGTTTGTCAACTGAATTGCTTGAGGAGAAGCAAAGGTTTAAGCTTGGGGGAGTTGATACGTCTCCGTCGTATCTACTTTTCCAAACACTTTTGCCCTTGTTTTGGACTCTAACTTGCATGATTTGAATGGAACTAACCCGGACTGACGCTGTTTTCAGTAGAATTACCATGGTGTTATTTACGTGCAGAAAGAAAAGTTCTTGAAATGACCTGAAACTTCACGGAACAACTTTTCAGAAATAATAAAAAATCCTTGCAAAAGATGAAGGCTAGGGGCCCACCACCTGTCCACGATGGTGGGGGCGCGCCTGCCCCCCTAGGGGGCGCCCCCTACCTCATGGGCCCCCCTGGAGCTCCTCCGACTCCAACTCCAACTCTATATATTTGGTTTTGGGGAGAAAAAAATCAGAGAGAAGAATTCATCGCGTTTTACGATACAGAGCCGCCGCCAAGCCCTAAAACCTCTCGGGAGGGCTGATCTGGAGTCCGTTCGGGGCTCCGGAGAGGGGAATCCGTCGCCATCGTCATCATCAACCATCCTCCATCACCAATTTCATGATGCTCACCGCCGTGCGTGAGTAATTCCATCATAGGCTTGCTGGACGGTGATGGGTTGGATGAGATCTATCATGTAATCGAGTTAGTTTTGTTAGGGTTTGATCCCTAGTATCCACTATGTTCTGAGATTGATGTTGCTATGACTTTGCTATGCTTAATGCTTGTCACTAGGGCCCGAGTGCCATGATTTCAGATCTGAAACTATTATGTTTTCATCAATATATGAGAGTTCTTAATCCTATCTTGCAAGTCTATAGTCACCTATTATGTGTTATGATCCGTTAACCCCGAAGTGACAATAATCGGGATACTTACCGGTGATGACCGTAGTTTGAGGAGTTCATGTATTCACTATGTGTTAATGCTTTATTCTGGTACTCTATTAAAAGGAGGCCTTAATATCCCTTAGCTTCCGTAAGGACCCCGCTGCCACGGGAGGGTAGGACAAAAGATGTCACGCAAGTTCTTTTCCATAAGCACGTTTGACTATATTCGGAATACATGACTACATTATATCAATGAACTAGAGCTAGTTCTGTGTCACCCTAGGTTATGATTGTTACATGATGAACCGCATCCTGCATAATTCTCCATCACTGATCCATTGCCTACGAGCTTTCCATATATTGTTCTTCGCTTATTAACTTTTCCGTTGCTATTGCTATCATCACTACACAATACCAAAAACATTATTTTTGCTATCATTACCTTTTGCTACTGTTACCACTACTATCATATTACTTTGCTACTAAACACTTTGCTACAGATATTAAGTTTCCAGGTGTGGTTGAATTGACAACTCAGCTGCTAATACTTGAGAATATTCTTTGGCTCCCCTTGTGTCGAATCAATAAATTTGGGTTGAATACTCTACCCTCGAAAACTATTGTGATCCCCTATACTTGTGGGTTATCACCTATTGAAGAAACATATGATCTTAATCCATTACCTATTGAAGAAATACATGGTCTTGATAACCCGACACAGGTAGTAAAGGTAAATTCTCTCTATAGATATGATAAAGCTGAAATCCCATTTACCAAGTTTGCTAGTCCATGCTTAGATGAGTTTGATAAATTTATGATTAAGCAAGAAGATTTTAATGCTTATTTTGGTAGACAATTCAAATACTATTCAAATATGCTTGAACACTTGGGTGATTATATGGCTAATGTTAAAGGTGAACTTAAATATATTAGTAAACATGCTTCTATGGTTACCACTTGCTACCTCTTGAGCACTGCGTTGGTTTTCCCCGAAGAGGAAGGGATGATGCGGCAAAGTAGCGTAAGTATTTCCCTCAGTTTTTGAGAACCAATGTATCAATCCAGTTGGAGGCTACGCGCGAGTCCCTTGTACCTGCACAAAACAAATAAATCCTCGCAACCAATGCGAATAGGGGTTGTCAATCCCTACACGGCCACTTACGAGAGTGAGATCTGATATATATGATCAAATAATATTTTTGGTGTTTTTGTGATAAAGATGCAAAGTAAAATAAAGGCAAAGTAAAAAAGCAAAGGAATTAACTAAGTAGTAGGAGATTAATATGGTAAAGATAGACCCGGGGGCCATAGGTTTCACTAGTGGCTTCTCTCAAGAGCATAAGTATTCTACAATGGGCGAACGAATTACTGTTGAGCAATTGACAGAATTGAGCATAGTTATGAGAATATCTAGGTATGATCATGTATATAGGCATCACATACGAAACAAGTAGACTGAATCTACTATTACTCCACTCATCGACCGCTATCCAGCATGCATCTAGAGTATTAAGTTAAAACAGAGTAACGCCTTAAGCAAGATGACATGATGTAGAGGGATAGACTCATGCAATATGATGAAAACCCCATCTTGTTATCCTCGATGGCAACAATACAATACGTGCCTTGCTGCCCCTACTATCACTGGGAAAGGACACCGCGAGATTGAACCCAAAGCTAGGCACTTCTCCCATTGCAAGAAAGATCAATCTAGTAGGCCAAACCAAACTGATAATTCGAAGAGACTTGCAAAGATAACCAATCATACATAAAAGAATTCAGAGAAGATTCAAATATTGTTCATAGATAGACTCGATCATAAACCCACAATTCATCGGTCTCAACAAACACACCGCAAAAACAATATTACATCGAATAGTTCTCCACAAGAGAGGGGGAGAACATTGTATTGAGATCCAAAAAGAGAGAAGAAGCCATCTAGATAATAACTATGGACCTGTAGGTCTAAGGTAAACTACTCACACTTCATCGGAGAGGCTATGGTGTTGATGTAGAAGCCCTCCGTGATCGATGCCCCCTCCAGTGGAGCTCCGGAACAGGCCCCAAGATACAGAAAGTTGCGGTGGTGGAATTAGGTTTTTGGCTCCGTATCTGATCGTTTGGGGGTACGTAGGTATATATAGGAGGAAGGAGTACGTCAGTGGAGCAACAAGGGGCCCACGAGGGTGGAGGGCGCGCCTGGGGGGGTAGGCGCGCCCCTACCTCGTGGCCTCCTCTTTTGTGTCTTGACGTAGGGTCCAAGTCTCCTGGGTCTTGTTTGTTGAGAAAATCACGTTCCCGAAGGTTTCATTCCGTTTGGACTCCGTTTGATATTCTTTTTTCGAAACCCTAAAACAGGCAAAAAACAGCAATTCTGGGTTGGGCCTCCGGTTAATAGGTTAGTCCAAAAAATAATATAAAAGTGGATAATAAAGCCCAATAATGTCCAAAACAGTAGATAATATAGCATGGAGCAATAAAAAATTATAGATACGTTGGAGACGTATCACCACTCAAGTAGAACAAGTACTTAAAGCTCAAAATGATTTGCTCACTGAATTTAATAGTAAGAATAATGATTATGCAGTTAGAGTGGCTACTAGAACTGGTAGAATGACTCAGGAACCTTTGTATCCTGAAGGCCATCCTAAGAGAATTGAGCAAGATTCTCAGAGAAATAATATAGATGCACCTAGTCCTTCTAAAAGGAATAAAAAGAAAAATGATAGGACTTTGCATGCTTCTAGTGAACCTATTGCTGAAACACCTCAGAATTCAAATGATATTTCTATTTCTGATGCTGAAACACAATCTGGTAATGAACCTGAAACTAGTGATAATGTTAATAAATTTGATCATGATGATGCTCAACCTAGTAATGATAATGATATAGAAATTGAACCTGCTGTCGATCTTGATAACCCACAATCAAAGAATCAACCTTATGATAAGAAAGACTTTGTTGCTAGGAAACACGAAAAGGAAAGAGAGCCTTGGGTTCAGAAACCCATGCCTTTTCCTCCCAAACCATCCAAGAAAAACGATGATGAGGATTTTGAGCGCTTTGCTGAAATGATTAAACCTATCTTTTTGTGTATGCGATTAACTGATATGCTTAAAATGAATCCTTATGCTAAGTATATGAAAGAAATTGTCACTAATAAAAGAAAGATACCGGAAGCTGAAATTTCCACCATGCTTGCTAATTATACTTTTAAGGGTGGAATACCAAAGAAACTTGGAGACCCATGAGTACCCACTATACCATGCTCCATTAAAAGAAACTATGTTAAAACTGCTTTATGTGATCTTGGAGCCGGTGTTAGTGTTATGCCTCTCTCTTTATATCGTAGACTTGATTTGAATAAGTTGACAGCTACTGAAATATCTTTACAAATGGCTGATAAATCAACTGCTATAACTGTCGGTATTTGTGAGGATGTGCATGTTGTGGTTGCAAACGTTACTATTTTAATGGACTTTGTTATTCTTGATATTCCCGAGGACGATAGTATGTCTATTATTCTTGGAAGACCCTTTTTGAATACTGCAGGGGCTGTTATTGATTGCACCAAAGGCAATGTCACTTTTCATGTTAATGGTAATGAGCATACGGTAGACTTTCCGAGGAAACAACCTCAAGTTCACAGTATCAATTCTATTGGAAAAATTCCATCGATTATTTTTGGAGGCTTTGAATTTCCTCTTCCTACTGTCAAGAAGAAATATGATATTCTTATTGTTGGGGATGTGCATATCCCCGTTGAGGTAACCTAGTGTTATTCAAAAATTCTCCGGTTCCATGTTATTCGGAATGAGTTTGTTAACAAGACCTGATCAACCTTGTTAGTGGATTCCATTTGATGAGCATGAGATGGACGAATTTAGAAAACACAACTCTCTGTACCCTCTTTTTACTTTCTGTAATTTATATTAAATAAAGCAAACATAGTAATTTCTGTCTGTTTTCTGATTATCCATCCAATATAAAAATACCCCGAAAATAAAAGTTCTCCAAATGCCCTGAAAATTAAATATGATTTTTTCTGAAATATTTGAGAATATTTGGCACTGAGAACACAGCAAGAGGAGCTGGCACCTGGCCACGAGGGTCAGGGGCGCGCCCTACCCCCTTGGCGTGCCCCCTGCCTCGTGGGCCCATGGTGGCCCTCCTCCACTTATGCTTGCACCCACACACTCCTTCTTCCTCCCACAAACACGAATATCCAGCTCAAACCCGAGTCCAAGCTCATTTTGCTGCCATTTTCAATCTCCTTGATCAAAGCATCTCTCAAAAACTGCTTGGGGAGATTGTTCCTTGGTATGTGACTCCTCCATTGGCCCAATTAGTTTTTGTTCTAGTGCTTTATTCATTGCAAATTTGTGCTGCCTAGGTGACCATGTTCTTGAGCTTGCATGTCAAATTTATATGGTTCCAAGTAGTTTTGATGCATGATATAGGCTCTAGGCACTTGTATGAGTAGTTGCTATCAATATTATTGAGTTTGGCTTACTTTTATTTTGAAGTTACTAAAAATTTCAGAATTTTTCAGAGAATAATGAAGAGATTTTTGAGGGGCTCATCGAGCCGAAGCTCGAAGGAAAAGCAAAATGAAGAAGCAATGAAGCCCAAATATAATTTGCCTCGCACCGCGGAGGTTAGGCCATGTGAATGGCCCTCCGATGAATTCTTGAGAGCAACCGGGATTTATGAGGATTTTTATGAATTGGCTAAGAATGCAGGCCTCACCGACTTCCTTCGCGACCAACGCGAACAGTATCTCTTACTCACCAATACTTTTGTGCAAAACTTCTACTATTATCCTAGGGAATCACCTCCTTCAGTAGAGTTTCATTTATATGATGTGGTTAAGAAGATGTCACTTTATGATTTTTGTCAAGTTTGTTTGATCCCTTTCGAGGGCAAAATAGAGGAACTACATCATGACGATGTGGATGGATTTATTGATACCATCACTGTAGGGGAAACGAGGAAGGTTTCTGATGCACGAATCACTAGCATACATTTTCCTGTTTTACGCTACTTTGCAATTTTTGCTAGTCGTTTCTTAATTGGTCAAGGAAACTGTGGAAACCTTAGTGTTCCTGGTATTATTATTTTGTTCCACGGTTTATTCTATGATAACTCTGTGAGTATGGGCAGTATTATTGCTAAACGGTTAAGTCTGAACCGTACAAAGGGTCCCATTTTTGGTGGTATCTATGCTTCACGCCTTGTAGCATATTATAACATACCTATTAGGCACAATGAAAAAGAAGAAAAATTGATGTCTACTGTTTATTTAGATTATAAGAGTATGGCAGCACATGATTTCATTATAAAGAATAGGGAAGGGGAGCTTAAATACAAATTGTTCTTTGATAAACGTCATTCGGAGACTATTACCCTACATGCTCCTTCCTTGTTTGATTTATCTGCAGGCCAGTACCTCGTCTCGCCAGAGGATATTCACGCCTACCGGAACCCTGCATCAGACACAGAGCCAGAGTTGGAACCATCAATTGATCCTCCACGACAGTCTAATTACCAGTGGGATCCGGAGATGATTCCCAACCAGTGGCAATCAGAGTCTTCTTCATCGCAGTACGACCCCAACTATTACTATGGATATCCGCCAGGCCAGCCGTGGCCATAGACCAACTTAGGCCAAAAGCCTAAGCTTGGGGGAGTACGTATTTCCCACCAACATTACATTTATGTTCACACACTCATTGTTAGATGTCAGTGCTCATACTTTTTCATTGTATCATCCATGCTAGTTGATTTTCCTTTTATGCTTTCTTCTTGTGTGTTTAATAAACCTTAAGAAAAACAAAAAAAATAGTTGTAGCTTTTAGCTAGTTTTAATTTCCATGCTTTTAGTAGTAATTAAAAAGAAAACCCAAAAAGATTTCCTATTCTTCTTTTGCTTGTTGGGAGCTTTCCCGTGTAAATAGTTTTATTTCTTTCCTTTTGTTTGGGGGTCGATAGGATAAGACCATGATTAAGTTGTTGAAGTGGCTCTTATATGCATTATTGTTGATCTGACAAAAGAGCCCATATTGCTTTGTCTTCTCATGTTTATTGAATGCTTGCAGATTCTAGCTTAGTCCAATGCATGCGCACTATTATTATTATTCACATCGTTCGGTCGTGCAAGTGAAAGGCAATTATGACGATATATGATGGACTTATTGAGTTGAGAAAAGCTGGTATGAACTCGACCTCTTTTGATTTTGTAAATATGATTAGTTCATCATTCCTGATTTAGCCTATTATGAATAAACATGTTTGCAATGACAACTAGAGATCATAGTTTCTTGTGCCATGCTTGATTAGCTAGGAGCTTATAATGGTTTACCTTGCGTGCCAACATGCTATTAAAATGGTTGTGATGTGGTATGATAGGGTGGTATCCTCCTCTGAATGATTTAAGTGACTTGACTTGGCGCATGTTCACGCATGTAGTTGAAACAAAATCAACATAGCCTTCACAATATTTATGTTCATGGTGGATTATATCCTACTCATGCTTGCATTCGGTGTTGATTAATTTTAATGCATGTTCATGACTGTTGTTGCTCTCTAGTTGGTCACTTCCCAGTCTTTTCTAGCCTTCACCTGTACTAAGCGGGAATACTACTTGTGCATCCAATCCCATAAACCCCAAACTTATGCCATATGAGTCCACCATACCTACCTATGTACGGTATCTACCTACCGTTCCAAGTAAATTTATATGTGCCAAACTCTAAACCTTCAAATAAGTATCATGTTTTCTATGCTCGAATAGCTCATGTATCAACTAGGCTTGTTCGTATCTTCCATGTTAGGCGGGTTATTCTCAAGAGGAGTGGACTCCGCTCCTCACTCACGAGAAAATGGCTGGTCACCGGGATGCCCAGTCCCATGCTTTATGCAAACTAAATCAAAATAATTGCAAACAAAACTCCCCCTGGGACTCTTGTTAGTTGGTGGCACTAGTTGTTTCGAGCAAGTCATGGATTGATGCTTGTTGGTGGAGGGGGAGTATAAACTTTACCATTCTGTTTGGGAACCGCCTATAATGTGTGTAGCATGGAAGATATCGTCATCTCTTGGTTGTTATGTTGACAATGAAAGTATACCGCTCAAAATATTATTCACCTCTATTTCAAAAGCGATCTCTGGCACCTCTACAAATCCCTGTTTCCCTCTGCGAAGGGCCTATCTATTTACTTTTATGTTGAGTAAACACAGTCTTAATTTACCGCCTGTTGATACGTCTCCATCGTATCGACTTTTCCAAACACTTTTGCCCTTGTTTTGGACTCTAACTTGCATGATTTGAATGGAACTAACCCGGACTGACGATGTTTTCAGTAGAATTACCATGGTGTTATTTATGTGCAGAAACAAAAGTTCTCGTAATGACCTGAAACTTCACGGAACAACTTTTCAGAAATAATAAAAAATCCTTGCAAAAGATGAAGGCCAAGAGGCCCACCACCTGTCCACGAGGGTGGGGGCACGCCCCCTACCTCATGGGCCCCTGGAGCTCCTCCGACTCCAACTCCAACTCTATATATTTGGTTTTGGGGAGAAAAAAATTGAGAGAGAAGAATTAATCGCGTTTTACGATACTGAGCCACCGCCAAGCCCTAAAACCTCTCGGGAGGGCTGATCTAGAGTCCGTTCGGGGCTCTGGAGAGGGGAATCCATCGCCATCGTCATCATCAACCTTCCACCATCACCAATTTCATGATGCTCACCGCCGTGCGTGAGTAATTCCATCGTAGGCTTGCTCGACGGTGATGGGTTGGATGAGATTTATCATGTAATCGAGTTAGTTTTGTTAGGGTTTGATCCCTAGTATCCATTATGTTCTGAGATTGATGTTGCTATGACTTTGCTATGCTTAATGCTTGTCACTAGGGCCCGAGTACCATGATTTCAGATCTGAACCTATTATGTTTTCATCAATATATGAGAGTTCTTGATCCTATCTTGCAAGTCTATTGTCACCTATTATGTGTTATGATCTGTTAACCCCGAAGTGACAATTATCGGGATACTTACCGGTGATGACCATAGTTTGAGGAGTTCATGTATTCACTATGTGTTAATGCTTTGGTCTGGTACTCTATTAAAAGGATGCCTTAATATCCCTTAGTTTTCGCTAGGACCCCGCTGCCACGGGAGGGTAGGACAAAAGATGACATGCAAGTTCTTTTCCATAAGCACGTATGACTATATTCGGAATACATGCCTACATTATATTGATGAATTGGAGCTAGTTCTGTGTCACCGTAGGTTATGACTGTTACATGATGAACCACATCTGGCATAATTCTCCATCATTGATCCATTGCCTACGAGCTTTCTATATATTGTTCCTCGCTTATTTACTTTTCCGTTGCTACTGTTATCATCACTACAAAATACCAAAAACATTACTTTTACTATCATTACCTTTTGCTACCATTATCACTACTATCATATTACTTTGCTACTAAACATTTTGCTGCAGATATTAAGTTTCCAGGTGTGGTTGAATTGACAACTCAGCTGGTAATACTTGAGAATATTCTTTGGCTCCCCTTGTGTCGAATCAATAAATTTGGGTTGAATACTCTACCCTCAAAAACTGTTGTGATCCCCTATACTTGTGGGTTATCAATCCATTATGCTATTTTATACCCCTCTGATCTTGAGCAAGATTATCATTTGTGAGTAGTTACTTTTGTTCTTGAATTCACGAGAGAAGTCATGTTGCAAGTAATCATGTGAACTTGATATGTGTTCGATATTTTGATGACATGTATGTGTGATTCCCTTAGTGGTGTCATGTGAACGTCGACTACATGGCACTTCACCATATTTGGGCATAAGGGAAGGCATTGTGGAGTAGTTATTAGATGATGGGTTGCTAGAGTGACAGAAGTTTAAACCCTAGTTTATACGCTACATCATAAGGGACTGATTTGGATCCAAATGTTTAATGCTATGGTTATATTTTATCTTAATACTTTTCTCGTGGTTGCAGATGCTTGCCGGAGGGGGGGGGTTAATCATAAGTGGGAGGTTTGTTCAAGTAAGAACAACACCCAAGCACCGGTCCACCCACATATCAAATTATTAAAGTAGCAAACGCAAATCGAAACAACATGACGAAAGTGAATAGATGAAATTCCCGTGTGCCCTCAAGAACACTTGGCTTATTATAAGAGACCGTTTTGGAATGTCCTTTGCCACAAAAGGATTGGGCTACCTTGCTGCACTTTATTTACCGTTACTTTTACTTGTTCGTTACAAATTATCTTGTTATCAAACTACTTGTTACCGACTATTTCAGTGCTTGCAGAAAATACCTTGCTGAAAACCACTTGTCATTTACTTCTGCTCCTCGTTGGGTTTGACACTCTTACTTATCGAAAGGACTACGATTGATCCCCTATACTTGTGGGTCATCTAACTGCGCTGCCCAAAGCACGAGTACCAACACTGCAAACTCCAACTCGATGCTTAAAGCAGAAAAATTGTTCTCAGGGAAGATTCCGTAGCTATGGTGCATACTACTTCGCTCTTGCATCACTGTATTTACTCATACCAACTCATTTCAAATTTGAAGGATCCAATTGAAATTCCAATGGCGCAACATCTATGTTTTAAACATGTTTATTTAACTAGTTTGCTATTGTAACTTGTTGTATCTTGATTTCAGTTTCAATTGTATAAATAGTTATGTTCTCATGTCATGCACATTACAAGTGTTGTTAGTGTTGTGTAGTTAACGACACTTATATCCTGTTTATGCTGCTTTGTCTTAAACAGATATTATTTGAACTGTGTCTCTATCTTGATTTGGCTACATAAACTAGAATGATATAGACAATACAATGACCATAGTACATAGATATATATATATTTGTTTCATGTTGTTATCCTGTCCACCTTACTACTGAACTGGTTTATAAAAATGAGTTTCATACAGTACTTGCTAAACACGTGATGTGTCTCCTTGTTCCTTTTTTAGAATGCCGACAGAACATCGGAGAAGAGTACCCCACTATGCAATGGTAAAAGAAGTAATGTGGATAAGGTTCAAGATAGTGAGACAACCCTGTTGGTCTCTAAGAAAGCTGATAAAAACTATGTTGAGGACAGTGAGACAACCCCAAAGTCCTACCTTGATGTAGTGTTGAAGTTACTCGGCACTACCATTGGCACAAGCTCTTCAAACTCGTTGCCTGAAACAGTTCGACTTCTTAAGTCTCAACTACAAGCTGAAAGACATCGATCAGCTATGCTCCGACAATAAGCCTAAGGACTAAGGAAGTCCCTACAGAATTCGGATGCATACTTTCTAGAGCAACAACAAGAGTTAGAGGATTTCAGTGCCACACAAGAGAAATCTAATAAGCCTGCTAAGCTTCTTGCCAGCATGGTGGGTACCCAAGATATCGTTTCTTGAGCTCTTCTGAAGTGGTATCAGTTCTGGACTTGTTTTGCTGCGGTGTTTATTTGCACCGGTGGCCAACTTTGATGCCAAGTGTATGTAATATGTTGCTTCGTTGGTCCCTAGATTTGCACTAATGGCAAACTTTGATGCCCACTAGATGTAATATGTGTAATAGCCGTAATAGCCTAGCGTTAGTTGCTTGCTATTTATTTCCTTATAGTCTTCTTTATTTGTTTGCTTCTAGTCACTGCAGTTCTTTTTCCTCGGTTTGCCAGTGGCCGCAAAACCATGGCCCACATACGGACCATTCTAACAATGGGCCTGCTACCTGGTGTAGTAACCTTGGGCCTCATATGGGCCGTAGGATCCATGGGCCTCCTACAAACCTTAGGATACATCGACCATACTTGGGTTGTACTATCCATAGACTAATATCAGGCCGCAATATGGATCGTAAAAGGGCCAAAATCGGGTCGTCCATTCATGGGCCCAGATCATAATGGGCCAGTAACATGCTTGAACGCAACACATGCTCAATTCTGTCAACATGCATAATAGGTCATTACTGGGTCGGAATACATGATAGGATGAAAATGGCCCAAAGGATTAACGGGCCACAAACGGCCCGATTGTAAGTACGGGCTGAATTTGGCCCATTAGCGGAACAAGCCAGTAATGGAACATAAGTAATCGAGTGCCAGAAATCAACCCAAGAATTTACAGGCCCTTAGAAGGCTGAAAGATAACACAAGCTGGAAATGACCCAACTGAACCATGGGGCTTTAATGGGTTCAAAGAAATTTACTGTTCATTATGAGTCAGAATCACCACGGGACGTTAAATGGCCTAGAGATACAAAAGTCCTTATATGGGCCGAAAGTGACAATGGGCTCAAATCATATTGGACAACCCATATGACACTACTAGGCCGAATTCGGAAAGGCCATAATGGGTCGTGAGTGCCCGATCCGTAAATGGGCTATATGCGAACATTGCCGTTAACATGCTTTCAATGGCCCAGCCTGATAACTTTTGACCAAGTCAAACGGGCCGACCTTTTTAACCTAAATGGTCCACTGTTGGGCTATGCCACATGTCACTTTTTCATAGGCCTGTCTCATGCATTAGATGAATGACATATATCGCGACGCCGAGCTGACACGTCGTTCCTTTGGCCAATGACAATTTTACACGTGGAAAATCCCCATTGGTCCGGGTTGTTAATGGGTGATCGGGTCCAAACCAGAACCCGATAGCTTAACGACGACCCGTTACAATGTATGTCATGTGTCCGTTACCCTTGACCAAAACACTTCCATGACGCGACATTTATCATCATTGGATTGGATACTTCCCCGATGATAATTTGAATATTGCCATGGAACACTTCTATGATAACACAAGTATTACTATCTTGATTTTGTCATAAAATCATCACGAATGCACATGCATGACAGAAAACGTGACCTACTATGACAAACATGTATCATCATAGAAGTGTTTTTTTGTAGTGTTAGTAGTTCCATCGATGGATGTTCCCCCCGCACGTGCAGATACCTTGGAGGCATTGCACATGCGATGCTCTCACAAACATTATGAGAAAACCTCGAGGAACTACACGAGGGATCCGCGAGGAGGAGACAGGGACACACATCGCCAACTCTCCTTCCACTGCCGTGACTGAACGTCTATGGTAAAACTTGATCCCGTGATGTATCCCCCGTAGTATGTTCTTGGTTGTGCGGTAGAATGTGGTTGCGCTAGCGTAGTGTACCATGTGCCCCAACACATCCCACGTACCCGCGATGTAGGGATGCGCCCGTGGTGATGGTGACAAATCAGGTAGGCATGGAGAAAGTCCCGCTTGGCATACTCCCGAGTCAACCGCGTCCTACCGTTACTAACAATCTCAATGCTACCTTCTGTTTTATCACCACTACATTTCCCCCTCCCCTCACATCGTCTTAGTATAAAGTGCAACACAACTAAACTCGCCACCCAGTTCGGGGATAATCTTGCATCGTCGGTACCAACACCAGATATTCTCCTTTGTAGCGTCTCCAATACTCCCATCGGCCATGCTCACTATCGCTACCATCGCCGCTATGTATATTCCTTCAATAACCAATATGATACATAAGTATGCCCCCACTAAATTTTGGATGCCCTCGAGGAAAGATCTCCAGCTGATTTTCAACAAAGAGAAAACTAGAATGGTGTGAAGAGTAAGGGGAGGGGAGGGAGATCATCATCGATTCAAAAAGTTCTCCCTGCGCCCCGATCAAGAGGTTAGTTCACTCATCTCATGTCTATCATCAATTACTCTTATTCTTTTGGTAAGACACTGATCTAATACATAACTACCGCCCCACTAAATTCTGGATGCCTTGGAGTGGTAGATCTTCAGATTTGGAATTCGACAAACATAAAATTATATATGGAAGGGCTCGACAAGTAAGGGGAGGGGACGGAGATCATCATCGATTTGAAAAGCTCTCCCTTCGCCCTTCTATTGGTTAGTTAAATTATCTACAATCTATCATCAATTACTCTAAAGTTTTTTTGTAAGACAACCGATCTAATACATAACGATCCCCCTTTTGAACTCCGGATGCCCTAGAGGGGAAGATCTTCGGATTTGGCTTTCAAAAATACAAATTATACATGGAAAGCCCCACGTGTAAGGGGAGGGAATGGAGATCACCATCAACTAGAAAATTTCTCGCTTCGCCCAATCTAGTGGTTAGTTAACTCATCTTATGTCTATCATCTCTTTTTGGTGTTCGCGTGTTTCTTGTGAAATAAAATTGGTGTTCACATGTTTTTAACAAATCCATGGAACTAATGTGATTTTTAACAATATGCTTAATGCTGGCTTTCATGTTAAAAGACAAAAAGATTCGTTTGTAGAACAGAGGGACTAAGAGTTTTCCTTCCATTTTTTTTAAGTCCATTCACAGAATGCCTCTTCTTACAGCTGACCTTTCATATGGTGCCTGGTTTGGAGAATACAAGTACTGCTCATATTGGACCTCAACACATCTTTGCACTGCAAGTATTCTTCTTCACTCGTATCAACCATCAGGTCCAAACCGTCCAATCCATACATGGATGATCAATCATAGTCCATTACCTCAATACGTGTTTAAAATTGGAGTACATTTACACCGATCACTTTTTATTGTGTAAAACGCGCATCCACGCAAGATGAGCTCATTATTTATCACACCGCATCCTCCATTGGCCTGTTTCACGTCATCACCTTTCTGATCTTGGTCACTAGAGACTAGGGCTTGGCTCCAGATTAACGTCCAGCCCTACATCACCATCTAGTTCGGCGAAAAATATCCCTCCCCCCCCTTTCCCTCGCGTCGCCCCTCTCGGGCGGCTCGAGGGCGACAACCCTAACCCTCGCCGCTTCCCCCATTCCTCTCCTCCCTCCTCGCCGCCGCCAGAGGCATCCGCCGGGCAAGCCCGGGGCGTGGCCAAGGAAGGTGGCAGCGGGGCCTCCGCTGCTCCGTATCTCCAGCGGAGGGCGTCAGGATCCGGGGCGGCGGCCTTGTTCGGTGAGGCGTCACCGTCTCCTCGGCTGGTGGTGGCACGGGTGTGGCCCGGTGGGCTTGGCTGTGCGGGCAGCAAGCTTTCCGGCGGACGTGATCCGCGGCGCGGCGGTGGGGCTTCTGGCCTCTTGCGGCTCCAGATCTGGCCGCCCCTTTCCCCTTCTACTATACTGCGTGCTCCACCACTTCATATCTGGACTGGGTCGATAGGGTTCTCCGGCGCCTGGAGCTGGATGCGGTGTTGGTGGTGTGGAGCCTTGACCGGGAGAAATCCATGGCGGCGGCGTCCATGGACGCCATTCCCCTTCTTGGAGGCACCATTCAGGTATTTTGCTCCACCCTCCCCTTCCCCTAGCCTCCCGGGTGAAAACCCAAATTTTGTTGGGCGGCGACGGTGCTCTTGGCGCCGTTTGCTTCGTGAAGTCGTCGCCTTGGATGCTTTTTGGACTATGGGCTCTGCGGCGTGGTGGTTGTCGGGTGGCGGCGACAGCGTGGCCCCAGTGGCGGAGGTAGCCGCTTCTCCTTCCGCCCTAGACTCCCCGTTGTTGTCTGACCGGCAGCTCTCTCCTCTCCAGAGGATTGTCAGTGGGCAGTGGTGATGCGGTGTTTCTGGTGAAGTTTCTTAGTCATGTAGGGTGTGCTCTGTCCCTACTTCCTCTGATTGCATCCTTCCGTTCATGTTCTAGGGTGAGCAACCCATATGTCGACGGTTCGACGCCTTTCGAGCCAGGCGAGGAGGCAGGGGCCTCCTTCGACAGTGGGAATGGATGGAGATGTTGTTCCAGGGCCTTGGTTGTTTGGTGTCGACCTATCCTATCCTCGACAGCGAGCGCTCCCCGGAGCCCCATTTCTTCGTCCCTGGCGATCCTTGTGTGGACGAGGGCCTCTGCGTGCTTCGGCTTGTGTTTTTCTTGTGCTATCTTTCTAGCTGTAGTGAGTGAGGTATTGAGAGCTGCCTACCAGCATCCTTGTATCTTGCCGTTTTCTTGTGTTTTTGTTTGTTCGAGTTTGTATTGCTATGGTTGTAATCCTGGCCGGTTGATGACTTTGTTAATTCAAAGCCGGGCTCCTCTGAAGCCTTCGTTCTAAAAACATCACCATCTAAAAACGTGCCCTTTTCTATAGGCTTGGCTGCATGCATTTCTGCTGATTTTTTTTTTGTGAAATACATTAGTGCTGATTAGCACCCATCTTGTAAGAAACTACTATAATGTGTACCCATCTTAAGAAACTAATGCGTACTAGCTAGTGTTTATCTCTCCACACGCTATTTTGTATCTTTAGAAACTAACTAATGTATCCTAATATTACTCCTCTTTCATCAAATATAGATTTGTATCTTTAGAAATATAGATTTGTATTACCCCGCAAAAAAAATATAGATTTGTATCTTTAGAAACTAATAACGAACTAATGCGTCCTAGAGATAGTGCATATCTCTTTTGTCTCATTTCCCATCACTGCTTACATATGTGATTTTTGTATATATAATCTAGAGAAATTAATACATGCCATAATATAGATGACAACCGTATATAGATAGATTAGAGATAAGTGCAACCGTATTAATTTATATTGGATATATATATCTATGTATATATGATTTCTATCTTAAGATAAATGCATGTTATAATGAGAAATCTCCAAATAAATAAGTACATATTTCTGGTAAATCTTGAGAAATTAATCATGTATATATCGAGAAATTAATAGTGTATATATATATATATATAAATTAATATGGTATGTATATACATTTTTTTGCGGGTGGTATATATAATATATACATATACTATATCTTTAGAGCCAACGAGTTCTAGCTAGCATTGTTTGGTACGTAGCATTGAGGCTCTACATCTGGACCACTGGACGTGACACAACCAACGGCGGGTTCGAGGTTGTGTGTCCATCTACGAAAGAGTGGGTGAGTGGGTGCGAGTTCTAGTGATCTATCTCT